>NC_138202.1:101911388-102511388 GCF_964194415.1 Vipera berus | reverse complement strand
TTGCTGGAGCCTTTCAGTCCTGGATTGCAACATTGTGACACGTGACACGCCTGAGGCAGCTTAAAGAGAAAAAAAACCCTGTTTATTCTGGGAGGGTTTTGTGAGCCTTTCTTGCTTTGCACTTGATTCCTGCGTCTTTAAGGGTACAGAGAAGGGATTGGGGGGGGGTGCATTCTTACTTCACTGTGGAAGGAAAGCTCAGAAGGCAGGGAGGAAGAAGAGGAGAGGGAGAGAAGAAGGGTGGTGCATATTAATAAACATGGATAAATTCATCATAGATTTGTCAGTGCAAAGGAAAAGTGTTTTAGCAAAGGAACCGCCTCCGAAGAAATTAAAACTGGTACCCTTTTCCTTTTTTTCCCTACAGTTTGTAATATTTTATTATAGAATAAAATACAAAAATACAAAAGCAAATAGTAGGACACAGTGGGAGGAAAAAGGGGGGGAGTGAGGGGGAGAAGGGAAAAAAACACTTCCTCTGTTTCAGTAGAAGGAAGCGTTAACATTGAACCTCAACTTTTTACTTTTCCATAATATTATAAACTAGCCATTTCTATAACAACAAATGAATCTAATCAGTAAAACCCAAAATCCATCCCCCCCCTTTTTAAGTCATCAAGTTTTTGACACCTTGCTAAGCACTGGTGGTACTCGAATATTGTCATGTCCTAAAAGTGGTACAATCTGTGAAAAGGTTGAAAAGCCCTGCTCTAAGCATTGTTGGAAAAAACCAGCAAAAATAGTTTCATGAACTTTTATGAACTCTAATGGGATTTTAAAAACCTACCCAGTGTATATTAATGGGTAGCTATTAATATTAAGATATGGGTAATTATTAATATTTATACCCATAATATAATGAGTAGCTATTAATGTTACAGCTATTAATGTTGTTAATAAAATTAAGATTATCATACCAGGGAAGCATGACATTTTGTTTCCCCAGTACAATAGTTTCATTAAGTGCTATCTTCCTGATGAAGATGAACTTTTAAAAGATTAACTCTCTTTTATGGCATTAATATTAAAAATGGCAAGTCTTGAGGGCTAGAAAAAGAGGTGGATGAGGACATTTTGGCTAACATCCAGACTATACCATCTCTGTGTCACCAATTTTCCTTGACCAAGTCAAATCCATTACAATAATTGAAGACACCAAGAGAAGAACTTATATATGAATAACTATTTTTTTCTGACCATTATAACGAATTCTCCCTACCATATAACCAACAAAAAACTGATAGGAAACAAAATCATATGATCATGCTGATGTATATAAGGTGAATCACCCTCTCAACCAGTGACAACAATGTATAACAGCTGACTACTGGCTTTGAGCCAGGGAAAGACAAATTGGTTCCTTAAAGCAGAAAGCCAAGCATCTGACCGTATCCAGCTGTATACAATTTTGCATCCAAAAAACATTTCTCCACCATGCTTGTTTATTAGAATAATTGTGGTTAAGAAACCATCTGCATCCATCTTGATGTGAAAAATTTGATCTTTGAATTATGACCCTTGACAGAGAAACATTATGCCATATAATCCACCTAATGCAGACATGTCAAACTCGCAATGTCACATGACGTTGCGCAATGTATCGGGACGGTTTTGCCATTGCCAGCAATGGGGTGGGTGCGGCTTCTGGATGACGCATCTGGCCCGTGGGCCGGCAGTTTGACACCCCTGATCTAACGCCTAGTCCTCTGCTAAATCTGAGAATCAAAGGGATCCTATCATTTAAGTGTCTATATATATGCATGTTGCAGCTTAAACAATAGTTTTGTGAACTTCTATGAAGTTTCTTAGTAGCATGAATGCTAAACATTTTAAAATGAGCAACCATTTAACAAAACTTATAAGTCAGGAAACATGATTAATATTAATATAGTCAAAAAATTGATTTTTTTCCATTGCAGAACTGAACAATTAAATTTAAGTTTCGCACACATACACACACATTTGCAAACTCATACCTGTGTTTCCCTGAAAATAAGACCGAGTCTTATATTAATTTTTGCTCCAAAAGACCCATTAGGGCTTATTTTGTGGTTAGGTCTTATTTTTGGGAAAATGCGGTACTAAATACATACATCTGGCTGATGATTTTAACTGGTGCTTATTTTTGGGGTGGGGCTTACATTACAAGCATCCTGAAAAATTACGTTAGGGCTTATTTTCTGGTTGGGTCTTATTTTGGGGGAAACATGGTAGTTGGCAGTGGCCACCTATAAAGACACTATTAAAATTAGGATAAACTGGAGCCTAGTAATTTTTGTATCATATAACTGTCCTGTTGATAAAACATCTAAGCTGTGCTGTTTTTTTTATAATTTAACTAAATAAGTCACAATAAGATTTCCCCATCACACTAATCCATAAACTTTACATACTAATTATATTAGGTTCACATGATGAACTAAGTCACAAACAAGTTATCCTATTTTGTATGTTGTGTGAACTGTATGTTTTGTATTATGCACAGATATAATAAAAAATATTTAAAAAAAACAATAGGTGCCAATTTAGCAATCCTATTTCTAGATCAGACATGTCAAACTCGCGACATCACATGACGTTACATGATGTATCGGAACTTTTCCCCCATTGCCGGCAATGGGATGGGGGCGGTTTCCTCGTGACGCGTCCGGCCTGTGGCCTGGCAGTTTGACATCCCTGTTCTAGATAGTTACACATGCAGGGGTGGAGGGTAAATGATGACATGCCATTGTGATTTCCTGATACAAAGGACAAGATATGTGGCCAGCTGTAGCTGTCATGATGCAAGTACTAAGTTGAATCTTTTGGGCAATGGTGTCATAACACGTATGTTCATTTGTTGTCATCACGACTTGCTACAGACACCACTGTGGGTTTCCTTAACCAATAAACAAGCCAAGATAAACTCAGCTTCCTTTTGCCTGGCATAAAACTATAAGTCTTGGTCTTCAAAATAGAGCAGTCTGGTAATTTCTAGTCTGACGCTCCATAATGGACACCTTTCAAGGCAGGGGCCTCAGTTATTTTGATTACAGCAGAGCCAAAGAAATGCACTTCCTGATCTCATCTAGCAGTGAGTGATTCTGAGGATAAGACTGATCAGAGGAGATGAGTCAAAAGTCTGAGTCATTCTGTCTTTTGGCAGCATTACTGGAACACAGGGAAAGCACAATGAGAGTGGTAGGGGGACTTTCTAAAACATTTCACACTGTGTGTATCCGTATTTAATGCATCAGTCTAAATAATAATGATAATGTAGAAGTTTGGGTGATACTTTCATTTATTCCTCCATAAATGCAAACTGTTTCCCTTTAATGAGCTTCCATTAAAATAGGTTCAGTACTTTTCCCCAGCTTTTGGAATAGTTCAGTTGGAAATAGGATTTGTGATACTTCCGATTGACAAAACGTACTGCAAGCTTGAACTTGGTCATGAAATCTTAAAATGCTTTGTAGGCATTTAAAAGGTGCTTAAAACATTTTCAAAACAAACATGATTTTAACTTATTTTTATTCATTTTAATTGATATTGTTTACACTTATATTGTACGGTTGACCATTAGGGGACTAGAGTCATTAGCAGTATAATGAGCGAATATATGTGTATAATGTGCTTGTGTGTGATTCACAAGGATCATGGGTGAGAGACCTATCTATGGAAGCCCAGCAGAAAATCTGGAAAACCACACTTCTTTGTTTTCTTCTCCAGTCACTATCCTAGCATTCCTTTTAGTGGCTCAGCAGCGGATCCTTTCATCGTACTTTTATTTTTGTATGTTTTGGAGGTTGAGAGCCAAGTGGAGGTAGACTCTCACCAGATGGGATAAAGGAAACCTAGTTCTTTTCTTTGCAGGAATTTGGCCATGGGCGGTGGGTGGTATGCTACCTATCCAAGAGCAGTGAGCGGCTTCAAATTTGTGTACAGCACACAAACCTACAGTATGTTGCAATAAGTAACCCTTAAAACAAGCCATGGTTTCAAATTGTGGTTAAAATTCTCAGCCTGAAGTAAGTTTGAGTGACACACTGTTCTTCTTATTCCTGGATGTGTCATGTTAGCCTTGAGGAACACAAGTGACTCAGGGACACACTTGCCAACTTTGTGAATAAGCAAAAGCAGTCTTTCTGCTCAACAATGGCCTCCTTGTGGAAGTTTCATAAACAGTGCCAACAAACTTGAGAGCTACTGTGATATACTGATTCAGAAGTTATTTCAGGACTGGGGAGAGTCAGCCTCTGGACTACCCTACTAACCTTTTGGTAGTTTCTTTCTTTCACTCCAACTCATGTCAAAGGGTTATTGTGGGCAAACATAGAAGGAGGACTATGTCCAGTGCCCTTAATTCCTGAAAGAAAGGCACCAAATCTAATAGATAAATATCCAAAGTTGATGTTTACTGCAGCATGAATTCCAGTGGGGTTTGCAGTTCAATTGTCTGAGAGCCCAAGTGAAAGAACCAAATACATCATACTTTATCACTTTATCAACTGCTCCTCTTACAAATCAAATGTAAGTCAATAATAACTATGATCTCAACATTTAGGCCACATAGAAATAAAAGACATGTTAAAAATCACGAAAAGTAAAAAAATAATGGTACTATGATATCTACTGTACGTTGAATTTCAGACAAATTATTTATCTTTTAAAATATTTTATTGAAAAAATTTGCAAAATTCATTTTAAACAAAAATATTCTGTGAAATCAAGGTAAATTAAGCCATTCTTTAGGACACAAATATATAGTTGTCATTTCTTTGGCAAAAAGATTTTTTGCTATTTTAAAGTATGTCTTTAAAATAGTTTCAGCAGAGTCCCTAGAATCAACTCTATAAAAGCCGGAAAGAAATCTGATTCCATTCAATTTTATTTCAGCTCAGTCATGATAAAATCTCTGTTTCATTAGGTTTTAACTGAAAATGATTATTAGTAATTTGGAAAATAATCAATCTAGACTAGAAATATGAGGTGGAGATGGGTTTCAAAAGCCCTTCAGAAATTACTTAGTGTGAAAAAAATAGTGCAATCCTCTATAGCAGGGGTGTCAAATTCGCAATGACACGTGACGTGTTGCGATGTATCGCAACTTTTTTGCCATTGCTGGGAATGGGGTGGGCGCGGTTTCACTATGATGCATCCGACCCGCAGGCCGGCAGTTTGACACCCCTGCTCTATAGGGATACAAAATGTTCTTGAAACCATGAAGGGAGCCTGGAACAGAGAACAGAGAAAGTATAGTGCATCTGGAATTAAACATAATCTGTTCCCACTATTATTGTAGACATATATTTTAGTCTCTAATAGATGACATGGATGGGAAGCCCTGCCTTCCTCCATATATGAGATGTCAGCTGTGGCTGCCAACATTTTCCCTATCTACAAATAGGTCGAGGTGGCTGAAATCCACACTGAAGCATAACTAAAAACTGGAAGGCAGCACAATAAAGATGGAGATCCTGAACATAGAGCCAAAATGGTTTTATACTTGTTGAAATTCATGGAGCCTTGTACTGAAAATGCCCTTTTCTACAGGGAAAAGGATGATGTGCCCAAGTTGCAATAAAGAAATAGGTAGAGACACCTATTAGGGAAATAGGGAACCACTGTGTTTGGCAGGCAGGTAAGACTTGCAAGGTATTTTTTTCTAGCCAAGGGAAGTTCGCAGAGATGAAATTTCTAAGGTTGCCAAAAAGTTCTGCATTTGTCCTCCCCCTCTTAAAGAAGAGCAAACCGGATGTGGGTCCAAATAGACAATTTTAGGGAATGAAGCAACTATCTAGCAGCTGGTTGCTAAAACATATGGGTGGGGGAGAGACAATGTCTCAAGTACTGGATCATTTCCAATGGCCAGCTTTACCCTATCCCAGGCGTCAAAGCCTCTGCTTTGCATCAGTTGAGTCCATAGCGCTGTAGTTAACAACAACTATAAATCCCAAACAAATCATTACTGCTAAGAAGCATTTTTCTGCAATCTCATGGTTCTATGCCTTTCAACCCTTTGACGTTTGCCCCAGTATCACTGATGGTTTTACTTGAAGCATGCTCCAGAATCCCAGTCAGAAAGATGCTGAAGTTTTAATGGATTAAGAAAGGAAGAATCAGTTGAATTGCTACCGCATGGAAAAAGACAAGAGCAGATGAACTAGTTCATTAAAGGTCAAGGATGGAATGGAGGACAGCATCCCATGTTCATAATGGGAAATACCAGTGGCTCTTTCTTTAGTTCAGACATGTTAAACACAAGGCCCGGGGGCCAGATCCGGCCCGCGAAGTGGTTTCATGTGGCCTGCGAAGCCATCCTGGAAACAGTGAGGGAACAGCCCCCCACTGCCTTGGCCCTGGCCCAGAGACCCTCCTTCTGTCAGAGACCCTCAGATCTGTCCCACTCCTGCCCAGGCCCCCATAGGCACCCTTGATGCGAATGATGTAGAGCTGGCCACACCCACCCAGTAGGCCATACGCACTTTAGCCACGCCCACCCAGTAGGCCACACCCACCCAGGCCACACCCACCCAGCCCCGAGGGCAATTGCAATGCTGATGCGGCCCTCAGTGAAATTGAGTTTGACACCCCTGCTTTAGTTTGAAATGACAAGAGTCTCTTTAAAACAAAAGATTTTTCCCTTTGTTTCTCAATAATTTTCTAATAATGTGCAAAAGGAGGATGGCTACAACATTCCGAATAAATGGTTGCTCAAGATAATTCTTTGAGCTTGCCAATTACTACTGAGTTTATGCTCAAATATAATGAAATTCAGCGTTCAAATCGGATCTAACCAAGGACAACAAACTGAAATTAGTGTGGTCTGAGAAGTGTTGGACTAAATTTAAGCAGCTAAAAACAGCCTTCAGTTGTACACCTGTGCAACAATACAGAACATAGTCTATTCCAGACAATACCTTAACTACTGTTGTTTTTGAGAGATGTGTTGGGGTAATTCAACCCTTGATTAATCAACTTAATGCAAACAAGGCCTAATTCTGAATTTAAAAAAAAGGTTGGAGACAGACTTGTATTTCTATGTCAGAAAAGCAAATTGGCTGGGTAACTTTTGCTCACTTGGATTACTTAGGAAGGGCCAGAGGCCTTCAGAAGTCCTGGTGGCAGCTTGTAGTTTTGGGACCATTGCTGCTGCTCTACTTTTTTGATGTTAAACCTTCTTGGCTTTTTGCTTCTTTTTAACATTTCTTTTCTTCTCTATGTCCTTAAACCACTTTTCCCAGCACTTTTCTCCCAACTCTCATTTCTATTCTCCTAACATCCAGTTACAGCAGCTGAGATTCAATGATAAGCCTTTTTTTTTACTGCTCACCTCCAGCAATGCTCTATGGAGGAAACTCTTCTGTCTTTCCAAGGCACCAGTGCATTTCCACCAGCACTGGGCATGTGGGAGGAAAGGCATAGGTAACTCTACATCTTGCCTCTCAGATACATAGATCCAGTAATTGAGGATCTTTTTTTCCTCCTGATGCTTTCAAGTCACTGTTAACTCTTGGAGATTGCCTGACAAATGCATGCAGTTTTCTAAGCAAGATTTTCAGAAGTGGTTTTCCATTGCCTCTTTTCTAGGGTTGAGAGTGGGTCACTGATTCAAAGTCACACAGCTGGATTTATGACTAAGGGGGACTAGAACTAAGGGGGACAAAGGAGAGGGAGTCAAGCTATTCTCCAAAGCACCTGAAGGCAGGAAACAAAAGCAATGGATGGAAACTAATCAAGAGAGAAGCAACCTAGAACTAAGGAGAAATTTCCTGACAGAACAATTAATCAGTGGAACAACCTGCCTCCAGAAGCTGTGAATGCTCCAACACTGGAAGTTTTTAAGAAGAGACTGGAGAACCATTTTTCTGAAATGGTATAAGCATTTCCTGCCTGAATAGGAGGTTGGACTAGAAGATCTCCAAAGTCCCTTCCAACTCTATTATTATTGTTAACTCATAGTATTCCACTTTCTAGCTTTATGCCCTAACTACTATATCAGATTGCCTCTCCTATCTTGTTTATATACAGGTTATTGTATCTGCATACTATTAGTGGTGTATTAGGTATCAAGACTTCACCTAATTCTGCATCTCACAAATTTTTCTAGGAAACATAAGGTGATTTGAAACCAGCACTGATCACCTGGTTCCCTTGTAATTTTGGGTTGTGCTGAGAGGAGAATATTATGAGCCATCAAGTATTACTCCCCTTAAAAAGAAAAAGAAAAAAACTAATCGTTAATTTCCTATTAATAAAACAGTTTGGATGCAATTAAGAATACAATTCAGAAACAGCAACAGCCACATCCAGGTACAAATAGATATTTTATAAAAAAGTGAAAGTGAAACTGACTCAACATAAAATAGACCAGGGTAACTGATTTTATGAGAATATGGTAATGTTTTTTTAAGCTTGTTCTATCAAGTTCATTCAATAATATTTCTGATATGTTGGATACCATGTAAAGTGACTAAAATTGAGTTTAGAACATTTATACAAAACCATCTTTTAATTTTTTATCAAGATTACATACAGAGTGAAAGTCAATATTTTTAATGAGCATCTAGCATTAGCCTAAGTCTGTAAATATAAAATCTTTAAAAAATCTAACATTTTTAAACATGTATCCTGAGAAAGAGTGGAACATATTTACAACTTTGATTAAAAGAATAAAATCCTGTAATTATTAAAATAGTTAAATAGCTTGTATATTCTATTACAGAATAATGAGAAAAAAAGGCAACGGGTATATTTAGCAAATTAGCCTGAATACTCATTGGAAACCTGTACATTTTTAGAAAAATAAAATGGCAGGCTATTTACCACAGTAAAAACGAAAGCATCAAACAGATGCAGAAGAAATTCAGTTTTAACCATAAGGACCAGGCAGTCATCTAATGGTTAAATCAATCCAATAACTTCATTAATCAAACTCTTGCAAATTAAATTGATTGGAACTGCTTATTGACAGGCACAGTGATTTTAAGGTTTGCATTAAAAACAAAATATCAATTCTAAAACATTACAGGTCTTTTTGTCTTGAGAGCTTCTATACAATCTTGTAACTTGGGTATTTCAGATTGATTTTTCTCCAAACTGTTAATTCCATTTTGATAATAAAAAGTTACTTTTAGGAAGGCAGCAAAACAAAATACTTGAAGACCAAGCTGGACATAAAATCTTCTCATCATGGAATGCAGTACTGTGTTCCATAAGTCTATGAATAAAGTCTTTTTTTTAATTTCCATATGGCCAAAGTGCTTAGAAATGTGATAATGCTGAAGAAATAAATGTCCTTTCACATTATTCACTATACTATTTTTCATACTTCTTTCAAGTCTGTCATTTTATAGCCAGCATTTTGGATAAAAGTATATTCTTGGAGCAGTCTAGGGCGCTCTTACAAAGTCTTTCAAAAGTATTTCTTCTTGTTCTTAATGTCGTTCATCTTCTTCATCTGCTTCCTCAATAACCTGAATCTCATCGGTCTGACATAAGGAGGTATTTCCTGAATGTTTGTTTTCTTCTGGTTTACATAGTTCCTCTTCTTCAATTATTTTCTTCCACAGTTTATGGTTTTCATTCAAATGGTATATTAGTTGACTAAATATGCGCTGCCCATTTTTTCTCCTTTGTAATTCTGCAAAAAAGAATAATAATTTCCAAACTCACTTCAAATAAATAACACTTATTTAGAAAGTGAACCATATGTTCAATTTATGTCCTGTTTAAAGGAAAGAAAGGGGTAGAGGAGAAAAAAAGAGGCCTGTTATCATTTGGGAGTTATGGAAGAAAATATTCAGAAAAAAAGTAAGCTTCCTAGATAATGCATAATGGTGGACATTCTATTGCAATATCTTCTTTTACAGAACTCCAGGCAGTCCTTGACTTACAACAGTGCATTTAGGGACTGTGCAAAGTTACAAAAGTACTGAAAAAGTGACTTATTACCATTTTTCACACTTACGACCATTGCAGCATCTCCATGGTCACGTGATCAAAATTCAGATGCTTGGCAACTTCGTATTTATGATGGCTGCAGTGTCCTGGATCATGTGACCACCTTTTGCAACGATCCGACAAGCAAAGTCAATGGGGAAGCCATGTTCACTTAACAACCGTGTCACTAACTTAACAACTGCAGTGCCTCATTTAACAATTGAGGCAAGAAAGGTTGTAAAATGGGGCAAAATTCACTTAACAAATGTCTCACGTAGTAACCAAAATTTTGGGCTCAATTATGTTAGTAAGTTGAGGACTACAGTACCTGTAACTGAAATCAAATTGTTCAAAACTGCATTTACTCTCTTACTTGTTCCTAAATCTTCCATTTCCTCTTCACTACTATCCTCGTCCGCATCGCAATCTTCAGGGCTTTCCCTCTCATCTTTTTCAACCCACTGGCCTGGAAGCAAGCCGGCTGCATCGTAAGAATTGCAGAGAGGACCAACAATGTCGGTAATAAAAGATTCTTGTAATTTGGCAAGTTGAGGAGAATGTCGATTCATAAAAGGGCTAATAGGTAGCCCCAGGTTTGCTTCTTCATCTCCCTGGAAATTTATACATACAAAATATTTAAAACAGATTGGACAGAAAACTAGAAGAAAAAAACGGGGACTTCTTCCCATAATCTTATCTAGTGTTACAAAGAGCAAAAATAACTAGATCTTTGCTTTTAAAATTACATAACACTTAGACACTTTCTAAATTGATGACATAGGATATAAAAGATTTATGATCAACATATCTTCCCATAAATAACAGTCTAATGTAGGAATATGCAACCTGCAGGTTTTGTATTACCTACATTCCGGCTTTTGGCATAATTTTAGATCCCTCTGTAAACGAATACACTTAAATATTTTAAGATTCAATTTTATGCATATAACATATATGTTCTGCTTAGAGAAAGTTTACCTGTTCATAAAATTCATTAATAATTCCCTCTGTCCATTTCAGGTGTAGATCTGTGACTTTGGCTGGACCATTGATATCTGCAAGCTTGATGCATATCTGACATATTAACAGTCGATCGCTTTCATTGCTCCATTCAATACCATGCCCATTCATGTTTACCTATTTAGAAGGGAGACAAAGGCATAAACTAAATGTTTTCTTCAATCCTTTCATACTTCTACAAAGCACAGTTTAATTTGTTGATATATTCTGCAGTATTCATGTGTAATTTGAACTAATTCCTAGATATCTGGCTTACTTCGAAGGAATTGAACTAACTCCTGTCTGTCTTCTGTCTATCTGTCTATCCATATCCATATCCATATCCATATCCATATCCATATCCATATCCATATCCATATCCAATATCCAATATCTATCTATCTATCTATCTATCTATCTATCTATCTATCTATCTATCTATCTATCTATCTATCTATCTATCTATCTATCTATCTATCTATCTATCATCTATCTATCATCTGGTATTTTTAAAGAATTCTGATGTTGATATATACCTCTTTGCTTCTGCCTAGCAATTTGCACTAAATACTTGCAGAAAAAAACCACTGAATTCAGCAAATAATTAAAATCCACAATGCACTGAAATTTATTAATGTTCACTTAACTGTATGTGTGTATGTGTATACACACACACACACACACACACACACACACACACACACACATATATATATGGAAGATCATATAGGAGCCGTGGCCAGGGGGGCTTTTGCCCAGGTTCGCCTGGTGCGCCAGTTACAACTTTGTTATCTGGACCGAGATGCCGTACGCACAGTCACCCATGCGCTCGTGACCTCCCGGCTAGACTACTGCAATGCTCTCTACATGGGGCTGCCCCTGAGGACCACTCGGAGGCTTCAGCTGGTGCAGAATGCAGCCGCGCGAGTTGTGATGGGAGTCTCCCAATACTCCCATGTAACACCTCTTCTCCGCGAGCTGCATTGGCTTCCAGTTGCCCTCCATCACCAAGGTGCTGGTGATGACCTATAAAGCCCTAAATGGCATGGGCCCGGATTATCTAAGGGAGCACCTGCTGCCAGCGTCAATTTCCCATCGTCCTGTGCACTCCCACAGGGAGGGCCTCCTCAGGGTACCACCGGTCAAGGATTGCGATCCCCAGGGGGATCCCCAGGGGGAGGGCATTCTCTGTGGGGGCACCTGCCCTATGGAATCAACTGCCAACAGAACTCCTGACTGCCCCCGACCTTTGTTCATTTCGCCAGGACCTAAAAACCTTGCTCTTTGAGCTATCTGGTCTGGACTGAGGGGTTTAATGTTTTTAAATTGTGATTTTAATTTTTGCGGCTAGACTTAATTTAATTTTAATTTTATATTGTATTGTTTTTAAATTTTGCCTTGTAAACCGCCCTGAGTCCTTTGGGAGTAGGGCAGTATATAAACCAAATAAATAAATAAATAAATAAATAAATAAATAAATAAATAAATAAATAAATAAATAAATAAACACACACACACACACATTGGCTTTAGGAGTAGGCAATCTTGGTTCTTTTTTATGACTCTTGGACTTCAACTCCCAGAAATCCTGAGCTAGCCATGCTGAGGGGAAAGAGAGAAGTTTCCAAGCTGAGCCATGCTGGCTCAGGAATTCTGGGAGTTGAAGTCCTTGAGTCATAAAAGAGCCAAGGTTGCCTACCCTGCACTAGAAGAGGACATTAAAATTATTTACAAGGTTACTTCTTTAGGAACTAAACTTTTAGAATCTAAAACAGCTAATTCAAAAAAGCCAACAGGAAAGAACCTCACATTTTTCATCTGTTTCTGTCTTTTGGAAGGTAAAATTAGATAACAAAATAATCTATTTCCTTTGTTAACATCTCTGCAATGAAATCAATAAAGGTAACAGGAAAGTAATGAGAAACATTTTTTCTCAATGTAATATGTCTAATTTAGCTGATGCTAGAAAAAAATAGTATCTTTTGTAAATACTCTTGAAAACTATTTTGAATCTATAGCCATCTATTACAACTAAACCACTTTAAATTAAACAATTCTTAAGAATGAAATATTCTTAATTTGGACTTTACTTTTACTGTTTGGACTGTTGTGTGTTTTGAAAAATAGATTATTTAGAATCTAGTTATGTTGTACTTCAGTCTTTAAATAATTAACCTAGTATATACATAACAATATATGATGTTTTCCATGGTGAGCTTAACATCAATAACAACATTTATCAAAAAGGCTAAAATAATTTCTGGTGGTATTATCTGTACATTAACATTTTGTTTAGTCAGAATCTTTCACTTTTCACATTCTGGACAAGCAGTGGTCATGTATCCTAGCAAAAGATGTTACATATGTACATAAGCGTAGTCAGTAGCATATGCCTTTTGAAAAATATCAAACATGCAAAGAAACAAAAATAAGCCCAAAATATCTGTATTACATCCAGAAATGCCAACTTTGCAACCAATATTTCCCATCCATAACTATGGCACCCTAAGGATACCTGCATATATGCAAATGCTTCTCTGGGATCAGTAACGCAGCAGGGATTGCTTTTTCCTTCCAGTAACAGATTGCTGGGAAATACCAAATATGGCATTGAGAATTCCAATGTTTGTTACAATTTTTTCTGGATGTGGCTGGAAAGAGGCCTAGAAATGCCAGCACAAATACATCATACTTGCTGAACGTGCACATGCAACTATTTACAATCTTCAATTATATGTGTTATATCTAAAATGAGATGGGCTGTCTCAACTGCAACTTGCAAACCATTCTGTTTTGTGGCAAAACAATCCAGGACAAGCTGATCAACAGAGCTTAGAGAGGACTCATTAACACAATTTTTGGGAAGGAAAGAAAGAGTGCCGATGCCGGAGGTCATCAGCTGTTTGGTGCCAGAGACCACTGCCATGAGGAACACAGCTCTGGGTTGGGGTTCGGAGCAGCTCCGGGTGTGGCAACTGTGGGGAGGAGAATCCCCACAGCATGTGGCTCCGAGCCGCAGGGGTGGGGGTGAAAAGGACGGGTGGTGACGCCGTAGCAAGACACCGGCATTGCTCCCACTGACAGCACCTCTGAATTCCGGCACCTTTTTTTTTTTTAGAAAAAAGCACTGATACACACACACACACACACACACACACACACACAGAGCTCAAAAAATAAAGGGAACAGAAAATAAGACATCCTACTATTAAATACAGTACATTGTGTTGTTTAAGTGTTCCCTTTATTATATAAACAACCACCCCTCAAGGAATCTTATGGAGGAGTCATAAATCTTAATTGATTTCCTGAATAACAGCAAAGAAAGGACCAGCTTGACCTCAAGAAACAAAAAATACACTTTTTCCAGGCATAAGAATACTCAGTATGACTACTTCGCTGGTCTGAATTGGGCAGGCGGGTCCTATCTGGAGGAGACACACACACACACCCCTAAATTGAGCTATTTGTTAAGTTGCAAAATCGTGTCTGTCCCATCATGATCCCATGGTCAATGTTACTCCAGGCCTTCCTGTCCTCTACCATCTTCTGGAGTCCGTTTAAGCTCACGCCTACTGCTTCAGTGACTCCATCCAGCCACCTCATTCTCTGTTGCCCCCTCTATTGCCCTCAATCTTTCCCGGCATTAGGTTCTTCTCCAGTGAGTCCTGCCTTCTCATTAGGTGGCCAAAGTATTGAGTTTTAACTTCAGGATCTGGCCTTCTAAAGAGCGGTCAGGGTTGATCTCTTCTAGGACTGACCGGTTTGAACGCCTTGCAGTCCAAGGGACTCGCAGGAGTCTTCTCCAGCACCATAATTCAAAGGACTCAATTCTTTGGCACTCAGCCTTTCTTATGGTCCAACTTTCACAGCCATACATTGCAACTGGAAAAACCATGGCCTTGACTATACACAGTTTTGTTGGCAGGGTGATGTCTCTGCTTTTTAGTATGCTGTCTAGATTTGCCATGGCTTTCCTCCCCAGGAGCAAGCGTCTTTTAATTTCTTGGCTGCAGTCCCCATCTGTAGTGATCTTGGAGCCCAGGAAAATAAAGCCTGTCACTAAAACTGAGCTATTAAGGAAATTTTAAGTAATATCTGCATACTGAAATGGGCCCAGAACTCAAAGCGACAATGTAGTCTCCACAGTACTGGTATCACTCTGAGATAATGGTTTCAATCAGTCTGGAAGTAAGGGACTATGTTTAAATTCATGCTGTATCTTTCAAGTAATGTTAAAAGAATAGTCCCAGGTAAAGCAAATTATAGTAGTCTAATTGGGAGATGAAAGGTCATAATTCATTATAGACTATAGCATCTCCTGACCTAGGAAAGGTTGTAATTGGTGCACTAGGCCAATGTGTCTTCTGGCCATGACCTATTCCTGCTGCTCTAGTAGAAGTCACCTATCTAGGAAAACCTGATGGAGGGCTACCTTGTCAAGAACTAAAGATGGAACTAACCAGTGGTGCAATTCAGCTGGTTCGCACTACTTTGCCAGAACCGGTAGCTAATTTTTTGTTGCCCAGGCCCAGAATGGACTTCCAGAAGTGCCATCCACCCAGAGAACCGGTTGTTCACATATTTGAATCTCACCACTGGAACTAACCTATTAGCAGAGGGCTTATGCAAAAACAGCACTTCCACCTTGCTACAATTCTTTCTGAATCTGTTCCTTCCCATCTAATCTTTCACATTTCCAGGCACTGGATCAAGACTTCCATCTCATGATGGAATGAATAAACTGAACACTTCATAATGTACACACATATAATTTCCAGATTCCACTCAGAGCAATTATGAAATCCACCATTTAAAAACAAATCCTATGGTACAATCAACTATACCCTGCTTCATCATACACTTTTAACAATAGGATTTGGATTAGGCATTTCTCAAACTGCAAAACTCACCCAGGAAATTAAAATAATAATAAAATAAACACACACATGAATTAGCACCATGAAAATCTACTACAAAACAGATCCTGCTAATAGTTCTCAGCTAAAACTTCTAAAAGGTATCATAATCACAATAAGAAACTGATCTCAGTGTTTTTTCCTACTATCACTCAGGTGGATCCTATTACAGAACTCACTGATATCATGCATAGACCAAAAATCTATATATCTCTACCTCTTCCAGTGTGATATATATTATTTGCTTACCACATTTTACATAGAATAAATTAGCCAGTCACTATAGTATATAAAAAAGAACAAATTGGCTCTCAGATAGGGCACTATATTAGTCTAGAATCTGGATTACTCCAAAACAAGTGGAGGTTATCACTGATACACCACTTAGCTCACAAATAACTAAACTGCCAATTCCTGTGAAGAGAATTTGTCTGAGCAAGAATCTGTTGAGAGGTTCAACATCTTTTGGATAATTAATTGAACTGAGGCCATAAAAATCTTAATCAAATCCCCGGTGCATAAATATCTGTCACGCCAAACAACTGCTTGGCCAATGGGTAATTATTAAGATTTTATTATCATTATCTGTAATTTCAGAATTTCATTTCCCCTGATATCACTGATGATCCTGTCTCTAGATTATAATTTATATGTCTGATTAAATGAATTAGAAAAGCAAAATCACAATAAACTTGAGCTTTTTCCTTTTCAGTTGGTTATCCTTGTTCTTTGTTTCTATTCTGAGAGATGAACACATTTGTAATCCACTACACTTGTTCAGTAACTATGAATTTGGCATGTCAAAGTGAATTGGTAAATACAGTAATAGCCAAGAAATTTAGGATATGGGCTAGAAAGAGTTGTTATAAACAACTTAAATACAAATTTCCCAGTCATACATGGGAAATTTGTATAGAATACAGGACTGTATGATTTGACTAGTTTCTCTCCTCAGCTAAAAGTAACTGCTCTTTCCAAGTGGAGAGTCTATCATTCCCCCAAATAACAATAATGTGAAATATGCAATCTATGACCTAGGGCATGGGTCCCCAACGCCCAATCCATGGATCGGTACTGGGCCGCGGCATGCCAACAACCAGTCCGCACCAACAAGCAAAGCCCCATCTGTGAGATGCCGGCAGCACACAAAACCACGCACTCTCTGGTCCGTGGAAAAACCTTTCTCCGCGGAACTGGTCCCTGGTGCCCAAAAGGTTGGGGACCTCTGACCTAGGACATATAAAAATGCATCATTCAATAATATGTAGAGGGAGATGATGTAGCATCACAGTCTTAAGTGAACCCAAAGTTTGCTGGTTATAGAAGGAGATAGAAATTTCTGAAAAGAGATAGAACAACCTAATTTGACCCTTTTACAGCAAGTCTATTAAAAGCTACCTGCACCATTCTAGGAAGTACCAATGGACTGAGAAGATCACCACAGAGGAATTGCTGTGACATCTATCCTGACCCTCCTTGCAGTGATTACCCAAATAGGTGAGGTTTGTTCTACCCCACAGTAGTACTACTTTTCTTCCTGATTTTATATTATTTTGTGTGCAAGGGATTCTTAATGCAACATACAGGAACAAATAAAATATGTGACAGCTTGGTAAGGAATTACTTTTCCAACCTAATCTAATGTAACACATTAAAAATCCATTCAAAGCGTATTTATACATGGCTAAAATGTGAATGTTATTGGTCTTTATGCAGATTAAGTATAAGATTTATGTGTGTAACAATTTTGTTATATTTGGGTTTGATTAATTTAAATGTGTCCTGTATTTTTCATTTATTTATAAACCTTTTATGTGTTGTAAAGAACATAAATAAGTAAATATTTAAATAAACTGTATACAATACAGCTTAAACCATATAACATACATGCGTATTGTATATTTCTATACATTTCTGTAAATATAATGAATAATGATATTAAGTAGAACAACAAACCTTAGCATTAAATTCAGCAAGAAAATCAAAATGTTTCTTGAGATCTGTCGCAAGGATTGCTTCAATCACTAAGAATCGAAATCGTTTGAACTGCACATGGTCAAGATTAGACAGAAAATTGTATTCCGGTAGAGATAAGAAGAGACTCCATGCAGAGGCTGCATGATGATTTTCTAAAACTGATCTATCATTGTACAACACAGCCTGAAAAATAATTAGTACAAATATTTTAAAGAGTTAAATTTCACAAAACTGTAAATAGCCAATTCATGTTATCATTGAGAAATTGAATACCATGGTTACTTCTTTACGGGAAGTATTATGCTAATGCTAAGCAATTAAATAGATCATCGGCATCCTTCCGTCTCGAGAGATTATGGTATCGTGCTCTGGAAAGAGGTCCTAAAGCAGCATCTGGTGTGGCTAAAAAGGCCAATTCGAGAGTGGCAGTCCCTTCCACACTGAGGGCAGGTACAATCTGTCCCCTGTCCAGCCCCCAGATTTTGCTGGTTCTGGGACTGCCTCTTTGCCTCAGCCTGCTGCACAAGTGTCTCTTTGAATTGGAGAAGGCCATGCTGCGTCTTTAACCTCCAAGCTGAGTGATCAGAGGTCTGTTAATCTCACAGGGTGCGTGGGGTTTAGAGTAAAAGCTGACAAGCAGATCGATAACTCTGCACCATGAAACAAACATAAGAAATTAAATATAAATCTCTAAATAAAAACACCACTTGAGTTGGATCCAGCAAGCATAGACTCTTAAGGAAGAACCATGTTCAAATAAACCACAGAAGCATCTACTCAGTCATTCTTCTCCACTTTGTTGAAAAGAGAGGGGAAATTTGAAGCAGGGCGCGAGAAGCTTAAAGTTAAATCTTCAAAGCACAGGTTTTTGATGAAAAAGAGAAGAGCTAAACAATATTATAGAGTGAAAAAGGGCTAAAAGAACTACAGTCCTCTTCTGTGATCTGGCTATCTTAGTATCTGATTCACAGTGAATATGGGTGTGTCAGTTGTGCACCATCGCGTGTGTAACTATATTGTGGAGACAGGGCAATCAGTAATAATTATACCTGTTTCACCAAGCAACTTTGATGCTTTGATGGATTAATGGGTCAAATGGCACGTTGAAGGGTATAAGAAATGTCACTGCTCATGCTGATGCACAGGTTGCTTTGTAGGCTGAATGTCCCAATATGGTATCATCATGAATGTGGATATAAAGGATTAAATTTGGGTAAAAGAACCAACATTTGTGATAAAATTTGGAATACTCTTCCCTCAGATCTGCCTGATCCCTTACCTTCCTAGCCTTCCAATAAGCCTTGAAGATCTGATTTTTCTCAAAAGCTCTGAGCTGGATAGAGCCCAGTAAAGTTTTTTGTGGATGTGTGAGGTGTGGGTTTCCTTTGGGACACCAGGAGTTTTTATGCTTTTTTTTACTGTTTTTATTGATTGATTGATTTAAGGACATTTATATAGCTACCCAACTCACTATCAGCAACTGTTGTCAAGTTGCATAAAATGGATGAGTATATAAATTTTTGAAATAAATACCTAAAGTCATCAAATTACATCAGGATTTGAAAACTTCAATGACAATGAACTTGATACATGAAGCAGGACAAATTTCATTTCAATTGCTCCTGGGCTTCCAAGAAATTATCTGAAATTGGAAAAATTTAATGGACTCCTGATGTTCAGATTATTTCCTTCTGAGATTGATGCAATAAAGCCTATTCTGCCCTTGTATGGACAAAGGACCAATTTGGATGGCTCCAAAGACTCATAGTTTTCAAAAGATTCTTGAATACAAGAATTGTTGAGGCTCTGGTCTTACATTAGAATGAGATGAAACGTGCCTTTCCTAACCTCTTAGAATCAACATTAAACCCTGATTGTCAGGGGAAACATTAGTGATACAGGCATTATGATGTTTAAAGCATACTCACCACAAAAGTGTATGTTTATACTTAGAAGTAAGCAGCATGCTGGCAACTTTGTGGATGATAACACATTAATCAACTTGATTTAACAACAAAAAGACCAGAAAGAGTTCCAGAATGATTTCATTAAATAAGGTGATGGTCAGCTAAATGATAAATTGTTTAGTTCAAGTGAATGTAGTGTGATGTACATTGTAGGGAGAGCATTAACCTCACATAAACTCTAATGGAAAATGAGTTGCCTATAACTAGCCAGTTCATGGAATTATTATTATGTCACCAGAATGTGCAGAAGCTATGAAAAATGCAAATTTCATCATAGGAATCATTAGGAAACAGATTGAAAACAAAACAATTGACAATGCAGTGCTCTTACAAAAATGGGCATCTATCTACAGTATCTCTGAAATATTGTGTACATGTTTGGTTGCCATGTCTGGAATTAAAATGCTTAATAAATTCAAATACCTTTCCTCCAAAAAAGCTAGATTATCTAGGGCTGCTGAACTTGGAAAAATGATTGAGGGAGGGCATATAAAATCACTCATAGCATGGAGAAAGTGGGTAGGAAGAAATTTTCCTATTTTCTCAAAATTGTAGGACCAGGAACCATCCAATTAAACTGATGGGAAAGTGATTTAGAACCACCACTATAGCAGCAGCAAGAAAAACCCTTCACGCTGCATATAATTAATTTCTGAAATTCATTATCCCAAAATGCATTATCCCATTTTGTAAACTAGATTACCAGACCCTTGTAGGCCTTGGTCTCATACTGCAACTGCTGAATGCCAGTAATGAATTTCTCTTTATCTACAATTTCATCAGGGATGAGAAGGCAAAGCTGGCTTGCATTACCAACACTTGGATAAATGTAGAGAGAGGTGTTTCCCCTCTCTGAATATGGCCATCTAAGGTTGGGTTCAACTGCAAGCCCATGGCAGGAGAGAAGAGAAGTGGCAACAATCATGCAGAAACTCTACAGAGACACTGTTCCACAAGTAAATGGGTGTGAGGTCTTGTTCCTCAGGGAAAAGTTGGGACTGCTGCTGTTGTACCATCTTTTTCTGCAGAGCACCATCTCTTCATGAGCTGCTTAACCTCATCACTGGGTTGGCAGTGTGACTTCCTACTGGTTTCTCCATTGACTTTGCTTGTGGGAAGCCAGAAGGAAAGATTCCAAAGGGTGATCACATAACTGTTGGACGCTGCAACTGTCGTAACTACAAGCTGTTTGCCAAGTGCCTAAATTGCAATCATGTGACTTTGGGAATGCAGCAATGGCCACAACTTCAAAGTCCGGTCATAAATCTCTCTTATTCAGCACCATCATAACTTTGAACAGGCACTGGATATACTGCTATGTCAATATAAAACTTAAAATATCAGAATTGCTGGAAATCTAATTTTATAATGCTAACATTTAATAGTTAGCATATATGATATTTCACATTATACAAAAAACAATCCTACCTGTGGAGCATTTGTTGCTACCAGAAAAGCATTTGTCCGACCAGGATGATCATAATCATGCATGGCTGCTGCTACATATAAAGCCATTAATTCTAAGGCTGGAATATTTGATGCTAAATATCCATAGTTTTCATCTACAACAGGACAGCTTTTGGAGGAAAGATAGGCAAGGTGGTCCATTGAAATATCATTTTCTATATCCAAAATAATAAGCATAAAAATAACATTTTAAGAATATTCAGAATTTGTATAAGCATTTTCAACATATCTAGCAATCTATAGATCTCACTGTGCTGCATCCAGTTAAATTGAAATTATTTAAAAGAAACAGACCAAATAAGAGAGGAGGTGGAGTTGTTCTCTCTCTATAAGAAATAAGTACATCTCTACAGAAATAGAGCCGAACAATGATGAAAACTGTCTTGAATGCAGTTGGGTCAATATAAAAGGGGGGTGGGAATGACATTGCCATAGCTGTATACTATAGGCCATCCAACCAAACAGAGGAAATAGATGAAGTTTTTGCTAATCAGTTAACTAAGGTATGTAGGAAGCACATCACAATAGTAATGGGAGACTCTAACTACCCTGACATCAACTGGGAGACAAACTCTGCACCAAGTGGAAGATCAAACAGGTTCCTGACAACCTAGCAGACAACTCTGTCTCCCAAAAAGTAGGAAATGGAACTAGGGGATAAGCCATATTGGACTTAATTCTCACTAACAGAGATAAAATGATAGAAAGTGTTGAACTAACAGGAACCTTGAGGGGGGTGACCTTGCAATATTGAAATTCAACATTATTGAAACACAAGCAATAGAACATAGTTAAACTAGACTCTTAACTTTAAGAGAACTAATTTCAATAAACTTAGAGAGAACTTGGGAAGGATTCCATGGAAGAGAATCCTCAAGGGGAAAACAACTCAAGAAGCTTGGGAAATTTTAAAAAGTGAGATTATAAAAGCCCAGTCTAGCACAATACCAACAAAGAAGAAAAATAACAGCTCTCAAAAGAAACCAGCATGGCTTCATAAAGAACTCTCTGATAAATTAAAAGACAAAAAGGACAAGTATAAAAAGTGGAAAGAGGGGCACATAACTAAGGCAGAATATCACCAAATAGCTCGAACCTGCAAAGATGAACTAAAGAAAACTAAGGCTCAAAATGAACTAAGGCTTGTGATAAAAGTCAAAAATAACAAAAAAAGAGCTTCTTTCAACATGTAAAAACTAAGAAAAAAGTCAAGGAAACAATTGGGAGAAGGTGACAAGCAACAGGGAGAAAGCAGAACTACTGAATTTGTTTTTTGAATCCGTCTTTACACTAAGGGAAAAAACAGTCCAACCTGTCAAAAATAGTACCGTAAAAAACAGATTAGAAACACAAGTTAAAATAGGCAAGAAAATGGTAAGTGAGCACCTGTCCACCCTACACGAGTTCAAATCACCAGGACCAGATGGATTATACCCCAAAGTTCTGAAGGAACTGGCAGACATGATTTAAGAACCACTGAACTATATCTCCCAAAGACCCTGCAGCACGGGTGTCAAACTCGCGATGTTACGTGATGTATCACAATGTATCACGACTTTTTTTCCCATTGCTGGCAATGGGGTGGGCGTGATTTTGGTGTGATGCATCTGGACCATGGGCCAGAAAACTACCAGAGGACTGGAAAAGAGATGATGTATTTTCCACCTTTAAAAAAGGAAAGAAAAATAGATCCAGGAAACTACAGACCTATTAGCCTGACTTCAAAACCTGGGAAGATTCTGGAAAAGTAAATCAAGCAATGAATCAGTGAACACCTAGAAGCAAACAAAGTCATAACCAAAAGCCAACATGGGTTTGTCAAAAACAGATCATGCCAGACAAATCTTATTGCATTCTTTGACAAGGTGATAAATTTAGTCGACCAGAGGAATGCTGTGGATATAATTTACTTGGACTTCAGTAAGGCATTTGATAAAAAGTGGGTTAAACTGTATCACCAGCAGATGGATTCATAACTGGCTAACCAACCGCACTCAAAGTATAGTCCTCAATGGAACTGCATCTACATGGGGGGAAGTATGCAGTAAGGTACCCCAAGGCGCTGTTTTAGGCCCAGTACTTTTAACATTTTCATCAATGATTT
The DNA here is from genome assembly GCF_964194415.1 of Vipera berus. NCBI lineage: Eukaryota > Metazoa > Chordata > Lepidosauria > Squamata > Viperidae > Vipera > Vipera berus. The sequence continues at coordinate 102,488,034 of NC_138202.1, read as the reverse complement.
GGATAAGGGGGTAGATGGGGAACTTATCAAATTTGCAGATGACACCAAGGTGGCAGGAATAGACAACACTCCAGAAGATAGGCTTAAGATACAGAAGGATCTTGACAGACTTGAACATTGGGTGCTATCTAACAAAATGAAATTCAGTGGTAAAAAAAGTAAGGTTCTACATTTAGGCAAGAAAAACCAAATGTACAGGTATAGTATAGGGGGTACCTTGCTCAATAGTAGTAACTGTGAGAGGGATCTCGGAGTCCTAGTGGACAATCACTTAAATATGAGCCAGCAGTATGCTGCAGCTGCCAAAAAAGCCAACACAGTGCTAGGCTGCATTAACAGAGGGATAGAATCAAGATCACATGAAGTGTTAACACCACTTTATAATGCCTTGGTAAGACCACACTTGGAATACTGCAACGTTTTGGTCACCACGATATAAAAAAGATGTTGAGACTCTAGAAAGTGTGCATAGAAGAGTAACAAAGATGATTAGGGGACTGGAGGCTAAAACATATAAGGAGCGATTGCTGGAATTGGGTATGTCTAGTTTAATGAAAAGAAAAACTAGGGGTGACATGATAGCAGTTGCCACAAAGAAGAGGGAGTCAAGCTATTCTCCCAAGCACCTGAAGGCAGGACAAGAAGTATGGAAACTAATCAAGGAGAGAAGCAACCTAGAACTAAGAAGAAATTTCCTGACATTTAGAAGAATTAATCAGTGGAACAACTTGCCTCCAGAAGTTGTGAATGCTCCAACACTGGAAACTTTAAAGAAGATATTGGACAACCATTCATCTGAAATGCTATAGGATTTCCTGCCTAAGCAGAGGGTTGGACTAGAAGACCTCCAATGTTCCGTCCAACTCTGTTATTCTATTCTATTCTATTCTATTCTATTCTATTCTGTTCTGTTCTGTTCTGTTCTGTTCTGTTCTGTTCTGTTCTGTTCTATTCTATTCTAAATATTCCCTCAGTCAGGACTCAATCAAAGTACAGCTTTTGATTCTGCAGAGCTTTTCTTAAAGGTCCTCTAAATTACACCAACATCTGAGCTAGTGAGACAAACTTTCCACCACAAGTGGGGGAAGGCACAAGTGATATAAATTAAAAATATATACCTTAGCATCACAGTTCACTTTACATAATATTAAACAATTCATTCAATTCATGTGATGCTAAAAATAACAGAAAGTACTAAGGAGGTATACGGTATATTAATTGAAACAGGATGTTGAATACTGTTTCATTTTTCCAGTGGAATAATTTTAAAAAGCTCTAATTAAATTAAATACTTCAAGTATTTTTAGTCTGAGGCATTTACTTTAATAATTAAATAAAGAAATATTACTCTAATGTATTTTAGTTGCTAAAAACATGCTGACCAATCATGCTGACCACTGCAGTAAAATATAGGCCTTATTCAGGAAAAGGGTTCCAAATGAAAACAGTTTCCTTGGCTAAGAAGTGAAGACTGTCAGCAAATATTTAATCAGTTTCCTAAAATCTGATTGTTTATAAATGCCACTGAATTTAGTTTCAAGCATGCAATCTTCAGTCAAGTGTACATTTACTTCAGGTGTATTCATTACAGCCTCCTTGTGGAATTACACCACAGACTTACCCCTGGTGGTTCCTCCTCCAAAGTCACTGTCTATTTGCTGAAATCCAGGAATCGGTCTTGTGGTAAGATACCATACGGCATGAAGAACATCTGTTGCATGTATTCGATTGTGATCTAAAATAATACAGTTTTTGTTAAATGTAACCTTGCCATTATATATGAAGACTCAATAACCCAAGGAAACACAAGACAGAGGCAAAGATAGAATTCTAATTCAAGAAAAAGGGCCTCATAGACCATAGCTGCATTCCCCCCCTCACATTAAACAATTTGCATGCCAGTTCTTCATCAGTTAATAGACCAGCAGAATTTCAAATCCACAGCTTAATCTCATGGGGTTTCAATGAGATTTTTCACTAGGCTCAATGTGTCAATGAAGATTTTCAGTCATCCAGTAGAATTGACTGGAAGTTACGGCAATTGGATTTCTCTTTATTATTTTTTGAAATGTTTCACTGTTTATCAGTCTGAAGAAGCAACCTGGATAAGCAGCAAAACATTTCAAACCAAAAAGAAAACAAGTCTAGCTGCCACAGGCTCATCGAGAATTTAATTCATATCTCTCCTTAATATTTTTTTAGATTAGCAAAGACTTACACACATTTGGTTTTATCTACTTTTCTTATTATTACTTTATAAAATCTAATGTTATCACATAATTAGTAAGACTGAGAAATAATAAAAGAAACAGAAATAAAACTCTATTAAATTACAGTAATAGTTCCTTACAAATATACTCGAATATAATAAAACTCAACAGAAGTCTCAGATTAATAAATTAGCCTAATTTTGTCAACCATTACTCACAAGGAATGTCTCGATAACCGTTTTCGAGTGCTTGAAAGTAGTTCATGAAATGCTGAATTGGAATTTTGAAAATCTCGAATAAACCAGTGTCTTGAAACAATGTAAATGCAACCTAAACACACAATAGACACATATTAAAACACTGTGAAAAACATTTCAATTTTTTTAGATCCTTTGAGATTGAATGTTTGCCTTCCCCCGTGTCTCTTTCTGGCAACCCTCTGCCCTACCAAGGATTGATAACCAAGAACTCCTCAGCCTGAACACTATGGAATGCGAAGGGGGTAGAAAGGGGGCTTAACAGAGGTGAGGAATCCACCTTATATAAATTGTAGCACTGAAATTATTAATGGGTTTTGTCAAAACCCAATTAATATTTAATGCTAATATAATATAAATTTTCTAAATCCAGCTTTACCCAACCCTTGAGATTTTCTTCCCACCTGCTAAATCAGTACAGGTGTCACATCTATATATGTATATACATGTATACATACAAAAAGAACGAATGAGATGTATCTCAGATGATTAATTAACTTAATTAATTTACAAAAACAACTGATCCATAAGTGCATATATTAACTATTCTCTCTACTATAGAAACATACAAATGCACATACAACACATACAGCAGAAACAGCGGAAAGATTTATAAGACCAGTTTACCCTATGCCAATAACAGTTTTCAACAACTTCTTTCATTCTTATCTATACTCACTTTCTCCCCATTCACATGGAGCTATTTGAGGAAAAACATGGTTCAATCTGGAAAACAAGTATGTTTGTTTGCAAATGTGCTACTTATTTATATCAAAGTTTGTATGTATTTATGCAGAGAGAACAGCTTTCAGAATGTTCATATGTGTATGGTTAGAATTATTCAGATAAAATATATGGAATTTCTACAGTAGCAACAAACCTGGCTAAGGATTGTTCTAGATTTATCTCCCATCTTTTGAACAAGATCAAATATTTGAAAATTCCAGCTGTTCATTTCCTCCATTAATGAATTATAGTTTTGTATTAACATCAGTTCTAATGAAGAATTCTCCTCAATCTGTAATAGAAAAAATAGTAAGACAAAATAAGAACAGAACCTGATAGCAAATCTCTTTTGTTAGCATATAATCAAGGTCTGTGAATCAGAATTCAGCTAGATACTATTATGGTTATACCAGAGTAAAGGGACATTTGTATGCTTTTAGCTCTTAGTATAAATCACTGCAAATAAATAAGCAGTATCTTCCCAGATAATTTAGTTCAAAAATATGTTCTGTCTTCACAACATATGTTGTCTTCATAACAATCTGAGGTATTTTCTTCTCCCAATTTAAAATATGTATGTATGTATATATGCATGCATGCATGCATGTATGTATGTACTGTACATTTCAAACTGGGCTTTGCTGAAGTAGCTGATATAGTTATAAGTGGAGCTCTTTGGTTAATAGCACTTATAATTCATATTTGGAGTCAATAGGTAAAGGTAAAGGTTCCCCCACACATGCGTGCTACTCTAGGGGCCAGTGCTCATCTCCGTTTCAAAGCCGAAGAGCCAGTGCTTGTCCGAGGACGTCTCCGTGGTTATGTGGCCGGCATGACTAGACGCCAAAGGCGCACAGAACATTGTTACCTTCCCACCGTAGTGGTCACTATTTTTCTACTTGCATTTTTACATGCTTTCGAACTGCTAGGTTGGCAGAAGCTGGGATGAGTAACAGGTGCTCACTCTGCTACGCGGCACTCGGGATTTGACCCGCCAAACTGCTGACCTTCTGATCAACAAGCTCAGCGTCCTAACCCACTGAGCCACCGTGTCCCTTAATTGGAGTCAATAAAGATCTGTAAAGAACCAACACCAGCACAAACCATCTAAGATGCTCAAGAGAGCCAGAATGGTACTGCAATTATAATTAGGCAAAATAATTTGAACCTGTTATCATGACACAGAGAATTATATGTAAAATGTGTTTTTTTAAATACGTTTTGTATACATTTACTGCATCTTTTTTTATTCTGATATTTTGAAAACTTCAAGATCTATTCAAACAAAATCCAAAGAAAATAAAATTCAGTATAAATAATATTATAATAACAGTTTTGTAAATAGGTGAAGTACAGAAGTAGTTTTTACAATAAAATATCAAACATCTTATTAAAACCAGAGACCAAACTATCAAGGTATCAAGGTATTCCGGAAATAATATACTTGCATCAGATTGAAAATCCATTTGATTTTTTGTTTCTTCTATTTCATTCTGCAGTTCCTCTGCAAGATGGTTGGGGTCTTTTGAAACTTTGCTGTTTCCATCTTCACCTTAAACAAGTGCACATAATATTAGCAATTTACCGTATATACTTGAGTATAAGCCGAATTTTTCAGCCCACTTTTTGGGCTGAAAAATTCCACTTCGGCTTATACTCCAGTCAACAAAAAAACTTACCGAGGACTTGTGCGCGGCCGAGGCTTTGGTGCTTCCGGGATCGCCCGCACCTCTCCCAAGCCACCGCCGTCCGAGACCTGCCGAAGTTTGGGGAGGTTTGGGCGCCTCCCCAAACCTCCCCAAACCTCGGCAGGTCTCCGTTCCTCCTGCCGACCTTTGGGGAGGTTTGGGCGCCTCCCCAAACCTCGGCAGGTCTCCGTTCCTCCTGCCGACCTTTGGGGAGGTTTGGGCGCCTCCCCAAACCTCCCCAGGTCTCCGTTCCTCCTGCCGACCTTTGGGGAGGTTTGGGCGCCTCCCCAAACCTCGGCAGGTCTCCGTTCCTCCTGCCGACCTTTGGGGAGGTTTGGGCGCCTCCCCAAACCTCCCCAAACCTCGGCAGGTCTCCGTTCCTCCTGCCGACCTTTGGGGAGGTTTGGGCGCCTCCCCAAACCTCCCCAAACCTCGGCAGGTCTCCGTTCCTCCTGCCGACCTTTGGGGAGGTTTGGGCGCCTCCCCAAACCTCGGCAGGTCTCCGTTCCTCCGCGCAGACCTGCCGACCTTTGGGGAGGTTTGGGCGCCTCCCCAAACGTCCCCAAACCTCGGCAGGTCTCCGTTCCTGTTTGGGGAGGTTTGGGCGCCTCCCCAAACCTCCCCAAACCTCGGCAGGTCTCCGTTCCTCCGCGCAGACCTGCCGACCTTTGGGGAGGTTTGGGCGCCTCCCCAAACGTCCCCAAACCTCGGCAGGTCTCCGTTCCTGTTTGGGGAGGTTTGGGCGCCTCCCCAAACCTCCCCAAACCTCGGCAGGTCTCCGTTCCTCCGCGCAGACCTGCCGACCTTTGGGGAGGTTTGGGCGCCTCCCCAAACGTCCCCAAACCTCGGCAGGTCTCCGTTCCTGTTTGGGGAGGTTTGGGCGCCTCCCCAAACCTCCCCAAACCTCGGCAGGTCTCCGTTCCTCCGCGCAGACCTGCCGACCTTTGGGGAGGTTTGGGCGCCTCCCCAAACCTCCCCAAACCTCGGCAGGTCTCCGTTCCTGTTTGGGGAGGTTTGGGCGCCTCCCCAAACCTCCCCAAACCTCGGCAGGTCTCCGTTCCTCCGCGCAGACCTGCCGACCTTTGGGGAGGTTTGGGCGCCTCCCCAAACGTCCCCAAACCTCGGCAGGTCTCCGTTCCTGTTTGGGGAGGTTTGGGCGCCTCCCCAAACCTCCCCAAACCTCGGCAGGTCTCCGTTCCTCCGCGCAGACCTGCCGACCTTTGGGGAGGTTTGGGCGCCTCCCCAAACGTCCCCAAACCTCGGCAGGTCTCCGTTCCTGTTTGGGGAGGTTTGGGCGCCTCCCCAAACCTCCCCAAACCTCGGCAGGTCTCCGTTCCTCCGCGCAGACCTGCCGACGTTTGGGGAGGTTTGGGCGCCTCCCCAAACCTCCCCAAACCTCGGCAGGTCTCCGTTCCTCCGCGCAGACCTGCCGACGTTTGGGGAGGTTTGGGCGCCTCCCCAAACCTCCCCAAACCTCGGCAGGTCTCCGTTCCTGTTTGGGGAGGTTTGGGCGCCTCCCCAAACCTCCCCAAACCTCGGCAGGTCTCCGTTCCTCCGCGCAGACCTGCCGACCTTTGGGGAGGTTTGGGCGCCTCCCCAAACCTCCCCAAACCTCGGCAGGTCTCCGTTCTTCCTGCCGACCTTTGGGGAGGTTTGGGCGCCTCCCCAAACCTCCCCAAACGTCGGCAGGTCTGCGCGGAGGAACGGAGACCTGCCGAGGTTTGGGGAGGTTTGGGGAGGCGCCCAAACCTCCCCAAACAGGAACGGAGACCTGCCGAGGTTTGGGGACGTTTGGGGAGGCGCCCAAACCTCCCCAAAGGTCGGCAGGTCTGCGCGGAGGAACGGAGACCTGCCGAGGTTTGGGGAGGTTTGGGGAGGCGCCCAAACCTCCCCAAACAGGAACGGAGACCTGCCGAGGTTTGGGGACGTTTGGGGAGGCGCCCAAACCTCCCCAAAGGTCGGCAGGTCTGCGCGGAGGAACGGAGACCTGCCGAGGTTTGGGGAGGTTTGGGGAGGCGCCCAAACCTCCCCAAACAGGAACGGAGACCTGCCGAGGTTTGGGGACGTTTGGGGAGGCGCCCAAACCTCCCCAAACGTCGGCAGGTCTGCGCGGAGGAACGGAGACCTGCCGAGGTTTGGGGAGGTTTGGGGAGGCGCCCAAACCTCCCCAAACAGGAACGGAGACCTGCCGAGGTTTGGGGACGTTTGGGGAGGCGCCCAAACCTCCCCAAAGGTCGGCAGGTCTGCGCGGAGGAACGGAGACCTGCCGAGGTTTGGGGAGGTTTGGGGAGGCGCCCAAACCTCCCCAAACAGGAACGGAGACCTGCCGAGGTTTGGGGAGGTTTGGGGAGGCGCCCAAACCTCCCCAAACGTCGGCAGGTCTGCGCGGAGGAACGGAGACCTGCCGAGGTTTGGGGAGGTTTGGGGAGGCGCCCAAACCTCCCCAAACAGGAACGGAGACCTGCCGAGGTTTGGGGACATTTGGGGAGGCGCCCAAACCTCCCCAAAGGTCGGCAGGTCTGCGCGGAGGAACGGAGACCTGCCGAGGTTTGGGGAGGCGCCCAAACCTCCCCAAAGGTCGGCAGGAGGAACGGAGACCTGCCGAGGTTTGGGGAGGTTTGGGGAGGCGCCCAAACCTCCCCAAAGGTCGGCAGGAGGAACGGAGACCTGCCGAGGTTTGGGGAGGTTTGGGGAGGCGCCCAAACCTCCCCAAAGGTCGGCAGGAGGAACGGAGACCTGCCGAGGTTTGGGGAGGCGCCCAAACCTCCCCAAAGGTCGGCAGGAGGAACGGAGACCTCCCGAGGTTTGGGGAGGTTTGGGGAGGCGCCCAAACCTCCCCAAAGGTCGGCAGGAGGAACGGAGACCTGCCGAGGTTTGGGGAGGCGCCCAAACCTCCCCAAAGGTCGGCAGGAGGAACGGAGACCTGCCGAGGTTTGGGGAGGCGCCCAAACCTCCCCAAAGGTCGGCAGGAGGAACGGAGACCTGCCGAGGTTTGGGGAGGTTTGGGGAGGCGCCCAAACCTCCCCAAAGGTCGGCAGGAGGAACGGAGACCTGCCGAGGTTTGGGGAGGCGCCCAAACCTCCCCAAAGGTCGGCAGGAGGAACGGAGACCTGCCGACGTTTGGGGAGGTTTGGGGAGGCGCCCAAACCTCCCCAAAGGTCGGCAGGAGGAACGGAGACCTGCCGACGAGCCGCGGCCACACAGGGTATTCCTGTGTATTCAGGCTTGCAAAATGGCGGATCGAGCCTCTGCTGGCGGCAGAGGCTTGCAGAACGGCGGATCGGCTTATACTCGAGTCAATAACTTTTTCCAGTTTTTGGGGGTGAAATTGGGGGTCTCGGCTTATACTCGAGTCGGCTTATACTCAAGTATATACGGTAATTAAAGAAAATTTGTTCAAAAATATGATTTCCTAACCTGAATTCCATTATATGGCTTTTATAAAACATACTAGCATTTGAAAATATTGGAATTACTATAGACTGCTCTAAGATTTTTAAAACAGAAGATACAAATGTTTTAAATAAATACTAAAATATCTCAGTATTTTAGATCCATATGGCTCCCACCCTGATGCCGTTTAAGAAATTTCTGAAAGGTTGGCTATTTTCCCAAGCCTTGAATTAGGATGGGTGGTGGGATTCAGCTGGTTCGCACCAGTTTGGCAGAACCGGTAGCTAACTTTTTGTTGCCCAGGCCCAGAATGGACTTCTGAAAGTGGCAACCACAGAGAACCGGTTGTTCACATATTTGAATCCCACCATCGGTATTAAGCCCCTTGCGGGATTTTATCTGTCACTATGATTTTTTTTTCTTGACATACATTGTTCTTTTCTTGGTTCTTTTGTTGTTACTAAGTTTTATGCTGTATACCTCTCAGATTCTTAATGGAGTTGAGTGACCTTCTAAATTTAATAAATAATAAATAAATAAATCATCTTGTAGCATCACCTCCCACTGCGTTGGCAAGACCAACTGTTCACTACTGCGCTTTGGGGAGTGGAGGATGGAGAAAACATTTTAAATTCCCATTTTCTATACAAGTGAACTCTGTTCATGCTTTCCACTTCACACAATTCTGGACAAAGAACAGTGTAGCTGAGATTGAAATTCATAAATGTGGATCCCCTGAAGTGTTTTTCATAAATTCATATTCTCAAAGAAACAGTTATTACTGAAACAAAGGATGTTACATATTTACACGGACCAAAATCCTACCTGATTTTTGGCTTTGACATTCTGCTACAGATTCACATAATGAGTTTGCGACAGAGTTGAGCACTTGTCGTCTGCAACTTATGGAAGATTAAAAAAAAATCAAGAAATGCCATTTTTAATTTGTATTCACATTTTTCTGAATGTATTTTTTCTTAAGTATTGTGAAATATTAAAACTCTATAAGAATATCACTGCTGTAATTCCAATTTAAGTATCCACCAATATCATTATAGCTATACTCAAGAAGAAAAGAGCTTCAAGTGAGCATAGAGGACCAAATATTTTTAGAAATAATTTTTCAGGTACTATCTCACACATTTTTAGACAGCATATAGGAGAAGAATGATATGTATAAAAAAGTAAAGGCTGATGCCAACACAAAGAATCATCAATAAAGAAAGCTCATTTAAGTTCAGGTAAAAGCAGTCAATAATGTATAAAATGTAACTGCCTACCATAGCAAACAAGTTATTATTTAATTTAAATAGTAGTGGGGGGGACCCTAAGATGACACCCTCTATTAATTAAAGATATTATATATGCTGTTTAAACAAAAATAAATCATTACCTATTGCAGGTATAACATGAAGATGTTCTAAATTGTTGTTGACAATCTGAAAAATTGAATGGGCTCCCCAGAGATTTATGTACATTAACACTAGGTTTAGTAAGGAAATCAGCACTTTCAGGAAACTCCACAGGCGATCGGTGGTACCCACTGGAGAGAAACCCGTTACTGGGTGAAGTGCCAGGACTTAAATTCTGAGAAATTCCTAAAGAAGAGATGGAGGAGAAACCAAAGAAATAAGATGTTAGAAGAGTAGCACTGGCTCAACAGATGTTCTCAGGTTGCAGGTAAAATCTGGAACTCTCTTGTCTAAAGAGGCTAGTTTGGAACCTGTCTGTTGGTATACTTCTATTGAGTGAAGATCTTTGCTTTCAGAAGGGCATTCTCTCCATAAGCTACATAAATATTAAAAGATGCTAGCTAGATTTAAACACTGATTTTCAGTATATTGTGATTTCTGCTTTTATACATTTCATTTAGTGAACTTTGTTAACCAGTTTTAATTTAATTTAATTTAATTTAATTTAATTTAATTTAATTTAATTTAATTTTCCACAAGACAATACCAGATCTACTAAGAATTATGAGTTCTTTTGCAAAAAAAAATGTAGTAGGTCTACTTATACATTATTGTCAGAATGAAGACTTGCTTCACATGTTAATTCATCCTTGTGTTTCTATTAATACCAGCCAGCACCATACATATGTATAAATACACACACACACACACACACACACACACACACACACACACACACACACACACACAAATGCACACAATGTGAGTGTGATGTGTATCCTGCAACACTTATTATCATCTCCATCTGAAGACAATCAGGGCCTGAAATATTTGAAGTGTACCTGGCTACTTATATGTAATTCTTCATTTGATCATCTCTGGATTCATATAGCAGATTCCACACTTTGTCCTAAAGCCTTTCAGAATGTTCCAGAAGGCTGAGGGAGGAACTGGAACTATACTGGCGATTTAAAGACGGTTCAAATATTAAAAGGCTGACAAAATTTCAGCCAGCAATATTTGCAGCCTACAAAGTTTGCTCTCAAGGACAAGCCTCTGGACTGCTTAGTAAATATTCGCAAGTATTTATGACCATTTTCACACTTATATCCTTTGAAGCATCCCCATGGTCATGTGATCAAAATTCAGGCGCTTGGCAACTGGCAGTATTTATGGCAGTATTTATGGCAATCATGTGATCACTATTTGTAACCTTCCCAGCCAGCTTCAAATAAGCAACGTCATGGGGGAAGCCAGATTTGCTTAATGACTACACGATTCACTTAACAACTGCAGTGCTTCATTCAACAACTGTGGCAAAAAAAGATCATAAAATGAGGCACAACTCAACAACTGCCTTGCTTAGCCATGGAAATTTTGGATTCAACTGTGGTCATAAGCCAAGGACTATTTATGTATAAAAAAATCTATAACATATTTCTCTTAGGCCAGGAATAGGCAACCTTGGCTCTTTTATGACCTGTGGACTTCAACTCCCAGAATTCCTGAGTCAGCATAGCTTAGCTGACTCAGGAATTCTGAGAGTTGAAGTCCATGAGTCATAAAAGAGCCAAGGTTGCCTACCCCTGTCTTAGGCAAAATTGGCATGTTTATTAAAGGACAGGGGAATCTTTACTGCCACACATGTAACACCACAGTTTTGTGAGCTGCATGGTTTCCCAATATGTTTCTGGGGGCAATTGAAGCTGCTTCACCTTTAAAGCCCTTCATAGCTTGGGGGGGATGTCATTTTCTATCCCTCCAATTCAATCTAGCAGGTGAGCAGCCTGCAGGTCCCATCAGCCAAGGAATGTTGACTGGCAGGAACCAGAAAATATGCCTTCTTTGCATAACCCTTGCCCTCTGGAATATTCTCCCTTCAAATATCAGCATGATCTTGACCCTGCTGGCCTTTTGCAAGGCCACGAGAAGACTTGGTTGTGTGCCTGGGCCCTGAATGTATTAAGAGTCCCATTTCCTGTTTGTATGAAGAACCAGTTTTACTTGGTGCCACATATATTTATTTTGTATTGTTTAAATTATTTCTATTTTTTTTTACATCTGATTAATCCATATTGTCCAGAGGTAGCAGCTATAGAAATCAAACAAATAAATAAATAAATAGAAAATGCTTTCTCTTTCGTGTCAACAATACTTATTTTAGCTACGTACGCTATAAGCAACTCAACCTTAACTTCGGTAGCAAACAGAACAATAAAAATATATTTTATCATTTTGCAAAGGATGCATTTTTTTTCATTTGAGCAGCAAAATATTTTAGTTACAATATGCTTAAAATAATCCAAGCAATATAATAATTTAAGTTGCATAAATGTACTATTTTCAAAAGAAACCGTATCATTCTATGGACATCCCTATAGACAATGTATAAATGTTACATTCTTACCGGCTCGTCTAGAACCTGCATTGTTTGCTGAGGTCACTGAAGATGACCTTTGTTTCGGAATTGTCAACAGGTTTGTGCCAAGAAGAGGCCCATTTGGATAAGATCCTAGGCTAATTTAAAAACAGAAAAAGAAATCTTTATTTTATCAAACTAAAATACAGGAAAGGACATTTTAAAATTGAAATTAAATATAAAATATCAATCAATGATTACAGCCAAAGGCCAGGAATATTGAATACTAGTAAAAGATAGTAAAATAAAACAAATAAAATAAGTAAAGTAGTAATCAGAACCCTAAAACCCTAAAACAAAACAAAGAATGACTCTTGCTAAAAGGAATCTTCTCAATTAATGGTCAGTGCCTGGTTGTACGTAATGTTGTATGTAAGGATTCAAGGCTGATCCCTCTTTTTACTCCTCCCCCTGGCACTACCAGTCTTTCTCCTACAATGACATCATGCTGGCTGCTAAACTAAGTTCTGACTATGGGAGATCTTACATTAGTTGATGCCTCACATTCACTGCTGCTACATGGTATTTTGCTATAATTTTGGCTACAGAGGCTTTGCAATCTGAAAAAAGCAAAGCTCATACAGACATGAAATTTATATAACTGTTCTTACTGATGAAGCAGGAGTAAGCTATGTTTGTATATGTCTCCATACAAATGCAAAATAAGACATTGTTTCAAGTCAACCTTAAGCACATCAGGATTGAACTCAAGACTGTGGACAGAGTTAGCATGCAGTGCTACATTCTAACCACTGCACCACCAGGGCTCTTATCTAATGCTACATAAAATAAAATTTGCTCGTTATTGTACAAATCTATGTGGCAGTCCTGTGGGCAATAGATAGTTAAACCTTAGTAACTTCTAAAACATCTTGAGACTTTTGAGTCATTTGAGTTATAGCATTAGCATTTCTTTCATTCTGCCTTAATCACATTTTGGTGTTAATGACTCCTAAATTCTGTGCATACCTTGCCTCAGTTTCCATCACTCCATTATACATTATTGTAGCTAATGTAAGAAGGGACGCGGTGGCTCAGTGGGTTAGGACGCTGAGCCTGTCAATCAGAAGGTTGGCAGTTTGGCGGGTCGAATCCTGAGTGCCGCATAACAGAGTGAGCGCCTGTTACTCGTCCCAGCTTCTACCAACCTAGCAGTTTGAAAGCACGTAAAAATGCAAGTAGAAAAATAGGGACCACTACGGTGGGAAGGTAACAGCATTCCGTGCGCCTTTGGCGTCCAGTCATGTTGGCCACATGACCATGGAGACGTCCTCGGACAAACGCTGGCTCTTCGGCTTTGAAACAGAGATGAGCACCGGCCCCTAGAGTCAGAAACGACTATCACGCATGTGCGGGGGAACCTTTACCTTTAGCTAATGTAAGAGGATGATGTAAACTCTCTAGATGTGCTACCACTTGTAACTTTAAAAGATACAGTGGAAATTTTGGAAGAAGTGATCCAATAATCACCAACTGACCTTCTCTCTATTCTCAATTTAGCTATTAATTGCCAATTAACATACCTTCTAAAATGCAGAGGCCCAGGCTTGTGGTCAACTGTCTCAGATAAAATCTCATTAAGCTGTACCCTGAGTCCTTTGATAAACGTGGGTGGAGAGACTCCACTAGGGATTCATCCAGATATTAACATTAAAATTGTGAGTAGAAAGCATGACCATTATCACCCATACTAGCATTTAAACCCCACCAATTAATATAAATTAATTTTTTGTATACTTGATGATATGCTTTTCAATGTGACATTATTTGGGACCTATTTAGAGGTGTGTACAAATTAAATTATTCTTACAAAATATGGCAGTATTGCAACTGCCTGACACTCTAAGGAAGACAGGAGAATTTACTAATCCACCCTTTGGTGTCTCACCTGACTGGGACAAACTGACTTAATATAAAACCTACTTTACTCTAATTCAGTTGTAACTCATTTGTACTATGGTACAAGAACATCAAATTTTGAAAAATATTTTAAAAAGAAATATTTTTTTGATTTTGACTGCCATTCTAAAATATTCCATAAGGTGCAGGTGTGGTCTTTTGGGGATAGTTATTTTTCCTGCTTATTACTGCAATTTCATGCAACCCAGCAGTTGTAATAATTATTATAAGTGTATCTTATTCTCCAGGCATAGATACATAACTATATCCTAACAGATATAGTAATTACTCCAGCAATCTCTTGCAAGAAGCCCAAACGTAGGACGTAGGTACAAGAGAATATATTTTTCATGCTCCCTAGCAACTATGTATTATTATCAATAGCTAATAAAAGGTAACCACATGCTGAAGACATAGGCCCTATTGAGGGAATTTAAAAGCAAAGATCCACTTGGTCACGCTCTTTCAGTCTGTGATACTTGTTTTAATATTGCAATGCCTTATCTACAAAGCGAACATAGAATTTACAATGCACAAAGTAATTTAAAAGAAACAGAGGATCATCACCTCAAATATTTGCAGGAAATCCTTGTTTAGTGACCATATTCAGGACCATTAATAATTTGATCATTAAGCAGACAAAAGTGAAACTATGACTATGCTTATGATTTTATGTCAGCTTTCCTTTGCTTTACTGACCTGCAAAGGTTGTAAATGCAAGGATTAGCTCTAAAATTTCTTTTTCATCATTGTCATAACTACAAAGAGCCACTAAACAAAAACAGTCACTAAATGAAGACCATCTGTATAGCACTTTTCTTAATTCTAAGTACATTGTTCAGGAGGAGACATCACCTTAAAAACTCAAGCAAGACATCTTTTTCCCCCCTTATCAATAAGATTACAGAACATATTTATTCATTTTTCCTATTTCTAAACTGCCCATTTCCCTCAGAGGATCTCTGGGTTGTGAGAGAGGCTCAGGGCAGTGATTATTTATTAATTATTTAAGAAAGTTATAATATAATTCATTGAAAGTAATGGTTGCAACTTTGTACAAACCTTTGGTGTTATCTATTAACAATGAAGTGATTTTGGGGTGAATAATGACTGAAGCAAAATGGATAGAAATAGCATTTCTGTTCTTGTTGCCTTAACTCATGTAATTCTCAAAGAAAAAGTTTTTAGCTGTAGCTAATTTTATATGAGAAATATACATGAGCAATTTAGAAATCCTGAACTGCTAATATGTATTGCATTAATATATTTAAACAGATTGTTTAAATAGTCCAAATTTGAAATGCTCTCCAGACAATGTGCTTAACTAGGAAATGGAATGTAGAGTAACATATTTCTGGAGAGTTTTATCACTACACTCTTTTATTTATTAACTTGTCCACTGTGCAACTCTGCCGATTAACGAATGCATTCTATTTCTTATAACATTAATGTGTAACTCTGTAATTGCCAATTTAATCCTAATGCATACTTAGCATGTATTTTTTTTTATCAAATCTATCTTGGGGTGCTATTCAAAAAGAATACTTAAGATTTAAGAAACATAGCATGTATTTTTTTTATCAAATCTATCTTGGGGTGCTATTCAAAAAGAATACTTAAGATTTAAGAAACATTTATATAATTTTCACTTTAAAAAAAGAACTAGAAACTAGCAGCTATGTTGTAAAACTATGCCATCTGCTGTTTGAAATCTGAAATAGGAAAGCATCTAGATACGCTCAGAACTCAAAAAGTTTTTAAAGCCTGATGTTTTGTTGTCTAGATAGGCAACTTTTAATGTATTTTATATATTTTTAGATGCATATAAAATTGGATAACTTTAGCTACATTTGTTAATCCTTTGATTCATTTGTCTATTTGGAAAAAAAACTTATATAACTTATTGAATCACATATATAATTGTGTTAAATATAATACAAATTAAATTAATAATTTAGTGGTGAGTGAAATCTCAATCTTGATTATGTGAACCCAGTGCTTTTTTTGTAAAAGAAAAAGGTGCCGGAACTCACACATGTCATACACACATGCCTTGCCTACCCTACAAGGTTCCATCGAAAAAAGGTGCCGGAACTCCGTTCTGAGCGTTCAATGAGAAAAAAAGCCCTGTGTGAACCAATCAATAATATGATTCACTAGCTATTCTTGCACCTATAATTGTATCTATTTAATATATTTGTGGAAAATTTGTCAATAGACTTTCTCCTGCCTGTGCATTTTGGCTTCCATATCCTGTACCTCTTTCATGACTGATAAATTAACTAGATTCTTACGGCTAATGTATTGATCATTCTTTATTGCTTATGTGTAGGTTCTCACAGTTTCTTTCAAACATTTGCTTAAATGTTTCTTGCCCTGTCCAAGAGGAGAGCTCTCCATCACAATTTCTTGACCTCTGTACTAGAAGCTGCATTTCTAAAACTCATTCTCTCTGACTTTTAGTTAACTTTTATTTTTCAGTTTACACAAACTGGAGATCTAAGTATACGAGTATAACTTATAAATCAGCAGAAGATGATTCTCAAGCTTAGGGAGAAATTATTATTTGTAATACTTTTCAATAATGTCATTTTTAGGTTATCAGATCTGGGCAGCAAAAATCTAGATAATTATTAGCTGGCAGCAAATATTTAATTATTTGCTGCCATCTGGTGGTCATCTGGATTTCTGCAGTTCTGTTCTGAAAGTTTTTGTATTCTAGGATTCTAGTAACTGGTAGTTCTTATGCATTAGGTTACAGGGAAAATTTAAAAAAAAACACCTAAGAATTAATTTATTGGTAAATTTAATTCATGTAGGACATTTAAAATTTACTGGTTCTTCTCACAAGAGCAAAATAGATTGTAGGCAAGCTAATGGCATTCACTCCTTTTATATTATTTCTAAGAATTATCACCTAAACTAGAATGATAGAAACTAACTAAATGCCTCAAGTAGTGCTAGATTCCTATTTTTTATTTTAAGGTAAAGGTAAAGGTAAAGGTTCCCCCGCACATGCGTGCTAGTCGTTTCCGACTCTAGGGGCCGGTGCTCATCTCCGTTTCAAAGCCGAAGAGCCAGCGCTTGTCCGAGGACGTCTCCGTGGTCATGTGGCCGGCATGACTGGACGCCAAAGGCGCACGGAACGCTGTTACCTTCCCACCGTAGTGGTCCCTATTTTTCTACTTGCATTTTTACATGCTTTCGAACTGCTAGGTTGGCAGAAGCTGGGACGAGTAGCAGGCGCTCACTCTGCTACGCGGCACTCGGGATTCGACCCGCCAAACTGCCGACCTTCTGATCGACAAGCTCAGCGTCTTAACCCACTGAGCCACCGCGTCCCTTCATTTTTTATTTTACTATCCAATAAATAATTATTATACATAAATGACTTATCTTAAGTTGCAATTTCATTTCTTAACTTTTGATGCTCAGAATTAGTGTTTGCTGTTAATTGCTTCCTAAAATACCATACTTTAAACAGCTTGGATGAATGAAGTAATACATTTAATTACAAATATTTTACGCTACTGATAGAATTCAAGAACCATATTGTACAATATTGATTCAATTCAATATATATGTCTGAATATTTTCTACTGTAGGTAAAAAAAAATTGTGAAATCTATATTGGTAATATTCTAACCTTGAAAGATTATATTCATGGTGTGATCGTTTGCCATTACTACGTTCCCATCTAGAAGTTGGATCAATGGGCAGCAAGCTTCCTAAACTTCGCCTTAACTGTGGTGTTGGTAAGCTATTTCGACTGCTCAGTACCTAGTTAAGAACAAGTTAAGAAAAATTATACTTTCCCCCCCACAAAATATCCATTTTAAATCATGCTTTGTTGTTCTCAGCAGTACACAAATATATATTAGCATCATTTAACTTAAATCAGCTAGCTAAAGTAATTAAACTTTAAACAACTTTGATCTTTAAAAAGTTTGACTACCATATTATCAATTCTCTTTATCCATTTATTTTTATGCCATAAGTGCCACGGAGGATTGCATTTATACAAATGTATTCATATTGTATTTGAGGCAACATCGTCTCCAACATTGATTGGAAGGTCTTGCTATGGTAACAGAAAGCTCATTTCTTAGGCCGTTTAAATCTAAACTAAGACTTTAGTTAAGAGTGGAAAGTTATCAGTTAGACTGCAATTTAAAGGTCAAACAGGGAAATTACATGAATCAGAAGCACAGAAACGGAAGCAAAACAAACAGAGAGAGAAAAGTTTAGGTGAAAAGGACTGGGGGAAAAAACAAGGAGCAGGTCAGCTGAGGTGTTGATTTTATTTATTTTTATTTGATTTGATTTGTATACCGCCCTTCTCCCGAAGGACTCAGGGCGGTGAACAGGGACATAAATACCAAAATACCCAAAATAAAGAAATTAAAAACAAATTAAACCCTAGTGCCCAAATGCAGAAAATAAATTACATTAAAACAATAATTAAAACCAAAACCCATCAGACCAGGCCGGCTTGTTCAAACAAATAGGTTTTTAGGTCGCGTCGGAAGGAGCGAAGGTCGGGAGCCATCCGGAGCTCAAACGGTAAACGGTTCCACAGGTCAGGCTTACCCACAGAGAACGCCCTCCCCCTGGGGGCCACCAGTCGGCACTCTCCGAACAGCGGCACCCTGAGGAGGCCCTCTCTGTGGGAGCGCACTGGGCGGAGGGAAGTTGATGCCGGCCGCAGGTGCTCCCTAAGGTACTCCGGACCCATGCCATGTAGGGCTTTGTAGGTCATCACCAGTACCTTGAATCTCACCCGGAAAGCAACCGGAAGCCAATGCAGCTCACGGAGCAAAGGTGTAATGTGGGAGTATCGGGAGACCCCCAACACAACTCACGCGGCTGCATTCTGCACCAGTTGGAGCCTCCGAGTGGTCCTCAAGGGCAGCCCCATGTAGAGGGCGTTGCAGTAGTCTAAACGAGAGGTCACGAGCGCATGAGTGACTGTACACAAGGCATCATGATTGAAAGCAGTTGTATAATGCTAATGAGATGATATGTGATAGGAAAGAAAGAATGCTAGTAGGGAAAGAAAAAGCTGGCTCATGGTTAATGGAAATGTAACAGAATAGGCAATAATTTGAAAAGAAGCTTAGGTAGCCACTAGCAGAATGGACAGTTACTTGGCTACACATGTACTTATATTCTATTAATAGGTGCAATGTAGGCCAACCTTCTGCTCCTTGCAGGGATCCAAATTAAAGGATCCATGCTATCCAGTCATTGCTTAAATTGTTCTCTACATAACTGGTTCCATGGCTGAACTGAACTGCTTTCGCTTAGGAAATGTTTCCTAATTTTCAAATGATACCTGTCTACTTTTAACTTTGCTATTCTGTGACCTGCCCTGCAGGTAAAAAAAATAGATTGTAACGTTTTATCTGTAACATCCTTTGAACTACTTGAAAGATGAAATTGTACCCAAGTAATCTCTTTTAAAAATGCAATCTGTTTTCTTACCCTTTCCTTAGTTTCTAGTGCCTTGATTATTCCGTCTTTCCCTAAATCTGTCCCAGTTTCTCTGAAATCTTAAATGTGGTGCTCAGAATTAGATGAAATATTCAGTGTGAGGTTTGATCAATGCAGAATAAAGTGAAATGGTTACTTCCTATGATTCGGCTTCTTTTGATGCAGCCTAAACAGTAGCAGCTTCTTTTGCAGCCACATCACGCTAATAACATATTCAGTTTGTAATACATTTTCCCAAGGTTTTCTTCAGTTTATGATTACCAAAATAAATAATCCCTATTCCTTGCACTCAACATTAATGTCCAAAGTAAAATATTTTTAATTTGTCTCCTCCATTTTATTACTTTATTTTCAGTCCATTTGGCTACTTTACTAAGATCACTTTGAATTTTATTTCTGAATGATAGAATATTAGCTATCTTATCAGTTGTTTACAATACAACCATTCCCTCCTTATCCAAGTTTTTAGTAGAAATGATTAAAGTGTCCAGCACCAAACTCTTTAATATCCAATCATTTATTCTCTTCCATTTGATAAGGAACCAGTGATGAAGACTATTTGAGTATGGTGTGCAAGCCAGTTAAATGTCCATTTAATTGGCATGCCATCCAATCCATACTTAATTGGCTTACTTATTAGAACATCATGGCCTATTTTGTCAAATGCTTCGCTGAACTTAAGATATTTTACTGTAGGTCTACAATATTCCCTTTAAAGCATCAAGGACTCCCAAAATTAGATAACTGTAGCTCAGTTGAGACATATTCTTGAGAAATCATATTGACTTCTGGTAATCAATGCATTATTTTCATTGTGCTCAGAATGTTCATAGGTATCAGTATCAGACTGATTAACTGGATCTTTTCCTTTTCCTTGGAAAATGGGACAAAATTTGCCCTCCTCAGTTTTGGCTTATCCTCCATTCTTTCTCCAGGAATTTCCAATGCAATATATGAAATGTTGAACATCAGCAAGTTCCTTCAGCATCATAAGATATAGTTGATTCAGACTAGAGACTTAGCCTCAAAGTATGTTTCTTGACCATGCTTCTATCATTCTCGTTCTCATCCTTCAATCCTACCCTTTTACCCTAGTCCTATAATTGGCTGGTGAGATACATATCCTCTTCCTAAAGAAGTCAGTGCCAAAATAGGAGTTAAGCAATTCTAATAAAGGAGAATATTAGTAGCTCAGGGTTGTCATGAGGGGCCCTCGGAGCTCTCTGAGCTTGCTTGTTTTCTTGTAGACGTTTCATTACCTGAACTAAGTAACATCATCAGTGCTCTAGGTACAATTAAGCAATTCTGCTTTTCATTACCTATAAGCCTTTTGCTATTTTCATTAAGCAATAGGTTTATTTTATCTTCTGTTTATTTAAAAATTTCTGAAGTTTATATTGCTGTTTTTTTTAAACATTCCTTGACTGACTCATTCTGAGCTTCATCCTTCTGAAACTCTAAAGCAGCCAATTTACTTTTCTTCCATCACCTGCCATTTTTTCCATTTATTTATTTATTTTTTTATTTTAATTCCATTTATATCCCGCCCTTCTCCGAAGACTCAGGGCGGCTTACAAGCTTAGCAGTAGCCTTCATTCTATGTATATGCCTGCTTATTAGGGCTTTCACACACACCCCAAGCGGCATTATTACAAAGTCAGCTTAATTGCCCCCAACAATCTGGGTCCTCATTTTACCTACCTGGGAAGGATGGAAGGCTGAGTCAACCTTGAGCCTGGTGGGATGCGAACCTGCACTAATTGCAGGCAGCTGGTGTTACTTAAGGAGGCATTAGCCCACTGCTCCACCAAGGCTGCATCCTTTTATTTTATTTTTTATTTCTGTACAGCCACACTGGCTTCTTCTGCAGTCATTTTTTTCTTTAAATTGTCCACAATTGTCCTTTCAGTATAACTGTTTAAGCACATAACAGGAGCTCCTTTTCCTATTAGCTTCTCCTGACATATTTTTATTATTTGTGTTGATGAAAATTAAGAGTTCATGTTCAAGTAGCCTATTTGCAGTTTTTGGTAATATTTTCTTCCAATATTTCTGCTTCTTCCAGGGTGTCAATCTAGTCTCTTTTAATATATGGTCACTAACGTCTAAAGACAGTCTCCATTCTTTAAAGGAGAAAGGTATTAACAAGATAAGTGATGAACAGTATAACTAAACAATTTGCTGTTGCAACCCCTTTTCCTCATTACTGAATTAAATTCTGTTTAAATAATGTGAAAGTTAAGGGAAGAGCAGAAGAGAAATTCAGGAAGGCTTTAAGCACCAAATTCTTTATTACATTGGAAAGTATTTAAATATGTACATGCTACATATTGATTACGATGATAATATTTTAACCTTGTGCAGCTTACAGTCTCCTCTTTCATGTGAGTCTTCCATTTCTGGACAGGAATAAAATCCTGGAAAGGGAGTAAACAGGTTTATCTTTGGCCTGCATGAACCTGAGAAAGCACTTAGCAAATTATCGATGCTTTGAAGAGAAGAAATCACATGTGGAGGAACAATTGGATCAGACAGAAGATCAGACACCATATTCCGAGTCTGATTTAGTACAGACAGATCAACTTCGGTTCCACTGCATGGATTCTATAATAAAGAAAAATAATACTGGTTATTAAAAACAGAAGCTTTTATCTTGTAGGGAAAAAATTATACAAATAGGAAATACATCTCAGATACTCTGTAACATACAATGTGATGCATAATATATTTTAACAAGTAAATTTTGTGGAAATACACTGTAATATTAAGGTAATATAAAATATTTGAAGTTTTGCTCCTTACAATTTGGGAAAAATATCTGCAGTCTGCATAAATAAAACTGTATCATTTCTAAGCTTTTTAAATCAAAAAGAGAATAGTATACATTTTTGGCACAATACTGCCAGATATTTTTAAATCTTTATTTTCAACTGTATTTAACTGGAAGGGTGTGGCATTCTAAGAGAAGTGCATTTTTTAAACATTAGAAAATGAAACAGCTTACAAGGATACAGAAGCATTTGTTTCTACATAATATGAATGTTATACAAGTAATACTGAAGCGTATCAGTTATTCTGCATCACATTTCCTGAGGCACAATTCTCATTTTTCAGAGTTATCCTGAAATTATTCTTAATTACAAAAAATCAACAAATCTCATTCTTGCTTTATTTTGCCCATATATAATGCTACTTCGTTGGATTCTAATGTCTGGTTTCCCTTTAGATATTAAGGAAATATTGACCTTCCAGACATTGTCCTCTTAATCAGAAGCCCACTTCTGAATGGGAAAGCTCACAGGAAGAACCAAACGAGATTAGTTACTTATGGCAGGCTAGAATAAAACAATATGCAAATGAAATTCCACCATTGAAAGCAATCAAAACTAGGGTGGTGATACGAGATGGGTTATATTTATCTATCTCCAAGGTTTTAACCCTAAGCTTTTTCCCCTCTTCTTTCATAGTCATTGGATGTTTTGAACTTTCTTCAAGACAAGAAGAGGCAGTTGTGTTGACTTAATGGTTCTCTCAAGAGAACTACTACTACTACTTGCCAACTTCATTATCTCCTGCTCCTCTTCTTCTTTTCCTTCTCCTTCAGGAGGTTTCATATGCTTTTCACCCTTGCTCTCTATGGCCTTGTATGGCCAACTTTTCATGATACTCATCCTTTCCCAAAAACTAGGAAAAGTAAAAGTATCTAACAATGATGGCTGGCTTTCCTGATAATGACGCTTGGGAGTGTTCTCATGGGCAATCTAAGCACAATCCACTTGATCTACAAGGGGGTGCTAAAAGGCTTCAAATTCCTAGGGAAAAAATAGTGGAATATAAAAGAACCAGATACATGTCTTGCAGTAGGTACTGTGAAATGGAAAGACACCACATGGAAGCATGAACTTCATAATTATAAATTAATCTGGCCAGTTCTAAGAAACTTTCCAGTTCTAAGAAACTGATGGGAAGAGGAATTGGGGAGGGGGAAATTTTCCATGCACATAACAGAAGTAGGAGAAGAGTCATTGAGTAAGAAATATCGTAACTTCTGGAAAGCCATCAGGGAAGTGACCATTCAGCTCTCAAGAACAGGTTATTCCACAGGGCTGTTCCATATTTGTCAGGTCAGGTAGAAGGATGACGTGTTGAGGGTTGTAAATCTGGCACCCTGGGGAATCAAAGGTGATTATCCTAGTCCCAATGAATATGTCAATTGTGACATCAAGCTGAAACAACTCCTGATTGCTGAGCTCTAGAGGTTTGGTTCTCTCTATAATGAACCCCATGTATGAAGTGTGACAACAATCATTTCAATTTTAAGGAGGGGCTGTATGAATATATTATGAATATAAATAGGTAAAATATATTTTTGTGTTATGGAAGTTTTGGTGAAGTTGCCTGTGCTTCAATTATTCATGAAAAAAGAGAATGACTCCCTATATAAAAATTTCCCAGATTTCCTGAGAAAGAATCTACATTATTTGATGCACATTTTTATTTACAGGGCAAATATTAATTTGGTATTTTTTTCCTGCTAGAATTATTTTTATATTTTATATGTACTGACCTGATGATGAAGTTTATACCATTGCTTTAAATCCCAGTCCCAAAGAATCATCTGTAAAACCAAAAAACAGGAAGTTATAACCAAACTGTCCATATCTGGCAACGTTCAACTCTTCAAGTCATGAATTATAAATTAAAAAAATACTTCTACGAATCATCTGTATTTGGTGCATTTAGCTGCTGCACTTCACTTCAATAAATAAAAAGTGAAGATAAGGAGGTTCCTAGAAAATAATTAATTCATTTAAAAAGTAATTTAAATAATTTTGTATTTCACAAATTTCTTTCCTGTAAATACTTTTTCAATATATTCATTAAAAACTATTTATTTGTTCAATTTATATAGCTGCCTATATGTGACTCTGGACAGGTCAAAAAGGTAAAATACAAAAAAAACAATACAAAGAATAACAAATACCAGATAAGAACAATAATTGAAAATTCAAAATAAAAGTCACTAAAACCATAAAAAATACAATCTACAAGAGTAACACATTCAAAATAAAAAGGGTAAAAAACAATCTATAGCATTTAATCCAAGCTATTAAGAGTATAGATATTTAGCAGGATCCACACCACCAAAATATTGTTTTCCATTTCAGAAATAAATTAGAGACAATGGGATAGGCAGATGAACCTTATTTGCATAGAGATAGTTGTCACTTTATCGTTCATTCACATGTTCTCCTTTTTCAAATTTCAATAGAAGTTTATGTATTTTACCAATCACATGTTCATCATTTATACATAATTTTCAAACTCAGTCTTGCAATATTCACAAGCATAAACTCTTTTGTCCACTTTGTCTTTCTAATAGCTATAAATAAGAAAACATTAGAAACGATATCCCTCTGCTCAAAGTTCTTCTCTTGATTTTATCCCATAGCCTGTGTTTGATCAAACTCATCCCTTGCTGACCCCCAATAACACTGTAGATCAGGGGTCCCCAACCCCCAGTCCGTGGACCAGTACCAGTCCGCAGCATGCCAGCAACCGGGCCTCACAAACAAAGCCCAATCCGTGAGATGCAGGTAGCACACAAAACTACACACCCTCTTGTCCATGGAAAACCTCTCTCCACAGAACCGGCCCCTGGTGCCCAAAAGGTTGGGGACCTCTGCTCTAGATGTCTATTCTCATGTATGTCCCAAAGGTGCAGGAACATAAATCCTTCCATTCTCCACCATCCAGTCAGAGCTGAAGAAGCTTCTTGGATGAGAAGCAAAACATCTTGAAAGAAAAATAAGAAAGTCCAGTTTCCTCTTGTCCTTTGGAACAACCATGACCTGGATGACTGAAAATCTCCATAGATATTTTTCTCCTGTATCCTCTCCTTCAGCATTAACCATGGAGAGTGATGGGATCCATGGGAAGGGAGAGGTCACATGGGTGCAATCCAATCCAAGGCCCACAGTTGCCCTCTCGTTAATGGCGAGTAAGGCCTCAGTCAGATTGTGCAAGCAGACCATCAGATACAGCCATCAGGTTATAGGACATAACCGTCCTGCTTTAGTCAATAGCACCTGGAATATTAGTTTAGGTTCTAGGCACTGCAATTTAAAAAACATGCTGAAAAATTAGAATGCATGCAGAGAAGGGAGACTACATCGATAAGGGGCCTAGAGAGCAATCAAATAAAGAGAAATTGGAAATAGATAACTTTTACCTGCAGAAGAAAGGATTGAGGAGTGATTTGATAGTCATTTTCCCACTAGAACTGGACAAGTGGGCATGTTCCAGGACCCATCAGTGAAACAATGTCACCTGCTGTGGTGTCTGTCATAGCACCCGCCTTAAGAAGAAGACCCCCTACAGAGATACAGATAGCCCTGACCCTCTTGGGCCTTCAGGGAAGCAGAAGAACCTGGAACTGGCATAGGATGGTTTTTAGATGAATAAGAGCGTGTTGGGTCTTCAACCTTGTTTGTTTGTTTGTTTGTTTGTTTATTATTTATTTATTTATTTATTTGATTTTATATACCGCCCTATTCCCAAAGGACTCAATGGAAGATGGGGGAGGAATTTTCAATGAAAAGCTGGGTTGTTATTTTTTTAGAGGCACTACAATTCTGAATTTCCTGCAACAGCTAGAAGTTGAACTAGTGAATCTTTGAGCTTCATTCTGTGATTCTGGATGTGGGCAAGGATATTCTTTTCAAATGTTACAAGCTTCCACAAGGTGGTGCTCAAAACGTAATTCTTAGGGACATTGTTATTTAATCTAGGTTCATGACTCTTGTCATGAACAAGAGTCATGAACAAGCCATGGAAATTGGATGGCTTAGCTTTTTCAATTCAGCCTATCTTACAGGGTTGTTTTGGTAAAGATAAAATAAAGGCAGATTCCTAGGTAAGCTACCATGAATTCCTGAAGAAACAGCTATAAAACAAATCAATAAATATCAGAGTACTCAGTGATAATGACATGATATTACTGTATTTTGTTAGTACAAAAAAGATGGGTCCTCATTTGAATGTGAGGGTACAAAATTGCTGGCATTTATTTAAAGAAAATGGAGCAGGTAGAATGCAAAGACCATCTGATCAGAAAAGAACTGTACAGGATGTTGGAGATGTTTGTCTTTGTCTTTCTGAAAGCTAAGAAAATGACTTCAAAAGGTACATGGTTCTCCTGTCAGGACATCTGATGATTGAGTTAACAAGATGCTATCTATATTCCACAACAGAAGATAAATGACTAAAAGGAAACCAAGTTCCAGAAAAAACATCTAAGATAGATGGATGAAGAGCAGATTCACATGGCTTAGGACCAAGGTAGAGAACCTATGGCACGGGTGCGACAGGTGGCACCCAGAGCCCTCTCTGTGGGCATGCATGCCATCACCCCTGTCCTAGGCCTTCAGCTGGGTTTTATAAAACCTTTTTGCTTTAGGCCTCCGCTGCCATGTACAAAAAAAAAGGTTCAATCAATCAATTTCAACTTCTCGTGGGGAAAAAAAAGTTCTCGCAAAGTTGGAATTGATTGATTGAACTTTTTAGTCCCACCCAGTCTGCCTTTACCACTGCAGCCATGCGCACCCGATGGGCCACGCTCACCCAATTGGCCACACCCTCTCAAAGGGTCACGCCCACCCAATTGGCCACACCCACTCAAAGGGTCACGCCCACCCAGCACCCGATGATACATAAGTGGGTTTTGGGTTGCAGTTTGGGCACTCGGTCTCTAAAAGGTTTGCCATCACTGGCTTAGGAAGTGATGATAATACTAGTGGGTAAGACATAACAAAATGTGCAGCTGCAACAGAACTACAATCCCAGCCATTTCAGAATTGACCATGCTGCTCCATTTCTTGAGATTTTGAGTGAAACTTTGTCCACAAACCCACCTGGTCTTTCTGCCTGCAGAAAGAGCCTCAAGTGTCTGCAGAATGGTCATCTCAGCTGCTCTATGACATTTCTGAAGTAGAAAGACATAAGGTAGTTGAAATCACAGAAGCTTTGCTTATAGAATCTCTGGATGAGGCATCTGCAAGCCCAACTATACTACAGAAGGGGACGGAGTTGCTCAGCTATAAATTCACAGACTTTCTGGAGGCATATTTAAACTAAACAGCGGGGACAATGAGTTAATTGATACAGAACATCCCTGTCCCCGGCAATCTAAAAACTATAGGGCTATCAGTCCATGTAACATAGATGTGTGTGTGGACAAGAATATCATCCTTGCTGTCAAGCAAAATCAAGCTTCTAATAGTGAGTGCCACACAAAGTGCACTAACCAAATAGGTGGTAAGACAATAAGGGAACTCAGGCACCACACAGGTCATGTAGAAAGTAAAAACAGAGTCAGTTATAAAGGACTCAAATGTCTATACACCAATGCAGAGTATGAGCAATAAACAGGGTGAACTAGAAATTCAGGTTAATGAGGCAGATATGATATTGTCGCCATCACGGAAACATGGGATGAAACCCACAAATGGAACACACAGCTAGAGGGATTTAAATTATTCAAAAGAAACAGACCAAATAAAAGAAGAGGTGGAGTTGCTCTCTATATAAGAAATAACAACATCTCTACAGAAATAGAGCACAACAATGATGAAAACTGTAAACCTGAATGCATTTGGGTCAATATAAAAGGAAGAAAAAAATGGCATTGCCATAGGTGTATACTATAGGCCACCCAACCAAATAGAGGAAATAGATGGACTTTTTGCTAGGTATGTAGGAAGCACATCACAATAGTAATGGGGGACTTTAACTCCCTGATATCAACTGGGAGACAAACTCTGCACCAAGTGGAAGATCAAACAGGTTCCTGACAAACCTAGCAGACAACTTTGTCACCCAAAAAGTAGAGAAGGGAACTAGGGGATTAGCCATTTTGGATCTAATTCTCACTAACAGAGATGAAATGATAGAAGGTGTTGAAGCCACAGGAACCTTGGGAGTAAGTAATCATGTAATATTGGAATTCAACATTATGGAAGCACAAGCAATAGAATACAGTCAAACTAGAGTCTTGGACTTTAAGAGAGCTAATTTCAATAAACTTAGAGCTTGGGAAGGATTCCGTGGATGAGAATCCTCAAGGGGAAAACAACTCAAGAAGCTTGGGAAATTTTGAAAAGTGAGATAATAAAAACCCAGTCTAGCACAATACCAACAAAGAGGAAAAATAACAGCTCTCAAAAGAAACCAGCATGGCTGCATAAAGAACTCTCTGATAAATTGAAAGATAAAAAGGACAAGTATAGAAAGTGGAAAGAGGGGCACATCACTAAGTCAGAATATCAGCAAATAGCCCGAGCCTGCAAAGACGAAGTGAGAAAGCTAAGGCTCAAAATGAACTAAGGCTTGCAACCAAAGTCAAAAATAACAAAAAAAGCTTCTTTCAACATGTAAAAAACAAAAAAAGTAAAGGAAATGATTGGTCCATTACTGGGTGAAAGTGGCAAGAAGGTGACAAGCAATAGGGAGAAAGCAGAACTATTTAACTCGTTTTTTGCATGTCTTTACACAAAGGGAAAAACAGACCAACCTATCAAAAATAGTGCCATAAAAAACAGAATAGAAATAGAAGTTAAGATAGGCAAGAAAATGGTAAGTGAGCACCTGTCCAGCCTAGACGAGTTCAAATCACCAGGACCAGATGGATTACCTCCCAAGGTTCTCAAGGAACTGGCAGATGTGATCTCAGAACCACTGAACTATATCTTTCAAAGATCCTGGAGCACTGGGGAACTACCAGAGGACTGGAAAAGAGCTGATGTGGTTCCCATCTTCAAAAAAGGGGAAAAAATGGATCCAGGAAATTACAGACCTATCAGCCTGACCTCAATACCTGGGAAGATTCTGGAAAAGATAATCAAACAACGAATCAGCGAGCACCTAGAGGCAAACAAAATCATTACTAAAAGCCAACATGGGTTTGTCAAAAACAGATCATGCCAGACAAATCTTATTGCATCCTTTGACCAAGTGACAAAATTAGTGGATCAGAAGAATGCTGTAGATATAATTTACTTGGACTTCAGTAAGGCATTTGATAAAGTAGATCACAACCTACTACTTGATGAGATAGAATGTGGGTTAGACAGCATCACCACCAGATGGATTTGTAGCTGGCTGACTGGCCGTACTCAGCGTGTGGTCCTCAATGGAACTGCATCTACATGGAGGGAAGTGTGTAGTGGGGTGGCCCAGTGCTCTGTTTTGGGCCCAGTGCTCTTCAACATCTTCATCAACGATTTGGAGGAGATAGATGGGGAACTCATCAAATTTGCAGACGACACCAAGCTGGCAAGAATAGCCAACACTCCAGAAGACAGGCTTAAGATACAGGAGGATCTGGGCGGACTTGAACACTGGGTGCTATCTAACAAAATGAAATTCAATGGTGGAAAAAGTAAGGTTCTACATTTAGGCAAGAAAAACCAAATGTACAGGTATAGTATAGGGGGTACCTTGCTCAATAGTAGTAACTGTGAGAGGGATCTTGGAGTCCTAGTGGACAATCACTTAAATATGAGCCAGCAGTGTGCTGCAGCTGCCAAAAAAGCCAACACAGTGCTAGGCTGCATTAACAGAGGGATAGAATCAAGATCACATGAAGTGTTAACACCACTTTACAATGCCTTGGTAAGACCACACTTGGAATACTGCAACCAGTTTTGGTCACCACGATATAAAAAAGATGTTGAGACTCTAGAAAGAGTGCATAGAACATATAAGGAGCGATTGCTGGAATTGGGTATGTCTAGTTTAATGAAGAGAAGGACGAGGGGTGACATGATAGCAGTGTTCCAATATCTCAGGGGCTGCCACAAAGAAGAGGGAGTCAAGCTATTCTCCAATGCGCGCGAAGGCAGGACAAGAAGCAATGGATGGAAACTAATCAAGGAGAGAAGCAACCTAGAACTAAGGAGAAACTTCCTGACAGTTAGAACAATTAACCAGTGGAACAACCTGCCTCCAGAACCTGTGAATGCTCCAACACTGGAAGTTTTTAAGAAGAGACTGGACAGCCATTTGTCTGAAATGGTATAGGGTTTCCTGCCTGAGCAGGGGGTTGGACTAGATGACCTCCAAGGTCCCTTCCAACTTTACTATTCAAGCACCT
The DNA here is from genome assembly GCF_964194415.1 of Vipera berus. Taxonomy (NCBI): domain Eukaryota; kingdom Metazoa; phylum Chordata; class Lepidosauria; order Squamata; family Viperidae; genus Vipera; species Vipera berus. Next base: position 102,457,385 of record NC_138202.1, on the reverse strand, counting down.
TTATTGCTTGAAGTGGTTCTTTCAAGAACTGTAGATTCTCTTGGGGAGGTGTGACTGAGTTTTAGGACCTATGATAATGATGTCATCTAGCCACATAGGGCATATCAGTGAAAGATTCAGCCTATGGAATAAATCTCACATTCCACCCAATTTTCATGTTCTGTCATTCAGTTGCTCTTCATTTTGATCTGATCTGTGATCAATGAACTGATAAGCATCATTTTGATTGGACTATTAGTAAACTGCGTATTTTGAGGTTATGCTTATCTGTCAAACAATAGAGGTGAGAGTATCATTAGCAAATTTAACAGTAACAAATATCAATTAATTAATTGCAGGCAAAACATCAGATTAGTTTATAGCAATTTTTCCAAATGATGCTAGGTTTTGAATTTTGGACATTAATTGCATATGAGGGGTGGTATTCCATAAAGTTTGCACAGCCAGACCTGAAACACAATTTAATTTTAATCAAATAACGTTAATTAAATGCAATTAATATGATTATTCCCCAGGATTGACATTTAGACAGGTCAGAGATTGATACTGCCGTCATGTATATGTAAATTCCATCTAAGAATCTAAAGGATTGCAGCTTCAAATTGATAGTTACAATTTTAATGCAGGCTCAGTACAATAGAATAATGCATATATGTGCCTACCTTCAGAACCTACAAGATGTAAAATTTGAGTAGAGCATCAATAGTGTAGATGATTAGATCCTAGATAATCTAAATTATCGTTAAGAAGATCCAATGACATAATATGTTAAATGTAAAAAGTATGTAGAAGACAAAATTCATTTAATGTTGTTTTGGCATCTATCTTATTCAACATTTTTATTGATTAAAAATAGTTCAGATCTGCTAACACCATCTCGTCAGATCTAGCTCAGTAAATAAATATTTCCATGGAAACTAAGCACAGCATTAACCAAACAAAGACAATAACACCATAGCAACTTGATTCAGAAGACAAATCTGCAAAGATCTTTAAAGTTTATTTTGAAAGAAAGAAAAAGAAACACTTTTACAAAAAGAATATATTTTTATTAAACAAACTCTTTCCTTCATTACTCCAAACTGCTTATCGGAAAATCCTTTTTACCCAGTAAAGGTAAAGAACTTTAAGTTGATTTAAGTGTTCTTATTGTGATCAGGTAAAAAACACTTCTAGCCAATTTTGGGTAATTTTGTCCAGCTTTGGGAACCACTGACCTTGTGCTTGACTTTTAAAATGAAATATATATCAAGAATTTTTCACTGCTTAGTTCCACTGCAGGAATAGCCACACATAGCTAGGAATTTTGGCTAAGTTAAAAATAAATGGGAAAGGTGAATGTATGGGATAAGAGATGGTAGGAAATTAGGTACATCTTACCTTTTTGGCCCAATAGTTTCCTCAAAAATTGCTACTTCTTCCAGCTTTCAGCTGTTTTACGCTGACATGAATCTGGTTGATATTATAAAACCAGAATGGGGCTCTCTTTTGGTTCCTTATGGTGATAAACAGTACAAACTCTAAATATTGCAGGCAGAGAATCCAAAATGGCAGCTAAGAATGAGCTACTGTTGCCAACGTCTCACTTCTGTTATGCTGGATTAGCTCAAATTTAAATCCTGATTTCCCAATTGTCCAAGAAGCTTATCATTTTGTCACTGCAATAGCCCATTAATGTATTATTTTCCCATTCTCATGTGCCTCAAAGGAATTTCTCGTATATCACCTGTTTTTCATCTTGCAGTGTCTCGAGTCATCTTTACATCTTGTGTTTACATTCTGAAATTTCTCAAAATCATTTTTAAAGTAATTTTAATAAGTAAATTATTTTAATTATTTTTGACTGTTACCTTTCTTGGGGTTCCTTGTTCCTCTATCTAAATAAAGCTTATTAATTTGCTTTACTTGGATCATAAAGCTTATTTCTGAATTTTAACTATGCTTCTGGCTATTTAAGTATTATTTCTTTACATGCCAGGTCACTCATTCATGCTAGACTTTGAATAAAAAAGAAATGATCAATTGGTAGAATTTATCCCAGTGATTAGAAAACAGCTTCTTATAGTTTCCCTCTTCCAGATAAATGCTTGCCACATTCTTATTCCAGGTTCAATAGAAATATAGCTACTGTAACAGAGAGTCAGTTTGGTCTAGTGGTTAAGGCATCAGATTAGAAAATGGGATACCGTGATGAGTTCAAGATCTGCCTTAGCCATGAAAGCCAGCTGGGTGACTTTGGGCCAGTCACTCTCTCTCAGCTAAACTCATTTCACAGGGTGCTTGTTGTTGACAAAATGGGAGGAGGAAGGTGTGTTGGATAGTTCATAACTTGAGTTATTTGTAACAATAAAGTGAAGATATTATTTCTATACATGAATGAATGAATGAATACTAAGGACAGCAAGCAAGCGTAAGTGCATGCATGCATGTGTATATGCGCAAGTACACACACACACACACACACACACACATACACACATTCTCTTGGAGAAATGAGTGAAGACTGATAGTGTTGTTGTTGTTAGTTGCGAAGTCGTGTCCGACCCATCGCGACCGTATGGACAATGTTCCTCCAGGCCTTTCTGTCCTCTACCATATTCTGGAGTCCATTTATTTCACGCCTAATGCTTCAGTGACTCCATCCAGCCACCTCATTCTCTGTCGTCCCCTTCTTCTATTGCCCTCGACCTTTCCCAGCATTAGGCTCTTCTCCAGTGAGTCCTTCCTTCTCATTAGGTGGCCAAAGTATTTGAGTTTTAGCTTCAGGATCTGGCCTTCTAAAGAGCAGTCAGGGTTGATCTCCTCTAGGACTGACCGGTTTGATCGCCTTGCAGTCCAAGGGACTCGCAGGAGTCTTCTCCAGCACCATAGTTCAAAGGCTTCAATTCTTTGGCGCTCAGCCTTTCTTATGGTCCAGCTTTCACTGCCATACATTGCAACTGGGAAGACCATAGCCTTGACTATACGCACTTTTGTTGACAGGGTGATGTCTCTGCTTTTTAGTGTGCTGTCTAGATTTGCCATGGCTTTCCTCCCAAGGAGCAAGTGTCTTTTAATTTCTTGGCTACAGTCCCCATCTGCAGTGATCTTGGAGCCCAGGAAAATAAAATCTGTCACTACCTCCATTTCTTCCCCATCTATTTGCCAGGAATTGAGAGGGCCAGATGCCACGGTCTTGGTTTTCTTAATGTTTAGTTTCAACCCAAGTTTTGCACTCTCCTTCTTCACTCGCAACAAGAGGCTCTTTAGTTCCTCTTCACTTTCTGCCATTAGAGTGGTATCATCTGCATATCTTAGGTTGTTGATGTTTCTTCCGGCAATCTTAATTCCAACTTTTGATTCATCTAGCCCTGCCTTTCTCATGATGTGCTCTGCATATAAGTTAAATAGGCAAGGTGACTGTATACAGCCTTGCCGGACTCCTTTCCCAATTTTGAACCAATCAGTGGTTCCGTGTCCAGTTCTCACTGTTGCTTCTTGGCCCGCATATAGGTTTCTCAAGAGACAAATAAGATGGTCTGGTATGCCCATCTCTTTAAGGACTTGCCACAGTTTGTTATGATCCACACAATCAAAGGCTTTAGCATAGTCAATGAAGCAGAAGTAGATGTTTTTCTGGAACTCTCTAGCTTTCTCCATGATCCAGAGTATGTTAGCAATTTGATCTCTAGTTCCTCTGCCTCTTCGAAATCCTGCCTGTACTTCTGGTAGTTCTCGATCCACATACTGCTGGAGTCTAGCTTGTAGAATTTTAAGCATAACTTTACTAGCATGAGAAATGAGTGCAATGGTGCGATAGTTTGAACATTCTTTGGCACTGCCTTTCTTTGGAATTGGAATGTAAACTGATCTTTTCCAATCCTGTGGCCACTGTTGAGTTTTTCAAATTTGCTGGCAAATTGAGTGTAGCACATTTACTGCATCGTCTTTTAAGATTTTGAATAGCTCAGCTGGAATACTGTCACCTCCACTAGCTTTGTTGTTGCTCAGCTTTTCTAAGGCCCACTTCACTTCACATTCTAGGATGTCTGGCTCGAGGTCAGTGACCAACTCATTGTGATTATCAGGGACATTAAGCTCATTCTTGTATAGTTCTTCTGTGTAATTTTGCCACCTCTTCTTAATCTCTTCTGCCTCTGTTAGGTCCCTGCCATTTTGGTCCTTTATCATGCCCATTTTTGCATGAAACGTTCCCTTCATCTCTCCAATTTTCTTGAAAAGATCTCTGGTCCTCCCTATTCTATTGTTTTCTTCTATTTCTTTGCATTGTTCATTTAAGAAGGCATTCTTATCTCTTCTAGCTATTCTCTGGAATTCTGCATTCAATTGGGTGTATCTTTCTTTTTCACCCTTGCCTTTCGCTTCCCTCCTTCCCTCAGCTATTTGCAAAGCTTCCTCAGACAGCCATTTTGCTTTCTTGCATTTCTTTTTCTTTGGGATGGTTTTGGTTGCTACCTGTTGTACAATGTTGCGAACCTCTGTCCATAGTTCTTCAGGCACTCTGTCTATCAGATCTAATTCCTTAAATCTATTTGTCACCTCTACTGTATATTGAACAGGGATATGATTTAATTCATACCTGACTGGCCTAGCGCTTTTCCCTACTTTCTTTAATTTAAGCCTAAACTTTGCAACAAGAAGCTCATGGTCTGAGCCACAGTCAGCTCCTGGTCTTGTTTTTACTGACTGTATAGAGCTTCTCCATCTTTGGCTGCAGAGCATATAGTCAATCTGATTTCTGTGTTGACCGTCTGGTGATGTCCATGTGTAAAGCCGTCTCTTGGGTTGTTGGAAAAGAGTGTTTGCTATCACCATCGTATTCTCTTGACAAAATTCTATCAGCCTGTGCCCTGCTTCATTTTGTACTCCAAGGCCAAACTTGCCTGTTATTCCAGTTATCTTTTGGCTTCCTACTTTAGCATTCCAATCTCCCATGATGATAAGGACATCATTTTTGGGTGTTAGTTCTATAAGGTGCTGTAGGGCTTCATAGAACCGGTCAATTTCATCCTCTTCAGCACTGGTGGTTGGGGCATAGACTTGGACTACTGTGATATTGAATGGTTTGCCTTGGATTCGAACTGAGATCATTCTGTCATTTTGAGGGTTGTATCCCAGTATTGCTTTTCCTACTTTTTTATTGACTATGAAGGCTACTCCATTTCTTCTGAGGGATTCTTGCCCGCAGTAGTATACCTGATGGTCATCTGAATTAAATTCACCCATTCCTGTCCATTTTAGTTCGCTGATACCTAAGATGTCGATGTTTAGTCTTGTCATCTCTTGTTTGACCACGTCCAGCTTTCCTTGATTCATGGATCTTACATTCCAGGTTCCTATGGAGAAAGAATCTTTACAGCATCGGACTTTCCTTTCACCACCAGACATATCCACAGCTGAGCGTCCTTTCGGCTTTGGCCCAGTCACTTCATTCTTTCTGGCGCTACTAGTACTAGCCCTCTGCTCTTCCCCAGTAGCATATTGGACGCCTTCCGACCTGAGGGGCTCATCTTCCAGCGTCATATCGTTTTGCCTTTTGGTACTGTCCATAGGGTTTTCATGGCAAAGATACTGGAGTGGGTTGCCATTTCCTTCTCCAGTGGATCACGTTTTGTCAGAAAACTCTGCTATGACCTGTCCCTCTTGGGTGGCCCTGCACGGCATAGCTCATAGCTTCATTGAATTACGCAAGCCCCTTCACCACGACAAGGCAGTAATCCATGAAGGGGCAATAATGGTAAAACCAGTCAATTAAAATAAAACAAAACCGCTGTTCAGGAATTTGTTGTGCAGAGGTCTCCTTGTGCTACCAAGGAGTTGCACAGACAAGGAAGGGTACTGAGAGCAGCAAGAGTCACACACAGGAGTGCACTGATTTGTAAAAGCAAAAAGTATTTTACTTTGAGGTGGTGTAAAAACAAAAATGCACAGTCAAAAATAAACAGTCCAAGTCATACACAATAGCGACAGTCCAAAGAGTAATCCAAACTACAAAGTCTTCTTACCGGTCCAGAGGTCAATACACAGTTCAGGTTACAACAGTAGTAAACCAACAGCAGAGCAAAAACAGTAATAGTAGAGAGCAGTGAATTCAGAGAGAGAGAGAAGCTAGTTACTAGCTTCCTCTTATGGCCATGAGAACACTTACACACCCATTGGCCAATTAACAACTTAAAGACATAGCATTATGGTTAATATATTTTCAACCCAACATTGTAGGCTAACACCATATGCCTAACAACCGCTAAGCTGCTAGGTAACCCCAATTACGCTGTAGGGCACAGGTATCAAACTCACTGCCTCACGTGACGTGTTTTGATGCATCACAACTTTTTTTGCATTGCCAGAGCTGGGGTGGGCGCAGCCTCTGCATGATGCAACCAGCCTGTGGGTCGGCAGTTTGACACCCCTGCTGTAGGTGGTCCCCTGAATACGGGATGGTGGTGGTGTAAGTAGAAGAGTCTCTCAGTGGCCGATGTTTTCCCTTAGCTCAAAGCAACACACTGCCTTGTAGGAAAGATGCTTGAAGTTTATATTTTAAAGAATATTTATTGTTATTGTTTAAACAATTGTTTCTGCTGTTCTTTTGAAAGAACTATTATCCTGAAAACTGGGATATAAATAATTGCATTAAAACAGAAACATACCCTGCATTAATTAACACATGTAATGTGTTAGGTCCACACAGAAAAATGTAACCCTTAAGAGAGTCCTTCATACTTTATTTGGCAATACAGAATACTTTCCTAGCTATATCTAAAACTGCCTTCAGCAATGTCAAAACCTGTCTTTTGCATTTCCCTGGGAGGAAAGAGATTCAATTTCAAGCAAACTTTCTACAAATTTCAATAAAACTTCCATTTTGGGGGTAGGAATTTAAGAGAAATATGAGAGTAGCAATAAGAAATAATGAGGAACAGTTAATAGGAAATTATAGGGATGACTGAAGAAAGAACAAAGAACATGTGGAATAATAGGCATAAATAAAGCAAAACAGCAATGTAAACAGAAGAATTCACAGAATTCACAATCCATTCAAAACAATCATAAATGAGCATAGACTATTTGGGTTGCAGCAAAAGTTAGTAAAGTGAACAAAATTAACAGATTTGACTCAGTTTACTTTTACAGGTAGTCCTTGTTCAGCAACCACAACTAGGAGAAGCAACTCAGTTGTTAAGCAAAGGGATCATAAAGTAAAACTGTGACTGTACTTACGATCTTACTTCAGGCCTGTGAAGGTTGTAAATGTAAGGATTGGTCTTTGGTAGCAAAGTTACTTTTGGCGGCTATTTGATATAGCAGAATAACAGAACAGAACAATAGAGTTGGAAGGGACCTTGGAGGTCATCTAGTCCAACCCCCTGCTCAGGCAGGAAACCCTATACCATTTCAGACAAATGGCTGTCCAGGAAATTTCTCCTTAGTTCTAGGTTGCTTCTCTCTTTGGTTAGTTTCCATCCATTGCTTCTTGTCCTGCTTTCAGGTGCTTTGGAGAATAGCTTGACTACCTCTTCTTTGTGGCAACCTCTGAGATGTTGGAACACTGCTATCTCTTCATTAAACCAATGCCTGCAACTGTTCTTTGTATGTTTTAGTTTCCAGTCCGCTAATCATCTTTGTCACTATCAATAAAAAGGACAAACTGGCATCCATTCAAAATCAGATGTTTTTCACTACAGATCAGGGTAGATAATAATTGATGATTTTTAAAAAATAAAAAAACAGGATTTTTGATTTAAATTGGATTTTTTTATATAAATCAGATTTTTTAAATTTTTAACAAATTTATTTTAATAAAATGCTTCTGGAGTAAAAAAAATCTATCTAAATATAGTTTTTTTATTTAAGATACATTAATAATTTAGTTTATTCAGCATGAAATGGAGCTTAGTTATGTAGTATGAGGCTGTATATTCTGCAATATTTACATTTTTGGTAAACTCATTCAATGAATCCAAGCTCTGCAAGCTGAGATAACATGCACTGCATTGACGTATTCACACAATTTCACACTAACCATGAGATAAACCATAAAACAAAGTTCAGGAATATGCCTTTATCCCATTGTTTTGCAAATCTATGTACACTACAAACTGTATGATATTTTTTAAGAGAAATGCATCTGTACCAGGCTCTTAGTGTTTTAATTAAATAAAAGAATTTGAGTAGTTCTCCAACTATGTGTGATTAACCTATTAACCTAAAATCGGTTCTGATCTCGCTGTTTTACTAATCTGACAGGTTATTATTCAAAATAGGAAACTTTCATTTTGCTTGCAAATAATAATATTAAAGATTCTAACTACCAGCAAGAATAAGTCCTTACATTTAAAGAGCACCTGTCATTTCAGACCCATCATGGCAGCACCTTTTAGCGGGCATCCACTCACCTGATGCCCGCCACGTCCCTCATCTTCTTGTATCGCTGCTGCATCACCAGCCGTCCCATTAAAGTGAATGGGATTGTCGGTGAGTCAAAAGCGGGTCAGAGGAGGAGCCGCTGTGGGACAGAGATGACAGCTGCTCTTTAAAAATTATGATGTAAATCGAGTTGATTTAAATCAAGCCTTTTTTACTGGTGATTTAAATCATGATTTAAATCGTGATTTAAATCAACTTGACTTAAATCAAATCCACCCTGCTACAGATGTGGTTTAAATTGCAATATGTTCCTAAATATTTATTTTCTAAACTGTTCCAATAAAGCCATGTCTTCAAAATGAGATTGTAATAGCGACATCTGAAATCCAACTTTCCTTCATTACAGTCAAGTTCAACTGATTCCACTATCAAAAATAAAGGCACTATAAGGTAATTGCTGGGTAGAATGACGCAAAAAGTTTCCACGACAACAAGAACTGGAGTGCCTGCCCTGTACTTCCTCATCTGTTTGCTCTCAGCCCAGGAGCCTGACAGTACAGTCACTACATCCTGTTTCTCTTAAAAGATACAGAAGTATAGAAGCTGCAACATTTAACCCTTAACCGACCTTAGCATCCTTTAGCATCCTTAATAGTTAATACCAATATTTTGATTTCTATATTTCATTAATGTGATTATTAAATATTAAAAACAAAAAGATGTATATATTTGAAGAGACATCTTAAACCTATCTAAACATGTATCTGGAAAAATCTTAGTGCAGAGAATATGAAAAAGAAATAATTTGCTCGGTTGTCTCTCAAAATTACTACGAATCAATAATATTGTTGTAATATTACAATATCACAGCCGGTTTTATAGGAAAAAAACATAATGTATAAATTAGTGACTTTAGAAACAGTGACTGCTGGTTTAAAACGTTAAGATGAATCCAGGAATGATAAAACACTATGAGTGCTTTAGCTAAAAACAACCTCAACTTCTCCAGTTGAGAAAGGTACCAGAGTAGACTTGAAAAAAACACGTTAGCCTTTACTCAAAGTTACATCCAAAGTTTCACACAGACCTATTTAGCAGTTCCCATGTCTTCCCCGATACCAGTTAAAAAAAATCAATACAAAACTGATAGCATTTTACAGTATATTTCAGTTGGATTTATTGAGCCAAGTAGAAGCTTAGAAAGCATGCAAAAGACAATGTAACTCCATTAGATCCCAGAGCATAAACCCAAAGAGGCCAAACTACACTATACCCTACCTATCTTTGGAATTGCCTTTATAAACAGTAGCAGATTCTCTGAAATATAGTACCCGTGAATTGCAGGGTTTTTTGCCTTACTTATAGAAAACCTACCGCGTTATGTCCAATAGCTCATATAGGCAACCCATGACTCAAAAACTTTCTCTGAGCTCAGACTACCTCACTTTTCACTGCCAGCCAGCTGTTAGCATCCATCAATGTGTGTTCCAGCAATTAACAGATGCACAGAAAAAAAACATGTTTAATAAGAATCACTGGGAAAGGAGGAATACCTGTACTTAACTTTGCCCTGCTCCTCAGTGATAGCCATCAAAACAGCATAACCAATGAGCTGCAAAAGGGCCAATCTGTCTCCCAAAACCAAAAAAGCTCTTTCCTTACCAATTGTATTAAAAGTCACTCAAAGCTGATCCCTCTCTAAAAAAATAAAGAGAGAAATAGAGCGCCTGAGGTGCTGCGCAGAAATACGATTTAAAAAGTGGTGACAACTGTTCTCCTAGCACATTTTTTTTAATCCCATTTATATCCCGCCCTTCTCCGAAGACTCAGGGCGGTTTACAATTTAAGCACAAACCAATGTGCTTAGCAATAGCCTTCATTCTATGTATATGCCTGCTTATTAGGGCTTTCGCCCCCCCCCAGCGGCATTATTACAGAGTCAGCTTATTGCCCCCAACAATCTGGGTCCTCATATGCATCTTTCAAATGTCCACAGCAATTAGTTGCATTAAAAATGTTTCAGTTCCTAATGAATGCATTTGTTTAATATCTAGATGGTCATTCTGGGAGGCCCTTGTTTTGTTTTGTTTTTCTCATTTTGAGAAAAATAAGCCTGGATATTTATTATTATTATTATTATTATTATTATTATTATTGTTATTGTTATTATTGTTGTTGTTGTTATTATTATTGTTGTTGTTGTTTGTTGTTGTTGTTGTTGTTGTTGTTGTTGTTGTTGTTGTTATTATTATTATTATTATTATTATTATTATTATTATTATTATTATTATTATTATTATTATTATTATTATTATGAACTGCTTTAGGAAAGCCAGTTTGGTTAAAGACTTTAAGGCACTATGATAAAAACCAGAAGATTGGAAGTTCTAGTCCTGTCTTAAGGTACACAATCAGCTGGGTGACCTTGGGCCAGTCACTCTCTCTCAGCCTTAGGAAGAGGACGATGGCAAACCACTTCCAAAAAAAAACCCTTGTCAAGAAAACCGCACGGACTAACAATTTTATACTATCTATCTTCTTAAAAGAGTATGTCTTTGTGTCCCACCTTTATTATTTTTACAAATAACTCAAGGCCACAAACATATCCAACACACCTTCCTCCTATTTTCCCCACAGCAACAATCTGTGAGCAGCTCTTTAACCTACCCTATGATCCCTTCCCCACCACTTCTTCATAAGAAAACCAGATGTAACTGGCTAGAAAGTCAGGGTGCTTGACCCTGAGTCCAAGGGATTAGAGCCAGTGGGATGGTGCTCAGCTTCATTTTGGAACCTGGTTCCGCAAGACTCCATGGTAATCACACTATCCAATCCAAAACTGTCAACCCCAATTCATGTCCTTCCAAGTCCTCTTCAGGACTCCTTCCGAAGTATCTCAGTCCTAAGTAAGAGCACTCTAGGGAACTAAAGCATTACTTGACATGCCAATTACTTAGCACGCATCAATTTATTATCTTTGTAAGAGTTAAACTGTGATAAGGGCAAGAGCATGTAATTTTCTCTTTCAATAACAATCCCGAGGAGTCCACAATAATAAAGTCCTTTGGACATTATATTCTAAAGTTTACGCATGTTCAACTAATCATAGAAACCTCTTCTGAACTGAGCATTGGGGTGTATGAGAAGCTCCCACTTATGGGAAGACTTCTATGCATGCTTATTGAATACGCTTAGCAGTCTCTTGCAAACCTTTGCATTTTATGTGCAAAAACCTGAATAAGCAGCAGCTGTATAGCCAGGAATGCCCAATGTTTCCCCTCCAAATAAGGATGGAACCTTCTTCTTGATCCTTATTTATTTAAATTATTGGCTTAAATGGGAATAACAGCAGCAGAAAGTTATGAGGGGAAAGTATGTTGCAAAGGAGGTTAAAAAACAACTACAGAAAACATGGCACGGGCAGCATAGAATGACTACAATCATTGAATATATTAACAAGCATGTTTCGTTGACAGAATTTCTTTTTGACTGTTAAAGCTGTTAAACAGCTAGAGCTGTTTAAAACTACCTCTGCATTCCTTGTTCACTGGATGAGACAATTGTTATAATGATATATCATAATGACATTTTGTTATCATTTTGCTGTCCATAGAAGAAAAATAACTTGGTGGAAACTTTGCTACAATGCATTCTATTTTGACAAATTAATTTGTTGTAATATAGGGAGAAAAAGCAATTAAATTCACAGTTCAAAGTTCATGGAATCAGGCTTAACATACTTGCTTCCTGAAATAATGTGGAATAAAGTAAGAAATAAACAAAGTAATGCAGCATGTTAAATGGTTTATTAAATCCATGATTTAATAAACCCTTAAAGGCTTCAACTGATTAAATCAGTGCTTCCCAAACATTTTCCTAATTACCCAAAACTGCTAATCAGAAGGTAGGTAAAATGTAGGAAAACACTTTTAAGTCAATTTAAATGTCCCTACTCTGATCGAGTAAAGGGCTTGTTGTCATTACCAAAAGAAAAAAAAATACTTTTATCCAATTTGGAGTAATTTACCCAGGTTTGGGAAGCACTGGACTAAATGATATACCTGTTCATTTCTACAGTGCTGCAATACATTTTCTTTGATACAGAATAATCGTATTATTTTTCTGTAAAAAACACTATTGTGTAAAATATTATTATTTACACAAAAAGTTTGTTTATGTGCAAGCTTTAAAAATTTATATTGTTAATCGCATAAACCAGTGGCCTACAAAACCTTTTGGGCACCGGAGACTTGTTCCATGGAGAGAGGGTTTTTTGCTGCCTGCATCCCGCAAATGGGGCTTCGCTCGTTTGCATGGCCCGGTTTCTGGCATGCCACTGCCCAATACCAGTCCATGGCCTGGGAGTTGGGGATCCCTGACATAAACAATATCAATTTTTAAAGCTCTCACATTTACACAAGTTTCTTTCCTTAAGTTGTCAAAAAAATGTATTCAACCATACTGTCCGACAACTCAGTCTTTGCAATGAAGTATGTAATAACAATGTCTGCTTTTAAAAATGCCCACGCCTTGCAAAATAAAAAAGCTAACCTGAGATTCGTGCATATATTCCTTAGTTTCTGGATAATTAGTTAAGGAAAGGAGCTGATTCTAAGAGACGTGTTTTTATGGTGGAATCTAGCACTGAGTTGCAGGTGGGATGCTGTCTTTCCCAAAGAGCAAGAAGCAAATCAGCTAGCTTTGAGTGCTTAGTGTACAGAAAAAGGCCCAGGAGGGATCCTCCCTAAACCTTCATAGGGTAAATCTGATAATTATGCAGATATGCTTTAGTCTGGCAAGATTCCTATCTATGGGCAAAAAGCAAGAAGGAAACTACTGTGAGCAATTCATTGTGTTGTTCTTGGTTCCTTACGCCTAGAATGTTTACATGGAATGTTAGTCTGTTCCAAAGAAGATGTTACCAAGCTCAGATGAATGAATCAGGTTTTTAATAAAATCTCAGTTCTATAATTCTTACTTGAATAGTATTTTTAAATTTATGCCTAGGAAGTTCATCTTAGGAAATACCTATTTCACACCATATTATACCCACTGAAATGACTTTAAAAATCTAAAAAGAAACCTTATACTCTAAAATATGTGATGCCTTGAAAGTAGGAACTTTTTTTGCAAATTCTGAATTTTTCCCCTTGATATTATAATTTAAAAGAAATTCTGAATTACAGAATAATCAATGGTTTCTCATTATTTGAACTTAAATTTCACTACCATATTTTGTTGAACTATTTCAAATGATATATGCTACCCGTAATAAGATTATTATAAGATTTTTGGCTTTTTCAGACTATAATGTGATTAGAAAAGCTATAATGCATATTATTATTGGAACAGATAATTCTTTTAAAGTTAGTTAATGAAATATTAATGAACGAAATTCTTGTTTCTACAGCTCATTCCTATTAGTATTATACAAAGCATAAAAAGGGATGTTCTGTCAGTACAAGCTTCATATACTATATGTTTGCAATAGAAAAATTAGAAGTATAGAAGTATAATTCACAAATGAGATGTACTTCCTGTTTTCCTATGGCAGGTGTGACGTTAGAAAAGAAACTCCTTCGCATGCATGTTTTTTTTCAAAGCTTCCACCAGCAGTTCCAAAAAATGAGAAGTGAACTATTTTATTTTTTCAGGCATCATCAGTACCGTATACCCAAAACTATTCTTAATATACTGCCTCATATAGGTAGTCTCATGTAAACAACAAATACTTTCACTGAGAAAAATTTTTATTAGAGCACACAAGATGTCCTATTTGTTTCACTCATGACTGTATACAGAACACCTTTTTCCAGTTTGGATTATTTGATCTGTGTTTTAATGATTTATCATTGTCCAATTTTCAGAAAAAAAGTCTCAAGGTTTAAAGATGTACTGAATAATGACCTAATCTACTTTTCCTGTCTTTCCTGAGTACTTTCCTGAATTAAAGAATGTCTATTGTTTTATATTTTGCTAAAGTATAACTTAAATATTTCATATAAAATCCAAATTGTTTTAAGAATATACATTTCTTATACTGTACTGATCAAAAACCCAATGTTTTAAGAAACAAAATGTTTGGAAAAGTTACTGCCACATTAAATATTAGTATTTATAACATTACACAGTAAATTAACTTTAATTAATCTTAAATAGTAAATTAATCTAAATTAATATTAATCTGTAATGGTGGCTTTTATATAAGGAAAGAAGGATAACCTTTTTTAAAAAATTGACAATTGATACATTTACCAGTTATGGATTTATTTGCCAAAATTCATGTAAATATTTTAAAACAAAATATTAAAAAAATAATATTAATTAAAATTCACTGAGGTCAATTCTCTAGTCTTAAGTGATTAAGCTCAAAGGGTAAGTATTGTTTGCAGTCCATATTTATAAGTATGTATTTAAGATTAGATAATTAACAGTAAATTTATAAATGGCTACTAGAAAACATATTGTATCTTAGAAGGAATAGTTGCAACTGTATTTTGTACCTTGTAAGAATTTTCCTTCCATCTAATAAAAATACAAAGCTAATTCTTCCAGTTGTAATTCATTTAACCAAAAATCTACTATGTAAGATACAACTTCAAATTTAAAAGTTCAGGGAAGAAGATATTGACAATGCATAGTCCAATAATATGTACAGAATAAAACTCAATATTCATTAGAACTTACACATATGTAAATATGCACAGAATTGCAATCTTATTGTACAAATTAATTTAAAAAACCATGATGGTACATAAGATAAACTCAAATTATCCAAAATTGCAGAGAAGCTTCCTTTATTTACTAATAGATAATTATTTCATATAGTGAGTTTTCAAATTACGGAATCTTTCATAATCAAGTCTATTAGCTATGAGACTTTTCTAGCAACTGACAACATTCACTTCAGATGGTTATCATGTAATAGTATAATTTTAATATTTTCAGTGTAAGGTAATATATCTGCCTTATAATGAGTAATGTATGAATCAATCATGAGAAATTTTGGGCTCAGTTATAATCTCTTTTAAACACAATTACTGCTAACAAAATAGGCTGAGTACAATTAAATCTATTTGAAAGCAATACTATTGATGAGGTTTCTTTAGAAATGTTTTCTAGTTTTTCCACAGTTGGTACACCTTTCTCAGTGTTCTTTCCCTAGGCTTTTATCTTTCTTACTATTTCCAATGATTATGAAACCTTTATCTGTCTCCTATTTGTCAAAACAAAATTAATTGTGTTTGTCCCAATGCTGAGTACTTGTGAACAGCTCCAAAGACATATTACAGAACAAACTTCACACAACTGTTCCTCCTTTTATCAGCCTATTTTTGGAATGATAAAAGTTATATTGAATTAGTTTCATAGCATTCAACAGGACAATGTTAATCTAGTTTGTATTCTTGTTGAGAATCTGTAGCCCTCATTTTAAAATGTATACTAAGTTGGCCCTGAGCAATAAAGGCTATCAGATAGTGTGCAGTTACAAAGTCCTTTAAAAGTTTAGTTTGGCTTAGAAAATGCAGTTGTTTTGCAAATTATCAACTCAGGTAACGTCCCATAAAATAGCACAAAGTAAATTCTGCATGTAGGCTAACAATATCAGTGTGCAGTACACAGATTATACTTTTGCAACAGGCTAAGGTGGCTATTTGAATTAAGCGAGTCAATTACATTTACATTCAGTTTTGGAGACTGCATCCTCTTGACCAAATTACACAGGTACAATTTCCACCACGCGCAGGCTGGAAAATGAACCCCACACCTCCTAACAGAAAAAGACAAGTTCTTCAGTAGAGTTGCAGGATGCTCAAGCAGAAAGCATCCCCACGGCGCTGTGCCTTAAAACCATTTATTTGGGGGGGGGGGAAAGTGTGTGTGTGTGGGGGGGCAAAGTCAGGCTTACCTGTTCTTTGGAAATAGAAGGCAACGAAGGTCTCCTGGACGTTCTCCAGCTGCCATAATAAGCGGCAGAAGTCTCCCCCAAGGAGACGCAACTGGATCTCCTCTTGGGTCGGATCACAGGAACTCTGTGCTCGGCGCCGCCGGGCGACTTGGGATGCGAAGCCTGGAGGTGGTGCTGTAATCCCCGACCCAAAGAGGAGCGAGAAGAGAAAAGGCAGCGCTCTCCTCCCAACAGCGCCCACAAGCATCCCGCCGTCCCGGCGAAGCAGGAGAGCAGCGGCCTAAGGGGCGGAGGCAGAGACCCCAGACCGGTGAGCGAGACCAACCAGACGAGGCCGGCGAACACCAGAACCAGGAGGCTGCGGCGGAGTCTGAGGCTGCGCTGCCAAAGGGTCAGGCCGGCCACGGCGCCGAGGGTGGCCAACAACCGTCCCGTCAGCATCTTCAATTCGACCGGCGGCGGACGAGGGACGCCTTCCTCCGCTTCGGCCTGGCGGGACAGCAGGAGCCACTGCAGCGTCAGCGAGTCTCCCGCGTAGCAGCAAAGCGGCAGCGCCAAAAGCCACCAGGGGCCGCCGGGCTCGTCGCGGGCCAGGTAGCAGGTGAGGAAGAAGAAGGCGCAGGCGAGGCTGAAGAGGGGGCTCAGGCACCGGCACAGCCCCAGCGGCGCCAACAGCCCGCTGGCTTCGGCGCTGCTGGCAGCCGCGCCCGCTTTCTTTTCGCGCTCTCCCCACAGCAAGGCGCACGGCAGGAGCGCCAAGGGAGCCGCCGCCGCCGCCGCCGCCCCCAGACCCAAGAGCAGAGCGCGGCGAGGAGCGGCTGGGAGCGGCGCCCGAAGGTTCGGCAGGGGGCCGCTCGGGGCCGGAGGAGCCGCGCATCCCTTCGCGTAGCCGTTCCGCAGATTGGGCTCCGCAGAGCCGCGAGCCGGAGGCTGTCGGCTTAGAAGTTGGTTGAGCCCGCGGCGGAGAGAAGCGGAGGCGGCGGCTTCTTTCTCGTCCTTCATGGTGGTCGGGCGGGAAAGGCTGGAGGAGGAGGAGGAGGAGGAGAAGAAAAAGAAGTGGTGTGGGGGGGGGGAGAGGAAGAGGAGGAAGAAGAAGCCGGGCTCGGTCAGTTTCTCCTACTTCCCAACCCTGCCTTCTTCTTCATCACTTTTTCCCAAGAGAGGGAAAGCCGGGAAAAGCCAGCAAAAAAAGACGAGCTTCGCTCCCGAAGCGCAAACGGCGGCGGCGGGATCGCAGAGTCCAAACTCGGAGCATGGTGGGTAAAAGACGGAGGGAGGGAAAACGAGATAGAGAGAAAGAGAGGGAAAAGTACTTCTTTCCCCCCTTTACTCTCTCTCTCTCTCTCTCTCTCTCTCTCTCTCTCTCTCTCCCGCTCGCACGGAGAGAACGCGCCGCCGCCCCGCCCCCCCCCCAGAGTTCCAGGGCAAGCAAGGTCCGCACGCGCTCTTCAAGACACGCCCTCCGCTGACGGCACAAATGCAGGAGCTCGCTTCTGCTTTTTTTTTTTTTTGTCCCCGCCGACCGCCCTGCAGGGCATACGTCATAAAGTACAAAGGGTAGGCAATCGTAGGAGGAGAAAGTCTCTCTCTCTCTCTCTCTCTTCCCCCCCCCATAGAAAGGGGAGGAGCGAAAGGCTTCGCCGAAGAATCCCTATGACTGGTGAGAAATACGCTAGTGCAAATTCAAAACGAGTTTGCGGAAGTTTAATTCTTGTCAGGACAGGAATGCTGTCTTCAGGCGCCGGTTGGCCTTTCTTGCGAAGCGGAGCTTGGCTTTAAAAAAACACCCGCTCTGCCTATCGTTTCCGATACCCACCCTTTCCGCTCAGTCGTGAGAACTTGCACGGTTTCTCTCTGGCCGCTTTGAGCTACGTAGGCTGGGACTCTGTATCTTGATGCTGCAACCCGCGGCTCTGGAGCCGCATGCGGCTCTTTCAGCCGTCTCCTGTGGCTCCCAGTCCACTGCCATGTGCAGTCCCGAAAAAAAAGTGGGATTAAAAAAGTTCAACCAATCAATTCAAATATGCAGGGCGGGTGCATATCTCGCCCTGGCTCCACTCTTCAGTCAAACCCTGTTCTGCATATGCGTGCATGTACGTGCGTGCACACACATTTTTTGCGGCTCCCAGTTTTTCCTTTTGTGAGGGAACCGGTTCCGAGTGGCTCTTTCACTGTTTCAGGTTGCTGACCCCTGCCCTAACCCTAACCCTAACTAAGTGGAGTTAAACGGCATAGCGTTTGCCTGGCCGCTTCGATCCTGCAAGGTTGGCACGCTCCGGATTTCTTCGATTATTAAACAATGTCATTATTGGGACCTTGGAAGTGTGCCTTCTCTGTGTCAGGCCCTGCCCTCTCGAATAAAGTCCCGCCACTCATATCCGTTCTGCTATTGTTTGGAAGGCTTTTCACCCAGCCTCTTGGAGAGAAAATGAGATCCCTCGTTTTATTTCACTTTCCATTTTTTATCTTTATTGTTTATTGATTTTATTGTAATTTCTTTGATTGTTGTGAGCCACCCGTTCAGAACTGGGAAGCATACAAATATAATAAATTACTAGACAAGCGGTGAACCCCTTGGCTCATTATTTCAGAGCTAGTTCCTTATGCTTTTAACAATGGCAGGAGCTTCAACCTTTTTGATTGTACCACTTTTAGGATATGGCATTATTCAAGTACCGCCTAGCAAGATGTCAAAAAGTTGATGACCAAAAAAAGGGGGGGGAGGAAAACAGTGATAAAGTACAGGTAGTCCAAGACTTACAAGAGTTTGCTTAGTGATTGTTGGAAGTTACAACGGCACTGAAAAAAGTGACTTATGACCATTTTTCACACTTATGACCATTGCAGCATCCCCAGGGTCATGTGATTTACATTCAGATGCTTGGCAACTGATTCATATTTATGAAGGTCACAGTGTCCCCTTTTGCAACCTTTTGACAAGCAAAGTCAATGGCTGCGGGAGTGGGGGGGTGGCCAGCTCAATGTTGCTCAGGTCGGGGGACACCTGTGGGGAAGCAGGCTGTGGGGGGGATCCAGAGGTCTCCAGTGGAGGGGGGTGGGACTGAGGTGGACGCCGGGGCATGGTCCACCGGAGGAGCTTTGCCGTCCCACTTGGGCCATGCGGGGGACTTCCATATGGTGGCGCAGGCTGCCTGGAGTCCTGGGCATTGGAGGGCAAGTGTCCAGCCCGGCCCTTGAGCTCCCAGGGCACCAGGACCCCACAGCCCAACCCAGTCCAGCCCCACTTGCCTGAGAGGCACCCAGCTACGCTTACCTCCTCGAGGCTGCTGCTGCTGCTGCTGTGCTCACTCTCCTTGGCCAGGTTGCTCATGGTAGGTGCAGGAAGGCAAAGTGCATGGGTCAGAAGGAGGCCCTCTCCCTCTCCATGTGAGGAGACCCAGTTTTGTAACCAAAGCATCCTCAGCAATAGGATGGAAGACCACCAGGAGAGGCCAGGAGGAGGGGGCAGGGCATGGGCAGCAGGGCTGCTGGTGGCCAAGTGCTAAGGCAGGACTTCTCTCAGACCCTCTCTCCCTCTCATTCCAATCTCCCTCCCTCCTTCCTTCCTCCCTCCCTCCCTCCATGCCAAACCTCCAGCCAATGGTGCCTTTCTTCATTCCTCATGGAAGGTGACGCCTCCCCAGCTGCGTTTCTTTGCCTGTTTTTCACTGCCATCTGTGTGCGCGCCTGGCACAGATGGCTGCCACAAAGTTGTAGATTCTCCCAGCTGGCCTGTTTGATCTCCTCTCCTCTCTCCCCTCCTCCTTCTTTTTCCTTCGGTGCAGCTCCAGCTGACTCCGCCTCCTCCCAAGGCTGCGTCTTTTTTCTCTCTCCCTCTCCCGCCAAAGCTGCCTCCTTTTATAGCCTCTCCTGTCTCCGCCCCCTCCTCCTTTCTCTTCTAGGTGTGCCGGAAGTGCCAATCCTGGGGCCTTCGTCTTGCCCCAGCAGCCCTGCAGCTCCTGGGGACTCTCTCACGGTAAGTCCTGCGTTGCACCGCTTTGGCTCATTCCCTTCCCCCGCTACGCTTGGCTAGGCAGTGCTGTGTACCACCTGCCAGATGCCAGTGTACCACTGGTTGAAAAGCCCTGTTCTAATGCACTGGTAAAGTTCTTAACAATTCAGGGAGATATTCATAGATGTTATCTGCCTTAAAAATAATCCATTTTGAACTGTTCAGTACAGTACAGTTCAGTACGGTCAAATATGACCAGAGGACATATTTTATGACATTCTGTATTATGTTATAATATATTTTCTAAAATTTGCCTAATTTCAATTCCATGGGAGTCATGGCCTCTGGATTTCAGACACATTCTGCAAGTTAGCCCATTTGAAGTACCTTGGTTGAAAAGGATTTGCTCTATGATGCATTGTTTTGTCCAGTTAAAGTTACAGACATGACAGCTATAATAGTATACTAGATAACCCATGACCCATTATAGCAATAGCACTTAGACTTACATACCACTTCATAGTGCTTTACAGCCCTCTCTAAGCGGCTTACAGAGTCAGCATATGGCCCCCAACAATTTGGATCCTCATTTTATTGACCTATTATGATTTCCTTTCAGAAATATTTCCTCACCAGATTTCTCAAAGCCTTGAACAATGAAAGAACTTCTAATGTATTGCCTTTACTGGAAAAGTTGGAATAGATTCAGAGATATACAATGTATCTTACCTTGAAAACAGTCCTTGGTGAATTGTATAGCACAGGGGTCGGCAACCTGAAAAAGGAAAAGAGCCACTGGGAACCCATCACACATAAAAAAAAGTGGGAGCCGTGTGTGTGCGTCCATGCACGCGCATGCGAAAAAAACATTTTGCGCATGTGCAAAACGGGTTTTTCTTGCGCATGCGTGGACGCGCACGGTCGCCATTTTTTTATGTGTGATGGAACCGGTTCCCGGTTGCGCGACGGCGACGGCCCGTTTGCAGAGATACCACCTTCGGCAGCCTGCAAACGTGCCGTGACAGCTTTCCCAAAGAGCGGTGCCACTGCCCGTTCGCGCGGAGGTGCGCGCGCACCTCTCCAAAGGTTTGGGGAGGTGCGCGCGCACCTCTCGGAATGGGCAGCGGCGCCGCTTGTTGGGAAAGCTGCCGCAGCCCGTTTGCAGAGCTGCCGCTTTCGGCAGCCTGCAAACGTGCCGCGACAGCTTTCCTAAGTGGCGCTGCTGCCCGTTCGCGTGGAGGTGCACGCGCACCTCTCCAAAGGTTTGGGGAGGTGCACGCGCACCTCCACCCATTCGGAGAGGTGCGCGCGCACCTCTCCAAATGGGCGGTGCCACTCTCCATTTGGAGAGGTGCGCGCGCACCACTGCCTGTTCGAATAGGTGCGCGCACACCGGGCGGGTGGGAGCTGCAGGAGACGGCTCAAAGAGCTGCATGCGGCTCCGGAGCCGTGGGTTGCCGACCCGTGGTATAGCATAATCAAGTAGCAGGATAGGAAACATTTTATGACATCCTGTATTATGTCATAAAATGTTTTATGATAATTTTAAAATTGTAAAATGTTTTATAAAATTTGCCAAATTTTAATTCCACAAAAATTATAGGTTCCAGAGTTTGAATGCATTCTGTCAGTTAACCCAAAGGTTCCCAACCTTTTGGGCACCAGGGACCAGTTCCGTGGAGAAAGGTTTTTCCGTGGATTGGAGAGTGTGTGGTTTTGTATGTTGCCTGCATCCTATGGGTGGGGCTTTGCTTGTGTGGACCGGTTGCTGGCATGCCACAGACCGGTACTGGTCCACAGACCAAGGGTTCGGAACCCCTAAGTTAACCCATTTGAGATACTTTTTGTTTAAAAATTGTTGCCCTATAATGCATTGTTCATCCAGTTAAAAAAAGAAAATATAGAAATCGTAGTTTTAGTAGTTTGGAGATGTAACTGCCTTGAAAGTAACCTATGTTGAACCATGTAGCACAGTAGAACTTCAGGAGTTGACCACAGGAAATGTTTTATGACATTTTGTCACAAAATGCTTTATGATAATTTTTATGTCATAAAATGTTTTATGAGATTTGCCAAATTTCAGTTTCATAGGAGTCATGGGCCCAGGATTTCGGATACATTAACACATTTGAGATACCTTGGTTGAAAAGGTTTTGCTCTGTGATGCACTCTTTCACCCCGTTAAAGGTTATAGACACACGAGTTTTTACCAGTATAGAATTACTAAAAAAGAGATAAAAATTAATTAATATTAATAAACCATCACAGCTAACATCAGCCAGAAGATAGAAAAACTCAAAGAAGTAGTGCAAAATCAGAAAATGTGGAGATACCTGGCACATAGAATCGCCAAGAGTCGGACATGACTGAATGGATATAATCATCATTAATATTAATAAAAATTTAAAATTAATAAAAATAGTTATGGCTGAAACATTTATCACATTTGCACTAAGAGTTCCTGCATTTTCATTGTAGCCACACAAAATTTGGCTATTGTGTGGGTATTAACATAGTAGAAATCTAAGAAGATTGACATGGTATTCAGTTCTTCCAGGGAGAACACATTACCCCTACACAGAGCGAGATAAGAATTATAGTAGAACAGCACATATTGGATAGTTTCTATGTCTTCAGAATCACAAAGACAGGTACATTCTATTAATGGGGTTTTGGTAAATTGGCTGTCGTGGTTCCGATAGATGAAACTGTTTAAAGAACTTGAAGGCAAGAATTCTTCCACATTAGAAGCAAAAGTAAAAATGTCTGCTGATTCTCAGTTGTCAGAGCAATGATATCCATTGTCATAGCGTTGACA
Source organism: Vipera berus (assembly GCF_964194415.1). Classification (NCBI taxonomy): domain Eukaryota; kingdom Metazoa; phylum Chordata; class Lepidosauria; order Squamata; family Viperidae; genus Vipera; species Vipera berus. Next base: position 102,434,342 of record NC_138202.1, on the reverse strand, counting down.
TCAGCCTTGTAATAGTTCCAATGTTGATAGCAGTGTTCCACTATCTCAGAGGTTGCCACAAAGAAGAGGGAGTCAAGCTATTCTCCAAAGCACCTGAAGGCAGGACAAGAAGCAATAGATGGAAACTAATCAAGGAGAGAAGCAACCTAGAACTAAAGAGAAATTTCCTGACAATTAGAACAGTTAATCAGTGGAACAACCTGCCTCCAGAAGCGGTGAATGCTCCAACACTGGAAGTTTTTAAGAAGAGATTGGACAACCATTTGTTTCCTACCTGAGCAGGGGGCTGGACCTCCAAGGTCCCTTCCTATTCTATTCTATTCTATTCTATTCTATTCTATTCTATTCTATTCTATTCTATTCTATTCTATTCTATTCTATTCTATTCTATTCTATTCTATTTCTACTCTATACTCTACTCTACTCTACTCTACTCATTGTTTGGCTCTGAAGAAATCCGTCCTCAGCTTGGGAAAGGTCAGCATATTTAGATAACTTGCAAGTTGTGAGCAGCCTTTTACGATTAGGGTTGTGATATATTGGGAAAAGGTGCTAGCTCAAGTACGATCCTCAATGTTTGTTTTTTTTATTGAAAAGTTTTAACATACAATTTTTCTTTAAACCCCCCCTCCCCCTCCCTTCTCCCTCCCCCCCTACCTCTCCCCCCTCCCCCCCTCCCCCCCGACTTCCCAGAGCTAAATACAAGGTATATATAAAAAAAAACAATCATAAACAACCACATACTAACAACTATAAACTCTAAGATCCATCACTCTCTAGCTTATATAGGATAAAACAAACCTTAGTAATATTAAATATATATAAAGAAACTAAAATAAAAAAAAAGAAAGAAAGAAAGAAGACTTATTCAAATGCTACATAAAACTTCTTAACCCTATACTTGTTCTGGATAAACTCAATCCATTTTCTCCATTCCATAATATAGCGTTCTTGCGAGTGATCTTTCAAATAAGCCGAAATCTTCGCCATCTCTGCCAGGTCGGAAACCTTTAAAGTCCACTCTTCTATGGTCGGCAGTTCCTCTTTCTTCCAATACTGACCTATCAAAAGTCTTGCTGCCGTAATAAAATTCAACATCAACTTAGTGTCCACAACTGTAGCATCTGTAATTATTCCCAACAAAAAAAGTTGCGGACAAAACTTTATCCTCTGTTTAAAAATCTTCTGCATGTTCCACCAGACTTTTATCCAAAAAGCCCTAACCTTTTTACAAGTCCACCATATGTGAAAATATGTTGCGTCTTCATCACCACACCTCCAACATTTAGGCTGATAATTCGGATACATACTTGCAAGCTTTTTAGGATCTAGATGCCATCTATAAAACATTTTGTAAAAATTCTCTCTTAGATTTTGAGCTTGTGTAAATTTTACGTTCCTCACCCAAATCTTTTCCCACGTGTCCATCGTGATAACTTCCTGGATGTTTTGGGCCCATTTTATCATACAATCCTTAACAAGTTCTGTTTCCGAATCAATCTCTATCAACGCAAGATATATCCGTTTAATATGTGCTGGTCCCTGATTTCTAATTTGCTTTATCAAATTTTCATCAGTCATTGTAAAACCATTTTTCTGATCTTCTTTCCACCTGGCCCGTAACTGAGTATATTGAAACCAGTTTTGAACAACCTTCTCTTCTCGCAAGAGGCTATATGATTTCAAACACCAGACATTTCTTTCCAAACTTAGAATCTCCTTGTACATAGTCACATCATGTTTGAAACCAGCATGTATATTTTCTATTGCGTGTTTCGGAATTGCCCACAGTGGTATCTTGCAATCTAACTTATGTCTATACTTCTTCCAGACTCTCAGCAATGCCTGTCTTAAATTATGCACTCTAAACACATTGTCTACCTTCTTATCATACAACAAATATGCATGCCAGCCAAACAACAAATCCTCAATGTTTTGTCTTTTTTACCTGGTTAAGGTCAAAAGCTAAGAGTGAATCTGTGGCCAGCTCATGGCCCCACAGTTTCTGGTCTACTGTGATAATCATGTTGATGGGTGCTTATCCAAAAATATTAGCATAACCAGGTCATTAGGAAAGACTAATCTTAAGCCAACTTATCAAGACTAAATGTCATACTCTTGGTACTAATTTGGTCACTCCCATTTCAAGACTCAGGTCACTAGAGATGTCCCTCGGGGCCGCAAGTATGGACCTTAAAAGGCTTGTTTGTATAAAGTTGACTGCATTTTTTTTAATATAAAGTGCTACCTGGGCTCTGTATAAAAGTTGAGTGAGTTGCTGCTATTTCTTTCTTTCCTTTGAAGTAGAAGAATCTCTTGATGGAATAGAATGATACTTTGTTGAGAACTTTAAGGCTCCTTGAATAATATATTTCTGGAAGACTCTAAGCATGGAAGACCACTCCCAGATATCTGAACACGAGCACCTGTTTTTTTCCTATTTATTATCTGACTTGAGTTATGTTTTTTTTATGGTTATGACGCTAAGTTTATACTCTTTGGCCTCTTTTTTCCTTATAAGGCATAGCAAATAGGACAGGTAGTCTTATCAACCAAGAACTGATACAAGAAGGGTGTGCTCGCATGGCACACATTTCCTAGGACTTCCCAAGGGGTTAAAAGCAACTCTGAAAACCAAGGCAGTGAGAATAAAGAGCAAAGATCATTGCCTTTCCTGAGCTGCACAGATTCTGCAGCAGCAAAAATAGCTTTATTTACATGCCAAACAGGAAGTTAGAATTTGGTGCTCCAGTATGCATCACTTTACACTTACTTAAACTGAAGCATACTTGTCATTTGGCTGACCATTTTAAAGAGGCTCTTTAAATTGAAAGTTGACAGTTTATATCTGTTTTTAACCAGTGAATAAATCCCTAGTCAAGTTCATAATCCTGTGACCAGTGTTTGCCCTTACTTAATAAGCTGTGCCAAACTTGTTTTTCAAAATGCAGCATTGATGAGGCAGCATTTATCTTTGCAGAATCTGTATTGATTTCCTTCAGCAAATCTTATTCCTCTATGTGCTTAAGTGATTTTTGATTACTCTATGCTTTCCTGGATCTCTCGCTTTCAAAGTTGGTATCATATTTTGATTGGGCCTGACTTGAAATTTATACATTTTTGCTAAGAGGGCAATAATTTCACATCTGAGTTCTTTAAGGATTCTCAGGTAGAGCCATCACAATCAAATTATTTAATCACTGTGAAGACTCTAAAGATGTCCTAAAATCTGTGAGAAAGTCAAATATCTGCCTTACATCTTTTGCAATAAAGAGATATATAAAATAGGCAGTTTCTCTTGAATCATTATATTTAAGCATCCCTTTCTTTGCCATCTAATGATCCAACTGATTCCATGAATGTATGATACAGTACATTCAGGTTTGGGAGGGGTTTGCAATTCTTATCACCTTTTCCTTTTTCTGTAAGAGTTGTGCTCATCTCTCATTTAGACAGATTCTCTATTTCTGAAACAAAGATTAATTTTTATAGCTTCCTGAATACTCATGCATGGGAAACCATGCTGTCCAGATCTTAGACTTGTTTGGTTCTTTGTTACATTATGAAACAACAGTAATTACATTTGTGATTTATTATGTGATTAATGTATCCCACAAAACAAGGAGGACTCCAGGTGGCTTTCAGAATTTACACATAAACACAATGTAGATCAGATTGCTAGTCAAAATAATAATCCAAATCAGTTTCAGTATAGTGCTAAAAGTAGTACAGATGGATTACATAACACCTGAAGTGTACGTTTCTAGTCATAAAAAGGTGATTTAGTTTTGTATGACATGATTTATACTTCCATGATTGTTTATCATCAATAAATTCCAATAAAAGTACCATGAGTTGTTCAGGGCTCGTCTAACACATCCTTTCATTCCCTACAGTTGTGCAGAGCATGTAATTTATTTTTCTAATGAATAAACTATTGTAATCTACTTTTTATCTATTTCAATCATTTAATTCATAAAACCGACAGCAATTTAGAAATTATTTTTATAGTGATTTTTCTCTGTCAGAATAATATGACTGTCCCTTCATTCATAGTATTCTAAAACAGAGGTCTACAAACTTGGCCCTTTTATGACTTGTGGACTTCAACTCCCAGAATTCCTCAGCCAGGGTGGCTGAGGAATTCTGGGAACTGAAGTCCACAAGTCATAAAAGGGCCAAGTTTGAAGACCCCTGTTCTAGAACGACAGGACTATTTGGAATACAGGTGATCCTCAGCTCAGAACCAGAATTGCGAACAAAGCTTCCCTTGCTAAGTGAGTGCACTTGATGTTATAAGCTTTATTGCTGTGGCCATTAAGTGAAATACACAAATATGCATGAATAGGGGGAAAAATATTGAATCCCGAAAAGTTAAGTAGGCTCCAGCAATTCTGCTGAACTTTTCAGGCAATTGCAGAACACTTTAGTTGATTTGAGTGGTACAAAAGCAACTCTAGATGGGTTAAGCAACATAAAACTGGTGCTTCTCCTTGCCCTTCCCTAGATGCTGGGGTGGCATATTCCATTGGTCCACCTGCCTCTGATATTCAGCATTTTTTTTTAATTCCATTTATATCCCGCCCTTCTCCAAAGACTCAGGGCGGCTTACAAGCTTAGCAGTAGCCTTCATTCTATGTATATGCCTGCTTATTAGGGCTTTCACACACACCCCCAAGCGGCATTATTACAAAGTCAGCTTAATTGCCCCCAACAATCTGGGTCCTCATTTTACCTACCTCGGAAGGATGGAAGGCTGAGTCAACCTTGAGCCTGGTGGGACTCGAACCTGCACTGATTGCAGGTTCCCTGTCCTCACTCATATCTTTCCAGAATAAATGGTGTTTTGTGTTGTGCCCAGAAGAAAACGCCAGAAACAGGTATGTTGTGCACAGTAGGCTGTAAACAGTTTGGTACGTGCACATCCCTAGTCTGAACCAGGAATAGAATTATGTGTTCACAAAATGCCAGCTAATAGAGGTTTCCTTTCTCTATGCTGTAATGAATAAAAGAAAATATTAAAAAGTTGGAAGAAGGAGAAGATGAAAAGGATAGACACATCTTGGTAACGAGAATATGTTTTTAAGCAGAGCAGGGCTTTAGCAACCGTTTTAAAAGTCAAACATTCAAGACCAACATGTAAAGAACAATATTTACATTTTGATCTTTGTAAAGGTCAGGTATTCCATTACAGAGTTCCTTAATGAAAAGAGCACAGGAAACAAAATTAAGAATGAAAGCAACCCTTTGTTTTAGCAGCTAGGCCATCTGCTGTTCTTCCTTGGGCTGGTATTGCTACAAAGAACATAGCTTGGGTGTTTGTTGCTTGACAACTAAAGGGAAATGGTTGGATAAACACGGACTTGCAAACAAGATATAAAAGAAAATATTTGCTGAACAAGACTGAAAGAGCATATAGACTAAACAAAGGCATCACAAAAATAGCAGCTTAAATAATAATAAAGGCAGTTATCCCTTGTAGTAGAAAATATGGGATGACAAGAAGAAAATAGCATTCCTAGTTTTTCAAGATGATTCCAAGCTACTTTTTGTAAAGTCAAATCACTGTTTCAATCTCTTATTTTTGCTGGCAGTAAAAAGAGTGCAACAAAATCATTTCCTTCACCAGAATTCCTCTTTCCAATGTTTAGGGAAATAGCTCTGAGCAATCAGGTTAAATGGCTTGTGGGAAAAGATAAGGAAGAATATTGTTAAAGATATGGGAATTCCAGAAGCTGATATGGAATAGGAATATGCAGAATCCACCCAATCTGATCTAGTGTGCTTTGGAGATAAGGCAATCTTACTTTATGTCTGCATCCCAAAGTGAGATGCAGGAAAACAAAACTCCTTCCACAATTAAATACAAAAATAACAGGTGGCACATTGGTTTTTTCCCCAGAAGCTGAAGTCACACAGTTTCTAATATCTTAACTCAGTGTAGCATGGTGATTACAGTACTTGCCTGGCATATTGCTGTTTTGAAAGCCAGCAGAAATTAATAAAAACAAACAGAACTATTTCTCACTTAATATTGGTAATTAGGATCAGAAATTCCATCATTAAGTATATTGGCATAAAGCATGATATCACATGACCATACCACATTGTTTTAGCAATCCTCAGTTACCACTGTTAAGCAAAGCACCATGGCTTTGTTAAGCGAGGACTTCACCCAGTGGTGGGATTCAGCTGGTTTGCAGCACTTTGGCAGAACCAGTAGCTACGTTTTTGTTGCCCAGGCCCAGAATGGACATTCGGAAGTGGCATCCATACAGAGAATCAGTTGTTCACATATTTGAATCCCTGCACTGACTTCACTGATTGCAAGTTTCAACCTGCAGGCTTCCCCATTGACTTTGTTTGTCAGAAGTCAGCAGAGAAGGTCACAAATCATAATTATGTGACCAGGAGATGCTGCAACCATCACAAATCTGGGCTGCTCATCAGTTCCTAGACTGCAATCACATGACCACAGGGTGTTGCAACATCCAGAACTTCAAGGATTGGTCATAAGTACCATCATTCAGTACCACTGCAACTTCAAGTGCTGACCAAGTAGTCATTAAATGAGGACATGTATGTACAGGCAGTGATGGGATTCAAATATGTGAACAACCGGTTCTCTGTGTGGATGCTGCTTCCAGAAGTCTATTCTTGGCCTGGGCAACCAAAAAATTAGCTACCGGTTTTGCCAAACTGGTGGTAACTGGCTGAATCCCACCACTGTATACAGGTAGTCCTCACTTAACAATTGTCCTGCCCGTTTGAACTTATTGGAAGTTCAATGAAAAAAGTAACTTTATGAGGGTCCCCCCACTAACAATAATTGCAATGACTCTGCAGTTACATGACCAAGATGTCTTTGCAGGCATTTACAGCCATGACAATGTCCTGTGGTCACATGATCATCATTTGCACCTTTCACAGCTAAGTTCCAACAAGCAAAGTCAATGGACAGTTGCCAGTACCAACTAGGCAAAAAAAAAACACCAATCCACTGCAACATGAAGGCCATTAAGATTATGAACTCTAATCTACTATGTGATCCAGTGCAATTGATAGATGTTTTCTGAGGTCTCAGGCTTTGAGAGAATTTTGGTCCAAAGCCACACAGCCTGCTTCTGTGCCAAAGTGAAGGTTTTCTGCTCCTAGAGGGAAATAACTATTAACTACTATACATATAGATATATATGTGTATGTCTTTGAAGAAGAGATGGAAGAATGCATTTTTGCATTTATATTTTAAAGAATGAGAAAGGAGGTTAGTTTCAAGGAATGGAAAACAGTAAAAAGTGCAAGGTTTCAAATCAGCAACATCCTATATGCCAGGCAATTGTAAAGCATTGTCCTGTAGTAGTGCCATTATAAAGATTGTTTTAAAGAATTTTGCAACTGGCTGTTCTGCCTGCATGTATGTGCATTGCAACACTTTTAATTTTGTAAAAAAATCATATAACTTTGGATACGCAGAGACATACATACAGGCAAAAAGTATTCATGTTCAGTAATCCCCATCCAGAGAGAGCTGCATCAGGGGAAAAATTCAGGGGGAGGTTATGCCAGCCTCCTCTGCCCAGACTGAATACCTTACAACATTTTTCCCCCAACCTTAGCAACTTTAAGATGTGTGGATTTCAACTCTCAGAATTGCTGGGGAATTCTGGGAGTTGAAGTCCACACATCTTAAAACTGCGGAGATTGAGAAATACACACAAACACACAAAGGAGTAGCTCAAGGGCTCAGTACAAATATGTTTCTAGAGAGAAAAGAATTAGACCTACTAGAAGTCTGTGCTTAAGCATTAGCAGTTCTGCAACAACAGATGAAAGGGAACTCGCCAAAAAGATAGTGCAAAACAATGGGATAAACTTCACCAGAAGTCAATCCGAGACAAAAACGGTAAGTGTTTGTTAAGTCATGTAACAAGCCCAAGTGTGAGAAATCACCAACTTTTTCGTAACTTGAACTACGTAGGATTTTAGTGGTTTTTTTTTTACACCTTGTAACGTAAAATGCAAACTAATCCATCCTCAGCGCGGCCTACTCATGGAGAAGTCGCGTTACCTCTTTCATCTTTCCCTACACGGCGAAATGACTACCCTTACGTACTACACCGGAGATACTACAACCTATATACCACACTATAAACCAGGGCTCTTCAAAGTTGGCCCTTTTATGACCTGTGGACTTCAACTCCCAGAATTCCTCAGCCAGGCATTGCTGGCTGAGGAATTCTGGGAGTTGAAGTCCACAGGTCATAAAAGGGCCAACTTTGAAGAGCCCCTGCTATAAACCGGGGCTCCACTCTCCCCGTTAGAATCTTCCGCAGCTCCCACCTCGCCTCGTTTCCTCAAGAACCCAACGCGCATGTGCAATCAAGTTCGGCCACGCCCAACTGCGATTTCTGAAGCGGGTGGCGGCTTAAGCGCGTTTGGGATCGGGAAGCTCGGCAATCGGCTGCTCCGCCTTGGCGGAAAAGGAAGGAAGTGTCCCGGTCCAAACCTATCGCTTGCCGAGGTCGCCGTCGCTTTCTATCATCTTTTCTGGTCAAGCGCCGGCGCTGCTGTCCGAACGCTGCCGACATGGTGAGAGGCGAAGCACCGGGGTGGGCGGCGGGGCGCGGGGAAGTTTGGGCGAGCGCGGAGGCAGGGGAGGGAGAGGCCGCCACGCTTTCGTTCTCCGGGGCGATAGATGTGACTCAGCACTTGCCGGCGGTGGCGACTTTGCGGCCCAGATTGCCTGGTTTTTATTGCCATTTCCCCCACCACCACCCATTTTGCAAACCTTCTACTCACTAGGAGTGGTCTGCATGGGTCCCGTGCTTGGAGTTTCCTGCTCCGTGTGGTTCAGTCCTTTGGGGCCCCCTCCTACTACTCCCATTTTTTGCATTCTCATCGGCCCTTCTCGTGGGCAGCCCAGCAGACTTTTCTACTGAAACAAGCATTCATTTCCTTTTTTTTTTTGCCTTGTTCAGGGGTAGGCAACCTTGGCTCTTTTGTGACCTGTGGACTTCAACTCCCAGAATTCCTCAGCCAGGCATTCCTGGCTGAGGAATTCTGGGAGTTGAAGTCCACGAGTCATAAAAGAGCCAAGGTTGCCTACCCCTGGTCTTGTTAATGTACCGGTATCCTTAATAAATTGAGACGCTTGAGTCACTGGGAAAGACTTTCTAAATAGTTGTGCTTTCGCACTATATTCAGACCAATGCAAAATAGGGTATCCTTTATTCTTGTATACGTTTCTTTAAAGTCAGGAGCCCGCTGAAGGAAGGGACTCCCCATTTTCTCCTTTATACCTCTATCGTTGTACCTCCTAACAACGATCGCCCCACTTCGTACATGTGAATACACATGCATGAATCAGCATTTCTTCTTTTCCAGCCTTTTGCTGGATTTGGCTGCGGAGAGGAGCGAAGGCAGATGACCGGATCTATAGTTTTACACGTCTAATAGTTATGCATCCTATGCCTTGTAGAGCCCTTGTGGGGTCACAAAATAAAATCGGAGAACAGAAAGCCAATCTAGCACAGCAGATAAACGTGTGTCAACGAATATAAGAGCAGTATAGTTTACACGTTGTAGATAATATGCTACAGAGATGTATCTTAATAAAGTCTGTTGCATTAAAAACAATTGTTGAGTGGATTTTTCTCAATTTCAAAAAGGGATATAACTTAAAAGTATATTTTAATTTCTCACCTTGCAGTCCTACAAATAATCAGAAGTAAATTTCATTTGCCTAAACCTGAATAGGAATGGGATATTGATGTAGTAGTTAAAAATATTTTTCTTTTCTTTCTTTCTGATCCCTGTTTCATCAGTCAATAGATGTGCAATACTGTTCTTACTGAAACTGAAAGCAAAACTGTTTTTACCTAGTTAGATTATAGCAGTTTTAGTTTGTAGATCTCCACATGAAAATTGGAAATATGGGCTTATTTCTAATCATATTTTTTGAAATGAATTGCTGGATATTAATTTAGCAAACATTTCCATGTTTGCCTTGATTTATAATACAGTGACTTGTGTTAGATGTCCACATTGTAAATGTTCACTTACTATTTCCTTCTTGATGCTTTTTTCAACCCAACTTTTATTTTCCTTTGTCAAGCTTTGTCCCCTGAATTTCTTAATAAAGTTTAATAAGTATGAGTGGTATACTTGCATGTATTGAACAAACCAAAAATACTGTTTCGTAAGGATGTGCAATTTCCCCAAATTGGAAGGTTGTTTGAATTTGACTTAACATACGCGCTATATTAATTGGTAATATTGTAAAGAAGCTGTGCTTTTTTGTGATATTGCAAGGTGCTGCCAATAGGTATGAGAATTTTCACACTGAATCTGAAGAATCTTTTGTTTTGAACCTGCATACTGCACACCTCTACAATTTTGTTCAACCCTACCTTGAAAAGAAAATTAGTTATTAAATGTCACACCAAAGTTCTATTTCCATAAACTTTTTTCAGTTACAGAAATGATAATCCATAGTACAGATGAGATTTTGTTTTAATTTTTCTTATTTTAATGGCAGTCATATTAATCAATTTCTTTTGTTCGCTTTAGTTCCGCAACCAATATGATAATGATGTCACTGTATGGAGTCCCCAGGTATTATTTTTCTCTTTCTATTCTTTTTTGTATGTTTCCTTTTCTCAGCAGTTGAATAATAAAAGGATTTAAATCCTTTGATTTATTTAATTTTCAAAGTAAGATTTAAAACTTACTTTGAAAGCAAAAGTAATAGATTTGCATATGTGAAATGTGTTCATTATAGTAACAACCTGCATGAGCGATTTATACATAAATACCTTTCTCAACTGGATTTTCTGTGCTAATAGCTATGGGAAATGCAGCTTAGCCTGCTTATTGTTACTTGTGTGATGCTAGGCCCAGGAGTATGAGACCACTGAGTTAGTGAATAATAAGATAATCATTATAGTCTGCTGTTTCCTAATTTCAGGGTCAATAAGGGATATCTGCATAATTAGAATTTGACAACTAGAATAGTTGTGGCCTTAGAGGGAATCTAAGTGTAAGAATGCTATACTCACATTCTTTTATATAAAGTTATAACTAAAATTATGTCAGATTGAGCTAGGTTTATGAAAACCATGGTTTGTTGATTAAACCAGTGACCCCCAACCTTTTTGATGCCAGGGACCGGTTTTGGGGAAAACAATTTTTCCAGACCAGCAGTGAGGAGTATGTTTCGTATGCTATCTGTATCCTGCACATGCTCAGATGACGCTTTGCTTGTTTGCATGGCCTGGTTCCTAAAAGGCCATGTCTGGTACCGGTCTGCGGACCAGGGGTTGGGGACCCCTGAATTAAACCATACTTGGCAAGATGCACATAACATTCAAATCCAAACAAACCACATTATGACTAAGCATAATGTAGAAACCAAAACATTAATTCTATTCCCTGTTCCCTGCTTTCATCTGAATACGTTCTGGAAAACTCAGAGGCTCTATCTATACTGTGTCATTTTTTATTGGTCTGATAAAGATATTTCCCGCACTATGGAATTTAGTGGGCATGCTGTGCACAGGGATTGTTACTAATTTGTGCTCAAATGTCCTGATTTAATGCAATTGCGATAAACATAATGTTTAGTCTTAAAACTATCATGGAACATTTTTATTCACTAAAGATGTTAAATAACGTTTGAAGGAAGCAATCATTGCAACTGAAGAAGCAAGAATAACAAAGTGTTAATTAGTTGTAACTCATAGGGTAATTTGGAGCCAGCATCTCTCTCTCTGCCCAGCCTGCCTCAGGAAATTATTATGGATGAAAGTAGGACAATGAAGCCACACACACAAGCATATATACATATATACTGTGAGTTCCTGAATAAAAGGCATTCATTATTCCCTTTCTTATTATTCCAGGAGGCTCATCAAATTTGCACCATCAGCATGTTCATAAGGTTACCTTTTGTTTTTTAGGGTCGGATTCATCAAATAGAATATGCAATGGAGGCTGTCAAACAAGGATCTGCAACTGTGGGGCTAAAATCAAAAACCCATGCTGTTTTAGTTGCCTTAAAGGTAAACTCAAGAGGAAAGCAAGTTTGTTTTTTTAAAGCATATGTGATACATAAAACATAATATTCACGATCTTGAAGTAGTTTTTTGAAATCTAGAAAACGTACCTGTTGGCCAAGAAAAAAATTATTGTAATCACTTTTGGTTTGTAGGGGCAAGAGCTGAGAAAGTCTGTTCTAAATACAGTATTCAGCTTGAAAATACAATAATAATTTAATTATTGTACTTCTTGTTTACCTAGTTCCAGGTGGGGAGATAAGTGAGACATAAATTATTATAAAGTTTGGAAACATGAAATGCTACACACAAGAACATTTTTAGAATAAAATAGGAAAGAGCCAAGCAATTTTGTGGAGCCAGTGAGAGATCATGTGGCAAAAACATTAGGTATGTTATTTGATTGTAAATGCAGTCAGAGAGCATTGCAAATTTTTATTACAGTAAGGCTATATGTGCTATAAATAATAGATAATGGTTCCATTTCCAGCAGTAAAGACCACATAGTTTTTCTTGGAGAAAAAAAACAATGGTGGAATATTACTGCAGGGACTATTTTTGGGTTCTCAATAGGTGCATCCTTACTAGGCCTGGCATGTAGGACAGGAGGTTAGGGATGGAGTTACAAGTGTTAGCTTACTGAGCAAAGACAGACGCAACACTTTTGATTCTTGCACTATTAGGAATGTACTAAATTTATTGATTAGGGAACAGAAAATTTAAGTTTTCTAGAATGCTCCATTGCATTCTAGACCAGGGGTATCAAACTGTCGGCCTGCGGGCCGGTTTCATCATTGCCCACCCCATTGCCGGCAATGCAAAAAGTCACGTCACGTGGTGAGTTTAACACTTGTGTTTTAAGGTAAAGGTTCCCCGCACATGCATGCTAGTCATTTCCAACTCTAGGAGCCGGTGCTCATCTCTATTTCAAAGCCGAAGAGCCAGCGCTTGTCCTAGGATGTCTCCGTGGTCATGTGGCCGGCATGACTAGACACCAAAGGCGCATGGAATGCTGTTACCTTCCCACCATAGTGGTCCCTATTTTTCTACTTGCATTTTTACGTGCTTTCGAACTGCTAGGTTGGCAGAAGCTGGGACGAGTAACAGGTGCTCGCTCTGCTACGCGGCACTCGGGATTCAACCCGCCAAACTGCCGACCTTCTGATTGACAAGCTCAGCGTCCTAACCCACTGAGCCACCGCATCCCTTACCTGTGTTTTAGACCATGCCAAATTTCCTTCAAAATTACACTATACAGAGATGGTTTGCAGGTTTTTGGAAGTAAATGAGAAGCCATTTAAGTCATCATAAAATAATTGCATTAAGCTTCTTATGTTTACATAAGGAATAACAAGAGTTCAATAATCTTTACTGTTTAAAATACTATTATTAATTCAGTGAAACGACTGGGCTTTAGATCCAGTGAATAAACTTCCCACTGTATTAATGTCATTTTGTGTGTTTTTCTGAAATGACATTATATACAAAGTGTTAATTTCTGCAATGATTTGCAAATTATGTAAGTGGTGTCATTTGCTTTTGTCACTACAGATTTTATACTCTCTAGTTTAACATAGTGAGTAATAATGCATACTTTCTCTCCCCCCCTCCCCCAAATTTGTCATATTATCAGTGTATGGTTCACAACTGTTACTTTGGATATCTGTCTTTGTTTAGAGGGCACAGTCTGAACTGGCAGCTCATCAGAAAAAAATCTTGTATGTTGACAACCATATTGGTATTTCCATTGCTGGACTTACTGCTGATGCAAGACTCTTATGGTAAATTTGGAATTTGATTTATTTGATTGATTGAATTAGGACTTGTTTTTTACACGGAGTGGGTTTGTATCTGATTCAAGCCCTTAGTTCCTGAGATTGTATCCATGTTTCTCCATTCTTTACCTTGTCTAGTGCAGTTGCTGCATACCATAACCAGGTCTCCCAATAAACCTCAGCTGAATTTAACTATACGTATGAAAATTGTTCTTAGTCATTTGTGAGGACTGTATATAAGAATAGCAGTGGGAAGGATTAATTCCACTGCTCCATCCACACAGTTACTGAAAATACTGGGAGTGGACCCGATTGAAATTGCTGCTGTAGGAGCAGAACGAAACACATGGAACATACTTGCTAAGGAGCGTCCAATAATTTCATGCCAAAATGAGTTTATTCCCCTCGCCTGTCCTAACTCTTTTATAATCAAATAGTAATGTAATATCCATGCAAGCAAGATTTCTATTGAATAAATCTAAGAAGTGCTGAAGTTACAGATGGAATAAATTCTGTTTTACTCCTGCAGCAATTTCATGCGTCAGGAGTGTTTGGATTCCAGGTTTGTATTTGACAGGCCTCTTCCAGTATCTCGATTAGTGTCTCTGATTGGAAGCAGTATCCTTTTTTATATGTGATCATTACTGAGCACAGTTGCCAATATATTTATTGTTGGACAATCATCTTACTGCAAAGGATTCAGCTAGTTTTATTGTGTAATAGTAATGGCACTTAGACTTATATACCGCTTCACAGTGCTTTACAGGCCTCTCTAAGCGGTTTACAAATGTCAGCATATGGCCCCCAACAATCTGGGCCCTCATTTTACCAATCTTGGAAGGATGGAAGGCTGAGTCAACCTTGAGCGGATCAGGATCAAACCCCTGGCTATTACTATTACTTTTAAGGAAAGTGAGGCAATACAGGGAATTATGGACTGTTCACTGATGCTAAAAATCTACTAATTGATTGAAAATCACAGCCATGTAATAGAAAAATAAAAGTTGAATGGTAAAATGAGAATTTTCTGGATTTCAGATCAAATTCATCTATTCAGGCAGACTCATCCACAAATTTAACTTGAACATTACATAATTTGCATGAATCAAATTTCATCACTTTTAATAATTTAATGTTGCCTCTTATCATTTCAAAGATTTCCATAATAGTTAATACAACAGATGTTGAACATTCCTGTTGAGTATTTTGGATTTTGTTTAATCAGAATCCCATGATTTATTTTTTGATGCTTATTGGACATGACACTGGGGGTGAGGTTAACTTAATGTTCTGGTGATTATTTTAAATTCTATGAATAAAACCCAATGGCAGTCTTTTTCTTATGGAACTTCAGCTTTCTGAGAAGAGGGGAACACTGCTTGAATGATCACTTTTGCTGTTATTTTCCGTTTGTGTCCTATATCTTAAAACCTGACTGGGGGATGGAGGTGGGGGTTATGTTTTACATCTTGAAGAGTGTTTATGAAAGTTTTAATAAAAATAGTATGAATGCGTAAATCAGCTTTTTGAGATGTATTCCTCAGCTTGTTTAAGAAACACAGATACCAACGCAGCGTTATGGCAGAAGACCATATGGTGTGGGACTTCTTATTGCAGGCTACGATGTAAGTGCATCAACTGTGGGAGACGTGTTGTTGTTGTTGTTGTTTTTCTGGAGAATTTCCCTTCCTAGAGTAAACATAGTAGAATTGCAGCAAAAAGAGTTTATGCTGCGTCATAAAACAATTTGTAAGTAATTATAAACATTGAATAAGAAACTTGGATTTGGAACTTCTTGCAAGATACATTTCAGTTCTAGTATATTATTCAGATGTTTAGGAATTAGGTTCTCATCAACTCAAGCCTGTATAGACAATGCTATGTAATATTTCAGACTGCTTTTGAACATCAAGCTCTGTAGAACTTTGTTGTTTTTTTCAAGGAGACTGTTGTTTCAGACGTGAAGGGAGCTGTTTTAAAAATGCTTGAACTAATTTTGCATTTGAAGTGGGAAGTTTTGGAAAGGTTGCACTTAAAAGAGTTCAGAATGAAATGTGTTGAATGCCTCTAATAGCCAGGGATTGTAAATTACACTGTAAAACAGCTCGGAAAGCATTTTTTTTAAAATTTGGATGGTGAGATTGAAACACAGTATGTAAGCTGTCTGATAGATTCCTCCTTTTTTATTATTAAAAAATGTCCTTTTAATTTGTCAGGATATGGGTCCCCATATCTTCCAGACTTGCCCTTCTGCAAATTATTTTGATTGCAAAGCAATGTCCATTGGTGCACGATCCCAATCAGCTCGAACTTATTTGGAACGACATATGACTGAGTTTTCTGACTGTAAGTACAGCATGTTTTCTTTCTTTTTATCTATCTATCTATCTATATCTATCTATCTATCTATCTATCTATCTATCTATCTATCTATCTATCTATCTATCTATCTAATCTATCTATCTATCTCTATCTAGTTCATTGCTGAACAGTTACTTGGCTATCAGAAATATGATGAAAGTGTGTTTAACCCATTCAGTCCAGAAGATATAGCTTTCCTGAACTAGTCATAAATGTAGTTATTTTGCAGGTAACCTGAATGAATTAGTGAAGCATGGACTGCGTGCTCTGAGAGAGACACTTCCCGCTGAACAAGATCTAACTATTAAGGCAAGGCTGAGATCCTTTTTTCTTGTAATTCTATCTGTCTGAAATACGGCTAATAGTAGTTATAAACATTGTGGAAAAGTGACACGTATTTTTGTAAAGCAGAACACAAATTTATAATTAAGCATTCACATATAAGAGTATGGAGAGATGCGCTTTGAACATTAATCTGAGAAATTAACTCCTGGCTCTAGGACATATAGCTTGATACTTTACAGAATCTCTGTCCCTGATAATACATTTTTGTAATCATACAATTTTTAAATACATGCTTTAAGCATTGTTTTTATATGAGTCTATAGGGCCTTTGATATCCTTTTTTGGTAGGGAAATAATGTATATTTTCAAGTGTGTATATAAAGTAATTCTGATGCATGGAACATCTCAATGTATTGAAATAGTAATATGATTCAGTCCAATTATGGGTTCAGCAAGTTCAGTAAAATGCATTCTTATTACCCTTTTGAATTGCAACATAATATATATTTTGTATTACTTTCTTGGGAAAGATAATGAATTTCTCCCCCCCTCTCCTTTTTTTTAAAATAATTGTCATTTAACAGAATGTTTCTGTTGGGATTGTTGGTAAAGAAATGGAGTTTACAATTTATGATGATGATGATGTAGCACCATTCCTGGAAGGTCTGGAAGAAAGACCACAGAGAAAGGTATGCAAATCACAGTTTGTAAGTGTTTCATTAGGCTGTTTTTTCTTTGCTATATATGCTTATCTCAGTATTTTTTTTCAATCTTGTAACTCAGTAGCTGGATCACATTATGAGACTTTCCGTTCTGAGGACTTTTTTTAGATCAGGGGTCCCTGACCTATGGTCGCGGCCCACTACCAGGCTGCAGCCTATTAGCCACTGGGCCACAAGTGGCTGTCCAGTACATGTGTGTGCGTGCGCACGCACAGCCGCACTCGTGCATTTGCAGCCCTGTTCATGCAAGCATCGCCATGAATGTCACGGCATTTGCTGCCCCACTTGTACAAGCATTGCAGGCATTTGCAGCCCCACGTGAATGCTCACGTCACCATGAGTGTCTCAGGCGCTTGTGGCCCCACTCGCATGAGTGCTCGCAGCCCCACTAGCACAAGGGTCGTGGGTGCTCGTGCGCCCACTCATACTAGTGTTGCAGGTGCTTGTGGGCCCACTCACATCAGTGCTCAGGGCCTCAAGCATCATGGGTGCTCTTGGCCTCACTCGTGCGAGCAACGGGCAAATGCACATGCGTGCACACCTGCCCCTCCCACAAAACCATCCCCTCCACAGCTGCCAACCGGAAAAGTTTGCAGAACTCTGTTCTAAATCTCCTGTCCTCCAATATTAGATGACTGGTGACCTAAGAGAACGCCTTTGGAGTGTGATATTCTGCCTCCTGCTCTCCTCATAATAATTGTAGTATTTACTCACTTGACACTAAAAAAAAACCCTTTATTTAAGTCTTTTTAACCTGACTATTAAGCTTTTGATTTTAATTTTTGCAAAAAAGTGTATTTCTCTCTTGCTGTTTCAAGGATTCTTCCCAGTATCATGCAAACACATTTCCCACTTTTTCTTTCTCTTTATTCCCAAAGCAGACTTTTAGAAAAAAGGGGGAGATTTGATTTCATTCCATATATATGCACTCCACTGGCATATTAAGAAAATTGGACATTTTGCTTAACAGACCAAATGATTATTTTATACATATTTATGCCCTACATATAAGCATTTCAAATGTATATATGTCTTACAAATAATAACTCTGAACGTATGAGCCAGTTAACGTGTAGAAAACGTGAATATTCAGTTTTTCTGGGGATTGGTCTTATGAAATATGTGAAAGGAACAAAACATTTTAAAATACTGTATATCAAACCAAATTTTGCCACTGTTGAATTTTTAAAGTAGAAAAATTGAATTATTGGAAATCTCTCAGCCTATTTGTTACACTGAATATTGAGGCACTGTGTATTTGTAGAATATTTTCTTAGGGTTTTTTTTTTACAGTGATGGTTATCTTTATTTCTTTTACTCTTTTAAGCATGCTCAGCCTGCTGAAGATACAGCAGAAAAGCCTGAGGAACCAATGGAGCACTAAATGCACTGCATAATGTATGCGTTACTTCAGAGGAAATAGTGCGAGGAGCATTATTTATATTGTAGTAACAACTTTAAAATTCAAGGCGTAATGTAGTGATAAAACACCAGTGTTTAAAATGAATTACAAAAAACACCTTATGTTGACAGAAAAAAATAACTGACTTCTATTAAGAAATGATGTCATTTTCTAGAAAAGACTGAAATACTGTTTTATATGAAAAAGCATGTTGCTTTTATGTTGTAAAAACATCTCTGAAATAAATTTTTCTTTTATGAAAAATTGTGACTTTTCTGTACTCCTTAAATAAAATCTATACAATATTATTGGATCCCATGCTTTTGGGATCCTGTACCTATATCAGTATTTTAAAATATCATTATGAATCTCATACCAAGTTAAATCAGAACGTGTAATCTATTTGTAACTCAAAGCAGTTGAAAGTATAAAATGGGATCCAATTAATTTAAAGAAATTCACAGAGAAAGATTTCTGCCAGGGATGTGCAGAATTGATTGGGAGACGAACTCTTGCAATATTCTGAATTTCAAGAATTATTTCCGGCAAAGAATAAAAAAGGGAAATAAAAAAATGTGGCTCATCTTAGAGCCACTAAGTTATAAATGACTTAGATGAGGGAATAGAAGGGGATCTCATCAAATTTTCAGATGACACTAAGCTGGCTGGAATAGCCAGCATCTCAGAAGACAAGCTCAGAATCCAAAAAGATCTTGACAGACTTGAACAATGGGCCCTATCCAACAAAAAGATATTTAATGTGGAGAAAATCAAGGTTTTACACCTGGACAGGAAAAACCAAAGGTACAAGTACAGATTAGGCGAAACCTGGCTCAAAAATAATAACTGTGAGAGGGACCTCGTAGTCTTAGTGGACAATCACTTAAACATGAGTCAGCAATGTGTGGCAGCAGCCAAAAAAAAACCCTAATACAATCCTTGGTTGTATAAATAGAGGCACAGAATCAAAATCATGTAAAGTATTTGTACTGCTTTATAAAGCCTTATTACATCTGTAATACTGCATTCAGTTTTGGTCACCATATTAGAAAAAAGATGTTGAGACTTTGGAAAAAGTGCAAAGAAAAGCAACTAAGATGATTAAAGGCCTGGAGACTAAAACATACGAAGAACGGTTGCAAGAATTGGGTATGGCCAGTCTAGAGAAAAGGACTAGACAATGAATGGAAACTAATCAAGGAGAGAAGCAACCTGGAATTGAGGAGAAACTTCCTAACGTGACAATTAACCAGTGGAACAGCTTGCCTTCAGAGGTTGTGAGTGCTCCATCACTGGAGGTTTTTAAGAAGAGACTGGACAGCCACTTGTCTGAAATGGTATAGGTTCTCCTGCTTGAGCAGGGGGCTGGACTAGATGACCTCCAAGGTCTCTTCCAGCTCTATTCTGATTCTGATATCGGAGTGTTGGAGAGCTTTCAAGCATGAGGTGTGGAGGTAAAGCAATCTCAAAACTTGCTGTAAAAAAGTGGATTAAAGTTTGTAAATTCTGTGGATTTGGAAATTTAGCTTTTTTTAACACTTTCTGTGATACCTGATGGAACCCTTGGCTGCTGTGAAACAAAGAACAAAGTAGAGTTCAGTTTAGGACTTCAGACAATTTATACCATAACCTTTCAAATGAATTCACACCTGAGCCTTTGAACCATTCAATTCCTGACAACTGCCTGCAGTTTTCGTGGTGTTTTCAAAAGTGATTTAGTCTTGCCTGCTTCCTAGGGTTAAAAGGGAGTGATTTTTTTTTTTAGGTAAAGGTAAAGGTTCCCCCGCACATGCGTGCTAGTCGTTTCCTACTCTAGGGGCCGGTGCTCATCTCCGTTTCAAAGCCGAAGAGCCAGCGCTTGTCCGAGGACGTCTCCGTGGTCATGTGGCTGGCATGACTAGACACCAAAGGCGCACAGAACGCTGTTACCTTTCCACCGTAGTGGTCCCTATTTTTCTACTTCCATTTTTACATGCATTCGAACTGCTAGGTTGGCAGAAGCTGGGATAAGTAACAGGTGCTCACTCTGTTAGCGGCACTCGGGATTCGACCCACCAAACTGCCGACCTTCTGATCAACAAGCTCAGTGTCCTAACCCACGGAGTCCCATTTTTAATCCCATTTATATCCCGCCCTTCTCCGAAGACTCAGGGCGGCTTACAATCTAAGAAGCACAAATCAATGTGCTTAGCAATAGCCTTTGTTCTATGTGTATGCCTGCTTATTAGGGCTTTCGTTCCCCCCCCCCCCCGCGGCATTTTTACAAAGTGAGCTTATTGCCCCCAACAATCTGGGTCCTCATTTTACCTACCTCGGAAGGATGGAATGCTGAGTCAACCTTGAGCCTGGTGGGACTCAAACCTGCACTAATTGCAGGCAGCTGGTGTTACTTAAGGAGGCATTAGCCCACTGCCCCACCAAGGCAAAGTCACACAACTGGCTTCATTCCTAACACAGGACTAGTGCTCAGGGTCTTCTAGTTTTTAGCCTGGTGCTTAACCACTACACCAAACTGCTCTCCACACCTAGGTACACAATTACGCACACATTCTGTTCCCTTAAGATATTTTTTTGAAAGAAAGCTGGGGGCTAGTATATTGTGCAAAATTTGTTATAGGGAAAAAAGCTATCGCGTTAAGGAAAACCTGGTTCTTTAATAAGCCAGGTTTATATTAATGGTCCATCTAAGTCAGGCCTGCCACCTTGACAACTTTAAAACTTGTGGACTTCAGCTGAAGTCCACAAGTCTTAAAAGTTGTCAAGGTTGAAGACCCCTGATCTAAGTAGCAGGAATGTAAATAATGGCGCGCTAAACAGATTCCAGGGAAAATGTGTAACAAGTGACTAGGTTAGGTGCTTCCCCTGTGCTTAAGTTAGGGGTTCCTGTAGGCAAGTTGTGGAAAAGTACTCTGGCAACTACACGTTAACTTCCCATCCACGTGTACGAAGGCGCACCCACGCTCCCTCTCTTCAGCTTTTCTCCGCGCTTCCGCCCGAGTCGCGCAGCGCTCGAACTTCGCCAGAAGAGGACGGGTTCCTCGGAAGCCAGCGGAGCGCTTTTGCTAACGGAGGAGGCGTGTCCTGAAAGGGCCGCCGTAGTAGTAGAGAGGTGGCCTGTGCGCCTGGGGCTTCCACGTCAGCTGGAGCAGGCGGCGGATGCCAGCAGGACCGGAGAAGGGAGCAGCTCCGCGACGGCCGACTGAGGAAGAGGCGGCCGCCGCTGCTGCTGCCGCCGCGCGGGTTCAACAGCCGCGTCCGTTTCTGCCACGGGATCCCTCGGCCGAGGTAGCTGCGGCCACCGGGTCGTTTGCAAAAGGGCTGGGAGGGCAGGCGGGCCGAGGAAGTGCCCGCGTAACCCTGATTGTGTGGAGGGAGGGAGGGAGGGAGGCAGGCAGCGGGCCGAGGCAGCTGGCTTTCTGGGCGAAAGATTTGGAGCCGCCGACGTGGTAAAAGGAGAGGACCCTTCTCGCCGCGAGCCCCGATCCTCTTCTTCCTCCTCCTCCTCCTCCTCCTCCTCCTCCTCTCGGCTGTGCACCGCACTTTCCCCTTCCCGAAGTCGCCACCTTTCAGATCTTTCCGCGGGGCCTGCGAGCCACCAGCCAGCCTCGCCCTGTCGGGTAAGGGAGGGCTTTGCGGTCCTTCCCATGGCAGGGCGTCTGGGTTACCCCGTTAGGAATACGGAACGGCGGGTTCCGGGATTTTCCTCCGAATGAATGAAGGCAGGGCGGGGGAATGAACGCTCGGCTGGGGCTGGAGCCTCCCTGCCTTGGAGGGACTCGTTTGGGGTTCCCAAAGCAACGGTGCCGTGGACCCCTGAACGCCCCTAGGCCAGGGGTCGGCAACCTCGGCTCTTTTATGACTCGTGGACTTCAACTCCCAGAATTCCTGAGCCAGCTATGCTGGCTCAGGAATTCTGGGAGTTGAAGTCCACGAGTCATAAAAGAGCCGAGGTTGCCGACCCCTGCCCTAGGCCAAGGAGGCTCCACCAAACTATAGCAGGCGAAAGAGCCATTGGGGGCCATCCAGTTCAACCCTCTACTCGGCTTTCCCCCCCCTTCTTCTTCCTGTGCCTTCTACTCTATTTTGATACCCAGCAATTACCTAAACTAGACCCTACCTAGAGCTTTCTTGGCAGTATTTTTTTTTAGAAGTGGCTTGCCATTGCCTCTTTTCTAGGGCTGAGAGAGAGTGATGGGCCCAAGGCAGGACTAGAAGTCAGCCTCCTGGTTTGTAGCCTGGTGCCACATCAAACTGCTCACTTTAGGAGATCAAATAAGAGCATCCCGGGTTGATGCCTGTCCAAGCCTCCCTTTGAACAGCACTGATGAGAGAATTTGCTAAATTACTAAAAGGAAATCCTCCAAACTGATCTAGCCAGTTATAAATGTTATCAATTTTAACTGTCTCTCAAAGTCAGAATAGCAGTTTTGCCTTTTCCAGCTAGCCAACAGGATGTAGCTTGCTTTAGCTGATCTTTAAAAGTTAGGCAGGGTTAGATCTGGTTAGTACTTGGGTGGGAGATCTTCAGGAAAGCCCAGACCTCTAGCATATATTGGGATGTTTTGAAAATAAGAACACCCTGGGAGAATGCAATAACAAATGACTCCCATATTGTTCACAAAGAAACCTATGTAGATATGTCCATTTAGTCTTTGGGAATAGAGCTTGCTCTGAAAAAGACTACTGTTTATATGGAAGCTTATTGTTTATAGGTTATATAAAGAAGGTCTGTTTCAAACCACAGTGATAAAAAAATGACAAAACATGGGTCATGCCACAAAACCAGCTCGAATCTTAATGTTGGATGCAAGCACTAAAGTCATATTTGTATCATGCCATTTTTAGATGGGCTGGTCCAAACCTAAATGCAGCCATGTTACAAAATTATAGGAAAGCTATTAATAGTATTTGATTGGTCACTAATCTGAAACTCTTCCAGTAATCTTCTGCATCAAATCTTTCTTGTGTGTTTCATGAAATTCTCACAGTAGTCAGATTTATATGGAGCCATTCAGAACAACCCAGCATATCATTCTCTCTCTTCTATGTATACACACGTGAAACATTTATAATCCATCTGTTTTGTCTATCTAGTTGTCAGTGTAGCTTCTCCAGAAAAAAATATTTAAACCCCTCAGTCTGGAAATTTTAATAACAAAAAGTTGGTTTATGTTCTAAAGTTTATGGGACATCACATTTTACAGACCATTATAAACCATTTAACATTTTAGATGTACTTATATTATTTTTTCTTGAATATTCACAAGAATTATAGTATTCATTTGGAACTTCTCTTTATATGAATTTTCATCGATTTTTCTGTTTATCTTTGATCAATACTACTGGTCCAAATAATGATATTGAGAACTATTCTTTCTTTGTTTATACATTTGTTTATAAAATCATTTACTAAATAAATAAAATTGCAGGACCAGAAAAAAATGCAGAATTAAAAATAAAAATAGATTGAAGACAAAAATAAAAAAGGGGAAAGAAGGTAAAAATGTGAATTTGTTTGGAATCAATAAGTTTAAATATTGATATTTTATCCAGCTATATTTGTATAAAGACTATCTATTAAGAAACATTGATAATATAGCTAATAAATGAGACCAGATTTCAATAAATTTATCTTTCACTGTAGGATTTTTCAAAACTTTTGCTGTAGTAACTTCAACAATTTGACTAATTTCAAATCTGAAGTCAGCCACCAATGATTTTTTTGAAGATTTTCAAGACTATCAAATTTGATATAAGAATGTTACAAGGGTCAAAGGTCAAAGTAAATACATAATGTTCTTTAAAGGTAATATTTTTAATGATTGGGTCCCAGAGATTTAGAAAGAAAAGATTAAGCTTGACTGGTCAAAAAGCAGGTTAGGATTTTACAATAACAGATTTTACATAATTAAGTCTCTGATTCTATAAAATTCTGTTTATAAAACCAATGTAGTTTTATACTTTAAAAGAGCGTGAGATGATAAGGCAAAAAATATCTCCATATTTTCCAAATTTGACTTTTAAGTCTGGATTTCAGATAACTACATATTAATTTCTTAATGTCAGGAGAAATGGTATCAGCCATACAGGTTGTAATACTTCAATTTGTATCCATTACATATCTAATTATATTTTTAATTGTCTTAATTGAAAGGCCCAAATTATTGTGTGGCTAAACTTCCATTATGGTTTTATTTATATAGGTACATTGTTTCTGGATTCAAACAGTTTTTACAATTTTATGCTTAAGCACAGTCATATGATAAACCAATAAAGATTTGATACAATTTCAATGTGTAGCTGAAAGCACTGTAGATCAGACAGGTCTTTGTGACACTGTGTAAAAACCATTAAGAGGAACAATGTGTAAAATGCTTCTCTGAAACTATGGCTCTAAGCATTGTGGCTTTTGAAGAAGCTTTTTCAGAGGGTTCTCCGTGTCGTCTTGCTAGTGTAGTTGTGCTACGGTACATCTATGTCTGCATATTCATTGGATGATTTTGGGAGGCACTGACGTGGTTTTTCTAAACTGTTAAGAGGACAGTTGCTTGTTTGTGAGTTGAGGATCCAGTATGGGATTCTTGCTGCCAAGATGCTTGTATAAAACAACCGATTCTTGGATTTGTTTTTGGGATAATGATGTTATTTGAGGCTAGGAAAAAAAGGACAATTGGGTCATGCAATTTAAGAACCACTAAAATAATGCTTAAAACTGAAAGCAGGGGGTTGTAGAAATGGTTTTAGCAATCTTATGTGTTTCATTCTAGGTTTGGTTTTGGAAAAAGTAGAAACGAGTTGTACCTTATGTACATAGGTGTATAACTTGAGGACATGGCTAGTTATTTTAGTGAAACATAGTGAACTTTATTTTTATACTGTGTGTGGTCTTAACCAAAGAAGGGTTAGTGTCTATTTTAAAATGTAGAATGTCCCTGAGATTAATTAATTATTCCTATTGTTTTTTTCCCCATAATGTTCTCCTGTTTCTGAAAATGGTTAAATAGTTCTGTGTTGTGCACTTTGGTGAACTCTAGAGTTCAATTTTTTACCGGAATAATGTATTGCTGTTATTTTCTACTGAATTGCATGTAGAATCATAATGAATAATTAGCTCTGTTAATATATTTTCTAGAATTTCTGAGACCTATTTGGATGAACTTATACTGGGGAAGACTTTTATAAAAAAAATCACAATGACGGCTGCAGAGAACGTGTGCTACACGTTAATTATAGTTCCAATGGACTCGGAGCCACCATCTGAAATAAGCTTAAAGAATGACTTGGGTATGTAATATTTCCTGAGCTATTGTTTTATAGCTTTGGGTATATTTAAATCAGAAATTTAAATAACATATTTTGTAGTCAAGTTATCATAAAGATACAATTCTTTTAAATATTAGAAAGTTGCAATGATACTGAAGATAAACAGTCTAAAATATATAGTGATAGCTGAAGTAATTAATGAGTACTGAAAGCAATTACAGAGCAATTTAAAAACACTAGTTGCTTGAATAACAAAAATGAAAGAGCCAGGCAGGGAGACAGGTTACTCGATATCCCTCAAAACCTAAGTTTACATAAAAATAAATTTATGAAATGGGCAGTTTTGAGCATGAAGCAGAGCTCTGGGCACTGAAAATGTCTCAAAGGCAACCATCTATGTTGCATTCAAAGCAGCAGCTTTGTGTCTAAAACTGGATTATTCATAAAATGTCACATTCAAAACAATTTGAAGTAAAACATTTTTCACACTTGAGTATTACTTTTTTGCAGTGTGCAGATCTTATCCTTTGCAATAGATTACTCCTGACTTGGACACTTATAAAAGACTTTATTCTATGATTAATCTGTTTGTATTCTAAATAGAATTGCCTTCAGTGACTGAATGTATGAACTTAGTAGCAATTATCAGCAGTGCTTCTATTTTGGCCTGTGTACTTTTTGTTGTCATAGTACAAAACAACTACACCAGTGTTTTTCAAACTTGGAATATTAAGTATGCTGTCTGGGCAATTCTGGGATTTGAAGTCCACACATCTTAAAAGTTGCCAAGTTTGAGAAATGCTAAATTATACCTTCATCAAAGTAAAAGAGCTATTCATGACGTAGTTATATCCAAAAGAAGCTGTGTAAAAATAAACAAGTGGTTTGCAGCACAAAATAACACATTGTATATGTTATTTTGTTAACATACATTGTGCTTATTTTAAACTTGTTCACTTAACAGAAAAAGGAGATGTAAAATTGAAGACAGAGGCCTTGAAAAAAGTGATAATAATGATCTTAAATGGTGAAAAGTTACCAGGACTTCTGATGACTATTATTCGGTTTGTGCTGCCACTTCAAGACCACACCATAAAGAAACTGCTTTTAGTATTTTGGGAGATTGTTCCCAAAACAACTCCAGATGGTAGATTGCTGCAAGAAATGATCCTTGTTTGTGATGCCTACAGGAAGGTAAATATTTTAATTGGATTTAGTATGAATAAATGAAAAATCCAATATTCTTGCTATAGATCAGTTTATGGTATTAATTTTCTCTTTACCTGTGAGCAACTATAAGGACCAGTTGCCATATACGTTTTAAATAAGCTGAATGTAGAATTGCATGATTTATGATCTGTGTTTCAAAATGGATTTAGGATGTCATCTTGCTAAAAATAACCAAGGGGTCACTTTATGCCAGTTTTTTTAATCCTCTCAAAAATAGATTCTTCCTTTTTCATTGAAACACTCTGGATTAATATATATACACCAGTAGACATAAATCCTGTAATATGTTTTGTTAATGTTGTAGGATCTTCAACATCCAAATGAATTTATCAGAGGCTCCACTCTCCGTTTTCTTTGCAAACTTAAAGAACCGGAACTGCTAGAGCCATTGATGCCAGCTATCCGGGCATGTCTCGAACATCGTCATAGTTATGTGCGCAGGAATGCAGTCCTTGCAATTTATACTATTTACAGGTAAATTCTTTCTATTGACTAATAACGCAGAGCCTTCGTATAAAAAAATGCTAACCTTAAATGTTAAGCTAAATGGTAAGCTTTTATTTTTTTTTCTTGAAATTGATTTATTGGCTGGTAAAGGCTTAATTACTGGGCTATTTATTTGTTTTGATCTTGCTCAAAAAAGATTAAACCCCAGAGTACTTATTCGTTCGTGTGTGTGTGTGTGTGTGTGTGTGTGTGTGTGTGTGTGTGTGTGTACATACACATACATAAACAAATTTACCACACATATTAACATTACCACACATACATTTGAGATAATATATATTGCATATATAATAAAAATAAAAGCGTATCATTTCTGCTGAAATTCATATGCATGATGAAAATTTACTAACATTTAACATTTCTTTATGTGGTATTGTTCTATACAACTGGATAGATCATACATTATAGGTGATAATGTGTAATGAATAAATTGTATATCAGCAGTATATGCCTATTAGCCTAGAAGCTGATATAAGCTTTTGTCTTTGATTTGGAATATTTAATCATTTTGAAAAGTGTTTATTTTATTTTTGATGCAAGTGAAGTAATGTAAATTTAAGAAAAATGAAATTGAAAGAATTAGCATGCCAAGCTTAGGCCATAAGCCAGAAATTACCTTTGTGGAATTATTTTTCTTGCCAGCTGGTAGTCAGATTGTCTTAGAAAGGACTTTTACACATTTGCTAGTGTCTTGTTAAACAATGCATTAAGAAAAATAAGTAGAAGGCAGACAATCAGAAACTTTCAGTTCCTATTAATTTTAAGTTGTTTGCTCCCTCAGTTATAAACATGGATATAATTTTAGTTTTATAGATTCACACTATCGGTGATTTTTTCTTTTATGGAAATACAGTATGCTAGTTTGGAAAATCTTGTTGAAATGCAAATTACATACCCTGAAAGAAGAATTGTTCTTTAACTCCCCCATCCACCCAGTTGGATGCAGTTTGTGTTGCATTATCCAATTTCTTTGTTTGTAACTATGTTTGGTGCTTTCTTTCCCAAAAGAAACTTTGAACATCTTATACCTGATGCCCCTGAGCTGATCCATGATTTTCTGGTGAATGAGAAAGATGCAAGTTGCAAAAGAAATGCCTTCATGATGCTAATTCATGCTGATCAGGTAAAAATACAGCCTACCTAATTCTGATTGTTATTTACTAATTGTGGTTAACTTGGCACTAACCCTTCAATTTGATTTCTTCACTGATATATGTCAAGTCGCACTCGCCTAAGTTTCACTGT
This sequence comes from Vipera berus, assembly GCF_964194415.1. Lineage (NCBI taxonomy): Eukaryota > Metazoa > Chordata > Lepidosauria > Squamata > Viperidae > Vipera > Vipera berus. The sequence continues at coordinate 102,405,499 of NC_138202.1, read as the reverse complement.
GCACATCCATCATCTAAAGCTTTGTGAATCCCTGAACTCTAATCCTTCCATAGCCTGAAAAGAAATTTCAGAAAGCTCCATCCCTGTTTATGATGCATGTTTGCTAATTCTACGTCCAACCCCCACTCCTAAAATTTACTTTTCATCACTGTTTTATTTTACTGGATTTGGCAGGCATGATATAAACAATAATTCCGATAAAGTAATTAATTATGAGGTCCCTCCTAGATAGAATGTCAAATATAAATATGTATAAGGAATATTGTGGAACTAAATTTCAAATCAGTACAGCAAAACTCATACTTGGTTTTTGTTTTTGTTTTTTTTATTATTTTTAAAGGACCGAGCTTTAGATTACTTGAGTACCTGCATTGACCAAGTCCAGACATTTGGTGATATTCTCCAGCTGGTTATTGTGGAACTAATCTATAAGGTGCAGTAAATCAAATTAATCCTTTACAATGAAAGCAATTACCTCTGAACAAGATATGCTACTGAAATAAGATTCAGTCGTGAGTTCAGTTAGTAATTTGAGAAGCTTGAAAATTGAGAAGAAATTGTGACAGAAGCTTTCATAAGTCAGAGTGTACACTGCTAGATGAAAAGAGAGTTAGATCCAAGCACTAGAAGACATTTCTGTTTGTGCCATCTATGATCGTGGGTAGCTGTCTCTTCCGTTTATATTTTACTGTGTCTATATACTGTACTTGAGGTTCTCTTTAAGTTCTTACAATTGGCAATTGGGGTGGGTGGGTTGCCAAAAGGGTAGGAATCCGTGAAGAAAAGTACTGCTAGAAGTTTACTCCATTTGTCATTGTATTATTTTTTTAATACAGTGTACTTTGAAACATAGTCTGATGATGGCCTTCCATTATAGTGTAGTTATAAAGAAAGTAAACAACTAATTTTTTGAAAAAAATATATTCTGCATAAATAATGCTTCTGTGTCTCCTTTCCAAATTTAGGTTTGTCATGCTAATCCATCAGAAAGAGCTCGGTTTATTCGCTGCATCTACAATCTACTACAGTCATCAAGCCCTGCTGTAAAATATGAAGCAGCAGGAACATTAGTCACTCTTTCCAGTGCTCCAACCGCAGTCAAGGTACCACGGTGCATTGTGTCTTAATAAAGTGTGAGAATACCGTATAGTCAGAAACTAGGCAATCGTCATGCTGATTAATGATGCTTGCCAGTCAGGTTTGAAAAGTGTTATGGGCCAAGAGAATGGGAAATCTGGTTGCCTTGTAGAACTATTTGGCTTGTGCGTTAAACTGAAAAGCTGTGTGAGGAATTCTGTTTGGCTTGTGCGTTAAACTGAAAAGCTGTGGGAAATCAAGCCGTTCAGATAAACTCTTCAGGAAAAAAAGTGACAAATATAAAGGAGAGCTCAAAAAATTCAAAGGATCCATTGTTGATTTTTGAGCTGTGTAGTTCATTTAGTTCTTACTCAGTTACAGTTGTTTTTGGTAAATATTTATTTATTTTATTTATTTATTTATTTAGTTGCATTTGTATACCGCCCTTTCCCTGAGGACTCAGGGCGGTTTACAGGGAATTAAAAATCGAAAACATACAAAAGTTAAAACCAATTAAAAAGCATTAAATTCACCCTGTACACTGCCCTATGCAATCTTGTGAATTGTTGTCTATGCAATCGTATACAAAACCGATGCTAAATAAAATAATGTACCTAATCACTCAGATGTGGATGCGCTGCAATTTGTCTTCAATTTACATTCAGTCTTAATAAAGGGGAATGTGTCACAAGAGATGGTCCGATATTAGAGAGGGTTTTTTTGGACCACTAACATGATTTATCTAAGGCAGGGGTGTCAAACTCAATTTCATTGAGGGCCACATCAGCATTGCGGTTGCCCTCAGGGGGCCTGGTGGGTATGGCCAGGGTGGGCGTGGGCTACTGGGTGGGCATGGCCAGAGTGCGTATGGCCTACTGGGTGGGTGTGGCCAGCTCTACATCGTTTGCATCAAGGGTGCCTATGGGGGCCTGGGCAGGAGTGGGACAGATCTGAGGGTCTCTGGTAGAAGGAGGGTCTCTAGGCCAGGGCCAAGGCAGTGGGGGCCGTTCCCTCACTGTTTCCAGGATGGCTTCACGGGCCGCATGAAACCACTTCGTGGGCCGGATCCGCCCCCCGGGCCTTGTGTTTGCCATGTCTGATCTAAGGGAAAGAGAGATTTAAAACATTTTATTTCCAGTCTTTCAGGTAATCTTGCACATGCAAGTGGGTTTAAAATCTTTACAAATATTACAGGATTTCCTGTTTTTTTCCCACTTGCAAGTTGTATTATTTGCGTAAAAGTGGGTTTAAATGCTCACAAATATAATATAGACTTCCTAATTTTCCCACTTTTACAAGTTCTGGTAGTTGCTTAAATGATTGCATTTTATTGAATTATTTTTAAACTTTTTTTCTCTGGATCACAAAAGGATAGCATTTTAAATACCTTAATTCTGTCTTGTAACTTAAGGCAGCAGCTCAGTGCTATATTGACCTGATTATTAAAGAAAGTGACAACAATGTGAAACTGATTGTCCTGGATCGCTTGATTGAACTCAAGGATCACCCTTCCCATGAAAGAGTACTACAGGTAAGTACAATAAACTACACTTGTTTCCCTAAATTTAAAGTAAGTAATTCTGTGCAAAATTTCACTGGATTTTCTGAGGCTGGTTCATGAATGCCTATAAATGAAATGTCGTTTATTTCAGGATTTGGTTATGGATATACTGAGAGTTTTGAGTACTCCTGATTTGGAAGTTCGCAAAAAGACATTACAGTTGGCCCTTGATCTTGTATCTTCCAGAAATGTAGAAGAGGTAAACTGAAATGTTACTCCACCAATTTACTTGGAAATATATAGGTTCTTATTTTAATGTTGTAAAATTAATATTGTACAGAAGTGTATAATACACAATTAATAGTATTGTTTTGTCACTAGTTGGTGATTGTTTTGAAGAAAGAAGTCGTTAAAACAAATAATGTGACTGAGCACGAAGACACTGATAAATACAGACAGTTGCTTGTTCGGACTTTACATTCTTGTAGTGTTCGGTTCCCAGACATGGCTGCAAACGTCATTCCTGTGGTATGTAAATCAACTTTGTTTTCATTGCCCTGCAATAGTTGTTATTGTTAACTTATGCGGTTATCAGCTTACTTTAGACAAAATCATTATTCATCCCTAATTCATGTTTCCTTTACATTGCTTCCTTAATTAACTGTTTATCTGTGAGACACTTCTAACTTACATAGTATTTCTTTATTTGATAAGTAATGTTTAGTCACTACCCAGTGCCTGGTGCTTGCTGCATCCAGCCCCAGAATTGGTTTAATTGGTTAGTTTAATTTGTAGATTTTTAAAAAAAAACAAAATAACTTTTCATTTCATTGAAAATAGTGGAGAACAGTCACCTTTTGACTTTAGCCAGATTTAGTCAAAAAGCTGATCTAAAAGTAGACAAGCTAGGTTCTGGGTCCAGAGTTACTTCTAACCCAATCTTAACCTCTTACACCATTCTCATTTACTTTCAATGGGGTTAGGAAAATTCTGTATTCATTTTTCTGAGCTGAATTTTAAAGAACTGAGCTTTACAATGTTGTTAACAATCAGTTTGCTAGATTCATGCTAGACTCAATCTACTTTTCAAATTCTGATCTCTAGTTCTCTAGATTAAAATGGCATTGAATAGTTTGTAGTTCAGCCTGGCAAGGATGTTTTCTCTCTCTCTCTCACTCACATACTCTGTGTGTGTGTGTGTGTGTGTGTGTGTGTGTGTGTGTGTGTGTGTATGTGAGATATATATATATATATATATATATATATATATATATATATATATATATATATATATACACATACACATAAGTTTCTTTTTATGGATTTAAATTAAATTTAAATTTAAATTGGATTTGTATTAAGAATTTTATGTTTACAGAAATATGTCACTTTCATTTAAGTGTTCATAATTTAGCTTTACTGGGTCATAACCTACATTCCAGACAAATCTATTTCACATATGTTATATTGATTAAAAATGAACTGTGCCACAACTATTATCATTTAGATACACATCTTTTATTAAGCTGAAGACCATCCATTCTGCATTCCTGATCTACATATTAAGATATCTATAATTTACTATGTACTATGGTGCTAATGTCACACCCAAATGCCTTTTGTCAATGTAAATTGTCATGTCAAAAACAGTTGAACATAAATGCTTTTAAACTGGCAGTCTTCCAGCCTTGTATTTGCCAAAACGTAAGCAGTTAATCTTTTGTGTCGTCCCACAATTTTCCACAATAGTCCAGGCAAAGATATGAGATATTAAATCTCCAAATTTTACCAAATTCCGTAAGATTTCAGTAGTGTTTAATTTAATGTGGGGGGAATTGGTGCTGGGATACATAGTTGGGTACCGTCTTGCTGTATCTGGTATTAGTGGTACAGTGGTTTGTTCCAAATTTTGTAGTGCTCATGTTCATACTTACCCTTCTAGTTGATGGAGTTCTTAAGTGATTACAACGAAGCGGCAGCTGCAGATGTATTGGAGTTTGTGCGTGAAGCCATTCAGCGTTTTGATAATCTCAGGCTGCTAATTGTAGAGAAAATGCTGGAAGTCTTCCATGCGATTAAGTCTGTCAAGTAAGTTTCAAGTGCCTTGAAAATTCACTACCTGAATTTCAGTGTGGATTACTTTTAAGACTTTGTGTTTGTAACACCGTCAGCACCACTGAAAGAATCCATATACAAATGACTTTGGATAAGTTTCTTACACTTGGAATTGACTTTTATTGCTGAAGATTTCTTTTTCTCTGGATGCATTTAAAATTCCATTTTGATGTGTACATAAAACTTGCCAGATCTAAATATGATCCTTAAAGAAACCTGCATTGCAGTTCTCTAATGCCTACTGAAAATATCTCATTGTGTTTACTTGGCTGTGTTCCCAGGATTGCACCCTTTGGTACATCACTTTATCATAGAATTGCATTGCACTTTATCATAGAATTGCATTAAATACTTTCTTAAAGCAATCTGAAGCACAAGTGACTGTTTCTAAGTAAAATACGTGTAGATTAACATTCAGGGATTTTCAAGTTTCATTCTTCTGTATAAACTGTATAAAACCATTTCTAGCCCACAGAAGTTTTAAAAAGGAAATGTCCAATAGGGCAATTTTTAAAAAAATATTTACGTATGTTAGTGAAATCCAGTAATTCTGGATTACTTTTCAAATAATATATATTTATATACTCTGTTTCAGGAAGAATATGAAGCATAATTAGTAAGCTAGAATTTCTATTAAAGGTTCCTCAAAGGTGCAGTTGTATATATCATACATGTGCTGAGAGAAGGTCTCAGAGGATTTGTCAGAATACTTGTCAGGACTTTTCTTTTGGGTTAGTTGAAGAAAGTTCATTCCTGTGACATTTCCTCTCCTACCTGTCAAATCGTCTCTGCACTGGCAGCCCTCCCTTTGGAGTGCTTTCTTTTACTTAGAGTCCCAAGCATGCATCTGTGACATTCACGCAACTCACTGTATTGCTAGAAAGAAGTTTGGTGACAGGGAGAAATCGAGAAGAACAAGTTATTTTGCTGCTCTTCTGCTTTTTCTACAGATAACTGACAATCACACTAGATAATCGGTGGAATAGAAAAGTGCATTTCTCGAAAGGAAAGCTACACCATCTTTAAATTTATGATTTATTTTCTTTGATCTGGGATAAGTTGGTGGCTCTGTGTAATTCTTTACAAAATCAAATCCATTATCATCAATAACCTGGCTGACTATAGGTAGTCCTCAGCTTACAACCATTCCTTTGAAGTTACAAGGGTGTGACTTAGGACCGTTTTTTTCATACGGCCATTCCAGTGTTCATCCTCAGTCATGTGATCAAAATTTGGATGCTTGGTAACTGGCATGTATTTATGATGGTTGCAATGGCCCAGGATCATGTGATCATCTTTTGCAGCCTTCTTGACAAGAAAAATCAATGGAAAGCCAGATTCACTTAATATTAAAATATTAAACAGCCGTGGTGGCGCAAGGGTTAGAATGCAGTATTGCAGCTAATTCCGCTGACTGCCGACTGCCAGCAATTCGGCAGTTTGATCTTGTCCGGCTTAACCTTGACTCAGCCTTTCATTCTTCCGAGGTCGGTAAAATGAGGACCCAGATTGTTGGGGGCCGTAGTCTGACTGTAAAAGTGCTTGTAGAGGGCTGTAAAGCACTATAAAGCGGTATTTAAGTCTTATTGCTATTCCTATTGCTAACTTAAAAATTGCAGTGATTCACTTAACTATGGCAAGAAAACTCACTTAACAACTGTCTTGCCTAGCAACAGAAATTTTGGGTTCAACTGTGGTCAATTTAGGATTACCTGTAGTTTGGTTTATTTTGCTTTGCTTTACAGAATTTATCGGGGAGCACTTTGGATCCTTGGCGAATACTGTAGCACAAAGGAAGATATACAGAGCGTAATGACAGAGGTCCGTAGATCATTGGGAGAGGTATGTGTTTGCAATTTTTGTCAATTGGAAATATTTTCCCAAGTTGATATATGGTATTTTAGAGGGAAAACGTAGTCTTTGAAAAATTCTATCGAATCTTGAAACTGGTTCTTCATTTCTTGAGGATGCATTTAGGAATTCTTTAAATGAAAAGCTATGTAATAGTATCCACAATTTCTGATAGAGTAACTGAACAGAGTTTCATTACGTTGGAAGTAATTGATCATTTCATTGATGGGTAATGAAACTAATGGCAACCTTTTGACAGAAATATAATTAATATGGGCCTTCTTGTAAAAAGGATTGATTAACCGGGAGGCATTGGCAGTGGCGTAGCGTGGGAGGTGGGGGGGGCCGGCCGCACCGGGCGCAACATCTGGGGGGGCGCGCTCGACGGCGCCGGGATCCAGCAGGGCGGAGGCACCGGAGCCCCAGCTGGGAAGGGCCTGACGCCCCACGGCGCGCCACACACACACACACACACAAACACACAACCACACAGCGTGACTCCTCCTTTGGGCCGCTCCGCCTTCGCTCCGGCGCTGGACGGAAGCCTTCTCTCCCTCCTCCCCCCCCCCCGCAAAGGAGAAGGCGGCTCCTGAGCGTGCACAGAGCGCGGCCCTCCTGCAAGCCCGGGGCTCCGCTGCAGAGGCTCTCCCAAGGCGCTCCCGGGGTTGCCAAAGGCGGGGGGGGGGCGCGGCTGGGCTTGAAAGAGGGTGGATTTCCCGCGGGGGGAGGATCGCTGCAGCGTCTCTCCGGGGGTCCCTGCTCTGGAACGAAAGCTGCGTCGGCAGGTTGCCGATCCAACCGTGCATCGGCGATCGGGACCGCCCCCCCCCGACACACGTCGCCAGCAGCGAGAGTTTCCAGCCAGGCCGGCGAATCTTTGGGGTGAGGTGCCAAAGAGAAGGAGGCGGCTTGGCTTGGATAAGCAGCGTCTGGGCAGAAAATAGGTCGGGCGCCGCAGCAAGTATGAATTCCTGGGGTTCAGCCTAAGCAGGCAAAGCTGCAGGGTGGGTTGGTTGGCTTTTCCGGCTTTGGAATAACCTTGGGAAGCTGAGGCATTGTAAGTTGGAAGTCATTGTTTGTCGCCTAACATGTTGGGTCAACCCCACGCCACATGCTAAGCCATAAACAGTGGTTGGTATCCAGGGTTTAGGACAAGATGGAGAAAACTAGCCAATTGTGGGATCGTAAATCTTGATGAAGCCCATCATCGCTCCATGTGATGTATGCACTCAATCTACAAACGTAGTCCAAGCCTATTCACATCTGTTGTAAGGTCATTCTCTCGTGGGGTTTATCCTGACGTTCACTAAGAGTAGAACAAACATGCCCCATTAACCATTTTCAACGCCATGTCCTCTCTTTGTCTCATCCTAAATCACAGCTGAGGCACCTTAAAGTTGCCTTGTTTCAGTTTTAAACTAGCATTTTCCCTCTTCTCCAGAGACCCTTTTTTGCCTTGAACCTAACTCAGGGGTAGGCAACCTTGGCTCTTTTATGACTCATGGACTTCAACTCCCAGAATTCCTGAGCTAGTGGAAGAGACTCGAGTGCTAAAATCCACAGGTTAGGGGGCGCAAATTACTTGCCTTGCCCCGGGTGCTGACAACCCACGCTACGCCACTGGGCATTGGTGATAATGGAGTGTATCTGCCAACCTTCAGCTCCCAATGGAAACAATTCTTTTCTGCCCTCATTTTAATTGGGAATCCTCGAAAGCAGTATTGGGGAAACATAGAGCAAAGACAATTATGAGACTTCCATCTTTGCAAAGCAGCTCAGATAATACTGAGTTTATAGATTTAAAAGAAATTCAGAAAATTCTAATGATATCCAAGATCAAATCCAAATTGTCCTTCTCCCAAAATCTTTTGATCAAACAGTTTTGTGCAATAATGAAAAGATGACTTTGCCTTGAATGAAATAAATCTACATAAGTCTACAGATATTGCAATCTTATAAGTACTAATAGGAACAGGAGCAATACTCTGCTAGATTGGATCCCTGTCCTAAATACTCCAGCAGTCTATTCTTACAGTGGCCAAACAACTGCACAAGGAGCTCATTAGTCTTCCAGCAGATGGTCTTCACTGCCATGAAGACTGATAGCCATCGGTCCCCATGACTACCACAGACTTGCTCATTTGAATGCAAGTTGGAATTTACAACCATTTGTTATTGCAAAATACATAATGCATACAGCAGGAGTAAGATTATTAGTAATGAAATCTCCTAAGCTTATAACCTCTTCTATTTTCCCATCTTTTTATTGTAATGTATTTATCTTACTGCTTGAAATATCTTTATTACAGCTAGAAGTCAAATGTAAACAAAACGTGTGTGTGTGTGTGTGCGCGCACGCGCTCACGCGTGCGCACTTTTATGTATTTGTACGTACATGTGGATGCTTGGGTCAGTTTTGACTCCTTATAAGAAAAGGTGGGTGGTACATTTGAAAGCACAAAATTGAGCAATCTGGATCTTACACAGACAAAAGAAGCAAATCAAATACATGTTGGAACCTCAAGGAAAGCTCTAGTCAATTCAGATTGAGTAGCTTCAAAAATATTAAGCCCGAAAAGACGAGTGAGAGTAGGAGAGAGCAAGTTTGTATTTTTAGCAACTTTACTCCTACTGCTCCTTTTTTACGTTCAGATCCCGATAGTAGAATCTGAAATCAAGAAAGAAGCTGGTGAGCTGAAACCTGAGGAGGAAATCACCGTGGGTCCTGTCCAAAAGCTGGTAACTGAAATGGGAACTTACGCTACACAGAGTGCCCTTAGTAGCTCCAGACCTGCCAAAAAGGAAGAAGAGAGGTGATTTAAGTTTTTGCTGTTCTCAGGATGATTTGTACAAACATACATATATGCTTTTTCTTATAATTGTACAAATTGCTGAATGTGGTTTTTATTTTATCTTTCATAATATCTCTTTGGTACTTTTTTTGAAATTTCCGGTTGGGACTTCAGAATGCAATGATAATAAATTGTTATAATAATAGTTATTTGAAAGAACTGCAACAAGTTTCATTTTTAACCATATATTTTTGGGCATAACTGATTATTTAGTAAGAATTGTAAATATATATATATGTAGCAGATGACCAGGCTGAGCCTGAGGGTGGGGTCAAATGCATCATTAGGCTGGAGTCTCTATGCCTCCAAGACACCTAAGTCCAGTCCCTGAAGTCTGTTGACTGTTATCTGGCACCAATTTAGTAGATCAGATTCTTGTGCATAGGTAGAATGAAATAAACTCACAGTGCTTTTGAACTCTATTCTGGCTCCAGGTTTCTTGCACCTTACAAAATGAAACTTATAGTCATGGCAGCAGACATTTCTCATCCATTTTATAGCCCCCTTTTCCCCTAATCCAGGAGTCTGCAACCCTGATACCTTTAAGACTTGTAGACTTCAGCTCCCAGAAGTCCTCAGCCAGCTATGCTGGCTTAGGAATTCTGGGAGCTGAAGTCCACAAGTCTTAAAGTTGTCACGTTTGCAGACCCCTGTGCCTAATCCTTCAAGTAAAATTAGAGGTGAGAACTGAAAAAAAAAGAGTTGCAGAGGATTGAGAATATTTTTTCCTATGAGTTCTCTTGATAAAAGCATTCCACCTGTGGAACAATTAATATCATTTCTATTCAAGATTCTACTTTTTTTTTTTTAGCAAGTAGGCTTGAATTAAAAACCACAGTGATCCTGCAGCACCTTCAAGTTGGCTGAATCATGCACAAAGAGAATCTTGCTTACAGTAGCACAAAGCATGAATGCAACATTTTAACGAAGGAATTAGTAGTTTGCAGCTTGGGAGGAAAAAACACCTTCCTACAGTGCTTGTTGCAATCAAGTGATTTAGGGTGAAATAACTTGGCAAACTTTTGATAATGTTAGTGCTGGGTTGCTTTTTATAATTAGCAACTTCATGAATACTGTTGCAATTGTTAAAGTCTCAAGAGTTTGCAACACTGTATCCAAAGACTTTTCACAAAAACTTTAAAACCTTGGCGAGATTTTCGTATTCTCAAACCAGAATTAGAACTTTAAAAAGCCTGTGAGATTTCAGCTTTTTTTATTTTTATTTTTTGCTGGATTCATGGATGAATTCTAGAACTTGGTATCTTACCACAAACACCAACATTTCTGTCATATTTTTACCCACTTTTGGAGGGAGATAGAACAAATAATTGTCACTGACCACTTGTGAATCTCCTGTTCTCATAATTCTTTGGTACCTATTGCTAAGATTGGTACCTTACCCATGTAAGGTATGTGCCTCTTATCAGCCAGTGTTAGGTTGGCAATAGTTATCTGTGGTTATCTAGAGTTACTGAAGCACCTAAATAAATTTTCCTTTAGTATATAAACTAATGAACTCCCCAGCAGATAAAACTGTAGTGAAAGAACCTTGGATGCAGGAGACAGGTTAAAGTTCCCAAAGGTATTTGTAGCTCAAGCTCCTATATTCATCATATGTCTTGATCTTATCTGGGGAAAGTTTTGTCACAACCTGAAAAGAACTTTTGCATAGTTGCAATATATCATTTAAGTATCATTCAAATACATACAAATTCCTTCATAGTTAGGCCAGGGGTAGGCAACCTTGGCTCTTTTATGACTCGTGGACTTCAACTCCCAGAATTCCTGAGCCAGGAATGGCTCAGCTTGGAAACTCTGCCTTTCCCCTCAGCATGGCTGGCTCAGGAATTCTGGGAGTTGAAGTCCACGAGTCATAAAAGAGCCAAGGTTGCCTACCCCTGAGTTTGGCTAAAGCAGAATGCCCGGGATTGCCAGCTGCTCTTTTTTCTGAATGTCAGTTTTACCTTTCCTTTGTAGACCTCCACTGAGAGGCTTTTTGTTGGATGGTGATTTCTTTGTTGCAGCTTCCCTTGCAACAACTCTGACCAAGATTGCTTTACGCTATGTGACTCTGGTTCAAGAAAAGAAGAAACAAAATGTAAGTGGTTTCTCTCTGATTCATAGAGGCTTTTGTATCATTAAATTTCAATTGTTAGGCAATAGCTGTATACTCAACTCACTTATGGTTCTTTGCAGCCTCATATGGAGGTACAATTGACCGAACTGTTTGCTGTCAGGATGTTATTTTTGCATAGGTTTCCAAAGGCAGCAGCTTGGTTTATTGTGCCTTAGAGTATTTGAAGTAAATCAAAGGAGACTATAAGTTGTAAAACTGTCTTATCTATGTAATTAATTTAGAGAAAGAAAGAGACAGTGTTACCCTAAGCACAGTTTGGACCAGGGGTCTTCAAACATGGCCCTTTTATGACTTGTGGACTTCAACTCCCAGAATTCCTCAGCCAGGCACGCTGGCTGAGGAATTCTGGGAGTTGAAGTCCACAAGTCATAAAAGGGCCAAGTTTGAAGACCCCTGGTTTAGACCCTGGATGACTTTTCAAAACTAATGATTGGAAATTGCATGCCAAAGCATCTTCCCTAAAGAGGGAAGGCTCCATTATGGTTTTCCTTTGGCGCTACTTGGACATATTTAGCATAAGTAGCCTGTGTCTTGCAATTGCTACTTTTTTAGGTCTTAATTCAGTCTTACATGTCATTTCGAAGAAGAGAATAGTGGAATGCATGGGATTAAAAGAAATGTCAGTTGTTTAATTATCATCTCTTGTTAGTCTTTCGTAGCTGAGGCAATGCTGCTTATGGCCAGTATTCTCCATTTGGGCAAGTCTTCACTCCCCAAGAAGCCAATCACAGATGATGATGTGGATCGGATTTCTCTGTGCCTGAAAGTGCTCTCAGAATGTTCCCCTCTTATGAATGATATTTTCAACAAGGAGTGTCGGCAATCTCTCTCTCATATGTTGTCTGCTAAGTTGGAAGAGGAGAAGCTGTCTCAGAAGGTGAGAACTAATCTCCACATCTTTACTTAAGATCATTAGAAAAGATCAGTTCAGTGCCAATGCCAAGGATCAATTCTTAGGAGAAGCCTTTTTCTTTTTGTCATACTCTTCTCTTGACCATTTCTTCTTCTTTTTTTTCCCCCTTACACCAGAAAGAGTCTGAGAAGAGGAACGTGACCATTCAGCCAGATGATCCTATTACTTTTATGCAGCTGACTGCTAAAAACGAAATGAGCTCAAAGGAAGATCAGTTTCAGCTCAGTCTTTTAGCAGCTATGGGAAACACTCAGAGAAAAGAAGCCGCTGACCCACTGGCATCCAAGCTCAACAAGGTAATACAGATTCTTCCCAGGCTGTTCTTCAACTAAATCCAGGGAAGTACCTTATCTCATTTTGAATAGTGAAATTTAATGAAAGCCTTGGAGGAAACTGCAAATAGGGCTTAGCCAGTTGGTGAAGCGAAATGGATGGCGTGGCTTCCTAGGCGAAATGAGGAAGTGCTATTAAAACTGTAAATATAAAGTTCATTTAACTGTACGACTGCATCTCTCCAAGTATGGATTGCCATACTGCTGGGAAAGAGTGTAATTGTATTTTGGGAATACAGTAATTCATTTTAATAGCGTTGGGAGATTGGTGAGTGTAAGAGTGGCTTGTTGAGCTACACAGGATTAAATATTACTGCTAATAAATGTAAGTGCAATTTTTTCCCCAAAATTCTTACTGGTTTTTTAATAAGTCAGCAACACTTGGATATTTGGGCAACTGCATTATGTTCAGTGAGGTTATTCTGGTAGAGACTGACAATTTCTGCCTAAGTATCTTCCTTATCCTTGACAGGTAACTCAGTTGACAGGTTTTTCAGATCCTGTCTATGCCGAAGCATATGTCCATGTCAACCAGTATGACATTGTGTTGGATGTGCTTGTGGTAAACCAGACCAGTGATACTCTGCAGAATTGCACGCTAGAATTGGCTACATTGGGTAAATAATCCAGCATTTTTACTTATTTCTTCTCAATATTTCTGCTGTGTTTCTCATTAACATTGTCTTTTTTGTGTTCCCTTCAAACCATTTTAATTAGGCGACTTGAAGCTTGTGGAAAAGCCATCTCCTCTGACCCTTGCGCCCCACGATTTTGCCAATATAAAAGCGAACGTGAAAGTAGCTTCCACTGAAAATGGAATTATTTTTGGCAACATCGGTAAGTGTTCTATTGTGTATATAATGTGGGATTTTGAAAGTGTCAAGTCCCTCTTGAGAGAAAATGAATGAATGGATGGATGGATGAATTATATTAGTGCAGGTTCGCATCCCACCAGGCTCAAGGTTGACTCAGCCTTCCATCCTTCCGAGGTAGGTAAAATGAGGACCCAGATTGTTGGGAGCAATTAAGCTGACTTTGTAATAATGCCGCTTGGGGGGTGTATGAAAGCCCTAATAAGCAGGCATATACATAGAATGAAGGCTACTGCTAAGCTTGTAAGCCGCCCTGAGTCTTCGGAGAAGGGCGGGATATAAATGGAATTAAATATATATATATATATATATATATATATATATATATATATATATATATATATATATATATATATATATATATATATATATATATATATATATATATATATATATATACAGTATACAATATAGGAGTTAATCAGCAGCACCTCAAATATTGGAGAATACTATTTTCAGAAATATGCCACTTTTCAGAATGAAACTGTGTTTATTCAGCTTTAAAACTGTCACAATATATGTTGTTAATTTCTACTGACTTTTCTCTCTCTATTTTTAGTATATGATGTTTCTGGAGCAGCCAGTGATAGAAACTGTGTGGTTCTTAGTGACATACACATCGACATCATGGATTACATCCAGCCCGCTACTTGTACCGATGCTGAGTTCCGCCAGATGTGGGCAGAATTTGAATGGGAAAACAAAGTGAGCTCTCTAAACTGTTTCAATATTTATACTTTTTATTATTGAATATTTTAAAGAAAGAAACCATGAAGGATAAGAGGCATCTAAAGGTATAAATAAGTAAACAAGGAATCTAAAATGCCATGGAGATTGCTTTCTTAAAACATATCATTAGTAATTTATAAAGTTACGAAATGTCTTACATCACTGGAAGAAAAATTAAGGATCACTATTCAGCTTTAAATTAAGAATATCTGGTTAAGATAATATAAGTCACTAACTATAATTATAAGTGATAGTGAATTAAATCAGTACCAGGGCTTTAAATAATTCAATATTGGAATCGCCATCCACAAAAATATTGGAAAAAATGGATTGATTTGATTGATTGAAGTTATTATGGACACTCAGTTATTATGGACATTATGGATACTGGGTGGCTTCAGTTCCTGTAGGCTCTGTTGAAGTGTTTGAAAACTAGGGTTCTTTCAGGATACACTTAATGGTAACATTTAAAAACCCAAGTAATGTTTTATGAGATTTGAGATTAAAAGCCATGTTTTCTAGTTGTTCCTTATCAATTGAAAGATAGTGTGATGGTTAATTTCTATATATTTTTGAAGGTTACAGTGAATACCAATATAGTGGACCTGAATGAATACTTGCAACATATCTTAAAATCAACTAACATGAAATGCCTTACCCCAGAAAAGGTAAGATCTTATATTCAGATCTGGAGTTAGACTGGGGCTTTCTTGGTACTTCCTCCTTTCTGATCACCCATCCCTGGCATGCGCCTACTGAAAACTTGCCTTGAGGCTTAGATCCTTGGAATGATTATAGGATATGCTGGTGCAAAGGACACCAGTGACAAGTGGAGTGCTTTTCCCTAAACATTGTGACTGAAGAGTTTACTAATATTAAGTTAAAGAATTTAATGGGTTTAAAATTTGCTTTCATTTGGCTTCACTGTCCATTCATGTAAATCTGTTCTTGGACGAATAAGGTGTCAATGCTGCTAACATTGACTTGTTTTTGCACTGATAGTGTAAGAGACAGCCTTTTGTTTAAACTGCTTCACTTTGAATCTTGTAGGGAGGGAATTTTCTAACAGCTATTTTGAGAAGACAAGAAGCCCACGTACAGAATGGGAGGAGAGACCTCATATGTGAAACTAATTGGATAATGTGATTTATGACATGTAGATAAGGGCGGGGATTGTGTGTGTGTTACGATGGGTTTGGGGGGAGGAGATTTCAGATTCTGGCATCCCTCCATGAGTGCCGATGTTTCGTTTCATTACTAAGACTTTTTAGATAAATAATTATGCCAGCAATTTGTTTGATTTGTCTCATTCATCGGAACCTTGACATAAGGCCTATATATGTTTATTGCTTTTTGGACAGTTTGAACTGTAATGTAATGAGAAGATCAAGCATTATGCCACAGACCTGCTCAATTATTAAGCTTCAAGAGGAAAAAAATATTTTTATAAACATTGTATCAAATGTTGTTTTCTAGGCACTTTCTGGTTATTGTGGCTTCATGGCTGCCAACCTGTACGCACGCTCCATATTTGGAGAAGACGCACTTGCAAATGTCAGCATTGAAAAGCCAATTCATCTTGGACCTGATGCTCCAGTCACAGGACACATAAGAATTCGGGCAAAAAGTCAGGTAATTATATTTCTATGCAGCTATTTCCCTAAATTTGTGAACTTTTCACATCAGTGAAATGTTTGCTCTTAATTTACCATTTATCATTACCCTGATGAATAATTTGATTACTGTATATTGACTAATGTAGCATGTTATCCTGAATGAATTCTTCAGACTATAGGGAATTGACTAATGTAGCATGTTATCCTGAATGAATTCTTCAGACTATAGGGAATGCCCTGTGAATCTTTGTAGAATAAACATGTAAATCTGTCATTAGGAGAAGTGCTGATAAAATAGACAAGTCCAAAAATGACGTGGGAATTTTCTGAAGTGCCATGAGCTGGGTTATATTTATCACTATATATGTATCTTCTGAAAAGCTGCTGGATATATTTGAAAAACTTTTAAAATTACTTATAATTCAGTGAAACTAGCTATTATGAAATATTTGGGTTCCTTTCACTCCCAATTACAATACAGTTGGGTCTGGCAATTAATGTGTACAAAAAATTCGGAATCTCAGAATTTGTGTATCATTGCACTTCAGGAAGAATACTACAGTTACTTTTAGAACCCACGAACTGCCAGATTATAAAAATCAGCAATGCCATAACATACCAATTCTGTTAATCTTATTTATACAGTGTTGTAATAGCATGCACTCAAAAGTAATTTTTTCCCAAAGTCTTAGGAAATCAGAACATAATAAGATTACATTTAAATAATGCTGACAAAAAATACATAGATGAGAGTCTGATTAATGGGACATGTTTTCAGTTATGAGATTTTCATCTCACTCAATTTGCACACTCAATCTGGAGAAAGGAGAATTGTCATGAGATGCTATCCCTCATGACTAGGTGGCCACCTTTTTCATTACTTATTTGATGACCTAAAATGGCTTTTGATTTATTATAGCATCAAATTGAGAAGTTTCTATAAAATGATAAGTTTTAAGATTGTAACTAAAAGTTAACTGACTAAAAGGCATTACCCAAAGTTTTCCTGAGCTGTAGTGGTAAGAGAAATTAGGAAAAGATGTGTCAGCACTGAACTGAAGAATTAATTGTGATTTAATTATTTCAGGGTTTTCTCATAAAACGTTCCAAACTTCCTAAAAATCTTTTCAAGAGTCATGCAGATGCAGACTTTGGGAAAAAGTATTTTCCTTGCATGTGAATTATTGAATATTGAAATTATTATTTTAATTGTGATTATTCTATTCCTTATAGGGAATGGCGCTAAGTCTTGGTGACAAGATCAATCTCTCTCAGAAGAAAAATAATTTATAAGATTCTTCTGAACATTTACAACTAAATGCTTGGAATTTTGCTTGTTGGGGATCAGAACATTTTTCATATTCTGTGTTTGTTGGTTGTAGAAGCCGAACTGGTAATGAATAAATTCCAGCAAATAATTGTTAGGTTTTATCATTCAAGATCATTATTGATAAAACTTTTTCTCTATGTCTGTAAAAGTCAATTTGTCTAGTCTCTTACATGTACTCTTTCCAAACTAAAATAAAATACAATTCTCTATAACTGTGTTGTGTTACTTGGACATCAGATCTATATTATTGAGAACTTAAGAAAAAATTCATAGTAAACTTTAACATAGACTATGAGCAAAATTAGGATTTCTTGTCATACACACATGGACACATTTATTTATTTAATTTATATGCCACTCATCTCACTATCAAGTGTCTCTGGGTGGCTTACAAACATCATAAAAACAGGCACAGAACATTTAAATATTAAATAACTAAAAACTGAATAAGTTTTGAAAACTAGAATATTATGGGGTGCAGAAGGATCTTGCTACTCCAAAGAACACCTCTAATATGGAATGCCCTAAGGCCAGTCAGCAGAGCTAGGTTTTTAGGCTGTTATGTAGACCAAGAGAATGAGGGTGGATCTCAACTTGAGGAGGAAGAAGAGAATATTCCAGAAGGCGGGAGCCATGCCAGAAAAGGCCTTTCTGGAATGAATTAGATATGAATTTCATATGAATTAGACCCCCTTAGCAGCAAGGAGGCCATGTTTCCTGAGGTGATATGCCTTCCAGTAAGCAGTACAGCAGCAGTGTAGCCTACTCCTGTACATGGGACTTCTGGTATCCTGATTGGGGGGCTCTAGTCTCCACTGTGTCATCAAACTTAGTAGGCTATATATGCAGATGGGATTATTTTTAAGCTTTAGATTTAAACACACTCCTAACCCTTTAAGTTGGATTTGTTTTCTCTGCACTTGTGATCTTCAGAAGTAAATGCCTAGCAAAATTTTCAGATCATGAAACAGAACTCCAGGTCATTCAAACAATAGTACATTTGAACTCTGAACAATTCCTTTATATTAAATGAAAATGAATGTCAAACGTTCAAGTGTGATGAATCACTGCTAGGTTCACACACTGAATGAAGATAAGGCTTATTAAAAAGCAGTACAGATAGTCCTCAACTTACGACCACAATTGAGCCCAAAATTTCTGTTGCTAAGTAAGACATTCGTTATGTAAGTTTTGTCCCATTTTACGATATTTCTTAGCACAGTTGTTAAGTGAATCACTGCAGCTGTTAAGTTAGTAACATGGTTGTTAAGTGAATCTGGCTTCCCCATTGACTGCTAGAAGGTCGCAAAAGGTGATCACATGTCCCTGGGAGTCATAAATAGGAGTCACTTGCCAAGCATCCGAATTTTGGTCACGTGACCAAGGGCATATTGCAATGGATGTAAGTATGAAAAGCGGTCGTAAGTCACTTTTTTCAGTGCCAATGTAACTTTGAACGGTCACTAAATGAATTGTCATAAGTTGAGGACTACCTATATTGGACATAGCCACAGAAGCCAAAAGTAAAATAAAAAATGAGTGCATTCATCATCCAGAAAAGAGGTCTAACCCACGCTGTTTAACACATTGAAAATAATCTAAAAGCTGCTTCATGCAAATAATATACGTGTGAGGAAATAATGGAGACTAAGTGAGGATGTTCTCCACGCTGGTACATCTCTCATTTTAGATCAGTGCATCTGGCTTTTTATGCTTCTTCCTTAGTAAGTGATAACTTTTTTTTCTTTTAACCATTACAATGTGAGTTCTCACTTTGGAATGTTTGAGTTCTTCAGTAATAAAATGCTTATGTTGCCATGGGAACATTGTCACTTTTGGAAAGGATAATTATGTGTTGGAATGCCAAGGAAATCTGTACTGCCATCGTGCTGATATGAGGAACCAATAAAGATATTCCTCTGTAAGTTATTATGGACCATTTATTTATGAAAAAATAAGCCTCAACTATACATTTATATATAAAGGAGAAATGGAAAATTGCACCTAAGCAGACAATTCATGATATTGCTTCCTGTCCCAAGATTTTCTGTAATAAGAAAAGCAATAGGTTAAAAACAAACACCTTTCCTATGTGGCAGGAAGAACTGTGTAAAAGATATTGTAAAGGGGTAGAAATGCCTGAAATAGATTACAGTGTAGAGTAATAAGGTTTATTTTCAGAACAATTATTGTTTGGCTTGTCCTCTGCTTGTTTTTGCAAGTCCTTCGTTTACAGAAATTATCATCTCTGAAAGTTTCCTTGCTCAACTGCTTGACATTCTGCAATTGTCTGAACTTGATTCTATAGGCTACCTTGCAAGTTTCTGTTGCTCATTGTACTGCAACAAGAGGAGCATCTCCTTCAGTCTTCCAACAATTGCTTCCTGTTGCCTGAAAAACCAAAAGAAAATGTAACGCAATATAGGAAAAAAATAGTTTTTTTCCCCCAACAAAATTTCCCAGGAAACCATATACAGTTTGTAGCCTACCTTTTGTTCACTTCCCTGAATGGATAGCATCCTCAGGATCCATTCATTTCTAACTGTTTATAAATATACTTCAATAAATGTTATTGAACTGTTATTAACAACTGTAACTCCTTACCTTAAAAATGGTCTACCAAATCCAACACCTTCCTACAATTACTTGCCAAAAGATTTGGACAACTGAAAACATTCTTTTAGCGTCATTGAGGCCATTTGGAGGTTCATCCGTGTCCTCAGGGACACCTGAGTAGTGCAAATGTGTGTAGAGCCTTCTAGGCTGCAGGATGTTTTCTGCCCTGTGTCCCTTCACCGTTGAAGACAGGTGCAGGTTGTTGGGGATGAATCTGTGTTGTCTGAAACTTAAACTGAAGCACAAATGGTTCCTGTAGTCTGCAATGTTTTCTGGAAATCCGTTCATACTCCCGCACCATTTGAAGAGTGTTCATCCCAAAGTACATAGCTAAATATCTATGAAGATTCTCAGTCATCCAGGTCATGGTTGTCCCAAAGGTGCTTTTTCAGGACAACCTGCAGCTAAGAAGGCTCCACACACATTTGCCCTTCTCAGGTGACCCCGAGTACACAGATAAATCTCCAAATGGCCTCAATGACTCTCTAAAAGAATGCAAATGACCAGCTGTCTGCAAGGAATATAAATCCTTCCATTCCTCACCGTCCAGTCAGAACTGAAGAATAGAATAGAATAGAATAGAATAGAATAGAATAGAATAGAATAGAATAGAATAGAATAGAATAGAGTAGAGTAGAGTAGAGTAGAGTAGAGTAGAGTAGAGTAGAACAGACTAGAACTATTGTCACTTTGAATGTACACTAATCGGCATACATTAAAATGAAATTTAGTTGCATATAGGCTCTCAAAGGGTCACCAAGCTACTTGGATGAGAAGCAAAACGTCTTCAAAGAAAAAACAAGAAAGTCCAGTTGCCTCCTGAAAAAGCACCTTTGGGACAACCATGACCCAGATGACTGAGAATCTCCATAGACATAGAGAGATAGAGTTGGTTTGGTTGGTAGTGTGCCCACATGCCCAGAAAAGTAAGCAGGAAAAGATAGTTTCCTGATGAATGGGATAGAGAGATATATGCATAGTAATAGTTAATTGATGCCTGCTTTCTATTTATGTCTTCTGCATCAGCCACTTTGTGAGAACTCCTACATACTCTCAGAATTCTGCATTCAGTGGAATTATAAATATTTAATGCTGACTACATTCTTGCAATCTCAAAACCCACATATTACATCTGTCTCTGTAACTTCTGTCCATAAATAAGATTTACATTTATTAAGTAATTCTATTTCCCCCCCTTTTTCTAATGCTTTCATTCATTCATGAATGCTGTGGCATTCAGATGATATATGTACTCTGCTAGATTATGATGGGGGTCACTAAATTGAATTCTTCCAGAAAGACTCTCTTTAGAATTGTATTTCTGGATCTCTTTACTTTTCTTAAACTCTCAGATTAGAGAGGTCAGTTGTAGAGATGTCAGTTGTATGTATGCCCTGTCCTTGTATACCTGAATTCCATAACTTTCAGAGAAACATAGAAACCATGTTCTCTTACACCATCGTCCATGGAGAGGGGAAGAGTATAAAAAGTCAGGATAGTGATCATGGCAGTATGATCAAAGCTTTAGTCTTCTATACCTGCTTTGCCTTTTGCACTATTTCTTTATTGTCTGTCTGTCTGTCTGTCTGTCTGTCTGTCTGTCTGTCTGTCTGTCTGTCTCTGTCTGTCTATCTGTCTGTCTGTCTGTCTGTCTATCATATGGTGATGTTACATTAGCCAGCAGACTATTACCCTAACACAGAATTGTTATTTGACTGCCTTAAGACTGCTAGCCCATTGGGTTTACACACATGTGCTATCCTTGGTGAACCAAAGCGGGTGAGTTAGCTCTGCACCAGAAAGAAAAGCAAACTGCATCCTGCAGCGTCATCTGGGTCTTTCTCCCTCTAACCCAAGTGGCTCCACAAATGGGCGCAACATCAGGGAAGGGCCAGCGGCAGCAGGGATCTGACTGCATAAACTGCCAGCTCTTCTTCTGTAGGGAAAAGAATTCAGACCCGGGTCAATAGAGATGCTCTGAACCAGCCAGGCAGCCTTGTCTCTCCCCAAAAACCCTGAGTAACTGCCCGCTGAACTTTTATTCACCTCCTTTTTCTGAATACCAAATACAACATTACATAAACCCCATCAATCTCAAAAAAATAGGATACATAGTGATAATTGGATACTAGTGAGAACTTCTCAGGTGCCTATGAGATCATTACAAAAACAAGATACTAAAAGATATATGTGAAACCTCTATCAAAGCGTTTCCCAAGCCTCCCACATGCCATCCTGTGCGAACCAGGAGAGTTTGCTCATCACTGTAATTCACGTAGAGGCCGATAAGAAACGTTTGGGAAAGCTGAAGGTTGGGAGGCCAAAAACTGGCCGTTCCCACATTCTTCCTACCAAAGTGGCACCTATTTATCTACTTTCATATAATATGCTTTTGAACTGCTAGGTGGGCAGAAGCTGAGACAAGTGATAGGATCTCACCTCATCACGTGATGCTAGGGCTAGAACCGCCAGAGGAGAGGCTTAATGATCTCCACCATCATTAAGCCACTGAACTACTGCGCCTCTACCTTCTGCATGTGGACATCTGGATAACTTGAATTCTTGGAAAACAATATAGGAGGACAGGTAGCAAACCTGCTTTCCATTGGATCTCATTCTTCTTGATATAGGTTTAAGGTTTTTTTTCCTCTCTTGTTTATTTCCCATCTTCTTCAAATATTTAACATTTTTTGTGGACATCTCATTGGTTTTAGTTAACCTGGAACAGGAGAAGTTCTCAGTGATGCTTTAAAGCAGGGGGTCTTCAAACCTGGCCCTTTTATGACTTGTGGATTTCAACTCCCAGAATTCCTCAGCCAGCAAGTCGTAAGAGGGCCATGTTTGAAGATCCCTGCTTTAAACTATCAAATTTGTCCAGAAGTAAATTAGCATTTTTAGTTATAATGTTTATCTTAACATGACTCAGAAGCCCAGAATGTTTTTTTTTAAAAAGCACTGCCTTTGCTTACACGCAGTTCTTGGTTTAAAATAGAATGACGTTAAATACTGACTCATAGGGATGAGTTAAGAGTGATAACAACTCATACAATACAAAACAATCAAGATGATAAAAACATAGCTGAGAAAAGTTTCCACCAGCATCTAAATAATTATTCTAAAATAGCTTCCTGCAGTCTTCTTACCTTTAATTTTCTCTTGATCACTGCTATTTGAACCAGTTTGGCCCATTCTCCTTTAGACACCCGCTTACAATGTGGAAAGTTCCTACAAGTAAGATTAGAGTTATTGGAGGTACTGCCCTTATATAGGAGGATAATTAGCAGTCACAGGGCTTGAAAAGATAATGTCTGCACTAGGGGTGTTTCTCAACCTTTTTAGTCCCAAAATTGACTGAACTCAAGATAACATCAAAATGATTTTTGTCTTTCCAGTCTAAATGGGATATCTGATATGTTCTCCTCCCCTTACATAACAGGCCTACAATTAGTTATAAACTTTCCCATCTGTATTAGGTAGTCTTCAACTTTTATGACTTTTCTTGCCACATTTGTTAAGTGAATCGCTGCAGTTGTTAAATTAGTAACACAGTCGTTACGTGAATCTGGCTTCCCCGTTGACTTTGCTTGTCAGAAGGGGATCCCATGACTCTGGGACACTGAAACCATCATAAATACAAGTCAAGTGTCAAGCATCTGAATGTGAATTATGTGACCCTGAGGATGCTGCAACAATCATAAGTGTGAAAAATGGTCCTAAGTCACTTTTTTCAGTGCCTTTGTAACTTCGAACGGGCATTAACCGAACCGTTGTAAGTCAAAGACTATCTGTACTATGTTACATAAAAAAATTCTCTGATGTGGAAATCTATTTATCTAGCTATCCAATCAACCCAACCTCTATTTGATACACACACACACACACACACATACAGTCAACAGGTAACCCCAAAGATAAAACTAATCTTCAAATCCCTCTGTTAACCATCTGTTCTTATATTTAACACACAGAAAATCCACAAATTGCTTCCAGTCTTTTGTAAGCCTATCTAATCCATTGTCTCTAATCAATATATTTAATTCTTAATTAATAATTAAATATATTTAATTTAATTTTATTTAATATATTTAATTCAACAGTCAATGTCCCCTTTTTCTTCCAAGGCTTAGATATAAACAATCCTCGCAGCAATCACCATGTAGGGAAATAATGTCCCAAATTGTTTTTCAAACAATTTGTCCATAATACCTAACAGAAAGGCTTCAGGTTTCATTAATATTTGTACAAATAAATATTTTCTGCCTTGTCATTATTAAATTTATCCAGTATGATTTAGCATACTTACAAGACCACCACATATGATAAAATGTACCTAGAATTTGGTTGCATTTCCAGCTAAATGGGATTCTCTAATGGTGTCTTGTCCAAGTACTACTTAGGTCCTCTCCTCTCCTTTGCTGCTCCTTACCTTTCCCCTCCCCTTCCCTTCTCTCCTCCCCCTCCCCACCCCTCTCCCGCCCCCTCACCCCTTCTCCTCTCCTTCCCCTTCCTTCCTCTGCTCCTCCCTTCTCTTCCACTTCCCTCTTCTCCTCTTCCCCTCCCCTCCGCTTCCTCTTTCCCTCCCTTTCCCCCTCTCTCCTCTCTCCTCTCCTCTCCTCCCCTTCCCCCACCCCTAAACTGAACTAAATTGAAGAAGTTTTTGGATGAGAAGCGAAAGATTTTCAAAAGAAAAAAACAAGAAAGTCCAGTTGCCTTTTTGGAAAAAAAAAAAGCACCTTTGCGACAACAATGACCTGGATGATTGATAATCTCCATAGACAATTAACCTTGCCTTGAACTGTACCTTAATTTTCAGCCTGCATCTCAGTTGTGCTGGCTTTGACAGCATTATTTCCTTGAGCACTTATTAGCCATATGAATATGAATTCAATTAAGATCTAATTTTGTAGGGACAAAAGCTCAAGTATGCTTTACGAATGAACAGGAATAATCAATTATACCAATTATACTAACAGATGCCTAGTGCTATTTCTATAATAATATGATTCAAGTGATATTCTGCCAGTTGTGTGGGAGACATTTAGAAAAGAACAATCATACTGAAAATATTATCTGACTAGCAAACTATGTCTGTAATCCGATACTAAATGGGCTGGAAATCTAATTATATCAGTGACTGTTAAATTTTGGTCCATGAACAATTGATGACTTCATTGCAACTTCCCCATGTGCGCCACCACTTAGCTCCCTCATACCTCAAGTCTTGGCATCCAGCATTCACTGCCAGCCAGCTGGTTCATGAAAGTGGATCTGTGGCTGAAAATGGGCTAATTGAAGCACACATGTGATAACACAAGTGGCAAAATAAGTACTGAAACTCAGAGAATGGACAACAGCCAAAAAGTCTCAAGTGAGTTACTGACTGGGAGTCCGTATGTGCAGTGCCAAGTGGAACTGTAATCTTGCAAATGAAAAAGAAAAGGGGTAACTGTGAATATAAATATGATTAATATCTAAATATAATATTTCATTCAGCTCAAATGACACTCATGCCTTACTGATGTATTTTGCTGTGCAAGTTTCAAATAAATGAATGCACTAGAAAGCCAGTAGGGTTTTTCTTTTGAAATAAGTGTAAAACAACTCATTCTGGTCAGAAAACAATAACTTTTATTGTCAGCGGTACATTAAAAAAAGTAAATCACCCAAAGCATGATTCGGGCATTTGTTCCTTACTATAGCAAAAACAAATACAAAGTCATACCATACTGTAGGTGAAAAGCAACTTAATGACAAATACTGTGCTCAGAGAGAAGGTTGAACAAGCTATCAATAAAAAATTCCCTTGAATAACCCTGTGCCATGTCATTCAAAATTCACAACAGAAATCTAAACTAGTAAGAACCATCATTCATTAGTGCTAGCAAACATGTTTGCATTATCATTGTTTGCTGACATCTAGGAACCCAGTAAACACACTCTCCATGATTTTAAGTAGCTTACTCCAGTAGTGTACCTCAATGATGCATTTGCCTTTTGTTTCTAGATCAAAATAACCAATTTTTAATACAACTCACAAAACGTCAGCATTTCTTTCACGTATGAACCGGGATGCAAACGGTTTGACCAGCAAGATTTTGAATCTTTCTCCACTCTTGGTGATTTTTTTTCTCTACTGTTTAGACAAAGAAATAGATAGTTAACACAAACACTGAAAAGACACAGGATGCTGCTGTAGCAGAACCTTTAGGAATGCTTTCCAGATCTAAATGAAACCAAAATATTCACTATTGTCTTTCAGACTGAATCTTTCACCTTCCAGCTTGTGACGGGAATATGCTTGTTGACTGAGCTTAGAAGGAGACTCAGTTAGAATAATACAGACATGTCAAACACAAGGCCCGGGGGCCGGATTCGGCCCGCGAAGTGGTTTCATGTGGCCCATGAAGCCATCCTGGAAACAGTGAGGGAACAGCCCCCACTGCCTTGGCCCTGGCCCAGAGACCCTCCTTCTGCCAGAGACTCTCAGATCTGTCCCAGTCCTGCCCGGGCCCCCATAGGCACCCTTGATGCGAACGATGTAGAGCTGGCCACGCCCACCCAGTAGGCCATACACACTCTAGCCACGCCCACCCAGTAGGCCACGCCCACCCTGGCCCTACCCACCCGGCCCCCTGAGGGCAACCGCAATGCTGATGCGGCCCTCAATGAAATTGAGTTTGACACCCCTGGAATAATACAATAACGGAATAACAGAATTGGAAGGGACCTCAAAGCTCTTCTAGTCCAACCCCCCACACAAGCAGGAGACCCTATGCCAGTCCAGACAAGTGGCTGTTCAGTGTCTTCTTAAAAGCCTTCAGTGAGGGAGGACCCACAACTTCTGAAGGCAAACCGTTTCATTGGTTAATTGTTCTCACTGTTAGGAAATTTCTTCTTGCTTCTCTCTTTGATTAGTTTCCATCCATGGTTTCTTGTCTAGCCTTCTGGTGCTTTGGAAAGTATGTTGACTCCCTCTTCTTTGTGGCAGCCCCTCAATTTATTGGAACACTGCTATCATGTTCCATGGAAGAAATCCCTTCCAAATGTCTGGCTTTTATATTCTGAAGAGCCAGTTACCCAATATAGCTTTCAAGCATCTAATGCCATTCATTGTTTTCCCCAAGTAATTTTACTTAAGATAATAATAACAATAATAATAATAATAATAATAATAATAATAATAATAATAATAACAACAACAACCAAAAAAAACTAAAATAAAGGTAGAAAAATAGAAAGAAGTAAACAGTGCAAAAGATAAACATTAAAGAGATATAAAAATAGAAATAAAAAGAAAGGAAAACTAAGAATGTAGTAACAAAAAAGAAAAAAAGAATATATATAAATAAGTGCCTCTTAACGTTCATCACGTATAAACAATTTTAGTAACTTTTCACATTTTTCTTAAGTAACATTGATCTCTTCTTCCTGTATCCAATTTCTTACCTGATAACTTGTCATTTGAATGGGTTTCTAATAGCTCAAATATGCTTAATAAGCAATTTCTAAATGTCATTAGAAAAGGGTTAGTATGGGGTATGTATGTACCATTTTATAAAACCCTAGTAAGACCACACCTGGAATACTACAGCCAATTTTGGTCACCATATTACAAAAACGATGTTGAGAGTTTGGAAAAAAAAATTCAGAGAAGAGCAACTAAGATGATCAAAGGCCTGGAGACTAAAACATACAAAGAACAGCTGCAGGACTTGGGTTTGGCTAGTCTAAAGAAAAGAAGAAATAGGGGAGACATGATAGCAGTGTTCCAGTATTTGAGGGGCTGCCACAAGGAAGAGGGGGTCATGTTGTTCACCAGAGCACCAGAGGGAAGGACGAGAAACAATGGTTGGAAACTGACCAAAGAGAGAAGCAACCTAGAATTAAGGGCAAACTTCCTGACAGTGAGGACAATCAACCAGTGGA
The DNA here is from genome assembly GCF_964194415.1 of Vipera berus. NCBI lineage: Eukaryota > Metazoa > Chordata > Lepidosauria > Squamata > Viperidae > Vipera > Vipera berus. Next base: position 102,377,632 of record NC_138202.1, on the reverse strand, counting down.
ACAACTTGCCTCCAGAATCTTTTAAGAAGAGGCTAGACAGTCACTTGTCTGAGATGCTATAGGTTCCCCTGCTCAAGCAGGGGGCTGGACTAGAAGACCTCCAAGGTCCCTTCCAGCTCTATTCTGAGGGTCTATGATGGGTTCTTGGTGCTCTCTGAGCTTGTTTACTTAATTATTTTTCTCCCTTAAAGTAAACTAGATCTATAGGCTATTCAAAAGAGACAATCAAAAAGCCAAAAGGGAAACAAAAAGATCAAATTACCTCTTGCCCAGCAAGCTACTAGGGCATGTCAAATTTTTAAACTTTGATGAGCTCTGTAAGAAGGGCAAAATAGAATGCATCTTCTTTGATGGCTGTAAAGATGCAATTAAAGTTTTGCTGGAAGCAAACAATTCAGACTAGCAAATCCCCAGTACCATCAAAAGAACATTATTCTGTGTGCAGTGAGCCAAGTGGAAGGTATCTTTATCATTTCACTCCAGAGAAAGGCTCAAAAATAGGAAAACCTGCTCAAGTGATTGCAGATAATCTGGAGTATTTCATGAAGAAGAAAGGCATTGGCAAAAGCTTGAAAGCCATTGGAGGAGATTATACAAATGTTAATACTGGTTGTGAAGGTGGTGCCATGCACTGGGTAGAGGTTGAGCTTCACCAGAGGTTGATCTGGTTGATGTGTGCACTCCACACGAATGAGTTACCCCTATGACAATAAAAAAATTGGATGGGAAAACCTTGTCTAACAACCCATGGGCAGGTAAAATTGGCAACATGCTAGACACTGCAGCAGAACTTGACACTGATCCTTCATTCATCAGAGTTTCAATTGGTGAACCTCTCGTTTCACTGACCGACACTGTTGTAAAGGATCCCACTAATCAAGCGTATGGCTATAGGATCACATAGGCAATAAGGACAGAACTTCCCACAGAACTGACTCTTCTGGAAACTGGCCCCGTAAGACATTCATGCTGGTTGACAACTGCAAATAGGCTTTGTCGAATATGGGTTTCAAAACATGGCTTTGAAGGCAAAACTCTCCAAAACTTAAGAATGATAGTGGAATACATCATTGGTGTGTACTACCTTTGCTGGTTCAAAATCAAAGTAAAACATTCCTGGATTGAAGGCCCGCATCGTGTGTTGTTCCCACTGTGGCAAGTCAGACTGCAAAAGAAGGCTGTTTTGCCATTTAGCACTCAGCACGGTATGATTTCAGTGAAACAATAATCCAGACGCTCTTGTTTTCAGATGACATTCAAGAGAGGAGAGCTGGTGTGCAAAAGATCATTGACTTGAGGGGTACAGATGATGACACGCTGGGAGATTTTTCTGTACGTGCAAGAAAAACGCCTTTAAACACCACCAGAGCATCCACTCTGCTGGAGCTGATTGATTGGTCTGAAGGTGTATATGACCCACCTTTGACATGCAAACTGAAGTTCATTGATGAACCAATGCAAGTACCACAGTGGCCCTGTGTGCCCAATCAATAGAGAGATGTGTGAAACAGGCCACAGAGGCAGCAAGCAGAGTGTATACGCATGAGAAACATGAGGGTTATATCACAGGCCAAGAAGCAAATCAGCAGCTGGTGTCGAAGAATGAATCAAAACAGGACTTGATGAAACTCGCTTCAACATTTTTGTAACTCAGGTAATTGCTTTCAGATGTTAGTTTATGATTGCATGGATTATTATTATTTTTTGCTTAGCTAGGTAAGATTCATGCAGAAAAAAGAACTTTAATTTTTGTAGCACAAGGTGTAATTTTGAGAAGATAATGTTAACAGTATTTGAGTTACAAGAGATTTTTGTGGGGCATATGATCAGATGTGGATTTACTGAGCTAAGCGTTGTGCAATTGCAAAAATAAGAGCAGATTTGAATTCTTGATTTAAAAACACATATTTTTAGCATCCCTCACTGAAAAAAAATGGCAAACATTAATATTCGCCCCATTAAATCACATGCCCTAGCAATCTACTCCAAGATGAGCAAGAATTAACACCAAGGTTAATATTAGACCAAGAGCTTGAACAGTAAACAAAGCCCAATCAAGGAGCAAAAAAACCAAAGGCAGACAGAAGGCTGAGAATACAGTGGGACTAGCTAATACAAATATTGATGATGCTTGCAAGATGTTGCCTGTTCCACCCCTTCATGGCTAAAAAAACTTTGAAATCTCAGCACATGTAAACAAACATATTCATCTATTTATATATAGAAACTACAATGATTAAATATAATAATACTTCTTTAAGATTCAGCCACTGTCTTGCAAAAAATTCACAAAGTTGTTGAATTATCTCTGGAATTTAAAAAATGTATTAGATAGGAGGGAATGTGGAATGTGAGCTGGCAAAGGGAGCAAAGAATTATTTGCTTTCTGAAGCAACCATAAATCACTGCGATAATATTTACCACTTCACAATCTCCTGTTGTCACTAGAGTCTCTAAGGAATTCACCACTAATTGGGAATAGACTTTTTGTTTTAATGGAAACATTACAAATGGTAACTAATTCATTTCTTATGTTGCTGACTTCAGCATAAAAGAATGGTTGCGAACATGTACACGCACACACACGCACACACACTCACACTTAAAATTATAGAAGAATTCCCACCCACAGGCTGGTACCCTAGGAATCCACATATTCTTGTGTTGTCTAGAGTTTGTTGTTTCTTTGGCCACCCATCTCAAATTCAAGACTCTGGGAAGGTAAATAAGCATAAAACATAAAAGAACAAGATATAAACTGCAACTGGGGTAAAAATATTTCCCTTGAACCAACTAATATGTTGATTAGCGCAACGGTAATAGGAAAGAGAAAAGCAAACTCGGCAAAATTACAGCTTTCAGCTTAGCTGGTTTATCACCAGCATGATTGTTCATACAGTTAAGAAGCTCTCTGCTCTTTACAAATAAGGATGAAAGGTACATATACTGTAAAGACTGCACAAGGGTTTGGGAACTCTGCTTTTTAATTCATTTTATTTCTGCTGGGCAGTGCCTTTTAGCAGCTTTAAATGGTCTTTGCTATATAAGTGCCATGAATCCTTACGGTATATGGTGATGTAGAAATAAAGGAAATTAAAATAGTGCTTTCATGGACTTTCTTTACTTTTGAAATGAAGTGCTTTCCGACAATACGCTAGCCCTATATTGATTGACCTTATTGTCAGTCCTGCTCTTGCCTCTATTACCTCTCTTCCTAGTCGTGTCTGGTCGCCTGACTCTCCCTTCTCCCAACAATAATAGCTGACAAAGCCTAACCCATTTTATAATCCACCCTGGCATAGTATTGGAATAAGGAGGCAAAGGAACCACTGAAAACTTGCTAAGAAAACTGAAGGGACTAATCTAGGCAATTATCAGCAGACAACAAAGACTTGAATGCATCAAATATATGTCTAGTAAACCATGGAAAAGGTGCGGGGGGGAAAAAGACACTGTTATTCACTGCTGATACTGTAAGAAAGTTTTTCTAGCAAGGACGATCACCTGGTTAAAGTAGCTCCAATCCACTATGCAGTGAGGACTTTTTTTTTTTTTTAATTCCATTTATATCCCGCCCTTCTCCGAAGACTCAGGGCGGCTTACAAGCTTAGCAGTAGCCTTCATTCTATGTATATGCCTGCTTGTCAGGGCTTTCACACACACCCCAAGCGGCATTATTACAAAGTCAGCTTAATTGCCCCCAACAATCTGGGTCCTCATTTTACCTACCTCGGAAGGATGGAAGGCTGAGTCAACCTTGAGCCTGGTGGGACTCGAACCTGCACTAATTGCAGGCAGCTGGTGTTACTTAAGGAGGCATTAGCCCACTGCTCCACCAAGGCTCTTTTTTAATCTAGCCATGGCACATCAAGTGCCTGGGATGCTTCTGCTGTGTTCTAGCCAGGAAGCTTGAAAATGTTATATGAAGCACTCCATAATTCAAGCCTATTTATTCTATTTATATAGAATAAATTTTGCTATACCAATAGATATATAATGAACACGCTGACATTCAGATATTTCTCAATCACCAACCTGATGAGCAAACAGCTGTTCTTCAAACCTCTGCACGGCACCTCCCAAACCCCTTCTCAGGCACACGTGACAAATAAATCTCCCTCTAGTTTTGCATTCATTCTTCGTATCTTTTTCTTTGGAAGAATAAAACGTTCTTTCCCTCATCCATCGCAAATGCAGTCCTCACGCATGCACATTAAATACAATCATTCCGTAAGAACCCACATTCATATTTTATTCATATTTTAATGTTTCTCAAGTTACACCGGCTGTATCTGTAGCCTTATCATGCTTGCCATGCTCACATCATTTATGATTCCCCTTCCCTTCCCTTTTAATGGACACTAATACTTAGAGCACTAATTCCAACCCTATTTTTGACATACCACTGTTATTACCATGCAAATCTCCAAAATAGTCTTTCCTGCATGGCCTCGCTTTTGTGTCACACCAAATTTAATCCCTTTTAGTTTTGATTCTGACCACTGCTGGAGCGGAAGGGAAGAGAGAAAAGGAAGACCAGCAGCAAAGTGAGTAGATTCAGTTATAGTGGTCATGGATGCATTATCAGAAGACCTGAAAAACCAAATTAGGAACAGATTGTCATGGACGAAAATCTATCTATGTTATTATAATGATTCAAGAGCAACCTGATGGCACATAGTCAGTCAGTCAGTCAGTCAGTCAGTCATCAATCAATCAATCAATCACTTCTGGAGGGTTTTGCTTAGTCCCTTTTATTAAGTTCCCAAGCACTTTTTTTATTAATTTGCATCAAATTCATTTATTCTTTTCCCTGCTGAAAAACTTATTTTTTTCCCCCTTCTTTTTATGACCCTGTAGTCCCTTGATTTGGGGTAGAGTCGGGGCGACTGAAGTGGAGCTGAACATTTACTGGCTGGATGCCCTTCCTGATGCCTACATGGAGTTCAGGTCACAGTAGATTTTTTCTCTTTGCACTCTAGGAGAGACACATCTGCCACTACCTAGGATTGAACTCTCAACCTTTCAAATGGGAGGCAAGCGTCTCCTCCACTAGGCCACCACGCTGCTCTGCTGAAAACCTTAAGCATCACATTAATTTCATTATGGCCTTTATCTAGAAAATAAAACAGAGATAAAAAGAGTGGGGGGAGAATAAAAATAAACACAAATAACAATATATAGCAACCCTTCTTAATTCCTACTATGGAACTCTTGCTGAAGCCTTGATGCCAAATAAACTTTGCACCATTGTAAGTAACATAAAAACCTTATCGACAATCAGAAAAATCAGTGCAGGAACAAATTGCCTGGGGATTGTAGCAGCAAGAAGATTTTGATGTAATGTCACATAAAATTGCAATATAAAAGAACATATGTTATTGTGTCTACTTCTTTTGTACTGTGAGGGCAGAGAGACTGGGCCACGGGGACTTTGCAATTGCAATGCTGAAGGAAAGGTGTTGTATTTAGGCCCAACAATAAATAGCACAGTTGTACTTTGAGTAAGTCAGGGTGTAACTATAGAGAACCATTCCTCTTTGGTTCGTTGTTTTTGATAGCAGAAAAAAGCTGGGAAGTCAGTTCAAATTATACTGCAGCTCAATTTTGAGTAATTATCAGCAGGTCAAATTTTTTTAGCCTGAGACCAGCCAAGGTTACCTAAAATGGCCTGGAAAGGCCACATGAAAGAAGCTGCTGCTTAAGGGATTTCTTTCTGATGGAATGAAGTGCAGAAGAGGAGCCCAATGGACTGACAAAGTAAGTCAAAGCCAAGAATTAAATATTAGTAGTTAAGCTTCTGACATTGCTCTGATCAACCCTCATTGCACTGAAAAGAAATAATTTAAAAATGCTGAAAAGGAAGAAATGAACTGCCTCTCATGTCCTATGAAGAGAAACTCTTTTGACTCACAGTCCAACCAAGCCTAACAATTAATGTTAAAGGAAGTAAATCCCGTGTTTGTTTTGCTATTTTGTATCTTAAGTTTAATTTTTACCTTTAAATTGTTATCACCCACTCCTTACAATAGAATCCTATTTTATCCTCATAAGAATAAAACTTACTAAGCACTGTACTTACCAAAAGGGCTGCTGATCTGGTACCGTATTGATTCCTCCTTAATCTTAAATAATTCCTTGCTCTCTTTTATTAAATTTTTGCAGCTATCTTTTTCTCTATCTTTTCTATATTACACAATCTCTTACATCCTAATTTTTTTTGCAGCAATCATTCTTAATATACTTTTGTTTTTCATCCATGGCCTCTTTCATTTCATCATTCCTCCAAGCATTCTTTTTCTTACTTCGCAAGCATAATTACTTGCACTGAAATATAATTGTTTGCACTCTGTTCCAAGGTTTCTTATCCACATTTAATTCATTTTGGGAGATTAATCTTATCTTCTTTTTTTGGTACTTTCTCTTTCTGCAAGTGTTCTATAGTTACTCTAGTTTCCGCCCCCCCTCCACTTCTTTCCATCTCATCATCTTTGTATATTTCATCAACTCTTTAAATATTTCATTTGAAATAATTAAATCAATTGTGCTTTTGATTCATTATTCTTCTATGTATGTAGATGAATGTGCCACCTATTGAAAACAAACTGTTTTCTAAACAGCAAATATTTATCAAACAATTGCCATTCTAATTCAGTCTTGGATGTCTGACTGGTCCAATCATTTTCATTGTTTTGTCTTACCATGGTCCCACCCATCTAAAATTCATGACATTTGGATACAATAGTAACCCCCCTCCCTCTTGGAGTACTTTCATTCAAACAATTACAGTGAGGCCTATGTCCTTACAACATGGCCTCACTTTACCCATCCCATCTCATTGTCCTTTGTGCAATTGTTTAGCAATATTGGCTGAAGTCCACAAATGTAGAAGCCAAGCTGAAGATCTGACACAAAGTCCTTCCCTTCTCTCACAGTGCAGATGTTCAGTGCTCTATCTATTGACCATCTGGTGGGCAGCAAAATAAGAACCCGGAGTCTATCTTCCCCTTAAACAGTGAGGTGTACTATAAGAGCCAATAGCCTTGGCCATCTTAGAATAGAGCTGGAAGGGACCTTGGAGGTCTTCTAATCCAGCCCCCTGCCCAAGCAGGAGAACCTACAACATTTCAGACAAGTGACTATCTAGTCTCTTCTTAAAAACCTCCATTGATGGAGTGCCCACGGTTTCTGAAAGCAAGCTGTTCCACTGGTTAATTGTCCTGTTAGGAAGTTTCTCCTTAATTCCAGGTTGCTTCTCTCTTTGGTCAGTTTCCAACCATTGTTTCTTGTCCTGCCTTCTGATGCTTTGGCGAATAGTTTGACGCCCTCTTCTTTGTGGCAGCCTCTCAAATACTGGTATACTGCTGTCACGTCACCCCTATTTCTTCTTTTCTTTAGACTAGCCAAACCCAAGTCCTGCAGCCGTTCTTCATATGTTTTAGTTTTAGGCCTTGGATCATCTTAGTTGCTCTTCTCTGAACTTTTTCCAAGGTCTCAACATCTTTTATGTAGTATGGTGAACAAAATTGGTTGTAGTATTCCAGGTGTGGTCTCACTAGGGTTTTATAAAGCGGTACTAATACTTCATGTGATCTTGATTCTATGCCTCTATTTATACAACCCAGGATTGTATTAGCTTTTTTGGCTGCTGCTACACATTGTTGGCTCTGCTGGGGGTGGGTGGAGATAAGATGATGGAACACAATTATTTTTCTACTTGGGTGTTTGTTAGAAGGTGATTCCTCTCCTCTTCTTAGTGCAGCCTATGAAATTGGAAATCATTGTGCACTCCATCTGAGAATGGCTCTCCTTTGTCCATTTGGACTGCTCCTTTGGAAACTCCTATTGGGTAGTCATCCTCACCCCTGAAATAATTCGGCTTGGAAGAGTCTAACTTGTCTGCTGCTTGTTCAGCAGTTTATCTGGCAGCTACTTGTTCAGTCATGTAATATGCAAAACTCTGTATCTGTATTTGATTACGCTATCTCACAAAAAAAGGGAATTTCTCGCCCAAAGAAACTATAACCCAAAATCTGATAGATGAAGAGCAATATTAATACCATAGTGGTATGCTCTATTTTCAAAACTTTCTTTCATGACTACAAACTGCATTAATCATCCATTGTCTTGGCCTTAACGCTATTTTTACTATTATTATTGAAGAGTGTGTGCTTTTCAGAACAGTTATAATAAAAGTATTTCCAATCTGCTTCATAGGAAACACATTCAAAACAAAGGATATTGTAACAACATGCACATACCATCTGTGGACATCATTGTCTGTTTCAGTCTGAAGTTTATAAGAGCTTTCCTTTTCTAGTGCCCTCCAAATATCTTAATCCACAAATTCTGTCATCCCTGTTCCCTTTGCTATTTGTGGATGCTAAACACTGTAATCTAACATCTCTGGGGAAGCTAAAATTTGGTCTACAATGTTTTAAATACAACATATTAGAGAGTAGCACTAGTCTTACAATAAAAACAAGATAAATGTTTCCTTCACTCAATCTAAGGGTCTTTGGGGACTGACAAAAGGGTAATAAAAGGGGGCTTCTGGTTTGCCACACAGCCGCTATGGATGGCTGGGAGACTTGCTCTCTCACCCCCATCCAGTTTCGCATTGTTGGGGGGCCCTGAAAAGGGCCAAAAGTCACCCTGAAGAGGCGACCAGTAAGGAGGGGCGCTCGCTGGATTGAGGGAGAGCCGCAAATCTCCCGTTAGACCTGGCACTCCCTCTAAACCGGCGGATGAAAGGACCGGCCTTTATGGCTCATCCCTAAGCTGTGAACAGCCAAAGTCACATTTTCCACCAGGCAACTCCTAAAGCAGTGTGGAAGAGACTGGGTGAGATCTACCTCTTTTACACCCTAATTACTTTCTGTACCTTCTTAAGCTAGAAACAAAAAAGAAATCTCTTTTGGATTTTCTAAGTGTAAAGCCTTTAGCTTAAAATACCAATATGGAAGAAGACCAGGAACAAAATTTATTTATGGATGAAGATCAACAAACTCTCGCTATGTTGAAAACACTAATCAAATTCTTACCACAACCAATGTAATACTAAGAGGCTACGTGAAGGAACAAGAAGACAGCCCAGATATGAAAGCCCAAACTTTGACCACAACTAAAGAATCATCTATACAAAATACAATAGAAAAAATGAAACATTCAAGTAAGATGACAGAAGAATCTACTATTAAACAAATATTGATATTTGAAAATCCAGAAAAGACATTGACAACTTGCTGGTGATGACCTATAAAGCCCTAAATGGCGAGGGTCCGGGATATTTGAGGGAACACCTGCTGCCAGCATCAAGCTCCCTTCGTCCAGTGCGCTCCCACAGGGAGGGTCTTCTCAGGGTGCCGCCGCTTAAAGATTGCCAGCGGGTAACACCCAGGGGTAGGGCCTTCTCAGTGGGCGCGCCTGCCCTCTGGAACCAGCTGCCCGCGGAGCTTAGGACTGCCCCTGACCTCCGTTCATTCCACCGGGACCTGAAGACCTGGCTCTTCGAGCTCTCTGGCCCAGGCTGAGAATTTTTTAATTTTTAATTTTAACTGGGTTTTTATTTTTTCTCAGGGTTTCATTTAATCTTTTTTAATTTGTTTTAACTTTTGTATTGATTTTCTTTTAAATACCCTGTAAACCGCCCTGAGTCCTTCGGGAAAGGGCGGTATATAAATCTAAATAAATAAATAAATAAATAAATAAATAAATAAATAAATAAATAAAAAAAAAGGAAAAGGTTTCTTATACAACTCAGAAGGAACTAGAGGATCTAGAAAAAGAACAGTTGGATGAGAAGACAAACAATTCAGAACAACTACGTCGATATGGAAGAATAAAGAGATGACCCACTAGACCTACAAGTCCTCTCAAAAAAATGGTGATTGGATGGTTTTGCAAATATCAATTAATATACATATTACAAGGAGATTGGTTCAATGACCCAAAAAGAAGGACAAGGAAGATGATTTGGCAAAGGAAAAAAGCCAGAATAAGACTCAAGAAGAATGGAGTTTCGACTATCTTATTGAAATCTGAAACAGAATGTACTTAAATAGATAAGATGTGTATGCTGAACACAAGAAACTGTTATAAACTGAGATAAAGAAAAAAAATTGGTCATTAAAATTTAGCAGTATAAATATTAATAGCTAATTTGAATATTAATTTTTGAATAAAGGTCATGTAAAGGTGAATAATGTAGACAAGCTAAAAACCTATTGTTGAAAGTAATAAATAGGTCTATATGGAATGTTAAAAAAGAAAATTATCAGTTTAAGCAAGAGATAGCAGATACAAAGAGGAAAAGAGGAAGTATTAAATATTGAAATAAAAAGAAATTTTGATTACTACTTAAAAAACAACTGAGAATTAGCAAAAAGGAAGGATATCATATTGTATCCTTAATTTGTTGACATAGAGGGTGAGAAGTTAAGAAAATAGCATGTGTATTTTGAATATTAGATTTTGTGAGGAATGGTGTTAGATGAATTGGGAGTATACTAAAAATCTTGGGAATGATAAATATCAAAAATTAAATCTAAATGTTAGTGGAAATTAAAATTGAAAAATCTATTAGATCATTGATTGTCTAAAAGACTGTATGTTAAAACAATTAGAATATGTGTAAACTAAAAACTATGGATATACAATATGTAAGGAAGTTATTTTCTATGTGATTGATAGGATAAAACCTGTCTTTAAATCTACAAATAGACAGTATATATGAAGGGAAAAAGAGAGGAAATGTTTATGATAGCAATTTGAAATCTGTACTAATGATTTCTGTATGTAATTGAATTACTACTACCCAGCCACCACGTTGCTTTTCAAATATGTGAATGTAATATTAGAAAATCAATAAAATTTGTAAAAAAGGTAATAAAAGGAGGAGGTCTGCATCTAGGGGTAGGCAACCTTGGTTCTTTTATGACATGTAGACTTTAACTCCCAGAATTCCTGAGCCAGCTGGCTCAGGAATTCTGGGAGTTGAAGTCCACGAGTCATAAAAGAGCCAAGGTTGCCTACCCCTGGCATATACTCTATATAGCTTGTGTCTGAATACATATGATTGAGATGGGACACGAACTATGAGACAAGACATTATGTTGAATCACTGAAAAGTAAAGGGCCAATGACCCTCAGAGTTCAGGTTCATGGTATCTTTTTTGCCTTCTCTAATCAGAGATGCCATTTGTACTTGGTCTGTTCTACAAGGAATTTAGCATTATTATAACGTTAGTCTAAGCAAATATGTATCTTCCTCTCAAGGAAATTGGTATGATGTATATATTGGGTGTTTATTTCCTACAAGGGATATCGGAAAAATATTTCAAATAGATTTTTGTTGATATAAATGGAGATGTTGTGAGAACAAGAAGATCAGAATTAAATTATATACAACCAAGTATCTCCTGAAGATTATAGGTTAAGTTTGACCTTGAGATTAAATGCTCACTGGTCAAATTTGATCTCATTCCTAAGCTTTTAAAATACATTTAGATAATGTCTTTTTCTGCTGGCAAACTTAACCTTTTTTCTCTTCACAGAACATCTGCTGAAGGAAGGCAACAGCTGCACAATGTGGTGAGACCGATGATGCTTAGGCGTCATCTGTCTACAACAGATTGAATGTTGCACATTTTTGGGAGAAGGGCCACTAATGACAACAGTGGGTGGGGTTATGTTCTGATGACATCACACAAATACGAAGGAACAGGGTTTAGGGAAGAATTAGTGAAAAGAAACTTTTCTCATTTTTAATTGCTTTCTTTTTATTTTATACCCCCTATCCTATCGCTCGCGTGCCCTTTTCATGTTGTTTTTCCCCTCACAAGGCATGAAAAACATTGCCTATTTATAAAGGATCCTCTGCGGAAATGTCAGTACCACAAATTCTGGAGAATGCAGAAAAGAGATTGGGAACAATCCTGATCTAGAACCATTTACTCAGGCTTTTGAGGATCTAACGGGCCAAGACTTTGTCGACCCATTTCTTCCTGTCTAGTTCAGTTTTTAATAGCTTTTGGAAGGCTAACAGCATTGGGGGGGGGGGCTAGAGGGATTTTTCCTGAGGCTGGTCTATAATGGAGCTGCAGCCGCTGAAAAACTGTGCCTGGAGGCCTCCGCCTTCTTCCCTTCTTCGTTTTGCAGAATTGTGGGACCATAAACAAATTCTCTGACCCAATTCTGGACAGCCATTTGCCTGAAATGGTATAGGGTTGCCTGCCTGAGCAGGGGGTTGGACTAGATGACCTCCAAGGTCCCTTCCAACTTTATATTATTATTATTATTATAATTAATTCCTTGGAGAAAGGATCGGTACAGGTAAAAAAAAAGAAATCTTCCTATGTTACAGTGGAAGATTAAAGAAGCATCCGGGGTTATCTCTGCCTGAAACGAAACTCTTCCACAAAGGGGGTAGGTAGGGAGATTATTTGCTTTTAAAACGAATCGAATCGCACCTCTGGAATCTGCATTCCTCTCGACAAAGAGATTTGAAGAGATGTCGGGACCAAAGGTGGACTTGTACGGGAATGAGCCCGGGGCGTGGCAGCCCGAATTCCGCCGGGAGTGAATTCCTTCCACAGGCGGCCGTTGGGGTGGGACGGGGCTTCCTTCACTGGGGAGATGAAAAAAAGAAACATCTGTCGCCGCGGTTCGGGCAAGAAATGGGCGTCGATCTTCCCCAGAGGTTCCCAAGGGTGAAATCGTCCCCCTCCCCTCCCGCGCTTAAGACAATGCCTGGGCGCGTGGCCTCCGCTCTTCTCCCCAGGCTGGCGGAGGAAGAAAACCTCCTGCCCAGCCGCTGAATATTCATCGCTATTTTGCATGGCTGCTCCCACCTCCCGACGGCCATTTGTTAGCCGAAGCGGCGGGGGCTGCTGTCGCTTTCGCTCTGTGCGAGGCCGCCGCGCAGGAAAGGAGGAGGAGGAGGAGGAGGAGGAGGAGGAGGAGTCTGGAGCCGCCTTCGAGTGGCGGACTCGGCTTCTTCGCCCCTCCTTTCGCTACTGTTCGCTCGAGGCTCAGAAGCGGCTGGGCCTGCGGTTCTCGCGGCTGGCTAAGCGGCGCCTAGCAAAATCCACTGCCCGGGCACAGAGGGAGCCGCGAAGCCCGGCAGCGCTGCGCCTCGCTCGCCTCTCTTAGCCTGGGCTCTTCCTCGATGGCCGCGGGCTGCAAGGACGGCCCGGGGCAGGAAAAGTACCGGCTGGTCGTGGTGGGCGGCGGCGGAGTGGGCAAGTCTGCGCTCACCATCCAGTTCATCCAGGTGAGAGGCCCGGAATGGGGCGGCGGCGGCGGCGGTGTCAGTTTTCTCGTCTTCTTCCTCGGCGCTCTGCTAAGGGTGGGGCGCAGCGGATCGGCCAGGCGGCCGGAGCCCCTTCCTCTTCCTCTGTCCTGGCTTCGCTGCTGCTGGGTGGGTGGGTGCCTCCTCGGGAGGTGCCCTCGCCCCATAGGGAGAGCCAGGGAGAGGCTTCGAGGCCCGGAGGGGCCCTTCTCTGCTTGGAAGCGGGAGAAACCTGGCGCCTAACCTCGGGAATCCTCTGTCCGGAGGCCGAGGGGGTTCCCCTGGTCGTCCTGCCTGGGCGCCCTTTTTTTGGTCTAAGACGGGGGTCTTCAAACTTGGCCCTTTTATGACTTGTGGACTTCAACTCCCAGAATTCCTCAGCCAGCTTTGCTGGCTGAGGAATTCTGGGAGTTGAAGTCCACAAGTCATAAAAGGGCCAAGTTTGAAGACCCCTGGTCTAAGAGGTATCCGACCTCCGCTGCCGGCTTTTTGCGGGACTGACGGCAGCTCCAGGCTGGCTTGAGCCAAAGCGCCTTGTAAAGCCCATGATTTGCCTCATCGCTGTTGTGTGAAGCCGAGCTCCAGCTTTCTGGGCGCAGTGCCGTTCGGGGCTGCCTGCTTCGCTCCCCTTCTTTAGCCGTAAGGTCCGCGGAAGCCGGCGCTCGCTGGAGTTGCAGGCTGATCGCTTCTGGTGCGGTGAAAAGCGGGACTCTCCCAATGCCTTTCAACAGGTTCCCTCGATCGCTGTCCGGAACCCAGCCAGCAGCGTCCGGCCGCCCTCGTTGCATTTATCATCCATTTCCAGTTTGCTTTTATCCCGCTTCGATCCATTCCGAATCCTCTGCTCGCATCATGGCTGACCAAACGCCGTGCGATACTTTACTTCCACGGCGCTACCCTCATGTTTTAAACTCCATAAAGTTCAACATCTTTTCCGGTTCATTTCTTTTATCGAAAAACACTGCGCAGCGGCTTTTCACAAGCACTGTGTCGTCTGTTTAACCCAGGGGTCTTCAAACTTGGCCCTTTTATGACTTGTGGACTTCAACTCCCAGAATTCCTCAGCCAGCAAAGCTGGCTGAGGAATTCTGGGAGTTGAAGTCCACAAGTCATAAAAGGGCCAAGTTTGAAGACCCCTGGTTTAACCTAATGCACTGTCTAAACCTGTTTCCTTTTTTGTTAACCGCTGCCCTTCGTGCTAACTATGTTGTGGGGAGGGGACTGCGTTCCCTCACCCGCTTCCCCGACAAGCTTTTGTGAAACTTTAATCTTGGGTCTTGGAGCAGATGAAGACTGTTACAAGTGAGCAGCCTGAATAGGAAACTCAAATCTGGCTGAAGACAAGGGAAGGAGGCTCCAGTTTGTAACAGCTGTTAGTCTCTTATTTAGCACCCTTTTTTGGATTCCTCTTTCTTTACTCTGTGGTCATTTTAAAAAACTTGTTCCAAGGGAAGCCAGAGCCTTTATCCTGTTCTGGAGGCGGGGAAAATATTTGATAAACAATTTATTTTTAAAAGTTTTGCATTGGCCTTAGATAGCGTGTCATAAAGCCTGTAAACTGTTGCTGCATTTTAAGACAATAAGCTTATATATTCTTTCCATGGAATCCTCCCAACTGAACACAGTGTTACTTGCAATTAAACCTAAGTATGCCCAGAACTGAGTTGTTACTGTATCTGATGACTCTTGAGTTCTGGCTCTCTACTGATGTGATGTTGGATGCCAGACTAATAAAGCCGAAAACGAAAGCCCAGGCAGCATCAAAAAAGTATCCATTTACATTTGAGTCCTGGTTTGAATTAAAGGACTGTTTGTGGCTATCCACGCATACTGTTGGATTTGTTTATCACGCTGAATGTTTGCTGTCTTCCATTGTTGTCATGTGGCAGCAAAGATCCGAATAGTTTGGCATCTCTGAAATACTGGGATTAGAATTATTATAATCCTATTTTGTTAATCTTATCAGTGGATCTTTACTGATGGACGGAGATAATTAGCTTATCCCTGCATGGCTGAAGCTATAGTTCACATTCAGGCAGGCTGTGCTTAGATAGTGCTGTCTGGATGCTGACTATGGCTAGATAGTTTTAATGTACAGAAGGATCGTCTTGATAATCTTTTGTAGCACAGATTGATTGATGTGGCATTGTAAAGCTGCACGGTGGAAGCTTTTATGAGCTTAGGATCTGGCCTGCCAAGCAGGCTTTCATCTCATGAGGCCCCAAAGGCAGAAATACATAGAAGGGAAGCGGTGCTTCATTTGTCCTCAGCAGAGTGATTCTGTATAGAGATCAGTGGGTAGCAATGGCAAGAGATTAGCAAGGGATTTAAACCAGGGTGAGCTCCTGTCTGCGCATACTGTACACGGTTGCCTCTAAGAATTTTCGAAGCTCTTAAAGCTGAAAGTGGAGGTGTACCATCTCTTCTGTCACTGAATTTGCTTGGGGATGGTGTATTTTTAGGATATACTGTTAAGCCTGCAAATAGAAGAAAACTAGTTTATGGGGGTGGGTTCTGGAGAGAAACCAAGATAGAATCCTTTTGATACATAGTATTCCATGTGATACTTCATTCTCTTGTTTGGTTGCATATATTTTGTTTTACATTTGGTCATGAGAGACTTAACCTGTATCTGAAGCAGAATTCTAGAATCAAGTTGTGTCATTTACTATCTGAGAAACAGATCACAAAGCTATTATTTAGTCAAGTTTCTTTGGCTCAGCATCATCAAAATAAAATACCTAGGGAACTACAGTACCTCCTCTCCTCCCCACCCCTCCTCTTTCCTCTCCTCCCGACTCTTCACCCTCCCCTTTACTGGAATCAAGGTATATGTTTGATGCTGTCTTATCTTCTGTTCCATTGAAATGTCTAATCTGCTATCAGCATTTATTAAGGTACACATGACTCCAGATAGTTGTTAATAACTGAATAGGTTATGTTTGCCAAATTAATAATTGACTTTAAATTACCTAAGAAGATGGGAAGATGTATTTTACTAGATTAACTTTACCCTGTTGGGACTATATTGAACAGTTTTCCTTCTGGATAAAATTGTTTGTTCTTCTTTCATTGTTACATCTGAATGATAAACAGACTTGTTCTTATTGGGCTTCAGTGCACATCTCTTGTCAGCTGTGCAGACTTTGCAAAAATTTCTTTTAGGCAAAGATCACTGGGTTCACATTTGCTTTGTCTTACTTTAGAAAGTTAATGCTGTTGACAACATTTGCTGTCTAGACTTGAGCTTAGTTTACTTCATTGATTTTACCGTTGACATAATTTTAGCAACACGTAATTGAAATGGAAGGAGTTATCCATGTGCCCTATCTTTTGGTGTGTAGCAGGTCAGTTGCTGCTTCCACTGGGAAGCAAGTAGAGATAATACAGTTCAGGCATTTATTGGAAGAGCTTCAGCATCAATTATATATTGAACTCCAAGAGCAGATTTGAGTCTGGACACTGTTCTGAAGATGTGTGGTACACTGCAGTTGTGCCCAATTTTGTAAAATCTGACTATAGTGTGGAGTGTCTCATGAGGAACAACACAGTCATCTGTAATGCCAATATATTGCTAAGCTTGTAAGCCGCCCTGAGTCTTCGGAGAAGGGCGGGATATAAATGGAATTAAAATAAATATATATATATATATAATATAGACTGTGTAGCACATTGTATACAGAGGCAAAAAGGCACTTTAGAATGCACAGGGATGCATACTGTCTGTAACTTCCCTAAAGCAAAGATGGTTTTTCCAGAAATTGCAGGGCAGCTACAGAGGGGATTTGCATCATCATGGAGAAAGACACAGCTAGCTTAATGAGTTGCAGGCAGATGCCAGGTTGGTGCCCTCATATTTTCTGTTTTGGCCTTGAATCTAAAGTCTGTATTCGTGTCAGAAGCACATAGAAAACTAATCACAGCCCGAATATATAACAAATTAAATGTTTTGAATATATTTGCACAGTTTCTATGATATCTTGGTTAAACTTCTTTCTTGCTATAGAAATTTAATTGCTCAGTTGTGTTTTTATAAAAGCCAACCCAGGTCTTTTAGATGGAGACTAAATATAATGCTGCTACAAAACAGCAATACTGGAGGATTATAAAAAGAAATTAAAATATTTTTTTAACGATAATATAGGCAAAGTCACTAAGAATGGTTTAGGATACAAATTGGCTTTTATTGGAAGCTATTTTATACAATAAATTACAGTAAATTCAAGAAGAATAAAAGAAATTCCTCAAGAAGATTAATATTTCCTAGCAGTTTAAGCTGTTACAATGCCGGTTATCTATGTTAACAGTAAGACTTGGAAAGAAGCTAATTAGCATTAATATCTGAAGAGGGACAAGATTGGAATTTAACAAAAAACTATAGTTTGATATCACTATTGAATAACGATTATAAGTTGTTCATGATTCTAGCTGATAGATTGAGAATAATTATGCGAGATTTCATTCATGAGGATCAGTGTGGTTTTTTTAACCTAAAAGATAATTAAAAAACAGTGTTAGAAATGTGTTGGACATTTTGGAATACTTAGAGCAATCTAATGAAAAACAAGCCACACTAATTTTCTTGGATGCAGAAAAGGCCTTTGACAATTTGAACTAGCCCTTTTTTTGTTCAAGGTATTGGAAGATATGAATTTTGGTGTACTTCTTACCATGCTTGGTGGACTTGTAAAAAAGCCAGAAAGTTTTGGATACAGATACATACGTTAATGCAGAGCGCTTTAAAAATTAATATGCAATTGAAACTGAAGGCTTTCCATTTTGTACTGATAAGTGAATAGTTCTAAAAAAAAGTCATGGAAATTCGGTTTTATGCATGACAATTGCGGTGAGATTACGGAAAGATTTGGAATTATCCGCAATGGAGGAATGGGTGGTGAAGATGATGGAATTTGTGGGAAATGGCCAAGCTGACTTAGTTGATTAAACAGAAGACTTTATCTACATCTATTGCTGACTGGAAAACCCTCAGGGACTTTTTACAGGAAACAGGGGAAAAAAATGAACTTACGATTTATGCTTTTGATGATTAGATAGGATAGACTATAGAAAAAAAAACCTGAGTAATACTGCAATCATAGAGCAAGAGGTAAATTTATTATTGTATTTGTAACTGCTGTGAAGAAAATTGAAATCTACCTCTTTGTATTTTCTTTGCTTCTGGACCCTTACCTTTTTCTTGCTTTATATTAATTTCTGTTCTTTTTTATTTTCTTTCATAAAAGTTTTAATGAAATTATATTAAAAAAGAAATTTAATTGCTAAGTAGCAATTAAAAATATGGGAAAATATGTGATAACTGAGCCAGGTCTGAACAGTAGCTTCATGAGAGTGGCAGAGAATTCTAGATCAAAGTTAGTGTGTTGGTAGGCTTCTTAATTATGCCAACTATTTCCACAATCCATTCATTGTCTCCGCACAAAACCCTTCATAATTGACATAGAAACACAATAAAACATTCATTTAATTTTAGCAATCAAATGGGGTCTTTTAAAGGCTAAATAAAGTTATTACTATTATATAAACCAGCCCCAGTTCTATTCTGAACAACTGGGTGTGGGAAGGAGAATTGCTATCATCTTTTTGGCAGGGAAAGAATGAACTGATTGTAGGAGAGTTCTTAGGAATGTCTAAAATTAAGTAGTATTAGATCCACGTTACAGTCTCTTTAACAGTGCGAGGACTGTTTGCCATATCTCTGTTACTCAATGCGGAGATAGATGAAGTGTTTTCAGTCTATGAATTCTTGCACTATTTCAAACTTAAACTGCTTTGTTTTCATTTATTATGCTGCTGTGCTCATAATACTGCTCTCCTTTGTTTTCAACTTATACTGGCCATCCTGAATCAAAATCCCCCTCCTTTTGTGATGGAATAGATCAAGATACGTTTGTTGTATAGCTTGATTAAGCAACAGTAGCAGGGTGCCATATTTAAAGGACTGTTTCAGAGTGGCAAACAGTGGTGTTTACAATTGGATCAGTGTTAAATCAGGAGCAAGACAATTCTCCAAGTGTGCACACCAACATAAGTCACCAGACACAATGGGAAGAGCAATAACACAGAGATATTATGATATGTTAACTTATTTGGATTGTGGTCTTTTGTTTTTTTATGTCATTTCAGTCATTAATTCTAATTAGGAATTGTGAATGGACTATTGACTGATGAGGAAATACAGAAAAAATAATTTTCTGGATGTAAGTAATCCTTATTCTTTTCTGCTTGCAAACAAAACATCAATAATAGTCAAATATGCCCCAGTTTGGATATCTGAAAAAGAAATGCTACATTAAACACGGGTAAGATAAGGTTAGTTATTTCAGCGGGGAGATGAGGATGGAGACAAAGCAGTTTATATGCTGAACTCCTTGAAGAATCTGATCTTGGCCAATTGCTTGGAAAAGTGACCTGAATAAATTGCTTTTGCCTGAAATAAGGTAGAAATGAGCTCCTTTGTGATTTACTATATAACAAGAGCAGCTGCTGTCATGGAGCTTTCCCCAGCTGTCGCACGCCAGCCTTTCGCAGTATAACTCTGCATTATCTTCCAATTTAACCCTCGTAACATTTGTGCTTCTCTGAAGAACGGAGTGTAGTGGAATTGCTGCATTTGTAGACTACTAAAACTGCCCGTATTTGTCTGTTTGTAACCTTCAGTTAGCTGAAATGGTGCAACATTTTGAACCAATGTATCTCAAGCAGCTAACTTAAAGAACATGTACAAAACTCAAGACCCACTACTCTAGTGGAATTGAAATTTCAAAGATCTTCAGATCAGTTGTGTTGGCAAAGTTGTGGCTGCTGCAGTGCTGCCGCACCACCAGTCAGGTGCAGTCATGTGATAGTGATTTCCAATGCTTCCTGCCAGCTTCCCACAAGCAAAGTAAAAGGGAAAGCTGGCAGAAAATTGGAAATTGCTTTTGTTCCCACTGTTTGTTTGTTTTTTGCCCTCCTGTCAAAGTAATAGCAGTACCATTCAGAAAAAAAATAATGTTAATTCTGGTCACATCACGCTGCACTACCTTTTTCTCAAAGAATGATCCAACAGGTCATAAGTTGTCTAGTAGTTTTTAAAAACCTATTAACAGCAACTTACTTTTTACTTATTTTACGCACAAAATTTGAAGAGCAGCCTTAGGTTTTTCCCATAAACACGTATGTTACTATATGTTTCATCTTTTTAGCAATCTAAAGGTAACTGATTTAACTTCATAAGCATTTTAGCTTATTTTAGTGGGGATATGGTTGTGTGATTGCAGCAAACCTGCCTTTGCCAGCATTAAGTTCATTCTCAGAATATGGAAGGCGAAGATCTTTATTATGGGGGCAGGACAGCATAATTCAGAGTAAGCCACTATTCATTAAACTTTTGGAGAGTTGATAATTTATGTGGCTCACCTTGGTTGGATGGTTCATGATACAAATAAAGTGATGTGCAAAAAATGGGGTAATAGAAGTGTAAGGATGTTGTATATCTTAGATATTTTCCTTTTTTGCCTGTTGTCCATTAAAAAACAGTTGATTACAGTGTCATTCAATATTTTGGATAGCATATTTGGCAAACAGCCTATTGGGATCCTTAAATTAAAACAACATATTTCATGGGCAATCAGAATCCCAAAATTGTATAATACAGCTGTTTTATCCAAAAATTACATAATACAGCCTTTTACCAACAGTACAACTGAGAACTATATGTGGATCTGATTGGGGTAAATTGTAGGAGTAACACAGAAATATGATTTATATTTCTTTTACTTAATTTACTCTGCCTACAACACATGGTCTTATTCTTGTCCTATATTTTATACTTTGATTTTTTTTAAATTTATCTGATTCTGAACACATTAATTTGCTGTACGCATTAACTTAAATAGCACCATATTTCCCAATATAAATAGATTTTTGGTGAAATTACAGGATATGCCAATTTTTAAAATTTTAAAAGTCAAGCTCCAAAAGTGACCTGTTTTTTTTCTTGTTTTTTTAAGCAGGAAAAAAAGAATGCTTATTCTTCTTACATCCCCAATCCTAATAGATATGACTATTTTTTTAAAAAAAACAACCCATTTTTGTTGCAGGCATATTTTTGATTTCACAACAGCTTCTGACAGGTACTTTGATAATCTGTGCTCACTTTTCTCCATTAAATTAGGAATTTAAAATACTAAAATATTACAAATATGTATGTGCTGGTGATGGGGAGACAGCAGAAGCTGGTACCTCTATATCACACTGAAATTGTAAAACTCTTAAATTGATAAATATATCGAGAAAGAAACTTGAAGCTGAGAAATGTTTTATTGTCAATATTTCGATAAGGCTGATGCAAATACATTAACCACTACAACAAATATAGAAATAATACACAAATGGAGATACACTTTGACATTTAGGATTTCTAAGAGATATACAAATAGATAGGAGGAAACAATTTTATTTTGGGGAGAATTGATAACTGTTTGAATTGATAACTAAGTATTGATATTGGGTGTTGAAAATGCTTAACTTTCAACAATTTAAAACCAGGAGACTGACTGTTTTTCACTGGGCTGGTATTTAAGCTGTTTTTGAGGTTTTTACACTTTTCTTTCTGGATGTGTTTGGTAGGATAGAGTAAAGGAAGTGGTAAACAAAGTGTTTAAGACCTGACTTTACCAAAAAGAAAAAAAAGTAGAACCACACACCCTAAAGTAGAATGTGAATGTATGATATACGCTCTTAAAATAACACTCTGGTATATGGCTTAATAAATAAGATCATACACACATTTTAAATTCTCTGTGGCTATGGTTAAGATTGAAGGGAGCTAAAGCTGAACAATTCTAGCTGACATTAAATAGATGCTTGGATAGTTGAATGCAACATGTATTAAATGCAATGACTTATGTACATGTCTATGTGCATCATAGAAGTTAAAAATAATTTTCTTTTTGGGCAAAACTGGTAGGACTGTTTATAAATGACCTTGGCCTGTGTACATATGCTAGTGTCTTTTTAAAAAAATAAATATTTTATTAATTTTCTAGTTTTGAAATCATAAGTACTTAACAAACAAGGTGTTGTCTGGGTCCAATAGTAACATATTAACTTCCTCAATCTAGATCCAATACTACACCATCCAGTGCTTCCTCTCTTCTTCAGTGGTATACATTTTTTCACACTAAGCAAATACAATTCTTATTGTTGCTAATATGTATACAATTGAATATCAACATCTTTATCACATTTTTTTAATATTATACATAATATCAATAGTGTCAGTTTAAAATATCTTTTCTAACCAAAACACATCTCAATTGCATTTGCACTTAAAATCCATTTGTTCAATCAATATCCTGTTTTTCCCACTTTTTAAAATTTTGATTTCCCATCAGTGTTCAGAATGTCTATCGCTTATATTATATTTGGGTAACCAGAAACTTCCTTTATTCAGACCCTCTTAACATTTTTATATTTCCCTTCTTATACCAAAATATAATCTAGTTGCAGATCCTATCTTTCTAGTTATAATAATACTTTTATTTCTAACAATTATCTATTCTCTTAGCCATGTTCAAACATCTATTTAATAATATAATATCCCATCTAATGGGTCAAAATCTCTATTTTCTTCAGTCTTACTCTAGCTTTCTTCTTTTGCCAACTAACTTTCCAAGTCAATGCATTTGTTCTTCCTCTATTTTTGTGTATATTGTTTGGAATAAGAAAGACAATTTGATTAAAGTATTTTTGGAAGAAGACTCAGCCCATTTATATTCATTAAGTAGCCTCCCTCCTTCTCTAATTTTCCACAATTCTCCTAACAGCTTTATCTTCCATTCAACCAGCTCTTCTTCCTTATCCTCAAATGTATTCTGAGATCTTGGCAAGTAAGATATCTTTTCCATTTCCGGTATTATCACTACGTCTTCTAATTCTTCATTTGTCTGAGTCTGTCTGTTGATTCCTTCCTTTAGGTCCTCCATCTCTGGATCTGCTTCCTCTAATTTTCCTTCTATTTTCTGGGTTACTAGTTCCTTCTTTGTAGCCATTTTCTGAATTTATAGGTTTAGATTAGAAAATTGTTCTTTTATCTCCTTTGCGTTATTTTTAGTCTTATCATGAGTTAAGGCAATTGTCTGTTGTATTGATTTCAACATAGAAAGAATTTTTTTCTGAGATTCATCAATATTTTCTTGTTGGTATGTCAAGCTGGGGGTTTTGAAGACAAGTGTTAGGAATGATTTTTTACCATTTAAGGCTAAGGAACATCCATTTTGTTTTTGTATGTGGTCTTTATTGGGCGCGCCAGACCTTTGGAACAGCTTACCGGTTGAGCTCCGGACGGCCCCCGACCTTCGCTCCTTCCGGCGCAATCTTAAAACATTCTTTTTCGAACAAGCTGGCCTGGTCTGACGGGATGGGGTTGGGTTTTTAAAATTAGTTCTTAACTCAATATGTATTGATTTTATGGGCATGATGTTTAATTGGTTTTTAATGGTTTTTTAATTTTTGTATCTGATTTTTATTGTGTATTGCCCTGTTCACCGCCCTGAGTCCTTCGGGAGAAGGGCGGTATAGAAATCAAATTATTAAATTAAATTAAATTAAATTTATAGTCCAGTCTATTTAGGGATTTTAAAAAAGTTTCAGTCAATTGTCATTTGAACTCTAAATTATCCAGCTGGCCTATCAGTCTGTCTTTAAGCCTCTCCTAAACAAATATAAGCAAAATTCCAGTTTTTCTGTCCAAAATTCCAGTTTTTTCTGTCAAGAGAAAAAAAAAATCAATTAAAAGTTGTTCATCAATTAAAGGTTTATAATCCAAGATATTCCATCATCTCAATCAGTAATGCATGTTTCTTATACAGGGAAATAGCTCCATAACACAGCTCTAAAAGTCAGTTAATATTTGTATTCGTAATCCTGGCAGGCCAGTTTCAAAATAGTTTATTGTCTCTGCCACACAGATAGGCAGCCCAAGAGGTTCCCCCCCCCTTTTCCTAGCTGCAGTCTTCAAAAGTGAAAGTTTCCAAGGACAACAAAAGTCTTATCTGAGTCTGGGCTTCAAGCCAAGTTTCCTTTAAGGATAATATATTGTAGTGCTGTGGTTTGCCACTAGATGGCATCGACACCGTCTTCCAGTTTTTTAAATCCAAACTTATATTGCAAGCTTTTCAAGTCTCTTTTCTAACAAAGTCTCAAAAGCACTTTTAGTCCCCAAATTTCAAACTTATATATCTGTATTGATTCTAAATTAATCTTATAATTTTCTCTGTTTTCCCCCAAGAAATTAGTTCTCCGCTTTTCTTTTCCTGAGAGAATGGGGCAGAAATTCCTCTTCCCTCTCTCATCAGGGAGGATTCTTTGCTTTGGACATTTTTTTCCAGGAAAAGGTCTTAAATTCATAATGAGAGAGTAAAGTCTCATCCAGTTCCATCCACATTGCTCAAAAGTTGCTGGTTAATATTTATTTTCTTCAGTTGTCAGCAGCTTCTGACTGGCCACATTTGTAGCCAGTCTTTCCCCTGCCAGTTTGGAGGGCTTCCTCAGATCAAAACAGAAGGACCGCTGCCCCTCCACAATCAACAAGGGTCCCCTCCTTTGTCGCCTCTCCAGGGTGGCTTTTGACCCTTTTTAGGGTCCCCAGTGGGACGAAATCAAACATGGAAGACAGAGCCTCATCTTCCTGTGTCCATCACGCCACGCCACCTATCTGGAAGCCCAGATGCTAGTGTCTTATCTCACTTGTAATTTTACCCACTTTTGAGTAAGTTTAACTTGGTATTGATATTACGAAGCATGTTCACTCAAAGTGAAACATAGCTTATTATGTTCATATGATTTTGCTCACAATTAAATGTAAAGTGTTCTAAGTTTATAATTAAAAGTTAGTTGTACAACAAATAGTTGTTTTTTATCTCTGTATACATGAAAGAATATAAAACAAGATTATTATTTTTAGTCAAGGTATCTTGAACTTTCCATAAGCAAAAACTGATAATAAACAGATATGGGAAATAACTTAATTGGTAAATGACATTCCTACAGTATAATAATCTGTATATCTAATTAGCATTCATTTCCAGTGAGTTTATCTAAAGATACATAAAATCAGAAGAAAGGGGTAGCAGAGGAAGAGATGGTTAAATAGTGTCATCAACGTAATGAATATGAATTTGGGCAAACTCCGGGAGACAGTGGAAGAGGGGGGCACTGATGTGCTATGGCCCATGGCAGGGGTGTCAAACTTCCGGTCCATGGGGCTGGATGCATCACATGGAAACCGTGCTCACCCCAGCCCCGGGAAGGGGAAAAAAGTTGTGATATGTCACATGTCACGTGACATGGCGAGTTTGACACCCCTGGTCCATGGGGTCGCAAAGAGTCAGACATGCCTTAGCAACTGAACAACACATAAAATCAGAGGTTTAATTTGAGAACAGAGTATTTTTTACTATTTTTCATGTGGGAGTTGTTGTTGTGGTTAATAAAGAAAAAAGGCCATCTCTTGTAGAGCCACAATAATAAAGTAAAAGTCATCACAGCTGCAAAGGAATTTTTGCTGTGCAGGTCAACTGTTCAGGTATTAGCAAAGCAGTGGCAGCACTGGAACTAGCACTGGTGGTAGTAAGGCTTGGAAACACTTTGAGTCAGCAATGGCCGAGTTATTTGTTTTTAAAACACACTGGTGAGCTGCACTAGGCTGTGTGGCATGCTGTGCAGGCCTGCTCTGTATGAAAACCCAGTTAAGCAGCCTAATGTTAAAGAATGTGAACAGGCAAGGGGGCTGAGAGAAGGCACAAACATTATGCACAACTTTTCAAGGCAAAATATGCCGTACATATTTGTTACAACTATTGTTGTTGGAAGGTACTGATGGTGTTGCGCTGGTGTCTCCCATCCTGAAGTGGCAGTGGCAGTGCCTTCTTTCACATGTCACTGCCTTGCCTGAACTCATTCATAGATTTAAAAAAAAATTGTCCCCATGATGTCTTCCCTTACAGCTGAGCAGGATGATAGGATGCCAGGGAGGCTACAGACCACTGGGGTGATAATTTTATCATTTTAAAAAAGGGTTTGTATCTCACATGTTCATATTCTCTCTCTCTCTCATTCTCTGTCTCTCATACACACACAGAGCACATATACAGATTCAGCTACTACTATTTAAAGGTAACTATAAAGACTACAATTTTATGAACATTTGACAGTGAAAAAGTGAATAATAAGCAGTTCCCTTTTCATCTAATTGAAAAAAATCTGCAGAGTAAATTGGTACTAATTCTAAATGTATCAATGTAATCTTTCAAAACATTTAATATAAAGATCACATAGTTTATATAATTTCTGGAAGAATAAATTGGCATATAATTTATTTCTGTTAGCTAACTTGGAAAGTAATGAAGGGTGAATTGCCTGGGCTGTTCTTGTTAATTGCGAAGTCATGTCTGACCCATCGCGACCCTATGGACAACGTTCCTCCAGGCCTTCCTGTCCTCTACCATCTTCTGGAGTCCATTTAAGCTCACGCCTACTGCTTCAGTGACTCCATCCAGCCACCTCATTCTCTGTCGTCCCCTTCTTCTCTTGCCCTCAATCTTTCCCAGCATTAGGCTCTTCTCCAGTGAGTCCTTCCTTCTCATTAGGTGGCCAAAGTATTTGAGTTTCAACTTCAGGATCTGGCCTTCTAAAGAGCAGTCAGGGTTGATCTCCTCTAGGACTGACCGGTTGCATCACCTAGCAGTCCAAGGGACTCGCAGGTTTCTTCTCCAGCACAATAGTTCAAAGACCTCAATTCTTTGGCGCTCAGCCTTTCTTATGGTCCAACTTTCACTGCCATACATTGCAACTGGGAAGACCATAGCCTTGACTATACGGACTTTTGTTGACAGGGTGATGTCTCTGCTTTTTAGTGTGCTGTCTAGGTTTGCCATGGCTTTCCTCCCCAGCAGCAAGCGTCTTTTAATTTCTTGGCTGCAGTCCCTGTCTGTGGTGATCTTGGAGCCCAGGAAAATAAAATCTGTCACTACCTCAATTTCTTCCCCATCTATTTGCCAGGAATTGAGAGGGCCGGATGCCATGATCTTGATTTTCTTAATGTTCAGTTTCAAGCCAACTTTTGCACTCTCCTTCTTCACTCGCAACAAGAGGCTCTTTATTTCCTCTTCACTTTCTGCCATTAGAGTGGTATCATCTGCATATCTTAGGTTGTTGGTATTTCTCCCAGCAATCTTAATTCCAACTTTTGATTCATCTAGCCCTGCCTTTTCATGATGTGCTCTGCATATAAGTTAAACAGGCAGGGTGACAGTATACAGCCTTGCCGGACTCCTTTCTCAATTTTGAACCAGTCAGTGGTTCCGTGTCCAGTTCTCACTGTTGCTTCTTGACCCACATATAGGTTTCTCAAGAGATAAATAAGATGGTCTGATACTCCCATCTCTTTAAGAACTTGCCACAGTTTGTTGTGATCCACACAATCAAATGCTTTAGCATAGTCAATGAAGCAGAAGTAGATGTTTTTCTGGAACTCCCTAGCTTTCTCCATGATCCAGCATATGGCAATTTGATTTCTAGTTCCTCTGCCTCTTCGAGATCCTGCTTGTACTTCTGGTAGTTCTCAATCCACATACTGCTGGAGTCTAGCTTGTAGGATTTTAAGCATAACTTTACTAGCATGTGAAATTTTTATTTATTTTTATTTTAATTCCATTTATATCCCGCCCTTCTCCGAAGACTCAGGGCAGCTTACAAGCTTAGCAGTAGCCTTCATTCTATGTATATGCCTGCTTATTAGGGCTTTCACACACACCCCCAAGCGGCATTATTACAAAGTCAGCTTATTGCCCCCAACAATCTGGGTCCTCATTTTACCTACCTTGGAAGGATGGAAGGCTGAGTCAACCTTGAGCCTGGTGGGACTCGAACCTGCACTAATTGCAGGCAGCTGGTGTTACTTAAGGAGGCATTAGCCCACTGCTCCACCAAGGCTCTTTTATGAGTACAATGGTGCAATAGTTTGAACATTCTTTGGCACTGCCTTTCTTTGGAATTGGAATGTAAACTGATCTTTTCCAATCCTGTGGCCACTGTTGAGTTTTCCAAATTTGCTGTCAAATTGAGTGTAACACTTTTACTGCATCGTCTTTTAAGATTTTGAATAGCTCAGCTGGAATACTGTCACCTCCACTAGCTTTGTTGTTGCTCAGCTTTCCTAAGGCCCATTTCACTTCACATTCTAGGATGTCTGGCTCGAGGTCAGTGACCACCTCATCATGGTTATCTGGGATGTTAAGCTCATTCTTGTATAGTTCTTCTGTGTAATTTTGCCACCTCTTCTTAATCTCTTCTGCCTCTGTTAGGTCCCTGCCATTTTGGTCCTTTATCATACCCATTTTTGCATGAAACGTTCCCTTCATCTCTCCAATTTTCTTGAAGAGATCTCTAGTCCTCCCTGTTCTATTGTTTTCTTCTATTTCTTTGCACTGTTCATTTAAGAAGGCAGGAGGGAAGCGAAAGGCAAGGGAGAAAAAGAAAAATACACCCAATTGAATGCAGAATTCCAGAGAATAGCTAGAAGAGATAAGAATGCCTGGGCTAACCTGATGCAAATTTGTTGGTTCACAGATTCACATATCACAGGGATAGGATAGCAAAATACACCCAAAAATCTGGTTCAGAAGATGGGCTTATATGCAAGTATGTATGGTAAATAACCGAAGGAGAGCCACAAATACATCTTTCCCCATCAGACATGGCATGTATTGAACTCTAGTAGCCACAGGGACTTTCTTGAAAGAACTCCGTTTAATGCATGTTAGGCATGTGATATTTGACCTACAAAAATCCATATGGCATCAGAGGGAAACTAGCATCAATATTTCGTGTCAAGTTGTAATTTGGATGTTTGCAATCCCGTTGCAGGAGCCTTATCTAGGGGCTGCACATACTTTTATTTCAAAGTCTGTTCACTTCAGGACTTTTTCAGATAATAGTGTTTAGCCTCATGGAACCACAGCTTTTATCCAAATAGAGGAGGCCAGCAGCCACAGTACTTTGAACAATTTGGTTTTGTGGCTTATAATTACTGCAAACCTGCTGTTAGGACAGTAGAAAAACAATCTTTTCCTTAACAGAAGTGGGGGAAGGAGTCTGATTTGAAAAGAGGTTGGGTTCCAGTCATATTGAGTAAGATTTAATCTTAAATTTTTACAGTGCGAAACAAGCTGAATTTCCTCATAATATGTTAAAATACTTTTCTGAAATACAACCATAATTATCTATTCCCTTTTGTGGAACTTAAAAAAAAGAACTTTTGAATCTGTCATGGCTAAAAGATGTACCACAAAGAAGTATTTACCACAAACACCAGCACACTTATAGGAATTTTGTGATGGTCAGTTAAGGTAGAAGAAAATGCCATAAAAATGGCTCATCAGATAGAAATGCCAAAGCAACATTAAATGATAACTTGATAGTCTGAATCACTGGATCCAAATATGAGGTACATAAGGCACTTCAGAAATGTAGGATGATGATAATATGCCATCATCTGAGCAACTGCATATATAGATTTCCTCCATGATGATCTGTCCATAACCTGGTCTTTCAGTTCTTCAAACAATGTACTCGTCACCATTGTAACTAAGTCCATCCACCTTACTGCAGAGTCCTCTTCTCTTTCCTTCCATAGGAATGCAGGACCTCTATATAAAATCAAAATTTAGGGGTTTACAGTTCCACAACATTTGGAGAGAAATGGGTTACAGAAGATTAATTAATAACTATGATACACCTTGAGATAAAGCCTGTTCCTGTAGTACAAGTTTCCTTCTGCCTCAGTTTGAGCCACCAAATGGCACATTGACTTACCACAGAGTGGAAGTGGCAAATTTTCTTACTAAGAGATTGGATTCTATAAGCTGTGAGCAAATTAATTTTCTGTTCATTACAAAGATCCTTCCAATTCTCTACAAAACAGCTTTTTGAGTGCATTTTCAAGAGTAATATGTGGCAGGATTACACAGGGTTACTATCAAATCCTTGGATAATATCAGTATCATTTATTATCCTTATCATGAAAAAACATATGAAAGTGGTTTGCAGACATTGTTTCTTGTCAAACAATGCAGAAAGCTTCCATGTAAGCTTCTCTAAGGATATAAATGCAAGCTTTGTGAGTAGGGGGTACTTTCTAATTCAAGGATCATTTGTGAGAGGATGAGGTTCTTGAAGTAAATTAATAATTGGAATATATGAGCTAAGCTTATTTTACAAAGCATCTTGTCTTCTTTAAAACTAGCAAACCAGCAAAATAGGAGTGAGATGTATTGTCTCCTTAAAACCTTTTTCTGGAGTTCAGAAACTGATACAATGCTCCAATGCACAAAATTGCAATTTAGTGAATTCTTTTTATTTGCCAAAAAAGGCAAAAAAGCTTTTATTTTGCAAATAAAAAGAAAGTGGCTTAAGAACTCAAATCGCAGCTTACCAGATGCTTGACAGAAATACTGCATATGCATCCTGCATATCCTTTTATTTTTTTAAAAAAACAAAGCAACCACAAATACTTATATAGAAAGTAAAAATGCTAAAAATGTACTTGGGAAGAGCTACATTTCACATACCAATTTTTTTTCTTGTGTCAAGTCTGCTTTAGAATTACTTTTAATGAAATAGTTTTAAGTTCTAGTTTCAACTTACATATAGCCAGTTCGGAAGCTCCTCTATGATAACACTTAGCTGCCCAAGAAATTTATTTAAGCTTATAAGCCATTGATATCTTAAGTCTGCTGTTTTTTCCTTTACTCTCAGCTATTAACATTTTCCTCTTCCGTCCCCTCCACTTATTTTACTCTAAATCAAGTTAGTAAGTTCCAAATGTGCTTAGGAAGTCAAAATACCATTGAGTAGGTAGTTTCACTGGTGATGAAACTTATAAAACAGATATTCTGCTTTAAATTGTCACCTTCTCCAATTTAGAAGCCTGATTTGTTTTGATGTTTGGAACTGAATGCGGTGAAGGGACGCGGTGGCTCAGTGGGTTAGGACGCTGAGCTTGGTCAGAAGGTCGGCAGTTTGGCGGGTCGAATCCCGAGTGCCGCGTAACAGAGTGAGCGCCTGTTACTCGTCCCAGCTTCTGCCAACCTAGCAGTTCAAAAGCACGTAAAAATGCGAGTAGAAAAATAGGGACCGCTACGGTGGGAAGGTAACAGTGTTCCGTGCGCCTTTGGCATCTAGTCATGCCAGCCACATGACCACGGAGACGTCCTCGGACAAGCACTGGCTCTTTGGCTTTGAAACGGAGATGAGCACCGGCCCCTAGAGTCGGAAACGACTAGCACGCATGTGCGGGGGAACCTTTACCTTTACATTTTTGGAACTGAAATGTGAAAAGGAAATAGTGTTTGGGGAAAATTACGAGTATCAGTTCATTTTTATGCGAGTGAGATGGAATTCATATGAAAGTTATATTTCTATGCTGGGGTGAAGCTTGGCAAGCTTCATAGGATTAAGAAAAGACATTCTCTTAAGAAATGAGGATGCCCATTCTGAATGCAATGGAGCTGATTGTCAGAAGTGGAAGTATAAAAGAGTAACACAATGGTCTTTTCCATAAAATATTTTTTGTGGAAATGTAAATTATAAAATGGTATGAAACTACTTTTTAGGATATAAGGCTGCATGGCTATTGCTTAAAATAAATTGTAGAATTAATTCTTTTCCTCAGTCTTCAGCCTTTCAAAACTGGACCTTTATGGTAGTTCAAAAGGGAATGTTTCCAATTCACCTCCATAAAGGTAGAATTAATTCTAAATTCTACTCTGAATTACACTGTTCCATCCTTACAATCTGGGCATTGAGTGAGTCTATTGCAAATCCTTTTCAAACATTAACCAACTACACCATAGGGCAGGGGTCTTCAAACTTGGCCCTTTTATGACTTCTGGACTTCAACTCCCAGAATTCCTCAGCCAGCGTGCTAGGAATTCCAGGACTGATAGCTAGACAGGGAAGTTGAAATTAAGCTTGATAGTGGTATTCACTTCCATAGTGAATGGTCACCAGGAGTTGAATTAGATTTCAGGATGTTTTAATTGACGGAATTACTGTTTTTCTGCAGCCTGGAATTAATGATCGAAAAGATTTATGTAACTATGAGAGATGGAAATTGGTATTTGTTAGCAGATGATTCTTAACTGTTTCAGATAAAGTCCAGACTTAGAGTCTTCAGTATGTACCTTTTTAAATATGCAGGTTATCCTTCATTTAATGTTGCAAACATGGAAGCTTTATGACCGTGAAATTCAAAACATAAGAATCCTGCCGAGAACAACTGTGCTATTTGGTCTGCTTTTCTTTCCCGTTCAGATAGCCAACATTGCTTCATTGTTTTTTCACTGTTTTAGAAGGCAGTTTATTTGTAACCTGAGAACAACTGTTATGCAAAGAACAAGGCATGAGAATTAGTTGGGATGAAAGATATCAAGGGGAAGCACCTTTTTGGAAATCCCCTGCAGTTAGTGTATATGTGTGTTTGTACCTAAGTGTGTATATTCTTATTTATTTATATTTAAATGATCTGAATTTTATTTTGATTTTATGGTACATGTTTTCTCATGCAGCCTTGAGTGAAAGATCAACTCCTGGTGACTTCACAGATGCATCCAAGCAGATTTGTTTGCAATAGTATGGAAGTGGTTTGCCATTGCTTTCTTCAGAGTCATTTTTTCCCCCAAGTTCCTTTTCTGGCCTATATACTCTATGTTCCCCAAATTCATGTTTTGAAAAGCAAGTTTCATATTCTTAATTAGTGTTCAAAGATCTAATGTTATTTCTTTTTTTGTTGTAGGTATTGTAGATATATTTGCTATTCTGCCCCACTGCATTGCATTTAGCATGGTTGCGAAATAGTGTGTGCCTTCTAGTGAGTGTTGGCTCCTGGTGACTGTCTGGCAAGTCCTTGCAGCTTTTTTGGCAAGGCTTGTGACTCCTGATGTCTAGCCCAGGGGTAGGCAACCTTGGCTCTTTTATGACTCGTGGACTTCAACTCCCAGAATTCCTGAGCCAGCCATGCTGAGCCATGCTGGCTCAGGAATTCTGGGAGTTGAAGTCCACGAGTCATAAAAGAGCAAGGTTGCCTACCCCTGGTCTAGCCTGATGTCTGAATTACTACACCAATAGAAGTTATTTTAAATTTGGGGGTAGGGGATAGGGGGGTAGATGAAAATTATTGCTATATTTGTCTTGCTTCAATGTTGTCCCTCAGTAAATTGGGTGGTGGGCATGATTAGTCATAGCCAGATTATCTTAAGTATTTTGCCCTGATGTAAATTAATGATTAACTTTGTTCCAACATCTAAACAGTGTCCAATCTGATTTGCTGATCTAATCATTAGCAGCTAAAGATTAACCCAGCTGTCTTATGTATGTGCTGTATGTGAAAACAGTGATGTTATCTGGAGTATGACTTTTTCTTTTTTCCTTTGGGACATGATATGCAATGGGAAGGATTTTCCCAGTCTAACGCGAGGTGCTTTGAATGTATTTTTCTCATGTTCTTTGCTTGATCTAGGGCAGGGGTAGGCAACCTTGGCTCTTTTATGACTTGTGGACTTCAACTCCCAGAATTTCTGAGTCAGCATGGCTGGTTCAGGAATTCTGGGAGTTGAACTCCACAAGTCATAAAAGAGCCAAGGTTACCTACCCCTGATCTAGGGCTATCATATCTTGAGTCTGGAAAATAGCCATTTCATCCCTAAAGGTAAAGGTAAAGGTTCCTCCGCACATGCGTGCTAGTCGTTTCCGACTCTAGGGGCCGGTGCTCATCTCTGTTTCGAAGCCGAAGAGCCAGTGCTTGTCCGAGGATGTCTCCGTGGTCATATGGCCGGCATGACTAGATGCCAAAGGCGCATGGAACGCTGTTACCTTCCCACTGTACTGGTCCCTATTTTTCTACTTGCATTTTAATGTGCTTTCGAACTGCTAGGTGGGCAGAAGCTGGGACAAGTAACAGGCGCTCACTCTGCTACGCGGCACTCGGGATTCGACCCGCCAAACTGCCGACCTTCTGATCGACAAGCTCAGCGTCCTAACCCACTGAGCCACCGCATCCCTTTATTTCATCCCTAGGTGGCAGCAAAAAAGATAGAATTTTCTTACTTTTTGCTGCCGCCTAGTGATGAAATTGATTTTTGCAGCTTAGATATGGGATAAATAGGTCTAGCGCAGGGGTTCCCAACCCCCAGTCCATGGACCAGTACCAGGCCGCAGCATGCCAGCAACCGGTCCACACAAACAGGTAAAGCCCCATCTGCAGGATGCAGGCAACACACAAAACTGCACCCCCTCCGGTCCATGGAAAAACCTCTCGCCACAGAACCGGTCCCTGGTGCCCAAAAGGTTGGGGACCTCTGGTCTAGCAAACCAGATTAGGAGAATACTGTATATTCAAAGTATTCAACCTTAAACAGTCTGTGAATGATGCAGTGTATATAAGTCCAGCCTAATCATTTAGCAGCAAAAATATCAACAATCACAAAAAGCCTGCATAGTTTCATTGCCA
The DNA here is from genome assembly GCF_964194415.1 of Vipera berus. Taxonomy (NCBI): domain Eukaryota; kingdom Metazoa; phylum Chordata; class Lepidosauria; order Squamata; family Viperidae; genus Vipera; species Vipera berus. The sequence continues at coordinate 102,342,770 of NC_138202.1, read as the reverse complement.
TTCAGAAAAGGATCTCTAACTCCTGCAAAGTTTTAAGATAGCATGTTTCAGTTAAAGCTAAGTTAGTTGGTGTGTGCAGAGCTTCTAAGTGTAACAATGTAGTGGAATGTGTGTGAATGACTTTGGGGAAAAAAGGGAAGAGATGGAGCCTAGGAAACAATCCAACAAGAGAGGCAGGACCTCCCAGTGGCTTAACAGTCAGAGAAAGAAACTGAGGAAGGTCTTGCTCTAATTCAGGGGTGTCAAATTCAATTTCATTGAGGGCCGCATCAGTATTGCGGTTGCCCTCAGGGGGCCAGGTGGGCGTGGCCTGGGTAGGCATGGCTAAAGTGCGTACGGCCTACTGGGTGGGCGTGGCCAGCTCTACATCGTTCGCATCAAGGGTGCCTATGGGGTCCTGGGCAGGAGTGGGACAGATCTGAGGGTCTCTGGCAGAAGGGGGGTCTCTGGGCCAGGGCCAAGGCAGTGGGGGCCGTTCCCTCACTGTTTCCAGGATGGCTTTGCGGGCCACATGAAACCACTTCGCGGGCCGGATCCGGCCCCCGGGCCTTGTGTTTGACATGTCTGCTCTAATTGATCAAGCAGTTAAATGGGGCAGGGGGAAGTTTGTAACCTTCAGACTTGCAAGATTTTGTTAGTGTAGCCTTAAAATAAAATAGAATTAGCTCATCTACTCAGATTTCCGGTCTTGTTTACCTGGGAGGGCTGACAAACATTGAGAATTATCATCAAGATGCTTTGTGTTCTTAAAAAAAAAAGAATATAAAGCACTACTGGGGAAAAAATGCAGTTGCGCTTATAAAAATATTCAGGCCTTAGAAGCATCTCAGACTACAAATTCAGAATTCTAAGTTATAATAACAGGTTACTATTTTCATAACTAGGGAATTTCTGTCTGTTTTCTCATTTTGGCTTGCTGTTAAAAGTTTTTAAAACCCTGCTAGGAATTTCCAAATATGTATGCAGGATATGAAACATCTGCAGTGAATAGTTTGATAGTTTGTATATATACAAAGAAGATAAATTATTGTACAAAGCAGAAGCCAGATCAGCTTTCAAGCAGTGAGTGGTAAGAGAACATCAGCAATGGCAAGGATATGAAATATTCTGTTGAAAGATCTTAAAGGATCCTTGGAGAAAAAAATACTTCATCAGTGGCTGATGGGAATAATATGTAATTAAAGGTAAGACATTACCTAATTTAGAATAGACAGATTTTCTTGTTTGGGTCTTTTATTTTGACAGTTACTAGCTAATCACTGTAGACTATAGCAACAATAGTGTAAAGGGAGGAAGGGCTATAGTCTTGGCAATTTTTAAAATTTGAGAATGTCATTATATATGGTTTAGAATTCTCTGCTCTAAGAAATAGTATCTTATTTTTTCAGATTTCTTCCAGTCAGATGGCTTCTAATAAAAAAAAGGAAAAAAAATGGAAACATGCAATACAAATGCAAAATAGCTGTCTCTGGATTGTTCATGAAATTATATAGATGAACAGGTGAGGTGCTGTTCCAGGACAAATATCTCACCTAAAAGCATTCTGGGGCTAGATCTATGGTATGCTAGTTAGTCTGTGTGAGGGTGTTGTAATAAAGTGGGGATATGGTCGCTGGATATCCTGATGTTGCCGAGAGCTGGTAAAGCTAAACTGCTTCAGAGGGTCCAGCTTTTCCTCCCAGGGATGGTCAGGGGACAGTAGGTGGCTTCTTGTCTTGGGAAGTGAGGGACTTTGATGGAGATGGGGCTGCCATTGTGGGGATGAAGTTTTGGTCACCACATTATAAAATGATGTTGAGAGCCTGATTGGGTTACCATAATGATTTTTGTAAGGTTTTTACAGCATTTTGTAATTCAGAGGCTCCTTTGTCTGCTTTGGTTATTGGAATATTTTAGTCTGTATTTTAGGCTAGCAGTGAGTCCAAAGTGTTGACTTCCATAGGTTTAATCCCTTTAAACAAATGTAATTAGTTTTACCCCCTTATCTTAGTCTGTCTATGGCTTTTAGAAAGTTTTTTTTTTGAAGGTAAGGTTTAATTTTAAAGCTAAAGCTTTTCGCAATTGCTGGAGCCTTTCAGTCTTTGATTGCAACATTGTGACACGTGACACAAAGCAGCTTAAAGAAAAAAAAATGGAGTTTATGTGTTTATTTTGTGAACCTGTGTCTTTAAGGGTACAGGGAAGGGATGGGGGGTGCATTCTTACTACACTGTGGAAGGAGAGCTAAGAAGAGCCAACCAGCTAGCTCTCTGCCCCTGCTGACTAACGGACTGTCCCTGGCAACTAATGAACCCTGCTTCCAGAGGGAGGTGGGGCTTTATACCTGCTGGTCTGTTGAACAGTCCCTCCAAAGCCCTGGTTGTTACTTGGAATAAGGAGATGGGAACTTAAATTGCACCCATGCAACCTCTCTCCTCTTGGGGATCTCGGCACTTCCTGTGATTTATGGAAGAGTTGAGAAAGATGAAAAGAAAAGAGATATCTGGAGCATTACTGGGGCTTGACAGTGGACAAATTTGACTGAACATTTTATTTTTTATTTTATTTTATTAAATTTATATACCGCCCTATTCCCGGAGGACTCAGGGCGGTGTACAGGGAAGATTAAAACAAACATACAAAAATTAAAATCAGATTAAAACAATTAATTAAATAAAGTCAGTCCCCGAAATTTAAAACTAAAGCCTAATAAAAAATTAAAACCCCTCAGCCTGGGCCAGACAGCTCAAAGAGCCAAGTTTTCAGGTCCCTGTGGAATGAGCGAAGGTCGGGGGCAGTCCTAAGTTCCATGGGGAGCTGGTTCCATAGGGCCGGCGCGCCCACAGAGAATGCTCTTCCCCTGGGAATAACCCACCGGCATTCCCTAACCGGCGGTATCCTGAGAAGGCCCTCCCTATGGGAGCGCACGGGACGAAGGGAGCTTGATGCCGGCAGCAGGTGTTCCCTCAGATAACCTGGACCCAAGCCATTTAGGGCTTTATAGGTCATCACCAGCACCTTGAATCTCAACCGAAGGGCAACCGGAAGCCAATGCAGCTTGCGGAGTAGAGGTGTTACATGGGAGTATCAGGAAGACCCCATCACAACTCGCGCGGCTGCATTCTGCACCAGTTGAAGCCTCCAAGTGGTCCTCAAGGGCAGCCCCATGTAGAGAGCGTTGCAGTAGTCTAAACGGGAGGTCACGAGCGCATGAGTGACTGTGCATAGGGCATCTCGGTCCAGATAGGGTCGCACCAGGCGAACCTGGGCAAAAGCCCCCCTGGTCACAGCTCCTATGTGATCTTCAAAATTGAGCCATGAATCGAGGAGGACGCCCAAGTTGCGAACATGGGCTAGAGCCATCATTAAAGCTTGTTTAGTGGTGGTAAGAGTGACAAAGTATCATCACTTTTCCACTTATTGCTGCCCTGTTCTAGGTGACACAAGCCCTCTTGCAGGGGCATGTGAAAGAATTTGCTCAGTCAGACAAAGTCACTCAGATTTGTTCTCAGTTGGGTGCCAACTTTGTTATAGAGCAGGGGAGTCAAACTGCCGGCCCGCAGGCTGGTTTCATCATACCAAAGCTGCGCCCACCCTATTGCCGGCAATACAAAAAGAGTCGCGATACGTCGTGACATGTCACATGACATGGCGAGTTTGACACCCGTGTAATGGAGCTATTAGAGGTGGGTAGGGAGGAGTCTTTCCCTATTATCTGGGAACGGATTGAAATTCTCAGAAAGTGGACAGGGTCCTTGAGGCTCTGAGCTCAGCCACCTGCTCTTTAGATTCAAGCCCCTTCTAGCTTGATAAAGCAGCCTGTTTATCATGCAATGGGTTCTGATGATGGTTAATTCTTTCCTGAGTAATGGGGTTTGTTCCTTCCCCTCTTAAGGAAGCTTTGATTCACCTCCTCAAGAAGCTCTCACTAGACCCCCACTCTACTGGATAATTTTTGTCCCGAATCTAACATCCCTTTTAAGGGGGAAGGTATACCGAGAAGATGATTGCACAACAGCTTCAAAGGACCTTGGCTGAAGTGGATCATCTAGATCCCTTTCAGTAGGATTCAGAGTTGGGCATGGCATTGGTTGTGCTTTTGGATGATCTCTGGCAAGGGCAGGATGAGGGTCATTCTGCAGCTTTCAATACCTGATGAATTAAGCATTACTGTGAATGTCTCCCCCTGGGGCCTGGAGGGCTCTGAGGCTCTGGAGGGGGAACAACAGGCTTCTGCTGAATCCTTGGCAAGGCTGAATAGCCTTGTTATGGGGCCTTCCAGTTCTAGGAACATGCCATACTTAGTATTGGATAGGGTGCCACTTCCGCAGACAAAATCTAGCCTGCAGTATTGCATCATCCTGGACTCCTGTCTCCTGCTTGAAGAGCAAGTAGTAGTCATGGCTAAGAAGGCCTTTGCACAGCTTTGTGTAGTGTGCCAGCTGCGGCAGTTCCTGGGTTGGAGAGCGATGCTCACTGTCACTCTTGCTCTAGGTCAGGGGTGTCAAACTCAATTTCATTGAGGGCCGCATCAGCATTGCGGTTGCCCTCAGGGGGCCGGGTGGGTATGGCCAGGATGGGCGTGGCCTATTGGGTGGGCGTGGCTAGAGTGCATATGGCCTACTGGGTGGGCGTGGCCAGCTCTACATTGTTCGCATCAAGGGGCCTGGGCAGGAGTGGGACAGATCTGAGGGTCTCTGGCAGAAGGAGGGTCTCTGGGCCAGGGCCAAGGCAGTGGGGGCCGTTCCCTCACTGTTTCCAGGATGGCTTAGTGGACCACATGAAACCACTTCGTGGGCTGCATCCAGCCCCCGGGCCCTGTGTTTGACATGTCTGCTCTAGGTAGTTGGAGTTCTAGCTTGAGCTGGTGCAAAATGTACTGGCATGGGCAGTTATGTGTGCCAGGGCTTTTCAACCTTTTCCCCCATTGTACCACTTTTAGGATATGGCAACATCCAAGTACCACCAGTCACCTAGCAAGGTGTCAAAAACTTGATGACCTCCCCCCAAAAAGGAAAAAAGTGATGAAGTACAGGTAGTCCTCGACTTACAACAATTCGCTTAGTGACTGTTTGAAGTTACAATGCCACTGAAAAAAGTGCCTCACAAGCCACAGCCGAGCAAGACACCTGCCTGCCCGCCCAACGGTGCTCTTCCTCCTGTCCGAGGTTTTCATTGTTGTGAGCATTTCTGTTCAGGATTGGCAGTGGGGGTGGGGTGGGGGTGTGTTTGGTTTTTATTTCCCCCCCCCCTCTGCTAGGTGGTTGCAGCAGGTTTTGGTCACTTCACATGACCCTGGGATACTGTGACCATCATAAATATGAATCAGTTGCTAAGCATCTGAATGTAAATCACAAGACCCTGGAGATGCTGCAACATTCCAGCTGATCGGTGCTTCTTCTGGGCTCAGCAGAAGTGCCAGGATCAGTGCTGCTTTCCAGCTGATTGGTGCTTCTTCAGGGCTCAGCAGAAGCACCCGGATCAGCATCGAGCTCCAGTTAGAGTCTGGCACTGATCCTGGCGCTTCCACTGAGCCCTGACAGCCCCGAAGAAGCGCCGATCAGTTGGGAAGCGGCACTGATCCTGGCACTTCCGCTAAGCCCTGACAGCTCTGCAGCTCCAGCCATCTCTCACTCAAGCTTATGCAGTGCTGCCACCAGTTCAGCTCATTCCCCTCCCCACTACCACTTTTCTAGGATGGTTGCATACCACCTGCCAGGTGCCAATGTACCACAGGTGGTACCCGTACCACTGGTTGAAAAGCCCTGCCTCAGATAACCCGATGCAGGCCATAAGAGCTTTTTAAGATCAAAACCAGCACCTTGAATTGGATCCACCAGCACAATGGCAACCAATGCAGCTCACAGAGCAGAGATATAATATGTGCCATTCCAAGGCACATATCAGGGCTTTTCAACCAGTGGTACAGATACCACCTGTGGTACATTGGCACCTGGCAGGTGGTACACGACCATCCTAGAAAAGTGGTAGCGGGGGAGGGGAATCAGCTAAACCAGTGAGTGAGAGACGGCTGGAGCTGCAGGGCTGTCAGGGTTCAGTGGAAGCGCCAGGATCAGCGCTTCTTCGGGGCTCTCAGGGCTCAGCGGAAGTGCAAGGATCAGTGCCTGGCTCCAGCTAGAGCTTGGCGCTGATCCTGGCATTTCTGAGCCCAGAAGAAGCGTCAATCAACTGGAATGCTGCAGCCTCTCCAGGGTCTTGTGATTTACATTCAGATGCTTGGCAACTGATTCATATTTATGGCGGTCACAGTATCCCAGGGTCATGTGAAGTGACCGAAACCTGCTGCAACCAGGGAGGTGTCGAGCCCCGTGGGCCCAACATTCAGTGGGGGGGAGGTGGAGCCTCACATCGGCTCCTTTCCCCTGGATCCTGGACGCGTCGGAGGGGGCCTCCAGACAGCTGACCGCGCCGCTGTTTCTGTACTGGGAACCGCCACTCCTGCCGAGCTCCCCACAGGCCTCAACGACTGTCAGCCGAGTTCGGGGCCTTCGCTGTGTCCTGCTGATGCAGTCGGTTACCCTGGGCGTCTTGTTACTTCCGCCACCTATCAGCTGCTTTCAGAATCCCCGGAGGGTGCCGCTGCGCAGCCGGGCCTCCCTGTTAGAGCTACCACAGGCCAGCTGGTCCAGGGAACGTCGGCGGAGGCCACGGAGCAGCCAGAGTTCCCTGCTGGTTCTACTGCCGGCCAGCTGGTCTTGGGAACGTCAGCGGAGGCTGCAGAGCAGCCGGAGTTCCCTGATGGTTCTGCCGCTGGACAGCTGATTCAGGGAGTGTTGTTGGGTGCTGTTGAGTCGCCTCATGGAGCTGGATGCGGTGGGCCTGGACACCTGGAAGTAAGGGTGGGGGTTGCGTGGACTACTCGCCTAGTTGCCGGTGGACTGTTGGACCTGAGGGAAAAAAGACTGATGAACGTGCGGGGGGATGGTGAATAGGAGAGAGCAGCAAACGGGGCTGTAGGGGGAAGGAGGGATTATAATGGATTGTGGGCGGATGCTAGTTTGTGGTTTGGGGTCAGAGTCCTGTCTCTGACCAGCTATGTAAGCGTTGGGAGCAATTAACTCCCCACACTGACTTCACTTTTGCTTTTTGTGGTTTGGAGCTGAATAAAGACTCTCCTGTATGTCACACGTTCCTGTTGGAGACTCGTGCTTGCTTTCATTGAAGGACGTGTATTGACAGGAGGGAAATAAAAACCAAACACCCCACCCCACCCCACCCCACCCCCACTGCCAATACTCAACAGAAATGCTCACAACAGTGAAAACCTCGGACAGGAGGAAGAGCGCCGCCAGGAGGGCAGGCAGGTGTCTTGGCTTGTGGGGCACTTTTTTCAGTGTCATTGTAACTTCAAACAATCACTAAGCGAACTGTTGTAAGTCGAGGACTACCTGTGCTTCATCAGTTTTTTTCCTTTTTTTTTTGGTCATCAAGTTTTTGACACCTTGCTAGGCGACTGGTGGTACTTGGATGTTGCCATATCCTAAGAGTGGTATCATGGGTGAAAAGGTTGAAAAGTCCTGATCTGAGGGACCATCTCTCCCCATCTAGTTTGTCAACCAGATCTGATAGAGAAGGCATGCTGTAAGTCTTGTCTATTGGGGAATTACACCTGCTTGGTCCCAGGAGGTAAGCATTTCTCTGCTCAGGCACCTGCATTATGGAATCTTCTCCCCCAGAAGTGAGTTTAGCTCCATTCCTTTCAATGTGGCTAGAGATCCCAGGGGACCTTATTGAGGCTTTTCTGCTTTTAAATAGCTTTCCTCATTTTTTAAAATGATGGCTGTGTTTATACATTGATTGGCTTTTCTTTTTAATCCACTGTGGTATGCCGCCCTGTCGTGCTTTTGTGACATGGGCAGCAATCTAAATATGGTAAATAAATAATAAAGGAGAAACCACACATGGCAAGAACGTGCATTTATTTGAATATTAAATGGTAAACATTAGCAGGTGTGAAATGCAATGTTATTTTATCTGAGGCAACGTGCTTCTTAATAATAGTCGCTGGGAATAAAAATAAGATAATTGCTGGCAGATTTGTCATAGATATCTGGTTGGTCGTTGTGGGAAACAAGGTCTAAAGTTTTGTAGATCTGGGGCCTGATTCAGCAGAGTTCCTCTCATTGTCTAACTTTTTTTTGGGTGTGGCTACACTTCTTTATTCAGTGATGAATAATATGGAATCTGGAACTTCTGCCCCAAAGCATCCATTCTTTCAGTTTCTTGCCTGATCCTACCAGTTGCAAAACTCTTAGAAACGAATACACCTCCTAATAGAAATATTTCATGTTGGATTGTTAGAATATAGAAATATCTAGAATAATCCAAGATCTAGGACTAATTTTTTTTGCCTCCTTTTCTTTCTATTTCACCTTTTACTCTGTAAACCAAATACTGAACTATTTTTAAATAGCATCCAACAAGCGGAGCAGCAATATTTATTTAGTAAAAGCTTTTAAAATTTCAAAAGTGTTGGTAATGCACCCTAGATTTACAAGGTTTAAAAATCAGAGAAAATTTGAAAGCAGTATTTTCCATGTCTTTTGGGATAAAAACTAAGCAAATACCTTTTTGCTTTGTTTATTAGAAGAGAAAGAAATTAGGACTTCAGGGAATCTTAATGGCATTTAACCAGGGGCTGTCCAGCTTACCATTCAGAGAATTCCAGCTCTTAGTGTCCTGTGTATAATGTTAATTACTTTTTCTAATGGTCCTAGTGCCAAATTAATGCTGTTAATGGATAAGAACATGTGTTATGAGAATTAGTCTAAAACTCCAGTTCCAGAGTATATTAGTCCTAATTTCACTTATGTAGAGGGAATGTTTTGTTAAATAAGTGCCTTGGACTTAAAAGGAATCACTTTATTTAGATCTTGGAAAAATCCATTCCTTAAAATAGTTGATTTATTCCTCTAGGAAGATGAACTTATGCCAAAAGGTCCCAAAACTTAATTTAAAACATATAAGCTTTAGGATAAAAAGGATAAAGTTGTTGACGCATGTCCAGTTCTGAAAGCACTTTCTCTCAATTGCCAACAGTTTAGCTCCTCTTAAGAAAAGAAGACAATAATACACCCGGGCTTTTCAACTGTGGTACAGGTACCACCTGTGTTACATTGGTACCTGGCGGGTGGTACGCGACCATCCTAGAAAAGTGGTAGTGGGGGAGGGGAATGAGAACTGGTGGCAGCATCGCACAAGCTTGAGCGAGAGACGGCTGGAGCTGCAGGGCTGACAGGGCTCAGTGGAAGCGCCAGGATCAGCGCTTCTTCGGGACTGTCAGGCCTCAGAGAAAGCGCCAGGATCAGCACCAGGCTCCACCTGGAGCTCAGCGCTGATCCTGGCGCTTCTGAGCCCAGAAGAAACACCGATCAGCTGGAATGTTGCAGCATCTCCAGGGTCTTGTGATTTACATTCAGATGCTTGGCAACTGATTCATATTTATGATGGCCACAGTGTCCCAGGGTCATGTGAAGTGACCAAAACCTGCTGCAACCACCCAGCAGAGGGGGGGAAATAAAAACCAAACACACCCCCACCCCACCCCCGCTGCCAATCCTCAACAGAAATGCTTACAACAATGAAAACCTCAGACAGAAGGAAGAGCACCACCGGCTAGGCAGGCAGTTGTCTTGCTCAGCTGTGGCTTGGGAGGCACTTTTTTCAGTGCCATTGTAACTTCAAACCGTCACTAAGTGAACTGTTGTAAGTCAAGGACTACCTGTACTTCATCACTTTTTCCCTTTTTTTTTTGGTCATCAAGTTTTTTGACACCTTGCTTAGGTGACTGGTGGTACTCGGATGTTGCCATATCCTAAAAGTGGTACAATGGGTGAAAAAGTTGAAAAGCCCTGATCTACACTACATATAAGTGAATTTTTGTGCTTTTGTTTTGATTTATAATTGCTGCATTAGCTTAACCAGAAATTGTACAATAATATAAGTTCCAAAAATAGAGATTCAGATATCAAGACAAAAAAGTACAAATTTGGTGTACTTTGGGTACACATTCTCCCCTTCCCATTCCCCTTCCATTATCCCACTAAGTACTAAGAATTTATGCTAGGCTTGAATATTAAATACTGAATGTTTATTGCTTATACTGTAGCTGCTAAAATAATTTTATTTTATATTTCTAACTAATCTCTTCACTATTTTCCTAAAAAAATGCATTCTAAATGTCTAATTAACCTTTCTACGTAGTATGCTGTATATAAGGGAGCCATTGCTGTTTAAATTTGGTTAACCCTCTGTTATGAATATAGTTTTGATATTGCTGAATGTTGTTCAATGTTGTACCAAAATTATTCTTACCACCGTAAACATATCTCTTAGCAAATTATGACACTTTTCATTTATGCTGTATGGAATGATTCCAAACAAAAATCTTTTTGGAGGTGTTTTCCCCCAAAAAATTTATGTTTTTTTTTCCTGAACGTTTTGGTGTATAAATTTAGATAACTGCCACATGTACATTTTTTAACTTTAAAAAGGGAGATAGCTTTGCAGGTTCCCTCTATAATTACTTTTAAAGATCTTCTCTTGGTTTACTCGTCTTTCATTTTGTCCATTAGTATATATACATTTCTCAGACAGAAATACAAATCTTGGTTTCTACCAGAAATCAGTATTTGTTCCAAAAAATATTCTCTAGTTTGATTTGTTTTTACTTAAAAAACATACTTAGCAAATATTTTAATGTTATTTGTTAGCCCTGCAAAAGAAACTTATGCTTCGTTCTGTATTGATTGTATTTTGACCAATGTTATCTGTGTTCTTCCACCACCCTTCCTGCCTGAGTTGTACTGACAAATGGAGACTTTTGGCAATAGCACTACCAGAATAAATGATCAGAAATGAGATCATGGTGAAGGGAGGAATTTAAAAGGACAGTGGACAGAAATGGAAGGAATTACAAAAAAGAGATACTGAAATAAAGTTAGAAAATGAAGTAAGAGGAGATGTCTTCTCCAAACGTAGCTATTAGTAACATTATATTTTTTTTTAACTTTCCCTCTCATCAGTCTAACTTTATGTCTACCCAAGTATTTAAAAAATGTGGTTCCCAGCTGCCCATCAGAATAGAGACTCATTTGGACTGGCATTCCTGAAATTCCATTGAGGCTAACTGTGGTATGACTGTAAGTAATTACTGAAAGAAAAGAGCTTCAAATTGTTGAGCAAAAGTTTCACCACAAAAACGACATGTTCATTTTATCTGTAGACTTGTAAGTAGATGGAAGGAGCCATTTTAAATGTTGACTTATAAACTAAAGGGATGAGGATGATGGTTCTTTGCTCCAGCTATGTCCCCCTTTCCCAGACAGATAGAATGTACTTTGAAAGCTAATTTGTATAGTTGTGGACTTCCAGTTGTATTGGAACTCAACTCTTGTGGCCATACTACTGGGAATTGATGGGAATATAACCTAAGTATCTAAATTGACTGCACCATGAAAAAGGCCCAGACCTAAATCATTACATGTAGTCCTCAACTTGGTGATTGGTCTCTGGATATGCTCTGATTCTGTTTTGTCCTTGCAAGCTACGATATTACCGTATTACGAGTAGTCCTCATTTAGTGACTTGTTTAGTGACTGTTATGACAGTGATGAAGAAGTAACTTTGTGACTGGTCCTTATATCTGCAACCGTTTCAGGTCTGTAAAGCAAGAGAAAACCTCTAGTAAGCTATAGACTTGGTTTCACCTAGTGATTACTTAAGGACTGTTGACTAGTTTTGGAACTGTGAAACCATATAACAAACTTCACTGGCTGTTATTTGTCATCACTGACAGATAGTTTTGATAAATGAAGCCTTTCAGTGCTCAGGATTTTATTATCTATCTCCCTGTATCTGTCTGTAAGTTATGATAAGGTATTTTTCATAGCACGATCATCGTGGTTGCCATCATTGAGAACTCATAGTAATAGCTTTTTGTGGTGTTACCCTGACCTGAACTTCCTCTTTTTGCTTTTAGAGTTGACCCCCAGCCCTGGTCGCCTTTTGTAGGACCCAGAAGACTGCAGCGATGAAGGCTGTATTTTTGGGCTTGGGGGTTGGAATGTCTGTTGCAACCTGTGAATTAGTTTGAAATATTTGTCTTGTTTCTATTTTAATGGGGTGTTTTTTTGGGGGGGGAGTGTAATTGTTCTTAATTTTGGCTGCCAATTGTCTATTTTATTTTTCTTGCTTTATTTCCTGGTTTTTAAAATTATTGTTAGCCACTTAGAATTGTTTGAGAATTTTTGATGTAATATATATAAAACACAATAACCATTGGATTTTAAATGTGGTTGTAAAATTGGGGATTAATGTAGGGTAATATTATAATGGAGGATAGGGTTTAAGAAATTTTATTAATCAGTACTTTTTGTTTTTGTTGGATGAAAAAGTGGAGCTCTCTTTGTAGATTGAACTAAAGAAAGTAAGTATATTATTTAGCTTCTCCAAAGATGCATAAACTCATTAACTTAGACTATTCTATTCTGAATATATCACACACATATATTAAGCTTCTAGCCACTGATGGGAAACTCATTATCAGATTCATGTGATATTTATTTATTTATTTTATTGGATTTGTATACCGCCCTATTCCCATAGGACTCAGGGCGGTTTACAGGGCAGTTAAAACCATGAATACAAAAAAATAAAAACAATTAAAATGGATGTTTGTAACTTAGGTATCTAGCTTAAGAGGGATGTAAGATGAGGATAAGTCTGTAGCTTTGCACTTCTTAGTGTTGGTCCATGACCTTAAATAAAATTTAAAACGTCATTCTTTTGCCTATATAGATGGAAATCCATGAAATTTTGGGATCTTTAACAGTCATACTTATTTGTCTTTCTTTCTGTGTAAAGATTCAACATCCAAATAAAACTTTATGATATGTTTTGTATATGTTGTATCCAGTGCTTTTTTTTTGAAAAAGGGTGCTGGAACTCATACACATCATATAACCCACCTTGCCTACTCTACAAGGTTCCATTCAAAAAAGGTGCCGGAACTCCGTTCTGGGCGTTCTATGACAAAAAAAGCCCTGGTTGTATCTAACCTGGCCCCAGTTGAGGAGTACAGGCTCAAGAATGTTACCTGATCTGGTTCTCTATTCACTTTTCTAAATACAAAGTAAATCACCATTCTCTTCCAAAAATAATTTAAACACTGATGATAGGTGACTTCTCTAACATATGCTTCTTCTATCTCCTCCTGTCTCTTAATTAGCTAGAATTAGCTTTGGCTATTTTATATTTGGTTAGAGAAATGGGAAGAACTGATAGATAATGTTTTTCCTAGCTTTGAATATTTCTGGGAACACAAAGCAAAAGTCTAGTTTATTTTATGTATATCAGTTTACATTCCAGTTTTCTGCTCAGAGGATGCTTAATACATCAAAGCAAACTTAAGCAAAGCTTGCTGCTGTTTACAGGCATATTTGGATTTTCTTTGAAGTGGCTAAAAACATGAGTGATGTTAAATTGAAGTAAGGCACCTCTACTCATAATTGTTATTGTAGATTAACATTATTTTCTTGAACTTGTGCCAGTTCGTGGTGGCTTCTCACTTGCCCTCCCTTATATACTGAACTAAAATTAGCAACAATCAGAAAGCCAGCTTTGGCAAACAATTAAGAATTAGATATCCTATGGTTTTGAGCTGGCTTTTGAATATCAAAGACAGCTTGTGATGTTTACTAACTCTAAAAAAACAGCTTTTCCTGAGATTGCCAACACTTCAAACCTTGAGGCATCCAAATGTGTTGGACTGACTAATTCTCACAGGGTCCTTTGGGGGAAGGTGGGACTTAGTGAGAAATATAGTTCATTGTAGACTGGAAAGATGAATTCATATACCTAATTTGATTTCTGTGTGCCAATTGATAGGCTTCTGCAAAAAAAATAATAATACTAGGTTTGTGATTAGCAAGAGTTTAGTTAATACGACAGTTGTTTTTAAGGGCTAAAAGCACACTTGGGACTGAGGTGAAAACCAGGAGGATATGAGCCTGTTTGCTCAATTTTATAATTGTCAATTGTGACCAGAAGACAAGTCAGTGTTAATAAACATGTTTTTGTAGTAAGCTTTGCTTTTTATACACTAAAATGAAAAGCTTGGTTTTGACACTGTGGTGTGCAGTCTTAACACTATTTCAAGCATCGGACCTCTGTTCCTTTAATTACTTGATTCTCTGAGAGCAGCCACATGTAATTTCCCACTTCAACTTGGTTTTGCCTTTCAAAGATAATGCATTTCTGAAATGTGGGTTGATATTGACAAAGGACATTTTCTAAGAAATGTCAAAAGATAGATTTTAGTCATCACAACTTGTTTTGTGCTGGTAATCTGCTGATGCAGTCTTTTAAACACTCTATTTGCATCCAGTTACTGTATTGTAAGAGTAGAGTATCAGGATCTCTTCTTTGCAACCCTTATCTACTGCAGGGATGAAAAACAAAATGCAGCATCTCTTTTTGCGTAAAAAGAATGTGTATATGGTATGTTCTATTTTGCCATCTTCTTCAGTGCTGCTGTGATGAATTGACATGGAGGGAGTAGATGTTCTTAATGGAGGCCCATGGGCCCCATTGTTGTTAGGGAAGGGACTATAAAACCTTTTTCACAAGGAAAATCTGTAATATGTGGGCTTTCTATGAGCAGTCCTTGAAAATATAAAACTAGTACCCAAGTTCATTTGTTTTTCTTCAAGGTCATACATTTGGATTGTAAGCCCGAGGAGCAAGAGATGTCTCATTTTTGTTGTTATATGAGCTGTTCTGGGAGTCTCTCAGGATGAAATGGTGGATATGGGCTTCAGCTAAATCTGTAATTTGAAAAAGGGGCTAAGGTCAGGTTCAAGTCCATTTATATAGTCATGCTCGAAATTGTTGGCACCCCAGAAATTTTTCCAGAAAATCAAGTATTTCTCACAGAAAAGTATTGCAGGAACACATGTTTTGCTATACACAGGTTTATTCCCTTTGTGTGTATTGGAACACAACAAAAAAGGGAGGAAAAAAAGCAAATTGGACATAATGTCAAACAAAACTCCAAAAATGGGCCGGACAAAATTATTGGCACCCTTTCAAAATTGTGGGTAAATAAAATTGTTTCAAGCATGTGATGCTCCTTTAAACTCACCTGGGGCAAGTAACAGGTGTGGGCAATATAAAAATCACACCTGAAAGCAGATAAAAAGGAGAGAAGTTCACTTAGTCTTTGCATTGTGTGTCTGTGTGTGCCACACTAAGCATGGACAACAGAAAGAGGAGAAGAGAACTGTCTGAGGACTTGAGAACCAAAATTGTGGACAAATATCAACAATCTCAAGGTTACAAGTCCATCTCCAGAGATCTAGATTTGCCTTTGTCCACAGTGCGCAACATTATCAAGAAGTTTGCAACCCATGGCACTGTAGCGAATGTCCCTGGTCGTGGACAGAAGAGAAAAATTGATGAAAGGTTGCAACGCAGGATAGTCCGGATGGTGGATAAGCAGCCCCAAACAAGTTCCAAAGGAATGCAAGCTGTCCTGCAGGCTCAGGGAGCATCAGTGTCAGCGCAAAGTATCCGTCGACATTTAAATGAAATGAAACGCTATGGCAGGAGACTCAGGAGGACCCCACTGCTGACACAGAGACATAAAAAAGCAAGATTAGAGTTTGCTAAAATGTACTTGAGTAAGCCAAAATCCTTCTGGGAAAACGTCTTGTGGACAGATGAGACCAAGATAGAGCTTTTTGGTAAAGCACATCATTCTACTGTTTACCGAAAACGAAATGAGGCCTACAAAGAAAAGAACACAGTACCTACAGTGAAATGTGGTGGAGGTTCAATGATGTTTTGGGGTTGTTTTGCTGCCTCTGGCACTGGGTGCCTTGAATGTGTGCAAGGGATCATGAAATCTGAGGATTACCAATGGATTTTGGGTCGCACTGTAGAGCCCAGTGTCAGAAAGCTGGGTTTGTGTCCGAGATCTTGGGTCTTCCAGCAGGACAATGACCCCAAACATACGTCAAAAAGCACCCAGAAATGGATGGCAAGAAAGCGCTGGAGAGTTCTGAAGTGGCCAGCAATGAGTCCAGATCTGAATCCCATTGAACACCTGTGGAGAGATCTTAAAATTGCTGTTGGGAAAAGGCGTCCTTCCAATAAGAGAGACCTGGAGCAGTTTGTAAAGGAAGAGTGGTCCAAAATTCCGGGTGAGAGGTGTAAGAAGCTTATTGATGGTTATAGGAAGCGACTGATTTCAGTTATTTTTTCCAAAGGGTGTGCAACCAAATATTAAGTTAAGGGTGCCAATAATTTTGTCCGGCCCATTTTTGGAGTTTTGTTTGACATTATGTCCAATTTGCTTTTTTTCCTCCCTTTTTTTGTTGTGTTCCAATACACACAAAGGGAATAAACCTGTGTATAGCAAAACATGTGTTCCTGCAATACTTTTCTGTGAGAAATACTTGATTTTCTGGAAAAATTTCTGGGGTGCCAACAATTTCGAGTATGACTGTAGATGAAAATTTTATAGGTTTAAAATAATTCATTATGGTGGTTTAATAAGCCAAATTTTGTTAATTGTTAAGTCACTTTAATCAAATGTACTTGGATACATGGACGTGGTAGGAGAGTTCATACTAGTCTGCGGTGGCAAAAATATCAGGAGAAATCTGGTAGCACCTTTTTAAACATACACTTTATTAAGAAGGTACAATCTTTCATGAGCTGCAACCTCTGATGAAATGAGCTTACTTCACAAAAGCTTATGTGTCTCAAAAATGTGCTTGTTCCTCATCCTTTTGATTTTTGGGGATATATGAAGAGGACCAAAATTGTTTTGTCTTTAAATTATAGAAAAGAATTAAATAAGGATAAAAAATGGGTGTTTAGAAATTATCCATTCTGCTTTCATTGTGAATTTGGAGCATTGTAAAGAATCTAACAAGGCTTGCAAAGGTCTGACTTGGAATCCAAAGCAGGAATGAAGTTTGATGGATCGCTCTCTGAACACACCAAGAATGTAATTTTGTGGAAACTTGGATTTCAACCTATTTGGTCCACCCATGTTAAAATCTGTTCCAAATTATTCTGATCCACCTTGGACTTGGGCATCAGGGAGATGCACCTCTAATAAACTGAGAGTTTTTGTAGGCAACATAATAATTTAATTAGGCTGAATTAAGATTAGGCATTCAGTTTGTTTGAGGCTGCAACCAGAATCCTTTCGAAGTTCTGCCGTGGTACTGTAGAACAGACATGTCAAACACAAGGCCCGGGGGCCGGATCCGGCCCGCGAAATGGTTTCATGTGGCCCGCGAAGCCATCCTGGAAACAGTGAGGGAATGGCCCCCACTGCCTTGGCCCTGGCCCAGAGACCCTCCTTCTGCCAGAGACCCTCAGATCTGTCCCACTCCTGCCCAGGCCCCCATAGGCACCCTTGATGCGAACGATGTAGAGCTGGCCACGCCCACCCAGTAGGCCATACGCACTCTAGCCACGCCCACCCAGTAGACCACGCCTACCCAGGCCACACCCACCCGGCCCCTTGAGGGCAACCGCAATGCTGATGTGGCCCTCAATGAAATTGAGTTTGACACCCCTGCTGTAGAACCTATAAATGGCAACAATAACCCATAAATACATTATAAATATAGTATACTTAGATTTCAGTAAGGCCTTTGACAAAGTAGACCACAACCTACTTCTTGGTAAGCTAGAAAGAGGCGGAATTACAACATCACCACCAGATGAATTTGTAGCTCGCTGACAAACCGTACTCAATGAATAGTCCTCAATGGCACTACATCCACTTGGAGAGAAATAAGCAGTGGTGTATCGTAAGGCTCCATCTTAGGCCCAGTACTCTTCAATATCTTTATAAATGACTTAGATGAGGAAGTAGAAGTGGAACTCATCAGATTTGCAGATGACACTAAACTGGCAGGAATAGCCAACATCCCAGAAGACAAGCTCAGGATCCAAAAAGATCTTGACAAACTTGAACAATGGGCCCTATTCAACAAAATCAGTTTCAACGTGGAGAAAAGCAAAGTCTTACATTTAGGCAGGAAAAACTAAAGGTATAAGTACAGATTAGGTGAGACCTGGCTCAAAAACAGTAACTGTGAGAGGAACCTCGGAGTCCTAGTGGACAATCACTTGACTATGAGCCAGCAGTGTGCAGCAGCAGCCAAAAAAGCTAATACAATCCTGGGTTGTATAAACAGAGGCATAGAATCAAGATCACGCAAAGTACTAGTACCGCTTTATAAAACCCTAGTGAGACCACACCTGGAATACTGCAGCCAATTTTGGTCACCATACTACAAAAAAGATGTTGAGACCTTGGAAAAAGTTCAGAGAAGAGCAACTAAAAGATGATCCAAGGCCTGGAGACTAAAACATATGAAGAATGGCTGCAGGACCTGGATTTGGCTAGTCTAAAGAAAAGAAGAAATAGGGGAGTCATGATAGCAGTATTCCAGTATTTGAGGGGCTGCCGCAAAGAAGAGGGGGTCAGACGATTCTCCAAAGCACCAGAGGGCAGGACAGTTTATTTCTACATTCTTTTCAGAACTGATAAAACTGACCAGTCCATCTGGAAATATTTTCATCTGGCTACCAAAGATAATTGATACTGAAAACACACTTTAAAGAGAAAATCTCCAACTTTATCCTGAGACACAAAAAAATAAATCTTAACTATTACTTTTGACCTGCTGCAAAGATTTCCTATGATTGATTTATATAGACCTGTTTTGGTCACAGGCAAGAATAAATGTCCTCAAAGATGCCACAGAAAATTCTTTCAATTTATAAGAATTGCCTAGCTGACTTATTTGGAAACTAAAAAAAACACCACTTTTCAGAATGATTAAAGAAAGGAACAACTATTGTAAAGCAGTGACTATGGCTGATTCTCATCAGTGCTCATGAGAAGATTACGGTCTTTGCTTTTGTTCTTTGAACCTTTGAATTCAGGAGTTGCCAACAGATGCTATGATCATACTCCATAGGACCTTTTCTCTTTTGAGTTGAGAGTGTGGCCGAAACCTACTTTCAACCTAAAATTTAAAAACCATGGCATAGATCAAGAAGTTATCTAAAAGTTATCTGATTGAAAACATTAAATATAAACTTACTTTGAGCCCACTGGCCATTCTAGTGACAAGAAACAACGGATCAAAACTAATCAAGGAGAGAAGCGACCTGGAATTAAGGAGAAACTTCCTAACAGTTAACACTGGACAGTTAACCAGTGGAACAGCTTGCCTTTGCAAGTTGTGGGTGTTTCATCACTGGAGGCTTTTAAGAAGAGATTGGACAGCCACCTGTCTGAAATGGTATAGGGCAGACATGTCGAACACAAGGCCCGGGGGCCGGATCCGGCCCGCGAAGTGGTTTCATGCGGCCCGCGAAGCCATCCTGGAAACAGGGAACGGCCCCCACTGCCTTGGCCCTGGCCCAGAGACCCTCCTTCTGCCAGAGACCCTCAGATCTGTCCCACTCCTGCTCAGGCCCCCATAGGCACCCTTGATGCCAATGATGTAGAGCTGCCCACGCCCACCCAGTAGGCCATACGTACTCTAGCCACACCCACCCAGTAGGCCACACCCACCCAGGCCACACCCACCCGGCCCCTTGAGGGCAACCACAATGCTGATGCGGCCCTCAATGAAATTGAGTTTGACACCCCTGGTATAGGGTCTCCTGCTTGAGCAGGGGGTTGGATTAGAAGACCTCCAAGGTCCCTTCCAGCTCTATTCTCATTGATTGATAGTGGAAAGATGCTGCATAGAAAAGGATATATGATGGGAATAGGTAATGGTCCCTTTTTGGAAAGTGTCAACTGACTGTAGTACCTACAGAAGAATGTTTGTGGGACAAATGCACACAAATACATGCAGAAACAATTAGCATAGCCAATCCATAGAAACATTTGAAAACATTTTATAATGAGACCAATAAATAAAATGTAAGGAAAAAAAATCCATTCTGTACCCAATAGTTTTTTTCCTACTAGAAGGAGAAGAGTCAACAAGAATATTTTTGCCACATTTACAGAAACAAGCACAAACTAAAATTTAGCAGGATCAGGTAGGCCACAGCGGGGGCGGGGGGGAGACCCAGAAGCATAAGATTTTGAGAGTTGAGGAAAACAGTTACATTATCAAGAACAATGACAAATATTTTGTTCTCTTCCGGGTTCAGTTTGGAGAGCAAATATAGAATAATGCTCTTAGATATTATAAAAATTCATACTTTTTTGAAATACGGCTTGGTGGCTGGGTGAGTAGAGAGTTATTTGGCAAGTAGCCAGGTTAGGAAAGTCCCTGAGTAATAACTCAAAATTCTAAGTTAATTCAACATCTGTTCTGCTGGGTTTAGTCAAATCATTTTATTTTAATGACTCATTAGAACTGATTTTTTATTTATGGAGTCATACACTGGGACTGTTCCTGATAAGAGGACATTTTCTTTACTAAAATTGCTATAACATGACTTTTATTCTTTTTTTTTCACTTTTACTAGGAATGCTTGTTTCTAAGTGGTCAGTTGTTGCATCACTTTTTCAGGATCTGTATTATACTTCCAGAGTAGTGGAAGTAAGTTATCAAGTAGTGCTCTGTACTGGAGATGGGAAGTATTTAATTTTCCCAAGAATT
The DNA here is from genome assembly GCF_964194415.1 of Vipera berus. Lineage (NCBI taxonomy): Eukaryota > Metazoa > Chordata > Lepidosauria > Squamata > Viperidae > Vipera > Vipera berus. The sequence goes on along the minus strand of NC_138202.1, from coordinate 102,322,110 downwards.
TCAAAAGATAGCTGATTATATTTTAGTGGCAGTTGTTTCCATGGACCTCTACATGGTGGCTATTGAGTAGCATAGACCTCTTAAATATGTTACAGCTATTACCTCAAATGATTCAAAACTTGCTTTTGTTTGGTTTTGGTTGAAAATCCCCTGAGTGTGCTTCAGAGGGAAGTCCACAGATTCGTTTGTCTTGCTGGCCTCTGAGAGACTTTCACACCTGCAGCCAAAAATAAAAACAACTGTTGTACTATAGCAATGTGTGTTTTTGGACCATCTTCTCTTGTACAGTATGTATGGGCACTAGGAAAGGATGGTGTCCCCTCTAGTTTTTGGAAGTTGCTGCTATTGTTGTTGTTGCTGCTGCTGCTAAGCAACATTCTGCAGCTTGCTTTTTAAAACCTAAATTAAGAGTGAGGCAGGAAACAGGTTGCCTTCTGACGTTTTTCTCTTGGAATACCTTTCAGTAGGTTCTCTGAAAAACGTGGGATAGAAAATTGTAGGTAGCCTTTATTTGACAAGTATTTTAACTTTGGAATTCAAACATCTGGGGAAAAGAATCTAAGCATATTGAATCTGGGCTTGGTTCTGCATTCAAACCTTTGTGTGGAAATGTTTGCATTTTATGGAGTATTAGTAAATAATAAAGTATAAACAGCTTAATTGCATACACTTTTATTATTTCAATTAACAAAAAAGGACTAAGAAACTCTTTAGTATTACTAAATCCAGCAGGAACACATGAGACCCCAGTGACTCACAAAAGCACCCAGAAGTATTGAGTGTAGTCCCAGTGTCTTAAAAACTTGCCACCAAAATTGTAATTTTTTTAATGAGAAAGAACAGGAAAGTTAACAATGCATTTTGAAGAAGTATAACCATATTTCATTCAGCTTAATTATATTTAATTAATGAATCAAAATTAAAGCTAACACGTTTTCTGTCCTAATCTTGTTTACTTTTAGAAGTGCATACCCCAGTCTTGCCCTGGAACCTCAAAAGGTGAGGCACTCGTGAGGGTATAGCATATCTACTAAGCATGTCTGCCTAGCTGCTTTTTAGGTATAATCAGTCATGTAAAAAGAAAAATAATATCTATGTATTTTACATTCAACGGCTATAACACTAATTCCAATTGTGTGAAGTTGTATTAATTTATTCTAACATGTTAGTTAAAAATAGAAACACTTTCACCCCACATCACTGGCTACAGAACTAAACTGTGGTTTGTTAAAAGACAGATTGGATGATACAATTGGAAAACTCAGTCTCATGGAGGTCTCTAATGGCATTCAGATAGACACTGGACAGGCCTTCCCTTTTAGCCCTGATGAAGCAGAGAAAGTCCTTGGGGCTGTTGGGGGAATTACCTGTTAAATCCATGACCACCTCCCCAGCTTCCAGAGTGGGCTCATGTAAAGGATCCAGACACTGGCAAATGCATCTTTGAGACTTTTCAGTGGCTTTTTTTTTATCCCATTTATATCCCGCCCTTCTCCGAAGACTCAGGGCGGCTTACAATTTAAGCACAAACCAATGTGCTTAGCAATAGCCTTCATTCTATGTATATGCCTGCTTATTAGGGCTTTCGGGGGGCCCCCAAGCGGCATTATTACAAAGTCAGCTTATTGCCCCCAACAATCTGGGTCCTCATTTTACCTACCTCGGAAGGATGGAAGGCTGAGTCAACCTTGAGCCTGGTGGGACTCAAACCTGCACTAATTGCAGGCAGCTGGTGTTACTTAAGGAGGCATTAGCCCACTGCTCCACCAAGGCTCTATCAAGGCTTTTGCTACTATCGGACATGGTATTCTTTTGGATCAGCTCAGTGGATTGAGAGTATGGAGGATTGCATTGCAGTGATCTTCTTTTCTCCTTCAGGATTGGAGCCATGTTGGAGTCATATTCAGGATTGGAGTCATCTTGGTTATTGTGATGGTTTCACAATAACTTTAGGTTTTAATGTGTTTCTTTTTTCTTCTTTTTTTCCTGCAGTCGTACTTTGTTACAGATTATGATCCCACAATTGAAGACTCCTACACAAAACAATGTGTAATAGATGAAAGAGCAGCCAGATTAGACAGTAAGTTTCTTACTCATTTTGTGTTGGGTGTGGAACGTTTATTTAAGGATTGGGCCTATTTTCATTATTTGTATTCACTTCTTTAATTGTTCCTCTCTTGACTTTCTGTAAGCATGTAGAACTTCTACATACGTGGAAGGAGGAGCATATCAGCTCCTTTGCTCCTCTACAATGATTTTCTATAGTCTTCCCATGCAGAAATTAAATCTATGTAACCTTCTATCTCCCATGTGTAGAATTATTATAGAACAGTATTATAGGATGGAGAAAACCTCACACCTTTTGTTCTAGAGGTGTTTCAAGTTCTATAAGGCAGTATTGGACATGGTATACATGTGTCTGTATAATAAAATATGTATCACGTTTGCTTTCCTGCAAAGTCATGTTAGAGTTAATTTTTAAAGATTAAATAAAGTATGTGTGGTATGTCAGGGAAATATCCGCTATTGTACCTCCCAACATTTGACTGTTTGAAGTTTCCTCTTTGTTGACTTTCAATATTCCAGTTCATCTGGAGACAAAGTTTAAAAGAAGCGTTGGAGTATGTAGCAGAAAGGCACGGGTGGGGGCATGTTTAGTTTAAGAGAATATAACCTTAGTTTTTAAAAATAATTTAAACTACAGTTAATGCACGGAGGTTGCAAAGAAAGTTTTTTTAGGTAGGGAAACTTAACTAGTCTTTTTATTTTTAGTTCTAGATACAGCAGGCCAAGAAGAATTTGGAGCTATGCGGGAACAATATATGAGGACTGGAGAAGGCTTTCTGCTTGTCTTTTCAGTCACAGACAGAGGAAGGTAATGGAAGTGGGTATGAGATCTGTCAGATCTACTGTAGCTAGAATAAGTAACCCAGGAGTATTTGGCCCTGGTTTTTGACACAGTGAAATAATCTTTCTGCAAAGATCCATGGAAATGTCTGACTAATTCAGTTCAAACAAGAAAATGGTGGATTTAGTTTTGTTGAGTATAGCTTTACCATCCCACAAAGAAGAGTTTCAGGACAGGACAAGAAGCAATGGATGGAAATTAATCAAGGAGAAAAGCAACCTAGAACTAAGGAGAAATTTCCTGACTGTTAGAACAATTAACCAGTGGAACAACCTGCCTCCAGAAGTTGTGAATGCTCCAACACTGGAAGTTTTTAAGAAGAGACTGGACAGCCATTTGTCTGAAATGGTATAGGATTTCCTGCCTGAGCAGGGGGTTGGACTAGATGACCTCCAAGGTCCCTTCCAACTCTATTATTCTATTAAGTGTTGTGAGATAACAGAACTACCAATTTGGATAGTCCCTAACAGTTTTTCTTCCCTTATTTCCCAGTTTTGAAGAAATTTATAAATTTCAAAGACAAATTCTTAGAGTAAAAGATCGCGATGAGTTCCCTATGATTCTAGTTGGAAACAAAGCTGACCTGGACCATCAGAGACAGGTAAGAATTTGGTAGGAATGACATGCCAAAAAGAATGTGGCTTTTTCTTAATGTAGGTATAGAAGAATATATGGCAGTGAGTTCAGTTATTGACATCTCCAGATAGAATGCTTCCATTTGAAACTCTGGAGAGGTACTGCTCTAATTTTTCAGGAGGTTACCCTCTTGATGCATTAATTATTTGCCATCAGGTTGGCATTGACTTTTAGCAACCACATTCTGGCATAAAGTAGGTCAGGCTGTCTTGCTCTGCAGTTAAGAAGTTTCATACTTAAATATTTAGATAGGAAGCCATTCTTCTTAATTTATGAAAGCATTTCTGCATTAAGTCAGCTTTTTCCCTGAACAATTGCCACATGAATGTTATTCAGGACAATATCTAAGCGATGAGACAATTATCATGACATCATTATTAAAGCATGACTCTCTTTCCAATTATGTTTCCAGCATTTCCGATACCAACAATTACTCATAGCATTTGAGACTGAGGATTGTTTTTCATTTGTAGTAGTAGTAGTAGTAGTAGTAATAGTAATAATAATAATAATAATAATAATAATAATAATAATAATAATAATAATAATAATATCACTTTCAGAAAATTGATTTATTAGAATTAAAAGAGAAGTTATTTTGAAATAAATAGCATGTAAAGAGGAAATCATTTAGCAATATGGATGAAAAATAGTAGAATCTTCCTGTCAGTACTTGGCATTTATGGGAGATGCCTCTGTTCTCCTTTCCCCATCAAACAGCCAGCATCATGGATGCCTTGTTGAAGGGATGACCCAGATGCCATGGCAATATGATATATAGGTCATAATTTGCACATGGTGCACATGACATCACTTTCCCTCCCCTCCCCCTGAACACCATGTCCATTATTACATCACAGTGGCTACTGAAATGGAATGCTGTTATGTATGACTGTAACATTTATATAGCATAATTTATTATAACAAATTGGATATTTGGCTTCATTGGTTGATAGTCTTTATCTCTGCTTTGCTTAGTCTCTTGTGGTCTCAAAAAGCATCTTTACTGTTGAAAATAATTTAATCACAGTTGATGGGAGAAATTGCAATCCAGCATAAGTATTTGTTCCATGGTGAGGAGCCTGAATTAGGTTACCCTAGTTAGCCAAAACACACTAGTGTTTGCTGTTACCTGCAGCATATCTTTTATTTCTGTTCTCAGGTAACACAGGATGAAGGTCAGCAACTAGCACGGCAGTTGAAAGTAACCTATATGGAAGCTTCAGCAAAAATACGACTCAACGTAGATCAAGCTTTTCATGAACTTGTTCGGGTTATAAGGTAAACCTTGAATTGCAAATGCACTGAAATACATTTTAATTTCTTTTCTTTTAAAAAGTAGATTTTCTTCTTTTCTCTTATTATTCATGGAGTTTATTCTTTGATTGTTTTATATACAGAGAGAGGGCCAAAGTCATACATAAAATTGTCATGTTTTTATAAAAAGCCCCAAACTTACATGTATATGAATTCTCTTTATAAACAGAAAATACACTGTTTCAGATGTAGTAATCTCAACAACATTAGCTTCTGTGTCTCAGGTAAATAATTTGCCAAGAGCTACAGGATGCTCTGTTCCTTATATCAGGGATCCCCCCCACCTGGGCCCAGCATGCCAGCAACCGGTCCGCACAAACAAGCAAAGCCCCATCTGTGGGATACAGGCAGCACACAAAACTACACCCCCTCCGGTCCATAGAAAAATGTCTCTCCAGGTAACCAGTCCCTGGTGCCCAAAAGGTTGGGGACCTCTGCCTTAGATGATATAATGAGACTATTTCAGTAATGTAACACTAACAATGGATCAAAATGAACACTTTTTTTTCAAATCAGTTTTCACTTCATTTTTAATCCGTTTCTTAAAAGAGAGTGCTTATTTTTTCTATTAGCATGACATTCTTTGGAAAGTTATTTTTGTTCACAAGTCCAATTTGATGCATGAAACTTTTCCCAAGATTTGGAGACTCTTTTCTTTGCCATCCTTGCTTTTTGTTATTAATGTTATCAATAAAAATTTCCTTCTACTACATACTTTGACTATACCAGAGACCTTTTTTATTAACTTTTATTATATTTTGTTAGCATTACTGAATTTATACTTCTGCTAAGATTTTTTTAATTAAAAGTCTTTGTATATGACATGCTGGCGGGTTATTCCCAGGGGAAGAGCGTTCTCTGTGGGCACGCCGGCCCTATGGAACCAACTCCCCATGGAATTTGGGACTGCCCCCGACCTTCGCTCATTTCGCCGGGACCTGAAAACTTGGCTCTTTGAGCTGTCTGGCCCAGGCTGAGGGGTTTTAATTTTTATTGGGTTTTAGTTTACATTTTGGGGACTTGATTTAATTAATTTTTAATCTGATTTTAATTTTTGTATGGTTTTTTCCCTGTAAACTGCCCTGAGTCCTACGGGAATAGGGCGGTATATAAATTTAATAAAATAAAAATAAATAAAAAAAATCTCACGTACAAAGTCTCAAATGGGTTACATAAATAATAATATCATTCTAATATCAAGCAGAATAAAAATAAAATGGAAGAGCTATCCATTCAAATAGAAATATCAGGGGAAGTTTGTCAAAGTAATGATTTAGAAGCTAAATAATGGAATGTTAGGAATGACTCAGCAGGAGTCTGTATCCCTTTAAGAGCTTGAGTATAAAAGGGAAGGCCTTGCTGGAGTTTCTCGTCCATTTCCTGCTGTAATTGCTGTGTATTGGAGTTTGCGGAATGGGCACATGTATGCATCTTGTTTCTAGAGTATATTTGTAGATACTATAATGTACATCATTTAAATACAAACCATTATGTACTGTATTTACTCCTGGGTTACCTCAGTGCAATAAGACAGTGCAAGCTCTGACAAAGTTAATGGCTAAAAAAGTAAAAAGATGTTTTGTATGATACCTGCAATCCATCACTACTGAGATATGTAGAGGAGAAATGATTCTGAAACATAGTCCATGGAAAAGGACATCAGCATCACAACCAACACTTAGATATTAAGACACAGAAAACAAAATTCCCCACAAAGGTTGTAGAGGCCAAAAAGCCTGATGTAATGGAGAGTTTTCTTGGTCCCAAATTATTAAGGCTTTCTTTGTATACTAATGCAGGCATCTTAGCCTATCCCAACTACAGACTTCCTGATGACACTCATTCATTAGGATGACTAAAGATTTTCTTGTCCCTTAATTAGGCAGAACTTAATTGGAATGATCAAATTAGTATGAGGATGGTGGGGAAAGATGGTGGGGAAAGTGCTTAACATTTGGGGGGGGGCGGGGCTATAAAGCAGATGACCCTGATCAGCTATGTCAGGGGTAGGCAACCTTGGCGCTTTTATGACTCGTGGACTTCAAATCCCAGAATTCCTGAGTCAGCATTCTGGGAGTTGAAGTCCACGAGTCATAAAAGAGCCAAGGTTGCCTACCTCTGAGCTATGTGGATGGTGCAGGGTTTGTAGGGAGAAGTCTTGGAAAGGGACTTTTTGTGAATTTGGCAGTCAGGTGAGGTGCTGAGGGCCACTAATAGAAGCTTCGGAGATTTCAACAGATTGCCTACTTCCTATTCTAGATAATTGATGTCTTCCAACTACTTTTGCAGCTGTTTTATCATCACTCTTTTGAGCAATCTAAAAATGAGGTATTTGTTACTACGCAATAGATAATACATTCCTCTGTATCCTACAATACCTTTTCTAGGAGCAGCTGTATAGTCAGTTCTTTATCACATTTTCATATTTGTTTTCAAGTTTGATCTTTCTGTAAAGGAATAAGGTAGCATGGATTATCTTCTTGCCACTTCCCCAAGTATTATTTTGTGATAGGCTTAGGATAGTTCTGTGCTTGAATGTTGATATCAACCTGGATGTTCCCAGTCTGAGTCTAAAATATTGGAAATCCAATTCCTGACCTTTCAAATATGACCACAAAAGTTAAGCCTGGAATGTAAAAGTTGAGCACGCCAACTAAATATTGGCAGGATATGCTATACTATAAGAGAGGAAGCTGAATGGAAACATTCAGGATATTGCTGACAAGACGTGCTGAACAAATATCTAAATGGCCCATCTCAGTTAAACCCATTAGTGTGAAAAAATTCATTTCCATCCACTTCACTTTTATGTGGGTGCAAAGTGCTGTAATTAGCCTGGGCTCAATGGAGTTGGACCTTAAAAAAGCAAAGACAGGAAGAAAATGGACTTGTTTGGGCTGTGGTGCTGGAGAAGACTTCTGTGTACTCCTTGGGACAGCAAAGGTGACTACCAAGCAAGTACCAGAATCCATAACACCAGACGTGTCAATGGAAGGCAAAATCACAAAACTGTGTCCCACTTATTTTTGGCCAAGTCATGTGGGGGAATTCCCTGGAGAAAGCAATTATGTATGGAAGAGTTAGTGGTAAAAGGAAGCCAGGCCACCAAAGAACATGGACACCATCAAAGCTAACACCAGCCAAAGCATAGTACAATTCAAAATAGTAGTGCAAGATTGGAAGATGTGGAAAGACCTGGCCCAAAGAATCACCAAGAGTTGGACATGATCAAACGGATAACATCTTCATCAATGAATTCCTAAAATTAAAATTTATTCCCTTTTTGTGTGTGGGGGGTGGGTGGGGTGGGTGGTTGAGTGGATGCATGGGAGGAAACCAGGCATTGGTCTGCATGATATAGTCAGAGAAAGTTGGAGCAATGCACAAGCTAAGCAGACTTATATATGGAACTGCATAGATTGAAGCCTTAAAATATATCTGATTTTTTTTCTTTCTTAGGAAATTTCAGGAACAAGAATGTCCTCCTTCCCCAGAGCCAACGAGGAAGGAGAAGGACAAGAAAGGGTGCCACTGCGTCATCGTCTAAAAATCCTTTAAAACAAGCTATCGACTGCCAGATTAATTCTCCTCACTTTTCTTCCTGTGTATCTTGATGTTTTGTCTTGCTTTACGTGTGCATGTTGTATAAATGGTCACCAAAATAGCCTTAGTTGGAAAGAATCAGACTGGTCCAGACCTAGAAGACACCTTAGTCATCTCACATCAGAGGTCAATACACTAAGGCTTCTTTTAATACTCCCAAATTCTTTTTCCCTTGAGTCAAGAAACTTGCACTTTGTGGAGTTTTATTCACAATGGACAAAAAAGTAGTTTTAGGAGTCTATTGAGGTCAAGCTTAAAATGGCTGTATGGGTATTCTCCCCCCTTCCCCCGTGAGATCTTTGTTGATCATACTCAAGAGAGAGTTCTCTAATCAATATGTAGAGTATTTTTTTAAAGAGTAGATTTGGAGGTTTTACCCTTTAATTAGATTAGACAACAAAATTCAGCCTGCCTTACAGGAAGCCAATACACTGAATTTCATTGGCAAAGTTTTCTGTTACAGCTCTTGTTTATGCTGCAGTTTTTCCCCAGTGCTCAACTGTCTACTGTATTTATTTTATGGCTCCAGCAATAGCTACAGGATTTTTAGTATTACAGCTTTATGGCCAAATACCTGGGCTCATTATGGACTGGAGCATTTTAGTTTTAAATAATGTTACATCTTGATTTGGAGTAAAATTGTGTCTTCCTTTTTGTATTTCCAGGTAAGAGATTCCAGAAAAGTTAATCTGTAGCTTTTGTTTTTCATGTAATATAAAAAGAGGATTTTGCTCTTTCCATTGTCAGATGATTAAATGTTTTTTGCTATATACTTTTATACATTATTTTCTTATCAAACTAGTTAACAAGTATTTTTATATGTTTGTAAGCAAATATGCTTTCATGGCATAAGTTGTGTATATGTAAAGATGAGTATTTAATTCTCACAGTATACTTTCAACTGATGGAACTACATAATGCAAGATTTGTAGAACTGTGGTAGAACTCTTTCTTGTTCCAGCTTTACTGAATGATGGCAAGCCGATGTCTGCCCAATATACAGTATCCATTATCGTATCATGTTTTCCAAAAAACCTTCCGTATGCTCCACAAATGACTGACCATTATATAACTATTAAACTGTACAAATGTTTAACTGAATGTTCAGTTCAGTGGGCAATATACAACTTTAAAGTATGCTAATTATGGTTAAGAATTTTGGGTTTACTCTGTGGGATTACATACTTAGTGGGATTGATAATTTGTCATTTTCTGACATTGTAAAAGAGTGCCATACTGATCATTTTACAAAGTTTGATTATTTGATTATTCAGTATATTCTTAAGTAACATTAAACTGAATTTAAGGCAATAATTGACAGATCCACAATGGAGAGGTGAAAAAGACCTCAAATAACCATTTTCAGGCTGAAATTACTTAAAAATCAGAATGTTCCAAATTCACCTAATGAAAACTGAGCAGAGTTGCTTTATAATCTAAATTATGTTGTGAGTATATACTAAACAAATTATTGAAACAGAATTTGAGCATAAAATATTTTAGAACTGCACATACATTCACAGCACAATAGGAGATGGAGGCCATAGTTCTCCTTAATACAGCTCCTGGTACTGTAGTTTATATATATATATATATATATATATATATATATATATATATATATATATATATATATATATATATATATATATATATATATATATATATATATATATATATATATATATATATATATATATATATATATATATATATATATATATATATATATATATATATATATGGATCTTTGGTTATTCGGGTTTTTCCCCGCGTAGAACTAAAGGTGTAGGGGCGACGTTTCGACGGAATCCCATCCGTCATCATCAGGCTGGTGGCTTCTGCTTCCTTCTTCTGGGAGAAGCATGTGGCTGTTTGTTCCTCTTTTTTAAACTGCCAGAGGGGGTGTGTTCTGTGGGTGGAGGTGTGCTCTGATTGGGTGGGGGAGTAAGTGTGTTCTGATTGGGTGGGAGTGTGTTTTGAATGGTGGGTGTGTTCTGATTGGGTGGGGGTGTGTTTTGAGTGGATGGGCTGGTCTCAGCTGCCAGCCTTAGACCTGAGCTGGTGAGTTGTGCTGCTTTTGTTCGGCTTCGTGTTTGTGGTGGTGCCATGTTTTTATAGTGGGTGTCAGTTTGCTTATTGTGTGGTTTGGAGGGGTTTAAAGTGGCTGATGTTGCAGCTGTAGTTAGGTTTCTGTTTTGTGGTTGTGCCTCGTTATCATTGTGGGTTCGGATTTGCTTTTTGAATGGTTGTGTGGTGGTGATGTCATGTGGTGTTATCATGACTTTGGGTCTATCATTCTTGGTGGTTGGGACTCGTCTGTCAATCAAGGCGGGTTTCCAAATGGTTGGTAGGCGAGAGGTATCATCTCGTTTGTTTATGCTGTGGGGGCGTTTTTCTATCTCAATGGCTTCTCTGATTATTCTGTTGTTAACCACAAACACGAAGCCGAACAAAAGCAGCACAACTCACCAGCTCAGGTCTAAGGCTGGCAGCTGAGACCAGCCCATCCACTCAAAACACACCCCCACCCAATCAGAACACACCCACCATTCAAAACACACTCCCACCCAATCAGAACACACTTACTCCCCCACCCAATCAGAGCACACCTCCACCCACAGAACACACCCCCTCTGGCAGTTTAAAAAAGAGGAACAAACAGCCACATGCTTCTGCCAGAAGAAGGAAGCAGAAGCCACCAGCCTGATGATGACGGATGGGATTCCGTCGAAACGTCGCCCCTACACCTTTAGTTATATATATATATATATATATATATATATATATATATATATATATATATATATATATATATATATATATATATATATATATATATATATATATATATATATATATATATATATATATATATATATATATATATATATATATATATATATATATATATATATATATATATATATATATATATATATATCTTCACTCCCTGTGATGTTAGGGACATATCCTTATAATTTGGGCAACAATATGGAAATGATGTGCCACTACAGCTTCCTGAGATTTCCAGACAAAAATACAACTATTATTTCCTGGTAGTCTTTCCTACTAGGACTAACTGGCTCAGTGGGTTAGGACGCTGAGCTTGTCGATCAGAAGGTTGGTAGTTTGGCGGGTCGAATGCTGAGTGCCGCGTAACAGAGTGAGCGCCTGTTACTCGTCCCAGCTTCTGCCAACCTAGCATTTCGAAAGCACGTAAAAATGCAAGTAGAAAAATAGGGACCACTATGGTGGGAAGGTAACAGCGTTCCGTGCGCCTTTGGCGTCTAGTCATGCCGGCCACATGACCACGGAGACGTCCTCGGACAAGCGCTGGCTCTTCGGCTTTGAAACGGAGATGAGCACCAGCCCGTAGAGTCGGAAACAACTAGCACGCATGTGCGGAGGAACCTTTACCTTTACCTTTTTAACTATTTGAAAGCAGGTAATGTCAGCCAAGTGAGTACATGTAAGCTGTCATTTACAAAGTTAACTAGAGCAAGCAGGATGAATAACACAATTTAGATACATTTGCTCTTTTTGTAGAAGAAGAGCAACATTAGTGTACAGTGGCAAAAAAAAAAAAAATCAGGAAACTTTTATCTCTACCAGATTCCCAGTGTTGGGCTCTTCCTTGATGTGTAACTGATTGATGTATACATTAAAGTGCACAGTTATATTGAAGTCCCATGTTTGTTTGTTTTTGGCTTTCCTGTACTGTTGACAGTCACTAATAAGTTTTCCCCATGTTTCAAATCAATTATCTCATTACAGTGATTGTAGAACTTTAAGAAAACATTGTGCAAACTTTATAGACTGCAGAAAAGTCAGTTTCATGTGATGGCTTAACAGTCATGTTGTTTCCTTCACTTTGTCCCATCCCAAAGCTCTGAGCACCTATCCACAACCAAGTAAATCAAGCCTAATTGATGTGGCTTTATTGGAGTATTGCTATGTTGCAAAAATATAAAATTTTTATAAAACTGTGTCTTGATGATTCTCTAACATCTTTGAATATTCTTTGAGGAGAGGTTAGGACTCATATCATTTTTCACAGGTGTTATCTACTGATTTATTTTTTTTAAATAGATTGGGACTTTAATTCCCAGGAAGAAAAGTTTGGAGTTTGGAAAATCCCTTCTGGAGTTACAGAGGTGATGATTTAATGTATGTTCAAAACACACTGCCCAATCTCCGGAGGAAGAAGAATGAATTGTAATAGCTGAGAACTGACATTTTATGAAGACCAGTTAAATTCTATGTAAATATGAGTTTAGAGTTTTGGATTTCAGCTCAAGAAAAAAAATCAGAATGACAAGCTTCTTGTGATCCTAGTCTTAGATGAGGGGTAGGCAACCTTGGCTCTTTTATGACTCGTGGATGTCCCAGAATGCTGGCTCAGGAATTCTGGGAGTTGAAGTCCACAAGTCATAAAAGAGCCAAGGCTGCCTACCCCTGTCTTAGACACGAAATGTGTTACATTCCCTGAATCTTCCTGCTCTGAAATGATTTAAATAAAGTGCAAGCAAGCTGGAGTTGAAGTCCACAAGTCATACAAGGGCCAAGTTGGAAGATGCCTGCCTTAAACTGTCAATTGCAAGCCCCACATCAGTAGAAATTACAGTGAACAATATTAATGTGAAATAGCTTGTTTCACCCTGCTTGCCCACAGATGAATTGTGGAGGCAGGTATACATGAAATGCAGACTGCAACCTACATTATTTTTCAACTTTGGTAGTGGACCAGAAGTCCCACCTTTCAAGTAGACCACTTGGTGCCTGTTGTTAGTCCAGACCAGAATTCCCAGGTACTTTTGATATATAACCTTCCAAAATGTTTTGGAGCAATAAGCAAATGGTCACGTCAACCTTGCAAGTAGACCGCAGGAAATGATAATAATCACAAGTAAAAAAAAATCAAGAGGTATAATTTATTCGAGTACATCTCTTATAATTGGGGGAAGGTGATGCAAGCCATTAAGACTTAGGCTTTCTCTTCCATCAAGAATGATATGTGTGAAGTCTTCAATATTCTCCTGGTTTCATTATAATCTTCCAGGTGCAGTTTTCAGTTCAACAAAATGAATACAATTCAGTGTTTTTTAAAAGTGGCTTACACATGGAATAGGATTCATATAAATTGTTCAAACTGCGGGAGGTGTGCATTTAGCCCAAGAAACTGCTCTATGGGGATGTTCTAACTCAGGGGTCCTCAAACCTGGCCCTTGTATGATTTGTGGACTTCAGCTCCCAGAGTTCCTCAGCCAGCAACCATGGCTGAGGAATTCTGGGAGTTGAAGTCCACAAGTCATAAAAGGGCCAAGTTTGAAGACCCCTGTTCTAACTTGAAGCACTTTGGAGTACAGGACTACATTTCCCAGAATTCCTAGCTGATGTGACTACTGATTAGATTGAGGCTTTGCAGTCAAGAGATTTTTGCCATCACTGGAGTGTATCCAATGGGTCGAAGGCTGTTTGAGGTGCTAACGTCTGCTAATGTAATGGGTTTTCTTAAAAAATATTTTAAAGTTTTAAAAACCCACAGAAACCAGGGTAAAATATTAACTGAGAAATTACAGAGTAGATAGTTGTTTACTCTTTTGATGCATGGGAAGCTGGATTCATTCTGTAGACACTGAGTGGGCACTTCATATTTCCAGAAAAGTGATTTTTGACTCAGTTTGATTCTGTGCTACCAAAATCTCTAATAAGAGACCCTGGACTGAGTTAGTGGCTGACCGGATCAAGAATACTATATGGGAATATGGCCAGTAAGAAGATTGGAGTGCTGTCCAGAAGTTTTATTTATGGCCCTCCCTGTAGACACACACAAGATAGTACTAAGATTGTCACAGCATGTGCCACTTTAAGATAGCCAGAATGAATATACATGTAGAAATCTATTTTCCAGTGTCCTCAGGTCACACAGATGGGTCCTGTATCATTAAAAATAAATCCAGGCATTTTTTTCCCCACATTGGAGCTAAACATTATGAAACTCTTTAATATGAAGGAAACAGATGCAAGAAGAGATGGGAAACAAAAAAAATAGCAAAATATTAATTTCACTTCCTAATCTACACACTATTTCTTCTTTTTATCACTGTCTTTTTCCCCCCAATTCCACCTCGTCTGTAAAGCCCTTGAAAATCTCAATCCATTCCTCCAGTGAACTAAGGCAGTAGATATAAAATGTCATCGATAACATGTTTGCTCCTAGTCTTACCTTTGATACAGTATAGATTATAGCCTCCTGAAGGCAGGAACCAATCTTTTTGCTACTGTTATTCTACAACATTCTATCTGTTAGTATGATGTAGCAGTAATAAAGTTAAATTATCGCCTTTTTGGATTTTACAGAAATGTGGTGATCCCCCATCCCCGCACACATACAAAAAAGTCTTACTATCTTTATTTTGTAATTCAACAGGATCGGATTGGCTGTGAGAAAATCCTCTTTTTTAAAAATGTGATATTTTGAATGTAGGAAAAATGACTGAAGTCTGAGGAATTAAATCCTCGAAAGTACCAGCTTTTTAGCAGGAAAATATACTGGTGTTTTTTCTTTCTTTCTTGCCCACTAGTTTCTCAGTAGATAGCCTTCCAGACTTGCAAGATTGTTGTCAGCCTTCTCTGGTAAACCAGACCAAAAAAAATGACCAGATAAGCTAATTCTACTTTTCATTGTAAGACAACATTAACACAATCTTGCAAAGTATAAATGTACAAATCTGCTCGCCTTCTTCACTGAAAAGGGATGAGAAATCCTTCTGAGCCTCTTATTAAGCAGTTGTGGGCAATGTCCTCTCTTATCTGACCATTCCCTAGGCAGGATCTCGACTCTCAAGGTCTTTCTCACATAGATACAACTATATTCTTTGCGTTGTATATTGTGCTGGGAACTCTGACCCAACCGTTTTCTTGGCAGTGTTGACAGTTGAATCAACTGTTTGTCCAGCAGAGGGGGCTTAAACATACAGCAGACAGAAATGTTTTCTCTTAACAATTGGAATGTGAGAACAAACGGCTGCAACTTTTTTTTTTACTATTTGTAGTTCTAGCCAATAGGAATGGAAGAAGGACATTGTAAACTAGTAAGCAACTGCATTAAGTATGTTTGTAAGACAACTACATTAAAAGCAAAGCTTGGGTTACTTAAGACAAAGCACCAGGATGGTTTCTCTTTTTTTTTTTTTAAAAAAAGCCATTTTTTTCTTTCAGTGGTGAAGGTGCTTGGACTTATTCTTCAAGAACTATCTTTAAGAAGAACAATGGCAATGCCATTTCCATGCCAGCAAGTTAGAAATTTTGCTAAGGAAACACATTTAGTAATTATTAAACCAAAATTCTATTCAAATATTGCTCAAAATCTGTGTAGGTCTAAAGAAGATATGGCTGTGCACAAACCATCCATCCATTCCTGCCATCTCAGCAAGCTGGTGTGAGGATCTAGATTTTTCTTGAATGCAGATCTTAGTGGATTTTCTTACAGTGATGTTTCTCTTGCATCAAGGAAATTTGAGAAAAAAATACAAGCATGAGGAGGAAGCAGGAAGGAAAATGTATGAAGAGATGGGGAAAAAGACTGGAGGGGGATGACAAGGTGGGGTAGAAATGTGGGGGCATTATTTATTTATTTATCTGACACCAGAAGCAAAGAGGATGAAAGTGATCAAGCAGTTCAAAGATAGATGGGAGGTTCCCTGCCCTGATCAGTTGCTGTCTCACTTGGTGATAGTCGTGGAAGACAATCCATAAGATTTGTCCTGGCTCTAGAGCAGGGGTGTCCAACTCATGTAATGTGTTGTGACGTATTGCACCTTTTTTTCCCATTGCCCGAAATAGGGTGGGCACGGCTCCCGAATGATGAAAACGGCTTGTGGGCTGGCAGTTTGACACCCCTGCTCTAGAGCTTTATCAGTTACTTCCATTAGGCTCCTGCAAAACATGAAGAGAAGCAAAGTAGTGGTGAATGGTGGAAAAAGTAGGAGCAGCTTCTGAAACAGCCATGTGAGCCTCACAAATGTGGCTGTTTTTAATAGTTCAAAAAGAGATTTGTAAGCATACCCTGCACCTTTTTCTAAAGCACCTTTTTCCAAATGCTTCCCACAGCCCCTAATTTCTACAAAAACTTTGTGGTGCATTGGCATGCCATTATTGAAGGAAAAGTCTTCATCATGGTTCAGTCCAAGCCAGGGATAAACAACACGGCGACTACTTTAGGAAGAAGGTTACAGTTTATTGAAGAGGAGAGCCAGACAGAAATATGGCTTTAGCAGGAAAAAAAGGGGGCTGAGCACATGTAGGGAGTGTGTTTTTATACCCTCTGGAGCCTTTTGTTTGGAGTTATTTCCTGTTTCAGGCTTTGTATTTCCTGTGTCATGTATTCTGACCTGAGTCTGGGTGTGCCTTTCTGGTATTCTGATGATGGTGCTGGGCTAATCCTATTATGACTCTTAGATGACTCTTAGATTTTTGTTGATTTTAAGGATCTAATCCCATCTTCCTGACTCCAGTCTTTCTGACAAGATTAACACATCTGTAATTCTGCAGACTTGATTTCTGTTTGGGACAGAGAGACTTGGGGGCAGGGTTGGTTTCTGCTTTTAAAATCCTTTAGGGAAATATATTTTGCCCTTTTAAATATTTCCAAGAATATTTCTTTCTCAGGGGGATGACTTCCCACACCATGAGTATCTGGCAGCAATTCCAGGGGAATCAGGAAATTCCATCAAAACCTTGCGGGGGGGAAGGCCTTCTTGTGATGTATTTGCCGCAGATGTGTGTATCTAAAAGAGGAAGCGGGTTAAGAAATACAGATATGTACAGATGTTAACATACTACAATTCTTGTGGTTGGCATGACTTATTTGGTGCTTCTCCTCTCCCCTCCCCGAATAGAAACTAGATCTCTAGGAAAGATAGTTTGAGAGGTGAATATGTTAATAATGAATACAACCGATGTTTTTCCTTGTTTAGAAAATATTTAAATCAAGTTGAAAGTGTTCAAATTTATTCAAATAGAAAGAACTATATGTTAATTTTATTTTGGTTTTATTCTGGATCTCAGTGGCAACACGAAACAGAATCTTTTAATTACAAAAATAAGAAGAGGCATTAAGCAGTGGGTTGCAAATGCCATCTGTGCAGTGGTAAAATTGTGCATATAGACTTGTATCAGTTCTTCTTCTTCTTCTTCTTTTGTATAAACAGTTATGTAGCAGTGACCATTCCTGGGTCTCAAAGGAAATAATGCATCAGCTTGCCCTCATGCATCTGAAAAATTAACAGTTCAGACTTGTTAGCAACACAGAATCTTTCACTCTGGATGCCTTTCACCCATTTTCTTTGCAGCAATTAATTCATATGCAAAGATGTTTTTCTTTAAAGAACTTTATTTGGACTTGGAATTGTGAACATCAGCATCCTACCTGCTGTATCTGTTTCATATAGAAAAGGATTTGCTGGGGAACAGAATCAAAAAGTCCCCCTGGGGAAATGTTCAGCTCTGTGCAGGACTCTGGAAAATGAAAGGAACGCAAAAATTATTTTATTCTCTGACAGTCATCCACCGGATAAAAAATAAGCCTGTGTCACATATCATGAGAAAACACAAAATGTGCTGGTTCTGTTCCCAGCTTGATGCATTATTTATAAACCTGCACATGTTGAGAGAAATTCTGGATCAGTCTGACTTTCATTCCATGCCTGGTGCCCCCAGTATGGAAAGATGTTGTTGGCAATAAAACATCGCTTTCAAAATCTCTCTCTCTCTCTCTCTCTCTCTCTCTCTCTCTCTCTCTCTCTCTCTCTCTCTCTCTCTCTCTCTCTCTCTCTCTCTCTCTCTCTCTCTCTCTCTGTGTGTGTGTGTGTCAGCCTATGGGTTGGGGACTTCTGTTTTAAACTATACCCAATTTGGTGGCTCCAAGACATAAAAGAGCTAACAACATAGGTCTCTGGTCCACACACACTCATACTCACATATATACCATTACTCGCTAGTCACCACCACTCACTTTTCTCCACTTCTACTTTTTACAAGTATTGCTAGAGAAAACCCACCCTTTTTTGAGCTGCTTCAGACTGCTTTACTTCCACATGCAAACACACAAACCTCTTTTGTTTTCTCTCACACACACTCGGCTATTTCACAGCAATGCTTTTATAGTCAACTTTTCTGTACTGGGGCTAGGGAGAGAGCTTAAAGGAATGTGTTTCTCCTGTTTCTATTCTGTACCAAAGCAAATAAACCTGGTTGTATGGTGAACATATGTTTACAGTCCCATACATCTTTTCTATATTTTTCTTTTGACTGCCCCCTAGGTCAGAATTAATATATACTTTTCCATAGGATGGCTGCATTATCACATCCCAAGTCCAACAATTCTGGAGGCATTTCTTTCAGTACAAACAAAGCCATTTTAAATTCAGATCTATTGTGCCAGTTCCCCAGATGAGCATGGTAGATTTTCTTTTTTCCATTTTCCAGTTCCATTTTATAATTCACTGGCCCAATTCTTCTCTTTACTATGTAATAGAAGTAAAGGAAAGGTCTTCAAAAATTTAATATTGAAAGAGAAATTTAAAATTGAATTTGCTGCAGTGGAAATTTACTGAGTGGAGAAGCAACTATAATAGATGGGAACCAGGAAAGGATAGAATAAAGGAAGGATGTAAGAGAAACACATAGGCAAAATTGTTATCTGGGTCTTCAGAATGAGAAATGAAAGCTGTGGCATGAAGCTATTTATGGTGGCCAGGATTAGATAAAGCCATCGAGGCTCAAGTTCATGGGTGTAAGAGAAAATAACTAGCAAGGAAAGAACTTATTTTTCTAAGAAGTCATAAAAAGGGGGGGGGGCAGAACTCAGGCAACTGAGCATGTGCAATTAGTTGATTAATATTAACTGACACACCTTGCATAAATTATCTTTTAATTTTAATGTACATGTGATGTATGATTTAGTATGTAGCAGGAAATATGTAGGAGGCAGTTGGAAAGAGTGTAACCTCATAGTACCTCAGCCAATGGGGAAAGAGGAGGGATGTAGCGGTAGGGACAGGGCTGTATAAAGAAGGGAATATTTTGGGTTGGAACTTTGGAGAGAACCCAAGCTTTGATAGCTTCTCTCCCCGCTTATTGCAATAAATGAAACAAAAGGCCTTCACTGTGTCTTGGCTGGTTATTGGTCAGGCGAGCTTGCCTCTGGTCATGAAGGAAAATAGTCAGAAGCACATAACACTATGTATGGATCTGCCACTTAGCCCGTAATTTTATTTTCTTTACTAGGCAATAACAATACGTTTGCTTTGACTTTAAACCCTTACCATAGTGTCTTATTCATTTGACCTTCCCTGGATGACTCTAAATGTTCTTGGCAATGGGTTCTAGGGCTTTTAAATTTATTCCTCTGAGTGTATAGTTTAGTAAGTTTTTAGGGCCTTCTTGGTTTTCAAACCAGCCTTCCCTAATAACCCCTCAAGGTTGTCTCCCAGAAAGTAACTCAAAGGGACTAAATCCCATGGAGCCTAGGGAATTTCCCTATATGCAAACAATAGAAAAGGCATCAATGTATCTTAGTGTTTTGGGTCTGCATATTTCCTAAGCATAAATTTTAGGGTGTGGTTGGTAAGAGTAGACCTGTCTGACCCATGGCCCTCATACAGCCCCGGATTGTCTAGTAGTAATGCAGTCCCACAAGATCATACAAAAAATAAAGTTTTTTATATGTGTTAACTATATTATATATTTTATATTGACACAAGACAATCTGCACATCCATGAGTAAGAGCACCAGGTTGGACTGGTATGCACCCTTTTATTCCTAACTCTGCTTAAAGATATTTAAGATTAAAGATATTTAAGCAGAGCTGATTGGAAATTAGATCCTTGATTTCCTTTGGTATGCCTACCCTATTAAAGATTTTTATTAGCTCCTTTGATATTCTTTTAGCTGTCATATTCCTTAATGAAATTGCATCAGGAAGTTGGGTTGCAAATCATAGACAATGAGGAAATATTCATTCCCTCTACTGTGTCGTGGCAGAGGGCCTACAATGTCCATGGTTATTTTAGAAAAAGGATCAGGAATTAAAGGCTGTCTCTCTCTCTCTCCATTGGAACTTTATTGTGTTCCCCTTTTGGCTTCACTAAGTGACAAATGAGCAGGATTTACAGTAATGGGCCACATCTTTACCAATCCTGGCCAATAAAATCTACCTAATATTCTGAATATGGTCCTATATCTTCCCATATGTCCAGACCATGGATTTTCATGGACTAATTCCAATATAACCTTGCAATATTCCTGAAGAACTACTATTTGTTCAACTTGTTTCTTTGAATATGGACGAAGCCTAATTCACAACAGCAACTCTGATTTTTCTTGTAATCTGGGTATTATTTCCTTGTTTCTCTCTCTTCTGCCACTAACTAACAATGCCTTAACATTAGGTCTTTCTTTTGTAAGGACCCTAAGTGAATTTCCCATTTAGGAGTCTCTATCCTTTGGTCTTTCTTTTGTAAGGATCCTAAGTGAATTTCCCATTTAGGAGTCTCTATCCTTAGCTTTCTTGGCCTTTCATAAGGCTTTCTCCTTTCCAGGACATCCCACTTCTATTAAATAAGTATGACTAGGAAGGATTCCAAATTTCATCCCTTCTTGCTTCAGCTTCATCCTCATCTTTGCCTTCTATTGGTTTTTTGTTCTCCCTGTCACTAGGTTACATGGGAGATTACGGATTACTCCTACCACAATTATGTGTTCATTTTTCTGTGCCTCTACTATGGCTTTAACAAATGGGACCATCTCAGTCTTTTCCCATAGATGTTGCCTTTTTTACTAAATGAACACCTACCAGTATCCATCTACTCCCAGTGTCTAATATGTCTGTAATAGTCACCCCATTAACTTTTGCTAGGGTTATGATTTTTCTCCCAGGTGGTGTTTGCACTACTGCAGATATTCCTTTTCTCTGACTTTCACAGGTTATTTTTTTTTGACAAATATGTATCTTTCTTTAGAGAGATACCAAGTTCTCTAGCTTTCCAATGCCTTCCTTTCTTTTGGGCAGCCATTAAATGCTCATTTACACCTTTCTCCTTTACACCTTTTCAATCCAAAATCTCACATTAGGCAGTACATGTAGAAACTGTTCTAAAATTATTTCCTCTACTTTTTCTTTGCTCTTTTCTCAACCATTTCCTGCCTAGAACTTCCAATCTTGCCCACAATTTATGAATCCCTTTATGTTTGTCATGGGATTCATGAATAAACCGCTGCCTATAGGTATAAGGAATTACGCCATTCCTGTATAGGATTACTTGTTTAACATGGTAATAATCCATTACTTCCCTAGCTGGAACACTGCTAGAAACCCTTAGAGCTTTTCCTGTTAAACATGGGGCTAATATGACACTCATTCATTCTCTGTCCATTTACAAGAGATAGCAACATGGTTAAACAGGCTTCTGTATCTTCTTCTTCCATTAACTTAGGTATTTTTATATCTTTGCTGCCCTCTTCCCTCTCTCTATGTTATGAAAACCCTGGAGATGAACGTGCCTCTCTTAGTGACTAGACCCCTTTAAGTCTACCAGCCTCCTGAACTCTCACCTCCTTTTTTCTCTTTCACTCTTTTCCCATTTTGGCCTCTCCTTCTCTGTCTCTCTCCAAAGTCACTCTTCTTCCTCCTTTTTAATGAATCAAAGCTTTTCCTCTTGCTGTTGCTTCAACATTTCTGTAATGATGTAATGAGCTTGTCCCTTTTCTGGCTGCTGTGACTTTTTTTTTTTAACCTACCTACCCATCTCTACCAAAGCAGTAGGCTCTTCTATGTCTAAGCGAGAATCTGCCTCTTCTACCTTTTTCATCCCTGTTTGTTTTGGTGTAATAAGAGGTGCTTTTTCTCCCACAGGATGTTGGCTATTGCATACAAAGCCTGAGCTCTGGGAGGGCCAAACTCCCTTTTGCAGCTACTGTTTTTCTTTTCAGAGAACGTATACATTCCTTGACTCTGAGCCAATACAACCCATGTGGGTGCCACCTTTTTATGGATATCCCACTCTCTTTTGGCTAT
The DNA here is from genome assembly GCF_964194415.1 of Vipera berus. Taxonomy (NCBI): domain Eukaryota; kingdom Metazoa; phylum Chordata; class Lepidosauria; order Squamata; family Viperidae; genus Vipera; species Vipera berus. The sequence continues at coordinate 102,299,565 of NC_138202.1, read as the reverse complement.
TCCACCACGGTGACCACTTTGTCACAAATTCTTTTAAATAAACCCAATTTGGTGGGCTCAAGACACAAAAGAGCTAACAAAAAAGTCCCTAGACAACACACAAACATATTCATATACTACCTACTATTTTTTTTCACTCTTCCCATCTACTACTACTACTTCTACTACTATTTCTACTACTGCTACTTCTACTGCTACTACTGCTTCTTGTGAGTACTGCTAGAGAAAAACCACTCCTTTCTGGCTGATTTAGGCTGTTCTCTTTCCTCCCACAGACACCTCCTTCCCTCTTGTCTCCCACATGCTGTTTCACAGCAAAGCTTTTATACTCAACTTCCCCATGCTGAGACGCCTCGGGAGAGGGCTTAAAGAGAAAGGAAGAAAGCAGCACATCTGCTAACAATTTTTCTGGGCGGTCTGCTCTGTTATAAGGACAACTGCTGCACCTTTCACACATACAGCCAACTATCAGCATGCACACACAAAGGTGAGGGGTTTGCATCATGATTTTTGCAATGCCTAATAGACCCTGAAAACTGAGGGGGCAGCAAGGCAACTAAATAGGAAACAGGGCTAAGACAGAAGAGATTTTTGAGTCTGGGTACAGGACAGAGCCTGAGAAAGAGACTCGGTACCTCTGCTTTAATTAGACTAAATATAAATTGTAGTGGATAATTAATTTAATAGGTTTTCAAGACTGTGATACATCACCCTACTAGCAATAAAGATCTTGCCATCTCCTAGGACTTTACATTATATCAAAGTCTCCTATACCGTCACCCCACCCCAGATGTCACAGGTTATAATTTTGTTCTAAACAACTGTGAGCCAGAGCAACATTCATATCTCTTTTACAATGTGTTGAAGGTGCAGGAATGACTCTGGGTTTGCTAGTCCTTTTTTAAAAAAAATCCCATTTATATCCCGCCGTTCTCTGAAGACTCAGGGCGGCTTACAATCTAAGCACAAATCAATGTGCTTAGCAATAGCCTTCATTCTATGTATATGCCTGCTTATTAGGGCTTTCGCCCCCCCCAAGCGGCATTATTACAAAGTCAGCTTAATTGCCCCCAACAATCTGGGTCCTCATTTTACCTACCTCGGAAGGATGGAAGGCTGAGTCAACCTTGAGCCTGGTGGGATGCGAATCTGCACTAATTGCAGGCAGCTGGTGTTACTTAAGGAGGCATTAGCCCACTGCTCCACCAAGGAGCAGTGTATTTTGCCAATACAGTCGTGGTTTTAGCTTAAAACAGCTTGCAAAATTAAGTATTGTGATATGTAGCCTTTTTTATATGACCACGAGTTCACTCAGTTCATTCCTCAAAGTATAGCAAAAGATTGCATAAATAAACCAAAAGACCAAGGCAAAGGAACAAAAGACTAAAATTTACGTAAGCCATTATTTGACTTTCTGTTTGCCACATTTTAAACTATTGCCTTAAAAAGTTTCTCTGTATTTTTACAGCAGTTATAAGATGTGCTCCAGCAAGCTATTTAAGAATAAATCATTTAATCATTAGTTAAAATACATTTAATTAAAATTAAAGAAATTAAAATACATTTATTTTTTTAAAAAATAGTTTTGTTATAAAAGGAGCAGCAGGCCTATCAGAATCCAGGACTCTGATCAGCCGCTCAAAAAACAACATTCAAAGTTGTTTAGAACAGAATTACAGTAGAATGGCTAATTCAGTTCATTCTATAATTCAAAAGTAGACAGGCTGGGTTCACTTACCACGCAAAACATGTTTTAACTGTAGATTCTCAAATCATAATTGAGTGGCTTCACCCAATATGCCAGCCATAACCACAGTTTACAAGATGCAGTGGTTAGGATTACAGAAATGGCTAGGTCAAACCCCAAGCAAGTGATGGTTTTGGTTTTGTTCAATGTGTAATTCTAGACAATGGGATTTTGCAAGCTTTCATACGCACAAGAGTTCAAAGAACACTAATACACTGTATTCTTCCATAAACCATTTTCTGCAAGCATACCATTACCATTAAAAATAAATAAATGAATTTAATTTTCTGTTTTGTTCATTGTTCTGTTCAGTTCCAAATTGTATAACATTTTGACTGACTGAATTTTTCTCCCCTTTTCACTACTGAAAATTGGCAATTACTTTTCTTACAAGTATTTCCAGAAAAAAAGGACTCAATTATTGTGGAAATTGGGATAGAAAGTACAATTATCTCTCTGCTTGTTCTTTCCTGCCTGGGCCTGGAAAAAAAGTGTCACCCTTGAAAGAAAACGGATCATACAGTATTAGCACCCACAACACATTGAACAATACCTGCACTTTTTGCAAGCAAACAAGGGTTATTTTTCTCTACTTTTTTTGCAAGCAATCAAGTGTTTGGAAAGGTTGGCCAAATGGAAAGATTAGAACCTTGGTTTTCCATTAACAGATCTAAATTGCTCTGTTCTTGTGTCGTTAATGGAGAGACTAGTCTCATTAATGGGGAGAACACATAGTCAAACCTGTATACATGATTTATTTATTACAGCCCCATGCTTACTGGGACCTTCTGTTATGTGCATTTTCCCCCTCACTATAACACCTGAAGATTGGTGCTTGTACAGAAGGATACTTTGCTATGCAACGCAGTAATGGATAAAATATGAGAAAGGAAGAGCTGTCACGTTTTTCTAGGGCCAAATACAGTTCACTGGGACCAAGGCATAGCAGAGTTAGTTTCCAAATCTCTTTTCAGTGCCTGACATCATGTTTGAAGTAATAATTGCACCCCAGTTTAAAACTCTCGCCATTCTTTCAGCATTGGATGATATTGTGGCTTGTGTTTTCCTGAGTTTTATTGTTTCAGATAAATCAGGTCTAAAAATGAAGGAGAAAACTTTGCTGAGAACTGATATATGGAAACTTATTCCCCTGGTCAGAATGCAAAGGAAGGCTCCTTATTTTATATAAATGCAATTGATTCAGATGTGGGGGATTTTAGTTACAGGCAATTCTTTGAAAGAGAAGGTTACAGAAACATTAACAACAAAACAAACAAACAAAAAACAACAACAACCCCTCCCTGATTTTAGAGTTAGGGGAAAAAACCCCCAAACTTATGTACAAATTGGCATTCATAGGAAAATACGAGCACAGAATACCTTCAATAAATCATTTTTGTTGATTTCAACTGTCCTTTTTCCTGATTAGCATGACCATGTTACTATTTTTCATGCTATCTACATGCTCCTGCTCTGGCTCCTTTGAAATGTGTCTAATTTATATTTCACATTGGATTTTTCTCATTCTTTATTCTGGCTTGATTCCAGAACTGAAACCAAAACCCTCTTGGTGAAGTTTTCTTGGAGATCTGCTGCTTCAAGAGGGATAATTACGCACTGCACCATAGAACAACTTATGCCAGCTTTCACCAATCTGCTGTCCAAGGATTTCACTTGGGATTGAATCCACAGTCAATTATAGCCCCAAAACATCTGGATCCCATCAGTTTTGGGAAGTCTGTTTCATACCATAAAAGGATTTGATTATGAGAGCATGCTGTCATATTGCATTACAGTCTGTTTTGGAAGCATCACTGCTTCAGACAGGAAGGCAGTGCAGAGAGTGGTGAGGATGGCAGAAAAGATTATTGGCAGTTCACTCCCTTCTGTCCAGGACATGTCATATAAGCATTGCTTGACCAGTGTCCTCAGGATTGTCTAGGACACTACACATCCTTTTCACGGCCTGTTTTCCTTGTTACCTTTTGGGAGGAGGCTTCGTGGTATCCGAAGTAGAACATCCAGATTCAGTCACAGTTTTGTTCCATACAGTATTAACCTTGTGAACTCTTCCTCTTTCTGCTACGTATTCAAGATGGACAATGGTTAATATTTATATGTAAGGGTGTAGGTCTATACATATGTTGTATGTAGCATGTTTATATGTGTGTTATGTATGTGTACACTTTTAACAGCAGGCAACAGAATTGCATTTTTAATTTTTGGCAATGTCCCCACAGTAAAAAAAATGTCAATAACGGTTATCTTATCCCTTATCTTATTAACATAACACATGAACAATCTTTCTGCTACAGCAGATAATGCAGGGGTGTCAAACTCAATTTCATTGAGGGCCGCATCAGCATTGCGGTTGCCCTCAAGGGGCTGGGTGGGTGTGGCCTGGGTGGGCATGGCCTACTGGGTGGGCGTGGCTAGAGTGTGTATGGCCTACTGGGTGGGCGTGGCCAGCTCTACATCGTTCGCATCAAGGGTGCCTATGGGGGCCTGGGCAGGAGTGGGACAGATCTGAGGGTCTCTGGCAGGAGGAGGGTCTCTGGGCCAGGGCCAAGGCAATGGGGGCCGTTCCCTCACTCTTTCCAGGATGGCTTCGCAGGCCACATGAAACCACTTCGCGGGCCAGATACGGCCCCTGGGCCTTGTGTTTGACATGTCTGAGATAATGTATGTGGAATGAGATGCTTCAAGAAAATTTATCTTAACCAGTATAATTACATTTAGGTTTTGCACACCTGTGGGATTGTTCTGAAACATAGTTCTCTTTATATTTTCCAGCTTTTTCAGATGTTGTTGGTAGAACAAGGGAACAAACACAGAATCACAAATGAAAAGGCAAGTGTAAAAATATTTGATAGAAGAAGCATTGTTACTCACTCTTGAGCAGCAAGCATGCAAAAGTGGCTTACGGATCAACAACTGACTTGACAACAGCTACACTGATAACAGTGATTTGACAATGATGATGATGATGAAGAAGATTCAAATCCTTTTGGAAAAGATCATTTGCTATTTGTGGGGAAGATCAAGAGTGGATATGCCCATAGCCCTCAGATTCATTTCATGCAGTTTTGATTTAATTTCAACGGGTATCTGAAAGTGATGCATTTCAGATCCTGGTGAGAGTGGCCTTCACAGCAGTGTTTACAGAGGGGATCAAAAAGTTAAGATGGTAATTGTGACAGCACAGTGAAGTCCTGCCCCCTTTATATGTGTGTGTAGCTTTGGCTAATATATATGAGTGAAGCTTCAAATGCATGGTTGTCATCTTAACATTGACTCTTCCTACAGTTGCTCCTGATCCCTCAGCAGCTGGATGGAAAAATGAATAATAGAAAAAGAAAGGGTGTTAGGAAAAAGAAGGAAAAAAAGAGGAAGGAGAGGCAAGGGGAGAGAAAGAAGAGCAATGATTTCTCCTCCTTTTTATCTCTAGCCTATCTGCACATGTATCTGCTTTGGATTTCTCCATCACAAAGTGACAATCCATTAAAGTAACAGATGGAAACTTACCAAGGAGAGATCCAATCTAAAACTAAGGACAAATGTCCTGATAGTGAGAACAATTAATCAGTGCACAGGTTGTTTCCAGAAGTTGTGTGCATTTGGAAGTTTTCAAGAAGAAAATAGGGTCTCCTGCTTGATCAGGAGTTGGAGTAGAAGACCTCTAAAATCTCTTCCAACTCTGTTATTCTGTATTCTGTAAGATGAGTTTTTGTCATGCTACCATTAAGGAAGTGCAACCATCCACAGGGGAAAAAAACCCTCTCCTACACCATGGCCATGCAGAAATGGATGGAAACTAATCAAGGAGAGAAGCAGCCTAGAACTAAGGATAAATTTCCTAACAGTGAGAACAATCAACCAGTGGAATGCTTTGCCTTCAGAAGTTGTGGGTGCCCCATCATTGAAGGCTTTCAAGAAGAGACTGGACAGCCACTTGTCTGAAATGGTATAGACTCTTCTGCTTGTTCAGGGAGTTGGACTAGATGACCTCCAATGTAACTTTCAACTCTGTTATTCTATGTTCTAAGAATTAATCTGTTTTTTTCTTATGATTCTTCATTCAGTTCTTTCAAAGAGGAGCTTTTTGGAGAAATTCTTCTTGAGTAGAATGTGGTCTTCTGGAACTTACTGCAAAGCAGATAATGGATTTGTGTGCATCCCTTGTCTTTGGTTGTACAGTCATCTCTTCAGCAATTTTATACATTTTAATTATATACTAAGAAAACCCATCATGAGAAAATTTGTTCTAGTGCATTTTCTCAAGTTGGGCACTATGGTGAAAATCTGATGTAAAGGCATATTTAGGACTACGCCAAGCAGCTGCCAGGAATCAACAGAGACTTGGAGGCATGCATGCATGCATAAATAAATAAATAGGAAAGAGTGCCTATTATTCCAAACATTGATTAAAATGTAAATTAATTAAGTGTCTTTTATCTTATTTGTGCAATAAAGGTGTTACATAACTGATATAAATTGATGCAAATTATGTAACTTGCATCATTTCTACAAGAATAGGATTAGGAGTATGATATAAATTGCCAAGACCAGCATAAAATTAATGTAAAATAAATTTGATATTAACATAAACCAAGTCAGCTGAAAAATACTTCCAAGGGTAATGCAAAAGAAAAAAAAATGTCCTGAGAAAAATAGAAGCCCTTTTCACCAGAGAAGAAAACCTTAGATACATTGCAATGCCAATTTTATAATAACATTCCTCAGATTTTTCACTCTGTTGCCTAATTGCCATTGATGATAGAACAAATGCACCTTTTTCAATAAGCTAGACTCATAAAATAATTGCTATACCAGCAACATGCCAAAGTGAAAATGACACTAAAAGCAGGGCAGCATACTGATTATGTATTGCTGTATTCTGAGTGATAGGGTGTTTGTTCTGTCACTTACCAAAAGTACATGATCTTACTGCTATCAGATGCACCTCTTGATTGCTTAATGCTTATTTGTATAAAATAAGTTTGAACGACAACTTTTAGAAAAGCTCAGCATTTCTTCTCAAGTTCTAGAGACGAGACATTGTCTCTAGGTTTTGCTTCTCATCTTGTTGTGATTCTGTGCCATCCTGTGATCCTGGCAGCTGAGTCTGGGGAATCAGAGGAGGAGGAGGAGGGGCCTGGGGAGCCATCAGAGTTACAGATGGCTCTGATGAGTTACAAGACTTACAAAGTGAGGAAGAACCTGGCCACTCCACTCGTGGTCAAGCTGAAAGCCAGCTGTGCTGGGAGGATGAGTTAGACTCAGAGGCAGCATATCTGGAAGACCTCAGAAACACATGTAAAGGTAGACAGGTCACATGAGTAAATCAGAGGGAGGCAATGGGTCGACTCCAGAGGAGAAGGAGAAAGCAGTGAGAAGTCACACCTTGGGGGCTGCGTAACAAAAAGAGAATGTGTGGGCAGGGCTGGTTGCTGGAGGCAACCGTTTGCAAAGAACTTCTGTGTCAAGAGATGATAGTCTGTTTATTTTACCAGTGATTTATTTCCTGTTGGCTTGAGCTCTGTTTTGTTTGTGGACAAGGTCTGTAACTTCAATAAAAGGGGTTTATTTATCCAGTCTACTGCTAAATTAGGGGTTGCTTTGTGAAGTAACAAGGATGTACATAGGCTGGGACAGAACAACTCTAGGAATGGGCAGCCTACTTCTCTGCAAGTGAAGTTGGACTACAACTCCCAGTTTCATTGATCATGTCTTATCTGGGGCTGGTGGAAAGGCCTCAGTTTCTACCAACCCCATTCAAGATCATGAACAGTAACAATTACTGAGATGGGAAACAGAAGCTTCTCTTTTCAGTTCAAAGGAAGGTTAAGTTAATGACTGAATGTTACAAGGATGAACACTGAACACAGAGTAACTGATAAATACTAATGTCATTTCTAGTCCATGAAATGACATGATCTGAAGGGCAAACCAACAAAAATAAAAGAAAACTGGGTGTCCATGGGGTTGGATCTGTTTAGGAAAATGCATGTGTGCAAGGGCTTCCCGCCAACAGTGCCCATTTGGGCAATTCTGATCTTACTACTACAGTCTGCATCTCTTGATTTCTTAAACCATATTTGTGCCTAAACAAACAAAATAAGGTGAAATGACAACTCCCCCCCAGTTGCTAAAAATATAAAAATTAACTCGCTATGTATGAATAGTTCTGCAAATTTGCTATCTGCCTTGAGACAAGCAATTTCTTTCAGAGCCCTAAGGAAAATGAAAATCTATTCAGAATCCACCCTACTAGATTCATCCAGCCCAAGCATTTTGATAGATGCATATTAATTTATCCCATGTGATACTGTTTTATTCTTGCCACAATATTTGTTCTTGGCAACTGAAGTACAGTTGCATGAATCTTGGCAATTTATTCATCTATGAAATTTATATGGCTGCTCATCTTAAGCAAATACCTCTGGATGACTCACAGTGCCAAAGGATAAAAATAGCATACATTCAAATTCAAACAAACAGAATCAATACAAAACCCAAAAGCTTGAGATATCTCACACATTTTCCCTAACCAAAGTTTCACCTGTATCAAGCAGTGCTAACAACGCAGCCCAAACACCGGTGGGAAAAACTAGGTTTCTCAATCTTCCAGAAGGTGGAGCTATCTGGATCTACATAGAACAGATGTTGTAAGAAAGAAGGCATGTCTCCTGGGTCCTGAGGAGAACTGGAGCAATCCCATTAAAACTAAAGTTGTTGGACTAGTCTACAACTCTTTATCTTATTCAATATTACTGTGATGGGTGATGATGACCATAGTAGATTGCAGTTAGGAATATAAACAGAATAAAGAACACGAAATGGTAATTGAAATCAGCGAAACAAAAATACGCTATTAAATTCAAATAAATAGTGATCTCTGGATTCTGAATGTATGTCAGTATACCTTGTGCTCTTTTAAATTAGTGCCATGCAGGAGACAGTACACTGACTTGCAAAATACTTTCTGGATTAGAAGCCTAGATTGCACAGTACCGAAATCCAGGAGAAGACTGTAATAAAATTGGTTCAGGTAACATTTCTGATATACTGCCCAAAGATCAGTTTTTGAAAAAACCAGTACAATATTCTGAATGAATGGGATCTAGAGTAGAGATAAAAAGAGAAGGTAAGCAAAAGTGCCCAAGTTATTCAGAGACTTAGGAAGAATGAGAAATAAACTGCTAGATAATTGTTTTAGGGAAAAAAATGTTTGCTTCAGATATACAGTGGCACCTTGATACTCAAGTGCTTTGAAACTCATCAAATTTGGTACTCAACGCATTTTGATGTAAAAATTTTGTCTTGGTATTCATCGCACAAGCTAGAATTTGTTGCTGTTGGAGGCCCTGTGACTCACTACATTATTTCTTACGGGAAAAAATTGTTTGGTACTCACTGTTTTTGCTACTCATCTCACCTCCTGGAACCAATTAACGATGAGTACCAAAGTACCACTGTATAGCTGAAAAATGAATTTATTCACCTATTCATATTGCTAGGTAATGAATGAAAATCTAAATGCATGACTGATTTGACTTTATTATGAAAGACTGAAAGAATTAATGAAGGAGTCAAGGGACAATGAGAGGTTCAGAATGAAGGACAGACAATTTGTGGGTGATGTCTACTGATCTGAATGGGGGGGGGGAAGAAACAAGAGTGACTTCCTGCATGAAAACCTATCAGAAGACAAATTAACCCTCAGTGGAATGGAGCAGAACAGTGGCCCCCGACCTTTTGGGCACCAAAGACCAGTTCTGTGGAAAGAGGTTTTTCCGTGGACCAGTGGTGGTGTGGTTTTGTGTGGTCCCTGCATCCCATGGATGAGTCTTCACTTGTTTGCGCAGACCAGTTTCTGACATGCTACGGACCAGTGCAGGTCCACGGACTGGGGGTTGGGGACCTCTGGAGTAGAACATAGATGTAAGAAAAGACAATTAGACTGCTACTGGGAACAGAGTCAAAATAAAGAAGTGTATTGAGTTAAAATACTGAGAAGTATGTAAAAGGATGCCTAATGGAATGATTACATAAAGGAAATTAATGAAAAACAATGCACATAAGAGAACAATTGATGCCCAAATGAGAATTTTTTTTTAATTTTAATTCCATTTATATCCCGCCCTTCTCCGAAGACTCAGGGCGGCTTACAAGCTTAGTAGTAGCCTTCATTATATGTATATGCCTGCTTATTAGGGCTTTCATACACCCCCCAAGCGGCATTATTACAAAGTCAGCTTAATTGCCCCCAACAATCTGGGTCCTCATTTTACCTACCTCGGAAGGATGGAAGGCTGAGTCAACCTTGAGCCTGGTGGGATGCGAACCTGCACTAATTGCAGGCAGCTGGTGTTACTTAAGGAGGCATTAGCCCACTGCTCCACCAAGGCTCTGTGAATGTCTTCAGTAGGGGAAAAAATACAGTTGTTGCAAAGTACATAGTCAAAGACAGCAAGAAATAGTTAATACCAGAAGAGGCAGAGAAAATTGAGAACAATTTCAGTGGAAATAAAAATAATCCTTAGAAGTGGTTTAGAGAGCTAAGTAAGGAGCCTCCAGCAGAGAGAAGGAACTTTAAAATAAACGTGATAAAATGATTTGAAATAAAACTGAAATGAAGGAATACTGCAAGGAATGTTTTAGAAAATTGTATGGAACTGATAGCAATGTGCTGAAGATTGCAACTGAGTGAATGCTGTAATATTTGTATCCAAAATGATGAAAGCTGTGAAAGCTGCGAGAATATTGAAAAACAGTAAGCTATATGTGTAGATGGTGAAAGAGGAGAAATGCTGACATATAGCTATGTTTGGCTATGAAGTATCTCTGTTACTTATTTAACATGTGCAGAGTTACCTGTGGAGTCCATTCTGCTCTCTGCTCTTGATCCTTTGCTTGAAGACTTTTAATTACCTGCCAAGGTAACTCCATCAGTGCAAGTGAATGTGGTGTTTGCTGTCTGTTTATACACAGTAGTGTGCAAAAGTTTCCTTCCACCCAGAAATTGAATGCTTTATACCAGGGCTTTTCAACCAGTGGTACGGGTACCACCTGTGGTACATTGGCACCTGGCAGGTGGTATGCGACCATCCTAGAAAAGTGGTAGCGGGGGAGGGGAATGGCAGCACCGCACAAGCTTGAGCAAGAGATGGCTGGAGCTGCAGGGCTGTCAGGGCACAGTGGAAGTGCCAGGATCAGTGCCAGGTTCCAGCTAGAGCTCAGCACTGATCCTGGTGCTTCTGCTGAGCCCTGAAGAAGCACCAATCAGCTGGAAAGCAGCACTGATCCTGGCACTTCTGCTGAGCTTAGAAGAAACGCTGGTCATCTGGAATGTTGCAGCATCTCCAGGGTATTGTGATTTACATTCAGATGCTTGGCAACTGATTCATATTTATGACAGTCACAGTGTCAGAGGGTCATGTGAAGTGACAAAAACCTGCTGCAACTACCCAGCAGATGTGGGGGGGATAAAAACCAAACACCCCCCCACCCTACCCCCACTGCCAATTCTCAACAGAAATGCTCACAACAATGAAAACCTTGGACAGGAGGAAGAGTGCCGCTGGGCGGGCAGGCAGGTGTCTTGCTCGGCTGTGGCTTGGGGGGCACTTTTTTCAGTGCCATTGTAACTTCAAACAGTCACTAAGCAAACTGTTGTAAGTCGAGGACTACCTGTACTTCATCACTTTTTTCCTTTTTTTTTGGTCATCAAGTTTTTGACACCTTGCTAGGCGACTGCTGGTACTCAAATGTTGCCATATCCTAAAAGTGGTACAATGGGTGAAAAGGTTGAAAAGCCCTGCTTTATACCACTTCATTTTTCTTTTCATATCCTTCCCACCCTCCCTTCATTGTTGACAAGTTGTCTGAAACTTATATTTTAATTTCCGTTATATTTAAAAAGTACATCTTCTTCAAAAGTTGAGTTCTGCTCCTTGTGGTTTTTATGGACATATCTATGTAATTTCCTTGGAAATGATACAAAAAAAAAGAAAGAATTTGCAAATGTCATCTTCCAGAATTATTTTTTTAAATAGTCCCAATTTAATTTGCTGCCTTGGTATTTTCAGGAAATCTATTGTAATATTAACCAGATTTGTCTCTGCTATCACTTCACATGTTCTATTTTATTCTATCAGTAAGCACCATTTTGGAAATAGATTTTACTACTGTTATTTCTTTCTCGATATCTTATATTAGCACTCAGATAGCAAATGCAGAACTCCAAAAGTTAATTTTCTAGGACGCTTCATGTTCATAAAACATGGTTCGGCTATCACAACTCTACTGGAAAGACAGCAACCTGTTCTCCAGGGGAATAAAGCATGGCTGGAAAGAGAAAAAAGCCAGAACACAAGAAAATGTGAAAATGGGTGGCGAGATGAGAGCTTCTATTATTACATAGTTATTTACAGAATGTGAAACATTCAAAAATTGCATTTGAATGTGTCTAGATACACATATTTATTTTTTTTATTTTTATTTTATTTTAATCCCATTTATATCCCGCCCTTCTCCGAAGACTCAGGGCGGCTTACAATTTAAGCACAAACCAATGTGCTTAGCAATAGCCTTCATTCTATGTATATGCCTGCTTATTAGGGCTTTCGGGCCCCTCCAAGCGGCATTATTACAAAGTCAGCTTATTGCCCCCAACAATCTGGGTCCTCATTTTACCTACCTTGGAAGGATGGAAGGCTGAGTCAACCTTGAGCCTGGTGGGATGCGAACCTGCACTAATTGCAGGCAGCTGGTGTTACTTAAGGAGGCATTAGCCCACTGCTCCACCAAGGCTCCTCAAGCATGCTGATCACAAGCAGACTAACAGGATAATAGGGATAAATCATATATAATCCACTTCTTCTAAAAGAAAAAGAAAAATAATTTTGAAGGCTATCAAAATATTTAATCTCAAAATATCAGGTAATTTTAATGTGAAGACATGAGCATTTTTTATTATGATCTGCCTGTAAAGTGTAATCTTTGGAACGATGCATCTATATCTGGAACTCATATGACATATATCTGCATTCACTATCTTTGCACATTAAAAGAAAAGATCAGACCCTCTGGTGACAGTCCCTATAATTCTTCCTTCATGCTAAAGGAATATTTTTTTTCTTGAATTCTTAGTCCCTAAATCACTGCCTACTTTGCCTTGTGTTGGGATGCAAACTGATCCATTTTTGGTTGTGCTTGTTTTCTTTGGCACCAGATGCAAACTGGATTTCTGGATTTCATTCTGAAATGCTCTGGGGAGCCTCTGTTTTTTTAATGTCAATTATCCTAGATATAAGGTGAAATCATCACAGTGGCTGGTCAAGCATAAATTGAGTCTCTGCAATTTCTTTCCTCTTTTATCTTAAGACTGTGACATTTGCAGATTCCATAGCCAACAATAGTCACTGTTTTCCCTACTAGATGTTCTCCCTCTATACCTTCTCTGTTTGCTTCCTTGCCCAGTGAAAAGCTGTTGGTCACATTCTTACCTGCTACATTCTTTGGATGCTAGAAGGTAACTATCAAACTTTCAGTTCATCTCAGACACTTGCTTACTTCACTCTTGTGGAGAGTATTGCCTCCAAAGTAGAAAAATGAAAATATGTGCTTGCATTGTGAAGCAGGAGCCTTCAAGGCATTTGTTTTGAACAGATCAATAAATAAATACATATGAAACAAACTGAACATGTGCAATATTCTCTCTGGGTCCTGGTTTGAGCCATTTCTGGACCCTCCTTTATAGAAGTCAGCCTTCTCTCTGAAGGACTGCTATGTCCAAATCTACCTGAAGAAATTCTAAATCTTCAGAAGAGTCAACAGCAAGGCCCAATCAGTGCTTAGATCTTTGACAGCAGACCAAGCAGGCACCCAGGTCATCATCTTCCCACTACACTGAAAAGTATTACATAGATATGCATTGTATATTTAAGTGTTTCTTATTTTAAAATTTGCAACTATCTGTATACTACAGGTGAAACTTGAAAAATTAGAATATCGTGCAAAAGTTCATTTATTTCAGTAATGCAACTTAAAAGGGGAAACTAATATATGAGATAGACTCATTACATGCAAAGAAAGATAGTTCAAGCTGTGATTTGTCATAATTGTGATGATTATGGTGTACAGCTCATGAAAACCCCAAATCCACAATCTCAGAAAATTAGAATATTACATGCAATCAATAAAACAAGGAGTGTACATAGAACAATATCGGACCTCTGAATAGTATAAGCATGCATATGTATTCAGTACTTGGTTTGGGCCCCTTTTGCAGCAATTACTGCCTCAATGTGGCGTGGCATGGAAGCTATCAGCCTGTGGCACTGCTGAGGTGTTATTGAAGACCAGGATACTTCAATAGTGGCCTTCAGCTCTTCTGCATTGTTCGGCCTCATGTCTCTCATCTTTCTCTTGGCAATGCCCCATAGATTCTCTATGGGCTTCAGGTCAGGTGAGTTTGCTGGCCAATCAAGCACAGTAGTCCCACGGTCATTGAACCAGGTTTTGGTGCTTTTGGCAGTGTGGGCAGGTGCCAAGTCCTGCTGGAAAATGAAGTCAGCATTCCCATAAAGCTCGTCTGCAGAAGGAAGCATGAAGTGCTCCAAAATCTCCTGGTAGACGGCTGCATTGACCCTGGACTTAATGAAGCACAGTGGACCAATACCAGCAGATGACATGGCTCCCCAAATCAACACAGACTGTGGAAACTTCACACTGGACTTCAAGCATCTTGCAGTGTGTGCCTCTCCAGACTCTGGATCTTTGGTTTCCAAATGAGATGCAAAAGTTGCTCTCATCAGAAAAGAGGACTTTGGACTACTGAGCAACAGACCAGGTCTGTTTTTCTTTAGCCCAGGTAAGACGCTTCTGACGTTGTTTGTTGTTCAGGAGTGGCTTGACAAGAAGAATACGACATTTGAAGCCCATGTCCAGGATCCGTCTGTGTGTGGTGACTCTTGATGCACTGACTCCAGTCTCAGTCCACTCCTTGTGAAAGTCCCCAACACTTTTGAATGGCCTTTTCCTGACAATCCTCTCCAGGCTGCGGTCATCCCTGCTGCTTGTGCACCTTTTTCTTCCACACTTTTCCCTTCCACATAACTTTCTATTAATGTGCTTTGATACAGCACTTGGGGTACATCCAACTTCTTTTGCAATTACCTTTTGAGGCTTTCCCTCCTTATGGAGGGTGTCAATGATGGTTTTCTGCACAACTGTCAGGTCAGCAGTCTTCCCCATGATTGTGATTCCTACTGAACCAGACTGAGAGACCATTTAAAGGCTCAGGAACCCTTTGCAGGTGTTATGGTTTAATTAGCTGATTAGAGTGGAACACTTTGAGCCTAGAATATTGCACCTTTTCACAATATTCTAATTTTCTGAGATTGTGGATTTGGGGTTTTCATGAGCTGTAAGCCATAATCATCACAATTATGACAAATCATGGCTTGAACTATCTTGCTTTGCATGTAATGAGTCTATCTCATATATTAGTTTCCCCTTTTAAGTTGCATTACTGAAATAAATGAACTTTGGCACGATATTCTAATTTTTCGAGTTTCACCTGTATGTATGAGGCTATGCAGATCTCTGATCTCTTTTTTCTCTTCTTTGTGCGATAGTATATGACTTTCCAGTTCTCACTGCAGTGGGGAAGGAATGCATTGGCTTCTGAGATTCGTTTTACTGAATCCAGAATGCCTTGGATATCCCCCTTTGCAGTTTCACTTAAAAAAAGAGAGAGAGAGCTCTGAGTAGAGGCAAAAGGGGATGAACTTTCTTTTTTTCTTTCTTTTTTAACAGTGATCTTCATCAAGCAAAAACAATGAACTGGTTAAACTGGGGTTGTGGTTCATTTGAGTTACAAGCAGAGGTCTCCACGATCACAAATCCATCTGCAGGTAATGTTTGAAAGATTGAGGGTTTGTGTGATTGGCCAAAGAAAAGTGATGTAAATGAGATGGAGCTGTATCTGTGGTAACAAGGATAAATAACAAAGGCAGCTTCTAGCAGGAGATGCATCCCTCAAATCAACTGCTATACATCTACACAATGACTTGAAAGCATCTCTACATAAAGCTGCAGTCTGCCACCAGCCTGAGCTCTGCCCCAGAAAAAAAAACTGCAGTCATATTCCTGGTGCTGGCACAGCATGTGTGAACTAGAGCTCAGACAGAATCCCCTGGTCTTGAAAAGGCAGTGGTACATTCCTCCGATTATGAACCTCCACTAAATTGGTTGCTGTGCATTTAATTCTACTTCCATCTTTCAGAGCTTTCAGGTCCTGTGCAGCATCTTTCCAACTAGCTCAGGTTTTCAGAGACAGGTGCGTCTCCATTTCCAAATAATTAGAACCACAAGACTCAACAGCTCATTCAGCTATTTGTCTCATTTGACAATCGAGAAGACTGCCCAGGATTACAAGCAAGTGCTGAGCTGCAGAGGATGGATGGTGTCGGTGGCAACAGGACTATGTCTTACAGTCGATGGAGTTACGACAGGTACTGTGCATCAAACTCTTTATGTTCCCTCCCACCTCCTCCTTCCATTGGGGAAAGGTGCACACTCAGGTTGACACTGATTGTTGCTCATTCCTTAGCAAAGCCTCAAGTCTTCTGCAGCTGTCCTACGGAAGCAGTTCTGGGTTTAGAAATGGAAAGCTAGCACATTCCCTCCTTCCCTCCCTCCCTCCCTCCCTCCCTCCCTCCCTCCCTCCCTCCCTCCCTTCCTTCCTTCCTTCCTTCCTTCCTTCCTTCCTTCCTTCCTTCCTTCCTTCCTTCCTTCCTTCCTTCCTTCCTTCCTTCGCTTTGGACATTAACTGGCAACACCAGATTCCCTGTTTTTTTCCCCAACTTATAGTTCCAAGAGAAAGTCACCCTCTTCAGCCAGGTATACTAGAGATTGGAAAGTTCCTAGAGATGTGCCTATTTTTCTTCTTCCACAGAAGTGGCTTCCCCAGAACGAAGTGTAGAGGAACGCCGCATGCTTAATTGCAAAAAGTGTTATACAATTTAATTAGAAATTCATCTGTAGGCAATCTCCAAGGGGACAGGTTGGTGAGATTTTCTTCGTCATAATTTTGCAAAGTCTCCTTGAAGCATTAAGGTGACCTCTCCTCAAAAGCTAACCATATTGCTTTTTGGAGGCTGTCAATCATCTGGCAACAAAGTATCATTTCCCCCCCCCCATTGGTTTCCTTCCTACTGCATTATTCCAGTGACATTTTTCTGTTATAGGTAGTGATGTGTGCGCAAGTTAAACCATACAAATAATTGAACTTCAAGACCCTGACAGGCTTTAATCAAGTGTCAGACTCCTTTTAAAAAATGTAATTACGTATATGTATTAGCTTGATATGCCTATATGTTATCCCTAAATAATAAGTAATTGATGGACCATAAAAGGGAAAATCTGAACATGGAAGAACTAATTGCTGTGTGTCTGGATTGAAGAACATGGGTTTGGTAGTCATATAAAACCTGGCAACAAATACTTTGTGCAATTAAAAAAAAGGAAAATGAAAATACATAGGAAGTAGCCAATGCTTCTTGTAGTCTTGTTCCATTATATCCTCTCTGAATGGATTCCTTTTTGATAAACAGCTAGTTTATATTAGCAACACCCAAACATTATTTATTGTAGCAATAGCTTTTATTTAACAATACTGTTAAAGTTCACCATAGTTATTTACTGTTACAACTGATAGTGGCTGAAATATGGACAACATTCTTTCTCCTTTCCATTGCCCATCTCTGTTGTGAAGGTCAGGACTGCTAGATTTTAGCTGCGAGTTTGCAGATTCATTTTGGATCTTGGGACCAACTCCAACAATTTCCAGACAGATCGAGAATGATCCTAAATTACCCTAAACTAAAGCTGGGAGATTGAGAAGTTGTAGAGAGGTTTTTGTTGCTCATTAAAAATAATAATCCTACAATTATCATGATTGACCACTAATAATAATAACTGGTTTCCCAAAAGTCTGAGATAGATGGCTATAGCAATGGGAAGTCAAAGAACGTGTTGCATCTTGAATAATAAGATCTTAGAGGTACTTGTGTTAACGGAAGAGTAGCTGCATTAGCATTGAAGTACTACAAGGAATAAGCAGATTCCAAGCTTGTTAAAGCATCAGCAGATGTGGAAAATGTTAATGTTACTCGGGATACTTGTCTGCAAGATCTCAAGTTTATTTTCTCCTCTGTCTAGAAGACCCTACAGATATGTCAACTATACATGATGTAGCTACATTTTTTATTACACATACCACATACAAGATAAACAATCTATTCTATACAGATATACAGTTGTTTAGATGAGGTTTTTTCCCCCTAAATAGATGGGCTTACTCTTATGTAGACTAAGAATTGTCCATTGCAATTATCTCATCTTAACCTTGGATATTTCTGTCAAAAACATTTTCAAGGCATTAAGAAACGTATTTCGCTTGCCTATGCTGGCATAGATTTTGCAGATAAATAAATAAATGTATATTTTCTATATGTTTCATAACTGATTGCAGAGAAACAAGGGTAGCATGTAAGCCAGACATGTCAAACACAAGGCCCGGGGGCCAGATCTGGCCCGCGAAGTGGTTTCATGTGGCCCGTGAAGCCATCCTGGAAACAGTGAGGGAACGGCCCCCGCTGCCTTGGCTCCGGCCCAGGCCAGCCAGGAGCCAATGTACAATTTTGTGGTGGTCATCTATGCTGAAATACATTCAGTCTTAGCTCCACAAGGCCATCTGGAAACAGTGAGGGACCGGCCCCTGCCGCATCGGCCCCGCCCCCGGGTGCACGCTGGGGAGGTATCACCCTTTGTGAGGAATGAAGAAATGCACCATCACCTGGAAGTGGCCAGCACATGGCCCTGCCTACTTCGGGCAGGCTAGGGGCTGGGCAGCGTTGTGCTTCTCTTCAGATTTGTGCCACCCGGCTCAGCCTCTCGGCGCTGTGAGGAGAGGGCCATGTACTGGCCACTTCCAGGCGGTGGTACATTTCTTCATTCCTCGTGAAGGATGACACTTCCCCAGCTGCGTTTCTTGCCTGTTTTTCTCCCTCCCTCATCTCAAATATTTTCCCATCACTCTGTTGGAAGGAAGGAAGAAGGAAGGAAGGAAGGAAGGAAGGAAGGAAGGAAGGAAGGAAGGTAGGAGAGGGAGGGTCTGAGGGAAGTCCTGCCTTAGTCCTTCCCTGCTGCCCTTTCACCATCCTCTTGCCCCCTCCTCCTGGCCTAACCTGGGTGGTCTCCCATCCTATTGCTAAGGAAGCTTTGGATACAAAGCCAGATCTCCTCACATGGAGAGGAAGTGGGGCCTCTGATGTTGCCCTCATACCCATCATGAGCAACCTGGCTAAGGAGAGCAAGCACAGCAGCTGGGCACCCCCTTGGGGAAGTGGGGGTGGGCTTAGTGCTGCGGGTGCTTGAGGGCTAGGCTGGGCATTTGACCTCCGCATCACTGTCCAGCCTTCTGCCCCCCCGCATGGCCTGAGAGGAACAGTGAGGCTCCTCCAGTGGACCATTCCTCGGCACTTGCCCCAGTCCCATCTCTTTCTGCCAGAGACCCTCAGATTTGTCCCACTCCTGCCCAGGCCCCCATAGGCACCATTGATGCAAACAATGTAGAGCTGGCCATGCCCACCCAGTAGGTCACACACACTCCAGCCATGCCCAACCAGTAGACCATGCCCACCCTGGCCACAGCCACCCAGCCCCTCAAGGGTAACCACAATGCTGATGCGGCCCTCAATGAAATTGAGTTTGACACCCCGGATGTAAGCCATGCATGGTCTACAACTACTCTTTTGGTGCTCTTAGAGTAATTTCACTTTTCAATCTCCATAGCCCCTCAAAACATTGGGCCCACTTGGGTCCTGCTTTGGTCCACTTCTGGAGTGTGGCCTTTGAAATGAAAATAAAAACTAGTGGAACTCTCAGGTGACAGAGGTTGTACGTCCTTGATTTATTACCTGAAATGTGGACTGGTATCCATCAGCCATCTTTGACTTAAATATTAAATCAGACCACATGTTCTCTCTATCCCTCTCCCACTCTTTCTCCTCTGCTTTTTAGACTCAATTCAAAAATTAGCACATTTACCAAGCAAAATGATGGTAGTATTAGTTAGAAATATTCAACTAGCCAAATATTTGCACAATTTTAATGCTAGTCCAATGCCACTTTTGCTGATTTAGTTACTGCTTCTTACTTACTGCTATCCTTCACCTTCTTTTTTCTATTAACTCTCTGATTCAGTGTTTAGTGCATATAGCAACCATTTGCATTATATAACCACAAAACAAGCAGAAAGCACCCTGACTATATTGGGGAAAAACCCACTATAAGGAATTTACCCTAACCCCTGCTCCCTATGTACATATCCACTTTTTCTCCTCACTCTATCCTCACCTATAGCATCAGTCATGCTAAATAATCCTTACTTTGGCTGCAGATATTATGTGGCCATAGGGAGCAGCGCTGCAATAATATGGCAACTAGTAGTAGAATAACTGATGGGAATTAAATGGGTGATTTTGTTTTGGTTTTGCATTCTCAAAAGCATATGAAATGAACTTATAGACTCAGTCCTAAATGTTGGAACAGCAGTTCCCTCTGACACCTTACACCAGGGGTGTCAAACTGCCAGCCCGGGGCCAGATGCATCATAGCAAAACTGCGCCCACCCCATTGCCAGCAATGACAAAAAAGTCACAATATGTCATGACACGTCACGTGACCTTGTGAGTTTGACACCCCTGCCTTATACCATTGGTTGGCTACTGCTACTGATTGTTACTGAAGTCCAGCAGAAAATAAATAAAAATGAAGGGAATCCTTTGGGGGGATAGAGGCAGAACTCAGAGGAGTCATAGCAGCTAGAAACTGCCTTTTTTTTTTTTAGAAGGATGTCCTTGGGAACCAAATGTTAAACTCTGTTGAAGTTGGCTTAGTTCTCAGGCTGTCTGCAGGGCTGCAGCAGGTGGAGATTTCTTATCTATCCACTCCTGTTATAAGTCTCGATAAGAAACCAGTGTTTCTCAACTCTGGCAACTTGAAGATGTGTGGACTTCAGCTTCCCAAATTCCCCAACCAGTTTTGGGACTTCAGCTCCTGAAATTTCACAGCCAGGAATTTGGGGAGTTGAAGTGTGCACATCTTCAAACTGCCAAGGTTGGAAAACACTGCTTTATTCCTGTTTGGGAGACTCTACATTAGGGTTGCGCACACATTAAAAAGAACATTTGGAGAAATGCTTTGGCT
Organism: Vipera berus; assembly: GCF_964194415.1. Taxonomy (NCBI): domain Eukaryota; kingdom Metazoa; phylum Chordata; class Lepidosauria; order Squamata; family Viperidae; genus Vipera; species Vipera berus. Next base: position 102,278,537 of record NC_138202.1, on the reverse strand, counting down.
CTCACAGAAGCACATAGCATATCTCTGTTATTAATCTAAACTGGTTCAACTTTTTTTCAGACTTCTGTATTAGTTGCTGCATTAGTTGCTGTTCTACATCCTGGATTGATTTTAATTAATTTTAATTTCAACAAGTGGATTCTTAAAGCAGTAGCATCTTTTTTTCCAAATTTGGGAGGAAACCTGAAAAATGTCTGGCTACCTCAATCAACAAATATGAACAATACAATTAATGGTTGTTATGAATGATGATTAAGGCAGTTACATTAAACTGAAGCAATACATGCTGTTTATTCGTTCTTTTTTAAAACACATCTTTCTGTATTGGTCAGTTCCAATTTCTATCAGAATAGTTGTCAACTGAAAGGAAAAATTAGAAAGATATCCCAGCATCTGTAGTTAGAATCTTCTACTGCATTTTGTTTTCTTCTGAAATAATCACGTTTTCAGTTTTAAGGTTGTATCTTGCATTCAGTTAGATCTGAACTTTATTTTATGACAACATATTATTAGGTAGCACTGCAATGTATTCTAATGTCTGGGAAATTTGGGTTATAACTGGAGACAGCATATTTTTCTCTAACATTTTAGAGGCCACAATTCTCCAAGTATTCATCCAAGTGCTTTGTGACTGACATACATACATACATACATACATACATACATACATACATGTCTACTTTGTAAAGGTGTGTAAGTATAGCATTGGAAATAGTTTTGAAAAGTACATTTTCAAAATATTAGAAGTGCTGTTAAAAGCAAGAACATCTTTATTTCTATGGGCTGATTTTTTTTCCACTCACTTAAGACCTGGCCTTCAGGGTCCAAAGACATGTTTTCATTGCTAGGAGCACTTGAGAAAAGGTGAGGAGATAATTACTTTCAGTTCATGACTATCATATCTGTTGCCATGGATGCACAGAAAATGGAGGAGGAGATTTTTTTTTATCAGCTTGATTCAAATATGAAATGATCAACTATGGAACAAGGCCTATCTCATACTCGGACTGTTGACTCAAGAGCATTTCACAGTTGCTACTTAAGGCCTCTGGGCACATATAAATGACGTTCATACTACTAATCAGAAACATTCAGCTTCTTGATAGTGGCAAACCATTGCCATTAGCTATTTCCGCAAAACAGATATTAAGGATCCTTATTGTTTAAAAAGTCTGCTGTAAGAAAGAAGGAAACAAATTTAAAAGTTGCTGTAGTACTGCTCTGTGTCTTTTTTTTCCCTAAAAGAAAACTAACAGGAAAGGAAAACTAGCATTGATCTGGATAGGTGAATGGGTAGAAGTACCAAAAGAAGGGTGGTTATGACATTAGTTAAAAAAGGAACTTAAAGTAATGGATAAAGAACTAAAACGGGAGCATTTGACATCAGAATAAAAATATTTTATTACAATCATTGAACAGAAATAATAGAATAGAATAGAATAGAATAGAATAGAATAGAATAGAATAGAATAGAATAGAATGCAGAATGGAGTAGAGTAGAGTAGAGTAGAGTAGAGTAGAGTAGAGTAGAGTAGAGTAGAGTAGAGTAGAGTAGAGTAGAGTAGAGTAGAAGAGTTGGAAGGGATCTTGGAGGTTTTCTAGTCCAACCCACTCCTCAGTCAGGACAAATGGTTGACCAATTTCTTCTTAAAAGTTTCCTGTGTTGGAACATTCACAATTTCTGGAGGCAGGTTGTTCCACTGATTAACTGTTCTAACTGTCAGGAAATTTCTCCTTAGTTCTAGGTTGATTCTCTCCTTGACTAGTTTCCATCCGTTGCTTCTTGTCCTGCCTTCAGGTGCTTTGGAGAATAGCTTGCTTCCCTCTTCTTTGTGGCAGCCCCTGAGATATTGGAACACTGCTATCATGTCACCCCTCGTCCTTCTCTTCATTTGAATAACATAACCAGATAAGATTAATAGAATAAAATAGATTAGAGGAAAATGAGGTAAATGCAAAAGTATAGTAAACTTGAACTGTTCCTACTAAAGTCCTGATGGATTTTGACAGTTTTTAAGCAAAATTTGATGACTTTATAAAAGAGTATATTTTTCTGATTAGCTAAAGGCTAACAAAAGTAAAAGGAGTCAGTGTAACCTGAATACTGAGATAATAACGATGCAATAAGATTGTAATAAAATTGGCCATAAAGAAGTACAGAGGCTGCTGTTTTATTAGCTCCTGGTTTATAAGGACAAAGGCATTTTTATATGAGATTTTCTGGATTTTTGCTCCCCAAACCGCAGTTTGAAATATATTTCAGACCATTTTGAAATTTTGGTATAGTAATTTGCTTGAGTGAGACTTGTGTGGTGACCTGATCATCTAAATAGACATCAGTGGGAATTAGGCCATTCTCAATTTGTTGTTCAGTTTCAAATTCTCATTGTCTGATGTTCTTCCTGGGTGAGTCATATGTCGTGATGATGAAGGTCTAAAGGGAGAAGCTGCAGTAATGCAGATTCTCTTTCAAGCCCCTTTTCCTAATTATCCAGATGGTTTCCTATTTGATGTCAGATTCTATACAAAACTCCATGGCAAGATTGTATCTACTTTGTTACAAGGAGGTGATGAGGATTCTTGAATAATATTTGATGAAGAAGATATAGTTTAGTGCACCTTTACTGCATCTTAAGGCAGCAAGGAGAATCTGTATTTATCTTAGAACTGTTTCTACATCATTAGGAACATATATTTTGCTTTGTCCTTTGAATGAACCAATATATGAAAAAGCAGAGGCAACTCTTATGCTTGATTTGGTAGTTGCAGCTGGGGCTTATTGTTGTTCATAGGTTGTTCAGTGAGCAACTGGTTGAACATACATTATTCCTGTCCATTGATTCTTATTCACCTCTTGGGCTCTGTGAAAAATAAATTCACACCCTCTTCCTTGTGATAATCCTTCAAGTATTCAAAGACTGGTATCTTGTCTCCCCTTAACCTTTCCTTCTTAGATATCCCTTTAACCATTCTTCATAGAATTTTGCTTCCACGCCTCTCACCATCTTTTGCACTCTTCTCTGCAGTCTTTACTATTCCTCAGCATATTTCTTTTATTGTGGAGACCAAAACTGGACACAGTATTGCAGCTGCAGTCTGACCAGTACAGCAAAGAGGTAAACTATCACTTCTGTTAATCTAGCCTAATATTGCATTGGTTCTTTGGCAATTCTAGCACACTGCTGGCTCATGGTTAATTTATGGTCTACCAGTATACTGAAATCCTTCTTACAAGTGCTATTGCAAAGCCAGATCCACCTATCTTGTAGGAGGAGGAGGAAGAGGAATTGTTGTTGTTGTTGTTGTCGTCAGCCAGGTATTCAGACTGGGTTTGGCATTTTTGACTACCCATTGAGTCCTTACCAAGGACCTGGGATAGGCAGATGTGGATGTTTGACGGTGTTACAGATATCATTGCAGGATAGAAGCTGTTCCCAGTAAGGCTGCCTTTCGCAATTGACTGCTGCCAGATTTGTCAATGCTAATGGTGTCCAAGTGGTGCTCCAGTTGTTTTGGGATTGCACCCAAGCAATCTATTATTATTGGTACTATCTTTGCTTGCCTTTGCCACAGTTGTTCTATATCTATTTGTATTTTGTTCTATATCTTTGTATTTTGTTATTTTCTCCAGTTCTTTCTCTTCTCTTCTTCTGTCTCCAGGCACTGCCACGCCTACTATCCTGACTTTTTTGTCTTTCTGATCGACAATTATTAAGTCCAGGGTGTTATGTGGCAGGTGCTTGTCTGTTTGAATTCTAAAGTCCCAGAGCAATTTAACGTTTTCATTTTCTATGACTTTCTCTATTTTACAGTCTCACCAGTTCTTGCTTGCAGGAAAATGATATTTCTTGCAGATCTTCCAATGCACCCTTATTGCTTCTTTGCCATGCCACTGCTTGTAATCAGTCTGTGATCTTCTAGCAGCAGCTTACCAGGTGGTCCACTGTTTCTTCAGCTTCTTTGCATAGGCGGCTGAAGGTGGATGATGATGATCATGGTTTGGAATGGTTTGTTTTTTCACAAAACAATGCTGTTCCTTTCTAAATGCTTACAAATCCATTGTTTGATTGTTTTTTCCCCCTAAAGTTTTCCCAGATACTGATGTAATACTGATGGAACTGTAGTTTCCTTGATTTGTATTTTCTACCAGTTTTTTCATTTCAGTTCTTTTGCTTCTCATCTAAGAAACTTCTTCAGTTCTGAAATATTACTGAAGAACTGAAGAAGCTTCTGGGGTGAGAAGTGAAACGTCTTCAAACAAAAACAAGAATGTCCAGTTGCCTCCTGAAAAACCACCTTTGGGATAATCAGGTGGAACATGACAGTGTAGATGTTGTGGACACTACCTGATTTCTGGGTAAGGTCTTTGTTACACTTCTGTATTTCTCCAAGAGATCTCTCTCTTGCATGGTTTTCCTTCTGTTCCTATTATCTACATAAGAACCACTTGACCAGCAGATTTGTGCATTGCAAAAAGGAACAGAAATTGCCCACCATATTCTAATAGTGTTGGATCTAAACCAAAGAGTACATTCTAGAATGCCGAGGGCATTTTCTCAGAAATTAGGTCATTCTGTTCATTTTTTTTCCAACATGTATAAAGCAATGGATTTTACTGACTTCAGAATTTAATGTGAGCCATTCCCAAAGTATATTAACAGGAAGCTGACCAAATAAATACAAACTGCTTCATGAATACATAGTCATTTCCTGAAACCATGTTCCCTTCTGGCAAGAATATAAATGCTGTTATTACCTCAGCACAAACGGTACCTGCTTGATTTTCATTGCTCTTAATTTCCTTTTCCAGTCATACCCGTTCTTATAGGAACAAACCAAGTGGAAGCTGCCAAGAAGCATTGTTACAACAAGAGCTAATACAGGATCTCTCTCTCTCTCTCTCTCTCTCTCTCTCTCTCTCTCTCTCTCTCTCTCTCTCTCTCTCTCTCTCTCTGTGTGTGTGTGTGTGTGTGTGTATGTGTGTGTGCTCTTTTTCAGTCCCTGGAAATGTTTTCTAACCTTTGATAAGAAAGTGGGAACTGTAATGAAGCTTGCAATTCAAACAGAGCAAGTAACTTTACCTTTGACCTCTGCTTGTGGGGATCAGCACACCCCACACCATAGAGCTGTCCCGGACCTTTGAAATGTTCCACTATTATGTCTGATTGTATGCCATTGCCTTTCTTGATCAACCTTATTTCAGAGAACTTTTTCTGTCACAGGAGTTGAATTAGCACTTATCTTTCTGTGGTTGCCACTACCTACATTTTTATCACATTAATATTACACCAGGTTTTTGCTATCCTTTTAAACATACTGCTGCTAAATTTGAATCCACTACTTCTTTGAAATGATCTTGCTACTCTAACCTGGAAAGGCAAGATGGAAATATTTTAATAAAATAATATTTGAGAATAATTAGGTGATCCTCCCCAGCCACAGGCTGAATGTGTCCTCAACAGCCAACAGCTATTAATAGGTATTAGTTGGCCTTTTCCTGCAACTATTCCTGAGTGATAGTACTCTCTATCCATTCTTTATTTGGCAAAAATAATATTGGTGTGAAATTTGCCATCCCCATTATCAATCCCTTTTCTGCCTCTCTTTCCTCTTTTACTTCCAGGTACTTGGCATTGCAAATGGGATGCATGTGGGGAAAGACCTTAAGTCTCTCTCTCTCTCTCTCTCTCTCTCTCTCTCTCACACACACACACACACACACACACACACACACACAAATAACAGTATAACAGAGTTAGAGGAGACCTTGGGGGACTTCTAGCCCAACCCTATACCATTTCAGACAAATACCTGTCCAGTCTCTTCTTAAAAACCTTCAGTGATGGAGTACCCACAACTTCTGAAGGCAAGCCATTCCACTGATTTAATTGTTCTCACTGTCAGGAATGTTTTCCTATTTCTAGATTGGATCTCTCCTTGATTAGTTTTCATCCGTGTCTTCTTGTCCTGCCTTCAGGTGCTTTGGAGAATAGGTTGATCCCCTCTTCTTTATGGAAGCTGCTTAGATATTGGAACACTGCTATCATGTCATCTCTGGTCCTTCTTTTTATTAAACTAGACACACCTGGGTGCATACACACAAGCACACACTGTATTTTAAAATTTATGTTTTAATATATTGTTCAGTGATGGTTCAGGTGTTCCCTGATAAAGTATTTCAGTGGAAACATACTGGGTGATAAATATAATTATATCTGCTAATTATGATATAATTCCTATAAAGCTCCTGTTATTTCCTTGAAACATAATATTTACCTTGAGAAGATAATGAGCATCTGTTTTGCCTCTCTTTCCCTGTCATTTCAAATCGAAATGTCCTGATTAAACACTATAACAGTAACATGATTATTTTTCCAATATATACCAGGGTTCTGAAAAAAATAATAATGCTGAATTTTGTTTTAATTACCGTTAGATAATACTGGGATATTTTCAACATTCACTGTAATTAGGCATAGCTGAGGCTAAATTTTCAAGTTATCTTTTACAGGCTTCCCATTGTATCATTATCTTCCCTGTTTATACTACATAGAATTTTTTTTAAAAAATGAAAACTCAGTTGAAGCTGGACTCAAATTGAATCACTCAGAATTGGAAAAGAGTATTTCTGTATCTGCTCGGATGCTCGCTGTCTGGGATAGTGTCTCATTTCCAGCAAACGTTGCATACGTCATGCAACCAGTTTTAAGTCAAGTATGGGGAGAAAAGAGGGAAATTACAACCTGGGACATAAATCTGATTCAAAAACAGCTCCTTACCAGATAGACTGTGGTAAATTAAGCACCTCCTTCAGCTATGCAGTGCATCTTTGCCTTGAAAAAAAACAAAGTCCAACAAATTGTACACCCCCCCCCCAGAGTCACACGCTTGTGAAATAAGTGGCTATATAAATTAGACAGACAGACAGACAGACAGATGGAGAGAAAGAGAGAGAGAGAGATGTAAAGATAGAGATAGACTAGAATAGAGCTGGAAGGGACCTTAGAGGTCTTGTAGTCCAGCCCTCTGCTCGAGCAGGAGAACTGTCCTACACCATTTCAGACAAGTGACTGTCTAGCCTCTTCTTAAATACCTCCAGTGATGGAGTGCCCACGATTTCTGGTGGCAAGCTGTTCCACTGGTTAATTGTCCTCACGGTTAGGAAGTTTCTCCTTAATTCCAGGTTGCTTCTCTCTTTGGTTGGTTTCCATCCATTGTTTCTTGTCCTGCCCTCTGGTGCTTTGGAGAATAGTTTGTAATGTTTGTAATGAGAGATAGAGAGATGAGAAGTTCTTCTCAAGTCTAAGCTGAAGTCAAAGATATCCAGAGAGCCCTGCTCTCTTACATTTTCCAGCATGTCAATAACAACAAAAGTTGCTGTCCTCCTTGGAACCTTCCCTAGAGCAGTATTGTATCTTTTTAAATGTGCAGTAACCGGGACTGTACACAATATTACAGATGCAATTGCACCATGGATTTATGTAAGGCCTTATGATACTAGCAACTAGATTTTCAGTACTGTTTCTTATTATCCTTCCTGTGCTATTGGCCTTTCTAAACAGTAGATGCACCCGGTGTCATCCTCCTACCTTCAATTTCATCAACCTCATCTGTCATGGCTAGCTCTGATCCCATTTCTTTCTATGAGCAGTTAGGATTTTTCACTCCAACATTTATACCGTTTATACTTGCTTACATTGAATGACACCTGCCACTTTGATTCCCACTCCCTTAACATGCAAAGATCCCTTTGGAGCTCTTCACCATCCTTTTCTGTTTTTATCATGCTAAGCCAGAGATCCCCAACCTTTTGGTTCTGTGGAGAGTGGTTTTTTTCACGAACCAGAGAGAGGATGGTTTTGCGTGCTGCCTGCATCCCCACAGATGGGGCTTCACTTATTTGCACGGACTGCTTTCTGGACCGGGGGTGGGAGACCCCTGCATTAAACAATCTACAGTAGTGTTGTTAGCAATAGTAGACTTGGTGGTAAATATTGCTGGGAGCTGAGTTTCCTATTTTTGCACTAGAATCTTGGAGAAAGACTAGAAAAATTTCCATCCTTGATCTAGTTTTTGCTTGCCCTTCTGGAATAGAGCTGGAATGGTCAAAAGTGCGGAGCTGACACAAGGGAACCCAGTTTTTAGTGCACAGAAGCTTCTTGGATGACTTTGGGACAGTTATTCTCTGCCCAACTTACCTTACAGGATGGTGGTTGTGGGAGAAAAATAGGAGGGGACACAGTGTAAGCCACCTTAAAGACTTGAATGAAAAGCAGAATGGAAATATATCTCTCCTTGCCATTTTTCTGCATTCCCAGGCAGTCTCTAAATGCCAACTCTATGTTGTTTAGTTTCGAGATTTACCCTTTGACAGGTTCTTGCAAGTCCCCATTCAGAGAGATGCACAACATGTTTGGTCTTAGGGAACAAGAAAGGTTACCATTTAATCTTGTATTGGATTGTCATTTTGCTGCACGTACGGGTCATTCTCACTTAGCGACTGCCTCATGTAGTGACAGTTTGCAGTTTCAACAATGAGGAAAAAGTAACTTTATGAGGAATCCTCACATTTGTGACAATTATGTCTATAAAGCAAAAGAAAACTAAAGAAAGGTCACAAGAACATTCACAGTTGTACTTGGGGATCACTTTGCTTAACAACAAAGTTGCTGGTCCAAGTTGTGGGTGGCGAAATGAGGACTACAGGTAGTCCTCAACTTATGACATTTTGTTTAGTGACCATTCAAAGTTACAATGGAATTGAAAAAAGTGACTTATAACCATTTCCCCACACTTGAGACCATTGCAGTATGCCCATGGTCATGTGATCAAAATTCGGATGCTTGGCAACTGATTCACATTTAAGATGGTTGCAGGGGTCACACGATCCCCTTTTGCGACCTTCTGACAAGCAAAGTCAATGGGGAAGCTAGATTCACTTAACAACTGTGTTACTAACTTAATAACTACAGTGATTCACTTAACAACTATGGTAAGAATGGTTGTAAAATGGGGCAAAACTCACTTGATAAATGTCTCACTTAGCAACAGAAATTGTGGGCTCATTTGTGGTCATAAGTGTAGGACTACCTGGACCTGAATATGCAAATGACCTGTGTTTCAGACCTGAAAATTGGAACACAAGGTTTCAAAGAGTTAAGTGAATAAATTATGTACAACACACACATGAATATATAGGGCAAAAGATTTGTGAAATGAGAATCAGTACAATCGTCAGTGCTTAAGCAGTTATTTCTTTTTTTTTTTTTAAAAAAATAAAATTAAAAGTTTACCTACTACACAAACAACGGCTAGTAAGACAATTGAGGGGATTGTAACAAGGTTTTGTACTTCATCGCCAGTACAGACATTGCTCTCAAAGGGGAAGAATTAATACCATCCAACAATAAGAATTGTTTCCCTCATTAATGGCTGTCTTTAATGAGAAGGTTTTCTCAGTGGCCCCCAGAGTGCAATTACAAAGGTGCTGTTTCTTGCCCCTGTTTTAGTTATTTATTGCAATGAGGCCCAAGAAAGAAAGACGTTTAAATCAATGTTGTTGCTATTGGTGATTATCTGCCCAGACCGGTAAATGTTTTGGAACCATCTCTAAACATACTTTCTAATCTGGATTATCTTGGCGATGGAAAGGGCGAAAAGGAGAGAATGAGGAAGAAGGATGCTTGTTTAGAATTTAGTGAGGGGGAGGGGGCTGGGCATTTCTATCCAAACTGCCAGTAAACAGAGCCAGACAGATATCATCACTCCCAACAGGCTGATGAAATGTCTCCTGTTACTTGAGGGATTTTTTTTTAAAAAAAACACCATCTTGTTTATTTTCTTTTTACTTGAGCATTCATAAACACTATAGAAAAGCTTATTAAAAATAGCTTTTTAATGCTTGAATGTTGCCAGCAAAGTAAATTCATTTTCTACTTTACATTTCCTAATCTAATTATATCAAATTATTGAGTTGGGGGGGGGGGAGAGTGATTTTTGGTGTTACTGCTATTTTGTAAAAATGGGAGTAACTCGAATGCAAATAACCCAACCCAACCCAACCTAACGTAACCTAACAAGCTCAGTCTAAGCAGGCAGTTTGAGCAGCCATTTTATCAGTTCAAATATAAGTACTATTTGCAGCTAAATTAATATTGGTTAGTAAAAATAAAAAGGGATCTTATTTATCTTCTCCAAAAGACAAAAAAATGAGTTGAAAATGTATTCATTTATACTTATATATTTATACTTATATAACATATTCATTTATACTTATATAACGTAACTTATCTAAGTAATAAATGGTTAAACAACTTAAAAAAATTTTAAAGTTTAAAATACACTTGAAAAGGAATGCAATAAATCATAGCTACCAAAAGACAGTTAAAAATAAAATTGGCATAAGGTCCATAACCACAGGGAAAAATGGAATAATAAAAACTGTACAGCCTGGAGTGCTTATAAATTACATTTTTATTCTGCCCTGCCTCAATACTTGGAATTTCACAGTTCATGTGATGACAGCAATCATCTCAAGTTTTCTACAACTTTTATCTTCGGAAAGCTTGAAACAACACCATCTGGCTTAAACCATCACCTTCTTACATGAAAAGCAAAGACTGAAACGAAATATGTAACATGGTGTTAAAATGAGTACTTCTTTTTCCCACTTTAACTTCACAACTCTCTTTTATTGGAGTGTGTGCATGCTTGTGTTTAAAGAACTTGTTTTAAGCATGTATGAATCTCATAGTATTTAAGCTATTCATTCCTGTCCTCTGGAACATCGTCTCCCCAGAGAATTGTAGGGCTCCTACACTGGTCCTATTTAAATAAGACCTTAAATCCTGGGCTTTGGGTTACAGAGGGTGATGAAACCCTTGTGTCATGTTTTGGATCTATTATTTTGGCTTTATTGTTGTATTATGTAAGTCATCCGGACTGGTAACAGATTGGGGCAGCATATAAATCTATTTCCCCCCCACTTCATCTCAGTTCTAATTTTGGCAATGAATTCTAGGGAGGTAAAACATGGGAGTTTCATAAGGTTTAAACTGGAAACTCTTATTAACTCTCTCCCATCCATTTGCAAATGTTTGACCAAGTGAGTTTTGTAATGGTTTTTGATTCTACTATGATTTTAAATAGGGATAGGAGCCATCTTGAGAGAGAACCTTCTGTTGGAGGGCAAAACAAACCTTTTGTAAATAACTGATTACACTGGTGCTCATTTAATGGGTTGAAATTCTGGGAGTTGTATCTCCGTCTATCTGAAAAGCACATATGGGGAGAGGATCAAAATAGTTGACTACAAATACTCCATGGATGCTCTTTTTCTTCTTTGTTGTAAGGGAGGGTGTCCTTATACTAAATATTTATGGAAGGGAATTGAAGCGTCAACTATTGTTCTGACAATAGCAACTAAGTTCCCTGCTTAAAATCTTCAGACTTTAAACTCAGACTGTTAGCCTGAGTTTAAAGGGGTGCAATGGCTCAGCAGTTAAAAATGCTGATCTTGTCAGAAAGCTGACAGCCCAGGGTTCAAAACCCGAGTATCGCATGACGGGGTAAGCTTCCATTACTTGCCACAGCTCCTGCCCACCTAGCAGTTCAAAAGCATGCAAATGCCAGTAGATATAGGTGAAACTCAAAAAATTAGAATATCGTGCAAAAGTTCATTTATTTCAGTAATGCAACTTAAAAGGGGAAACTAATATATGAGATAGACTCATTACATGCAAAGCAAGATAGTTCAAGCTGTGATTTGTCATAATTTTGATGATTATGGTTTACAGCTCATGAAAACCCCAAATCCACAATCTCAGAAAATTAGAATATTGTGAAAAGGTGCAATATTCTAGGCTCAAAGTGTCCCACTCTAATCAGCTAATTAAGCCATAACACCTGCAAAGGGTTCCTGAGCCTTTAAATGGTCTCTCAGTCTGGTTCAGTAGGAATCACAATCATGGGGAAGACTGCTGACCTGACAGTTGTGCAGAAAACCATCATTGACACCCTCCATAAGGAGGGAAAGCCTCAAAAGGTAATTGCAAAAGAAGTTGGATGTACCCCAAGTGCTGTATCAAAGCACATTAATAGAAAGTTATGTGGAAGGGAAAAGTGTGGAAGAAAAAGGTGCACAAGCAGCAAGGATGACCGCAGCCTGGAGAGGATTGTCAGGAAAAGGCCATTCAAAAGTGTTGGGGACTTTCACAAGGAGTGGACTGAGGCTGGAGCCACCACACACAGACGGATCCTGGACATGGGCTTCAGCCACTCCTGAACAACAAACAACGTCAGAAGCGTCTTACCTGGGCTAAAGAAAAACAGACCTGGTCTGTTGCTCAGTGGTCCAAAGTCCTCTTTTATGATGGGAGCAACTTTTGCATCTCATTTGGAAACCAAGGACCCAGAGTCTGGAGGAAGAATGGAGAGGCACACACTGCAAGATGCTTGAAGTCCAGTGTGAAGTTTCCACAGTCTGTGTTGATTTGGGGAGCCATGTCATCTGCTGGTGTTGGTCCACTGTGCTTCATTAAGTCCAGGGTCAACGCAGCCATCTACCAGGAGATTTTGGAGCACTTCATGCTTCCTTCTGCAGACGAGCTTTATGGGGATGCTGACTTCATTTTCCAGCAGGACTTGGCACCTGCCCATACTGCCAAAAGCACCAAAACCTGGTTCAATGACCGTGGGATTACTGTGCTTGATTGGCCTGAACCCCATAGAGAATCTATGGGGCATTGCCAAAAGAAAGATGAAAGACATGAGGCCGAACAATGCAGAAGAGCTGAAGGCCACTATTGAAGCATCCTGGTCTTCCATAACACCTCAGCAGTACCACAGGTTGATAGCTTCCATGCCACGCCGCATTGAGGCAGTAATTGCTGCAAAAGGGGCCCAAACCAAGTACTGAGAACATATGCATGCTTATACTTGTCAGAGGTCCGATATTGTTGTATGTACACTCCTTGTTTTATTGATTGCATGTAATATTCTAATTTTCTGAGATTGTGGATTTGGGGTTTTCATGAGCTGTACACCATAATCATCACAATTATGACATACCACAGCTTGAACTATCTTGCTTTACATGTAATGAGTCTATCTCATATATTAGTTTCCCCTTTTAAGTTGCATTACTGAAATAAATGAACTTTTGTACGATATTCTAATTTTCCGAGTTTCACCAAGAGCCTTGGTGGAGCAGTGGGCTAATGCCTCCTTAAGTAACACCAGCTGCCTGCAATTAGTGCAGGTTCGCATCCCACCAGGCTCAAGGTTGACTCAGCCTTCCATCCTTCCGAGGTAGGTAAAATGAGGACCCAGATTGTTGGGGGCAATTAAGCTGACTTTGTAATAATGCCGCTTGGGGTGTGTGTGAAAGCCCTAATAAGCAGGCATATACATAGAATGAAGGCTACTGCTAAGTTTGTAAGCCGCCCTGAGTCTTCGGAGAAGGGCGGGATATAAATGGAAATTAAAATAAAAAAAAATAAATAAAAAATAGATACCATTTAATTGGGAAATTAATAGCCTTCCGTGCACCCTGGTGTATAGTCATGCTGGCCACATGACCACGGAAAAGTCTTTGGACAATGCTGGCTCCCTTGGAGAATTATCACTGTCCCCAAGAGTCAGACGTGGCTGGACAGGGGAAAGTTTTATCTTAAATAATTGAAATGTTAAAGAAGTCCTTAGAAGGAGTAGTTGAGAGACCTCCTTTTCCAAAAAGCTTTGATTATCCAGAAAATGTCCTTCTGGCTGGAAAGTGGCTTTGGCAAAGCTGATATTTAAGCAAATTATATATTCACAAAGATCTGTTATTTATGAATCATAGATTTGTTGCTAGGGCAAAAGCTTCAGCTTCAGACTAAAACAATGATCTTTTATCAGAGCTCCCCAGAGATTTGAAAAGGCTCCCAGTTTGCTCTTTTAAAAACATTATTAAAACAGCCATAGCTATACAATATAAGAATAATGATAAAAAAGATAACAGGAAGTAATGGGAATATAGAACAGGGCTTTTCAACCAGTGGTACGGGTACCACCTGTGGTACCTTGGCACCTGGCAGGTGGTATGCGACCATCCTAGAAAAGTGGTAGCGGGGGAGGGGAATGAGCTGAACCGGTGGCAGCACCGCACAAGCCTGAGCGAGAGACGGCTGGAGCTGCAGAGCTGTCAAGGCTTAGCGGAAGTGCCAGGATCAGTGCCAGGCTCCAGATGGAACTCAGCGCTAATCCTGGCACTTCTGCTGAGCCCAGAAAAAATGCCCATTAGCTGGAATGTTGCAGCATCTTCAGGGTCTTGTGATTTACATTCAGATGCTTGGCAAGTGATTCATATTTATGATGGTCACAGTGTCCCAGGGTCATATGAAGTGACCAAAACCTGCTGCAACCACCCCACCACCACTGCCAATCCTCAACAGAAATGCTCACAACAGTGAAAATCTCGGACAGGAGGAAGAGTGCCGCTGGGCTAGGCAGGCAGGTGTCTTGCTCGGCTGTGGCTTGGGGGTGGCACTTTTTTCAGTGCCACTGTAACTTCGAACAGTCACTAAGCGAGCTGTTGTAAGTCGAGGACTACCTGTACTTCATCACTTTTTTCTTTTCTTTTTTTTTTTTGGTCATCAAGTTTTTGACACCTTGCTAGGCGACTGGTGGTACTCGGATGTTGCCATATCCTAAAAGTGGTAGAATGGGTGAAAAGGTTGAAAAGCCCTGATATAGAATACTGGTTTGTAACTTGCAATAAGATTTGCAAGCACTGTGAACCTCTTGCAGAAGGAAATACTACTGTACCTAGAAATCCCCCTGGCATCCTCCAGGAGGAACTGCAAGCTTGTTTTATTTCAGTGGCATCATTTCTGTTTTAGAAAGGGATCCTGTTTGTGCCATGTAGTTGGTCTTGTACCTTGCTTTTTTTCCTTTCTCTCCTCACTGTGTTGCACAGACATCTTGTAACAAATGATTGTGGGTACCCGTTCTGTCTGAATTGTTCATGTAGGTACCTGCTCTCCAGCTGTTTGACTTGCTGGGTACTACAGTGGGTTCTCACCCTGCCATACTATGCTTTGATGCAACTCTTTTTGTGTGACAGTGGATGGTTGCTGTTGAAATTCAGAATGTGTAGGGTGTTTGTGGCCTTGCGATAAACCGGTTTCTAGGCTTCTATCTTCTTGTCTGTTGACAAGCACATCTAAAAACGGTAATTGTCTAGGTCAGGGGTAGGCAACCTCGGCTCTTTTATGACTCATGGACTTCAACTCCCAGAATTCCTGAGCCAGCTTGGCTGGCTCAGGAATTCTGGGAGTTGAAGTCCATGAGTCATAAAAGAGCCGAGGTTGCCTACCCCTGGTCTAGGTGTTTCTTCCCCCACTGTGAACTGTATGTCTGGGAAGATGGAATTCAGTATGGTATGAAAGTCTTTCAGTGCATTTCTTTTTATGATGACAAACGCATCATCCATGTAGTGGCACCAAAATTCAGGTGTGTAGTATTTTTTTTACATAACTGATAGTATCAATCGCACACCTATACTTAGATATATGTCCTTAGTACTTATTCAAAGACTTTGGAGAAGGAGAGTCTTCAAATTTAAAATATGACTTTCAGTAAAATTTCTATCCGATATCTCATTGTAGAGAAAAAGGGGATGGGCTCTGATGGGCCCTTTCCCTTTTGATCTACACTGGCTGACTTGTTGCAGTAGCCAAAATCTGCTCCATTGGATGGCTGAGGGCCATTTTAATTTCCCATAATGCCATAGGGTATTGGCAAATGAAAAGCATTATGGTAAGTTCAAATATCTGCTAGGCTCAGCTAGGTATTGCCCCATTGCTAGGAAAAGACCTTGAGGCAAACATTGGAGGTGGCTCTGCAGGGGTGCTAGTCTTCAAATGCCAGATAATGACACCAGCCCTGGAAATGAGAATAAAAGCCAAACCAGAAGCACATACGGTACCATCTGAAATGTCAGAGGGGGATAATTTAGTCTCCTTCTGTACCTTAAGACGGTCCAGACATATAGTTGCTTTAAAGTATGCTTAATTAAGTAAGTCAATTACTTGAATTCTTCAGATTAAAGCATTTTACAAGCAAAAATACATGTTACCCTTTTAAAAGGATGAATTGTAATGATAGTTCAAACTGTTTTTTTTTTGCAAATCACACTACACTATGTAGATGTTGTGCATTAGCTGTCAAAGGAGCTAAATGTTTCGAGCAACATTTTGCTTTGATGTTAACAGTTTTCTCTGGTGCTTCCTTTCCTTACCTTACATGTCTAGAATAGGGCATAAAATAGCTGAAAGACTACATGAATGAGCTAGACTAACCTGAGAATATCTGAAAAATAAATATCTAGATTATCCTGAGCAGGCCTTGCTTGCTATATCACATGTGTCTGTGCCTCTACATGGATATGAGTTCACAAATGTTATTCTTCATCATGAAAAAAAAGCTTATACTGATAGAATTATGCCAAACAATAATATCCACTATAACAGAAAAGTATCTATAGTCCACTGCCCCTTAAGCTTTCAGAGACCCACAGATGTTTCATTATAATCTGTTACCACATATGTGGTTTTATATGACTTAATTCCCACTTTTTCAGGGCAGGGTGGAGGATTGACTCTATTTTTACACATTTCCTGTGTGGCATTTTTTAATCTAATTTATCTATAGAAATTTTAAAAAATCAACTAAAACAAAAATAAATTGAATGCGGTGAAAATTTAAGAAATACATGTAATAAAGCAAAAATGAAAGGATTCTGAATAGGTGAACAAAAGCGAAAGTAATACAAAAGTGAGTAACCAATACAGATAATTCTCAACTTATGACTCTTTGTTGAACAACCATTTGAAGTTACAACAGTGTTAGAAAAAGTGACTTATGACTAGTCCTTGCACTTACGACCATCGCAGTGTCCTCACAGTCATGTAATCATGATTTGGGGGCTTGGCATCTATTTATGACAATTGCAGCATCCTGGGATCACATGATCACCATGTGGGACCTTCCCAGCCAGATTCCGACAAGCAAGGTCAATAGAGGAGGCCAGATTTACTTAACAATCACCACTACCACAACAAAAAAGTTGCAAAATTGGGGGTTGTCATATGATGACTCATGTAATGACTTGCATCACTTACTGATGAAAGTTTCAGTCCTAACTGTGGTTGTAAGTCAAGGACTACATGTATGAAGGTAGTACGTAGAGACAGTTTGGTTTAATAGAGAGGAAAAAAATCAGGATTGAATTGAAAACAAATATGAAAGGAGGAAAAGAGAGATAATCATTTAAGAGGAAGAAGACTACAAACATTATTCTTGGAGAGAGTTGATAAGAAACCACCAAAATCTGAGATGAGAAGTTAAAAAAAAGCAAAATATAATTACGAAAAGGTACATGGAAGTGATGGCTTGTAAGGATAGAACTCTATGGTGAAGTATACTGAATAGTATGTCTGCAAATTAGATTTGGTTAATAGTTATATAATTAGTGTTTTTCACTACTATTTTTTCTCTGCTTTGCACAGCATTGTTTATTCCAAAAGAGTATAGTGTTAAGTACAACATAATGAGGCAGGACACTGCACTGTGTAGAGCATCATTTGCACGGTGGATCTCAAGTGTTGGATCATTTCAATAGCCATTTTGTAACTGAGTAATCCCAATAGCATCCATTGTTTGAAGTCACTCATGACATTTTCTTAAGCATGCCCAAAATTCACAATGGCTGGAGACCCGAAATCACCTTGAAATTTCCAGTCCAGATGAAATCGAGAATTTGTTCAGGGTTTTTTTTGGGGGGGGCAGTGGCAGTATATTTTCAAAAATTACTGCAGAACATTTAATCCTCACCACAACATTTATTTTTTATCAAATACACACACACACACACACACACACATGCTTCTATCTAGGTAATTCATAGTATGCAGATGCAATTTCCTTGCCACCCATGGAAACACAAACAGAATACTTTACACTGGGAGGAGTTCAAACATTGCTGAGAATTACTGAGCACTAAGTAATCAAGTGCGTGAAATAAGCCTGACAAGAAATAATTTGCACTATTATGCCAGCAGTTTTAGGAACTGAGCTGAATAGATTTGGTATTGAAGAGACATATGAAGAGATCAACCGATCCCTAGAACTGGAAGACAGGCTGGATCAGTGGATTTCATTCAAGCTACAATACAACCATTCAAATTTATAATCAGAACCAAACATGGCTTCTTATAATTCAACAAACTAGTAAGTGTGCAGTTTTGTTGTTAGATACTGTTCCTCACTGCTTCATTGTTGCTTGTATAATAAAATGCGTTGCTTTTATGTTACCACAACTGACAGTTTTTCAGGATATAGTGATCATACCTGAAAAGGGGAGAACTTCCAACTGAAATGTTTTTCAGTTTTAGCATTTTTTTATTTATTTTTTGCCTTTCTGATCTTACATTCTGTGGCAATATGCTGTGGCTTTTTTCATCGCATAAGTCATCTTCTTGCCCAAAATGGCTTGTTTTGCATATAACAGTTCTTCCAGAACAGTATCACTGTGAAGAATAATAATGAATAGTATAAAGGTGAAACCGGGCTGGGGTGAAAGTAGAAAATATTATCAGATGAATATTAATGCTTTGCAATAAAAGAAAAAAGTCTGAAAGTGGGGAAACTGAAAGCTATGAGAAACAGCTATAAGTAAGTTGTAATGCTTGTAGTAGAATATTTCAATCTGCGTTTCCTTCATTGTGGAACCAATTCAGTTCGAATGTATCTCAAAGTGAACACACATAGGACAGCACCATTAAATAATATGTACGTGGAAAAGGCTTTGAAAAGCTTTGTAGGTAGACCAGGCATCTCATATTTCCTATTTATATGAACTGTGTTAAAATAGTGGCATAGTTTCTCCTATCATAAAAGAAAGTTGTTATGATAAAAAAGATTGCTGGAATGTTTGTAATGGGATAAAGCTTTGAAGCTATTCTAAGATTTATATCTGGATAACACAGGAGTAAAAAATAAAATAACCAATTTATTTGATGGCAAAAAAAAGCTTCAGGAGGTTTTAGAATGGTAGAGTGGAAGGGACCTCAGTTGTCTAATCTAAACCCTTGTTGGGTGCAACTTTAGTTGTCTAATATGTTACAGAATCTCTTTCAATTCTATAATAATAGTTTTTGTGATTAGTTTGTGTTAGCTCTTGCAAATATCCATCTTATATTATGCAGATGTATATATAAATTGGCATACACTAAATAAATAATAAATAAATAAAATATATATAAACAAACATTATAACACAAGAGCACCAGAGATCTTCATCAATAACCTTAAAAAGAAATGCAATTTTTCTGACCATCTTACTATATAGAAATAACACATCTACAGAAAACAGTATATTAATTTCATTTGAGTGTTGTAGATGCCTTACCAGCTTTAAATCCTGGGTATCTTGCCTGTATTTCCAAAATATCACTTTTTCAAAATGGTATTATCATATTTCCCCAGTTCAGATGCTGCTGCTTTATAAACAATTGTGTTTGCAGTTTTATTTTGGTACAAAATTATATTTTACTAGCTAAAATAAAAGGTTGTCATATTTTATGCTGCCTTCACTGAAAATCTCAGAAGTAAAAAAATGGAAAAATAAATAAACTCTTGAATTGACTATGGTTGTTGCACATTTAAAAAAGGGACAAAGTTTTTATTAAATGGTTGTAGCTCCCATCAACTTTTTTGACCCATTGCAGGCTCCCTGGCCTTCAATAATGTTCTTAAAAAGCATGTATATTAAGTTAGTGTTTCTCAGTATTTGCTTGACAGATAATAATGAGAGAAGTGACCTTATTGAGACTGTCAAGGTAATCATTATTTGACAATAAATGTCTAATAATGTTCTAATCCAGAGGTCCCCAACATTTGAACACCAGGGACTGGTTCCATGGAAAGAGGTTTTTCTGTGGACTGGAGGGGGCGTGGTTTTGTGTACTGCCTGCATCCCACAGATGGGGCTTTGCTTGTTCGTGTGGACTGGTTTCTGGCATGCTGCTGCTCAGTGCCGGTCCACAGACGGAGATTGGGGACCCCTGTTCTAATCCCTTAGACCAGGGGTCTGCAACTTTGACAACTGGCTGAGGAATTCTGGGAGCTAAAGTCCACAAGTCTTAAAGTTATCAAGGTTGCAGACCCCTGCCTTAAACCCTGATGTTCCTTTTGTCACATTAGTCAAGCATGGGTTGTTTCTACAACAGTTTCCTCTTTTACTGGTATATAGAAGACAGGTCAATAATTTGCAAAATAGATTTAGTAGTTTAAAGAGGGCCTGTTTCACAAGGGGTAGGAACAAATGTAGTAATGTATTAATCAGTATTCAACTAGAGGGGATAATATGAGTATATGTGTGGGGGGTGTTGATGCACCTTTTTGAATGTTTTGATTGTTTTGTGTCCTTTGTCCTTTTTTTCTTTATTGTCTTTTGTATTTTTTATGTTGTTTTGTATTGTGTATTTTAACCTTGTCTTGAACAAAATATTTTTTTTAAAAAAGAGCATGTTTGAAGGGACAGAGGGGAGAAGAAGAAAAGAGGCTGTGATGTTGCAAATGGAACATTTTGGAATTTCATTTCTGAGAACGGTTGATTTATCTTCTTGATTCAAAAAAGGTGAAAGCTGCCAGTTCTAAAAAGCAAAAAAAAAAACTCTTGTCCGGACAGCCCATGGTTCTTCAGAAATCTATTTTCTTTGCTCTGGTGTATATAAAGCACACCCAAGAACAAACATCAGCAGATGCTAAACTGGCATTCTGAACAGTTATTTTAAATAATTGTTGAAAGATATTTCCCTCATGACCCATCTCCAAGACAACTCTTAAAGTGCTGAAGAAAGAACTTGGTATTGCCCTTCTTTAATTGCCCTTATTTAGGAGGATAAAATGTTGCTATAAAAAAACTATGCATCTTTTAGATTTAATGAAGAACCCTTATTCTACAGAAAGTAGATTCTTGCTGCTGTCAAGAACTCTAAACTGCTATTGCTATAGAAGACAACAAACTTTTTAAAGATTAAGTGGTTAATTAATTTAATTCTTCAGGTGTAAGACTTATGCCCTCTAGAGGCACTTAAGTCATACATCAATAAAACACTCCCTTTCTCTTTCTCTTTGCTTTCTCTTTGCTTAATTGAAGACATCTTGCTTGTTGAATGCAGACACCCAGCCATTATTTTTCATAAATCTTTATCTTGTAACTGTCATCCAGAAGGTCTTCTGTCATGGACTGAAGGCTACATTCTGGAATTTCCTACTTTCACACAGTTCTTTAAGGAGGTCTGTATCTTCAATAATGGGGTTTAATATCACTGGGTTGAAAGAAAAACCTTCTTAGCTGGGAATAATCAAAATGGAGACTGCTTTAGAAAGAAAGTTGCAGTTTATTGAAGAGGAAAGCCAGACAGAAAGATGGCTCTGGAAAAGCTGACCACAAGTAGCAGGATGTGGTGGGTTTTTATACCTTCTGGGGCTCTTGAGGTTGTTTCCTATTCCTGTTTGAGGCTTTATATTTCCCATGTCATGTACTTTGACCTGAGTCTGAGTGTGCCCTTTTGGTATTGGTGGGTTAATCCTATTATGTTTCTTGTCCTTAGAATTTGGGTGGGGATATGTAGATTTTAGGTGACTTTGTCTTCCTAATAGCTTCCTGGCTCCAACCTTCCTGAATGGATTACTACATCTGCATTTCTAAAAGCTGGCCCCTGCCTAGTTTCTACTTGGGGGAGAGGGGCTGGGGCTGGTTTCTGACTTTTTTTAAAGATCTTCTCCATTATTCCTTTGGGGAAATATATTCTGCCTTTTTAATAGTTCCCAAAATATTTATTTTTCTGGATTCATCCCACAACTGCTAAATAAAGGTTCAGTGTTTGGGGATTTATCTGACAAAAAATAAGGACCTATTTAAAAAGTAACTAATTACACATCTGGAAAATATAATGGCAGTTTTTTTAAGATGGAAAAAGTTAAAATTATCTTTGTTAGGAGCAATTGCTGCCATTAAAATGAATGTTAAAATGAATATTCTATCAAGGATTATTTTTCTGCTTTCAATGATTCCAAAAAGAATTGAAAATAAGGTATTAAATGATCCTAATTCTTCATTCTAAGAAAGACTATAGTTAAATGCCAACATAATATTAGATTTTGTTTTCTCTTTACCCTCTTTTATTTTGTTTTTTTGACCAGACTGCTTAAAGATATCTTCAGGTCTTGGTACTTTAAGATTTTGACTTTGCCTAATCAAGGCATTGAATTGGCCTAATCAAAATACTTCTAATTAAATATTTATATATTCATGCTTGTGGAAAAATAACTAGGCTTATTCACTATTGGAATAGTAATTTTCAAGTTAACCTACAAACATACATTTCTTTTTTTAAAAAAATGTTTTAGCTGGTTTAATTTTTGCCAGTAAAAATTACATTACTATTTATTTATAAAGTATTTATGGGCCTCCCCGAACCACTTAAGACTCTAGGTGAACAGCAAAGCAAGAGTAAAATGGAAATAATTGTAAACAAATCAGCCAAATAACCTGAATGCATATCCAAGAGGGACCTCACTCATTCAGTCAGGACCAAAGGCCTGGTGGAATAATATACCTTTACCTACTTTGCAAAATACAAGGAGAGAAGGGGCTAACTATATCTCTTGGGAAAATGTGTTCTGAAGTGTGGGGGCTGTTAGAAAAAAAAAGCTGGCTCCCAGTCCCTTCCCTGAAAGACAGAGCCAACTTAGAAGTAAGGGGCGGGGAGCAAAACATTCATTCATACAGCAGCCATTTTCATTCCCCTCAAAACCTAGCAAGAGGCTAGAAGTGTCATTCTACCCTTGATCTGACCTCTGAAAGCTCTTAGAGATACAGGAGTGTGTCTGCAGGAAGCAGAAGCTGGAATTGGTATTAGTGGGAGATGGTCAGGGTTGGTACTAAAACCTTTTACAACTGAGTCTCTCAATTGAGGTAGCTTCTTAGAGCTCTAGATTCAACCAGTGCATGCATAGCATTTATAGAGAGATGCTGAGAGAGTTGTTGTGCAGTTATATATTATAAAGTGTTGCTGAAATCATATGTTATTATCACAATCTCATATATATATATATATATATATATATATATATATATATATATATATATATATATATATATATATATATATATATAATGGCTAATTGACGAGCAAGAGCAGGTTTAATATTTTTTTAAAAAAATAGTTATCAATATTTGTGTTTGCTTTATCTGAGTTTAATTAAAAATGGGGAAATAATGTACTGTAGCAGTAATTCTGTTCATTGATGTATACTAGTGCTACAAGAATAGTCAATTCTTCTGTAAATATTTTTCTTAACTTGTTTCCATGGAAATGCTCTACAGCAATCATGCAGGTTTTTCATATTTCCATGGTAACTGGTTCCAGGGTGCCCCCAAGTGGAACTCCTCTGTCTTTGCAGCCACTTACCATTCCCATTTCTGGGAAGCACAGAAGCAGAAGGAGCAAAAGTAATTCAGATAGTAATATTTCTATGAAGTGTCCTTCCATTGTTGCATCTTATCTAGATTGTGAAATAAATCTTGTGTGATAATTGTTCAGTAAAAAGATATAGGGTGAACTGTTAAGATTTCCCCCCACCCCCTGTTTTTGTAGATTAGGCCTCTCTTCCTCTTGCCAGTTGACGCCATGGTGATAAATTGTTGTAGCTGATGATTAGGGTGGGCAGTACTTCAAAGGGGCAGCTTCAGTTCATTGGGTATCTGAGCAAGCAGCCTTTTGAAATGCCTCCATTCAGCAAGATGCTGGCCTGCTTCAGCGCAGAGATACTTAGCTCAGCAACAGTGACTTTTGCACACACACACACACACACACACACACACACACACAAACAAACATAGAGTGCAATGGTAGGCAGGTCAAACCATAGTGCTCCCACTTCATGTTTATATATACAATACATACACACATGCATACATATGTGCAGACATACATATATGCAGACATACATATATCCATATACACACATACATAGATACACATACAAAAAAGCTTGGCAAAATTAAACATATACTCACAAACACATACAGAGTGTAGTGGTAGGTAGGTCAAACCATAGTGCTCCCACTTCATGTTTGTATATACAACACACACACACACACTAACACACACACACACACACACATGCATACATACATATATCCATATCCATATACACACACATACACAAAAAAGCTTGGCAAAATTAAACATATAGACACACACACAAACACACACTGTAAGTTGCTGAATAAAACTGAACATCTAGTTAGGTATCAAGTTAGGTTCCTCATGGACATCACATCAGAAACTGAGTGGAACCCCTGCCCTTTTCTCTCCTTCCCTCAGGCTGCTTCTTCAGGTAAATCCAGGTGGGCTGGCGGCCATTCAGACAAATGGTTTTACACTCATTCCATCTTTGAGCCATGGAAGATTTCAGAGGTCAGACCCCCCAAATGATCTGGAAGTCACTGCAGCTGGCAAAGCACAGATACTGTTAGATACTGGGTTCGTTGCTTGACTGATGACATGAGACGAGTGAGTTCAGCAAGAAACATTCTTTATTTGGTTGCAGGAACTGAACTGGGAAACAGGGCTGTGAATGCAGCAATTTATACCCTGGCCTCTAGGCGGCAGCCAATAGGTTTAAAGCAACCTATTGCCGCCCTAGAAGCAACCAATGGCGGCGCTGGAGACAGGTTGTCTTAGGAGCTGGGAGCCATTAGCCAGCTTCCCTGCTTGAGCAACTTTCCAGCAATTAACCCCACGTGATATTCCTAAGCAAGACAAAGCCCAATACATTACACCCCTCCCCGCTAGAATGTACACACATTATAACGACAAGGGGAATGATTACAGCAATTACAAGTTTTTCAGAGATACAAAAATAATATGCAATGTACACATTTTCCGTACTTGTTAATACAAAGGCTGTCCTGGCTAGCAGCAATCAATGACACATACAATATTATAGCTCAGTTATTTTGGAAGAAAATCTTGTAAATACGCAGGAGGTTTGTGAACCTCGTGGAATGCATAGGAGAGCCAGGCACTCCCTGGCCTACCAGCTTGCCTGCCGTGCTGGGTAGACCAGGGTCCATAAGTTCAAGTGAGTCTGAATGACTCAGAATTCTCTGGCTGGCCATTTCTGGTCGGCCCAATCCAGAGTCCCATCTTTCTGCAGAGTTAGCACAGCGGCTGTAGTGTTCTGGTTGGCTTTCTCCTTCAGGGGCCCCATGTTGCACTCCTGGGCTTTGCCCCCCCTATGGCCACCTCCCTGTTGCTCTGACTGCTTGGGACCTCAGAGCATATGGCTTGATCGGCCTGGCTTCCAGTTTGCGGTCCGTGGATGGCACCTGGGACGAAGTCCTTGCTTTGTGGTCATTCTGGAAAACGCTTTCTAAGCTGATCGATATGGCAATGAACAACTCGCCTGCCCTCTAGGTCCACTTCGTATGAGAGGGGGTTCGACGTTTTGGTGATTTTCCCTGGCACCAAGTTCCCATGCCCGTAGTTCCAGGCCCACACCCTGTTGCCCTCTTGCAGCCCCCTCGGGGTTTTACGGCGAGAGGCCTCAGCTGCCACCCAGTCTGGGTGCAACCTGTCCAGTTTCGTGATTAGTCGCCTCCCCCAGCGCAGCTCTACTGGGCTTTTGCCCATTGCTGTGCATGGTGTGGAATGTTGGCAGAACAAAAAGTCAGCCAGTCTGTGGTTCCAGTCCCCAGTCACTATGTGTTTCAATTATTCTTTCGTGGTGCATACCATTCATTTGGGTTGACCATTACTAGATGGGTGAAATGGAGCAGATGTCGCATGCCTAATGAGGTTTGCCCTCAGAAAAGCCTGAAATTCTGCCGCAGTAAATTGGGCCCCGTTATCGGACACTATGACGTCCGGTAGCCCATGCGTTGCAAAGAGTTTCCTAAGCACCTGGATGGTCCTAGCAGTAGTCATATTTGCGATTGGTATAACTTCCAGCCATTTAGAGTGGCTGTTGACCACTATAAGAAAGAGCTGTCCCTGAAAGGGCCCAGCGAAGTCTATATGAATCCTTGACCAGGGTGTGTGTGTCTCCTCTCACCTGTGGACGGGCACGTGCGGCATTTTAGGCCTAGACTGTTGGCATGTATAACACCCATGAACTTGAGCCTCGATGGCTTTATCTAATCCTGGCCACCATAAATAGCTTTGTGCCAAAGCTTTCATGCGAACAATACCCGGATGACCTTCATGAACCGATTGCAATACTCTGTCCCTTAATGAGGTGGGAACAATGACCCTGTTCCCCCAAAGAATACAAACCTTATGAGCTGAGAGCTCACGTCTCCTTGTGAAGTAGCTCTGGAACTCAGGACCTGGGCTTTTCTCTAGCCACCCCGTGTGTACCCAAGATAGTACTCTGCTTAGAGTCTTGTCTGCTGCCGTTTCTGCAGCTATGTCCCCCGCGTGAAGGGGAAACTCCGGCAAGTCCTGAATGGACAAAACGCGGGCTGCTGGGGCCGGCTCTGGCTTGATGTGAGGCAGCAGAAGCCTGCTCAGGCCATCTGCATGGGCCATTTCCTTACCGGGTTTCTGAATTAGCTTAAAACTCTAAGCCGGTAAAAAAATGGACCATCTTAACATTCTAGGGGATAAGATGTGGAGTGTCTGTCTGTCTGTAGTGAATAACTCTAGTAGCGGTTTATGGTCTTTGAAGACCGTGAAGTTCCTGCCGTATAAGTAGTCATGGAATTTTTTTACTCCAGCTACAATGGCCAATGCTTCCTTGTCAATTTGTGCATAATTACCCTCAGTGGAGGACAGTGTCCTAGAATAAAAAGCAATTGGAACTTGAGTCCCATCACTCTCCAAGTGACTTAGGACAGCCCCCACACGCAAGGCATACCGGCATCGGTTCCTTAAAGTGAGTGATCGTCGAACTGACAGACAGTAGAGCCTTCAATTCCTGAAAACATCTTTCGTGAACACTAGTCCATTTCCACGCAGTATTTTTGTCCAAGAGCTGGTGTAATGGCTTTGCCATTGCAGCCTTGTTAGGAAGGAACGCGTGGTAAAAATTTAGGAGGCCTAGGAATGCCTGAAGCTCTCCCTTCGTTCTGGGGTTGGGTGCCATCTGAATGGCTTTTACTTTTGACTCAGCAGGGTGGATGCCGTCGGCATCTATACAGAACCCCAAGAACTCAGTTGAAGGGACTCCAATATTACACCTTTTTTTTAATCTTGAGGCCTGCTTTGCGCAGCCTTTGAAGGACGGCTTTGAGCCTCCTTGCTAGCACCTCAGTGGACTCACCGGTGATGAGCACGTCATCAAAATAGGGGCAAACCCCCGGAATGCCCTAGAGCGTCCGCTCCATAATACCTTGAAAAATGCCAGGGGCTACGCTGACCCCGAATTGCAGGTGTTTTACTTTAAACGCCCCCTGTGGGTTACAATTGTCTGTGCCGCAACTGTGGCCTTGTCAACAGGAAGCTGTTGGTAGGCCTGAGCCAAATCTAATTTTGCAAAAATTGTACCACCTTGCAAGGATGCCAGGATGTGGCTTACTACTGGCACCGGGTATGCATGCTGTTTGAGTGCACGATTAATTGTGCATTTGTAATCGGCACAGATGCAGACTTCCCCATTGGCTTTTAGTGGCGTTATGATTGGGGTCTCCCATTCACCCCCATCTACTGGCTGAAGTACTCCCTGTTCTACAAGTTTATCTAACTCAGCGTCTATTTTGTGTTTAAGAGCAAATGGCATCCTGTGAGGTTTAATCCTGACTGTCACTACAGTAGGATCTAGTTTAAATGTTATTGGCGGGCCCGTGTATGTCCCCAGAGCTGAGTCAAACACATCTGCGAATTCGTCACATACTGTCACTAGACTCGCGACTTGCGTCCGGTTGATTCCAGTTACTTGGATGCCTAGTGCATCAAACCAGTCGAGCCCAATCAGGCTCGTTCGCTGATCTCCTACTATGACAACATCCAGGTGCCCAGAAAACCCCTTAAATTTAATGGCTAGTGTGGCCTCACCCTTGACTGCGACTCTAGCATTCTGGAAGTCAGTATAATGTCAGATGGCCTCAGCTTGGCCCATCTCTTGCTGTGATTGCAGACAAAATTAAATGTCTCAAGTGAAATAATGGATACAGCTGAGCCCGTGTCCAGCTCCATCTTGCAGGGACCCCTTGCAGCTCCACCTGAAGTGTAAACTTTGGCTTAATAGGGCAGCGAGTTCCCGTGTGGCAAATGCTTCTGCGGCTGGAGCAAAAACCTACACTATACCGTCCCGGGGCCCCGGTACCTCTCCTCATTGAAATGTCCGACTGGCAATTTGATTGCCGGCCCCTTTGGTGACCTCTGCAAATGGACGCGATGTGGCCGGTCTTTCCGCAGGCCTAACACGTGGCTGTCCGGAACCTACAGTCCATGTGTTGGTGGCGGCCGCCATATCCTGGGCACCTAAGGAAGGGATCTGCCTTGTAAGTTGACCCTTGCTGCTTGTTGCTGTGACGCTGTTGGTCGTTGTGTCTTTGTAGCTTGTCGACTTCTGTGTTGTCTTCTGGGTCTTCCACATGTTTGGTGTCCTTGTGGTGGATTGCTTCCTTGTGCTGTGCTGTTTTGGTGGGCCACATGGCTTGTACGGCCCCGCCAGCGGCTTCGTCTGCCATGATCTCTTTCAGCGCATCTGGGAATGACAGAGTTTCTTTGGCGAACAGTTTTTGCTGTAACTCTCGATTCCGGAGACGGCAGACAAGCCGGTCTTGTAGCCTCTCCTTGACGTTGGAGAACTGGCACAGGCATGTGGCCTGCCTCAACGCCATGAAGAATTCAGACGCTGTTTCACCTGGTTGCTGAACCCTCTGTTTGAATGCATGGTGCCAAGCGATTACCGACAGCTTGGGCTGGAAGTGGTCTCTGAGCCGTTTCTTCAAGTCCGTGAACGTTATGGACTCCAATGGCGCGAACAAGTTCTCTGCGATGTCAAATGTGGCTGGGCCGCACACACATAGGAGTGTAGTGGCCTTCAGGCCATCCTCAGCAACTTGATTCGCGTGTAGATAGTTCTCGACCCTGGATAGGTACGAAGACCATCTTTCCAGGTGAGCTATATCAAATTCTTCAAGCTTTCCGACCTTTGCCATTTCTGCTGGTCTTTGCAGCTGGGGCTCGTTGTCTTCTTGTCCTGCTCCTCCGTTGCCTAGGGACTGGTCCTCTGGGCGCATGGTTGCTAGCGTGGCTGTGCTAGGCCAACCATAGGGGGGGAATTGCTTTTCCCGCCAGGCATGTTCGGCCTCTCCCCTAATGATTCTTCAGCTCAGTTGGAGGAGCAGGATCCCATCCTCGTCGCCAGTGTTAGATAATGGGTTCGTTGCTTGATTGACAAGACGAGATGAGATGAGACGAGTGAGTTCAGCAAGAAACATTCTTTATTTGGTTGCAGGAACTGAACTGGGAAACAGGGCTGCGAATGCAGCAATTTATACCCTGCCTTCTAGGCGGCAGCCAATAGGTTTAAAGCAACCTATTGCCACCCTAGAAGCAGCCAATGGCGGTGCTGGAGACGGGTTGTCTGAGGAGCTGGGAGACGATAGCCAGTTTCCCTGCTTGAACAACTTTCCAGCAATTAACCCCACGTGATATTCCTAAGCAAGACAAAGCCCAATACATTACAGATACGGTGTAATCATAATATTCAGGTCAACTTTTCATTTATTTCAGGAATGAACTTTTGTTCATTTCAGAATGCACGATACTTGAGGGGAGCAATTCAAGCAGTTCAAATTCATGTAGTACAATTACTTGTGAATTATGACCTAGGTCAGGGGTCAGCAACCTGAAACAGTGAAAGAGCCACTCGGAACCGGTTCCCTCACAAAAGGAAAAACTGGGAGCCGCAAAAACTGTGTGCGCATGCACGTACATGCGCGCATGTGCAGAACAGGGTTTGACTGAAGAGTGGAGCCAAGGCAAGATATGCACCTACCCTGCATATTTGAATTGATTGGTTGAATTTTTAGTCCCACTTTTTTTTTTTTGGACTGCACATGGCAGAGGACTGGGAGCTGCAGGGGACGGCTGAAAGAGCCGCATGCGACCTAGGTGAAGAAAAATAAAATAGCTTATTTCCCAGGAGTCATTCTGCAGCGGTCAACTGGATAATGATTTGGGTCAGTGAGGAGGAACAAAGTGAAGAGCTAAGAACCAAGTGTGCATGTGTGTGTATGGGGAAGGAACAGCTCCATGAGAGTAACATTACTGAATGATTGGAAAATGTATTGTGTTTAAAGTATACTGGATTGATTATATAAACTAGCAATTTCCAATCTGATAACTTCCCAGAAATGGTCACCTCAGCCAGAAATGATTAGTTTAACCGATATCAATGAATACCTGCATCAATCTTCTGCCACAGAAGGATGAACGAGAGAAGGTTGTGTAGAACTGGCAAAAGAATAAGAATACAAGGCTTTGGTGTGATCAGAATTCATTACTAAGCAAGCTGGAGATTTGACAAGCTAATAATTAGAGAGTGAATTTTGGTAAACATTTTTTCCACACAATTAAGTTAAATAATTTATTGGGGAACTACTGTCATCCAAACTGGCCTGCCTATGGACTGTTGTACCTATTCTGCTTTTTTGTTGTTGACCTAGATCAGGGGTAGGGAACTTTGGCTCTTTTATGGCTTGTAGACTTCAACTGCCAGAATTCCTGAGTTAGCATGGCTGGTTCAGGAATTCTGGATATTGAAGTCCACAAGTCATAAAAGAGCCAAGTTCCCTACCCGTGACCTAGATAGAATAGAATACTTTATTTGGACAAGTGTGATTAGACACACGAGGAATTTGTCTCCGGTACATAAGTTTTCCATGTACATGCAAAACCATAAAGTAATAATAATCATAATAAAAAAGTAATAGCAATCATAATAATGATACAATGAAAGAAGAGAAAGTAGCGGAACAGATGAGAAGGATAATAGTAATACAGCCATACTACATAGGTAAATGCTTACTAAGTTAAGCAGTTAAACCCAAATGTCTAGGTATATTAAGGAACAGTAAAAGGAATAGTGACTGCATATTGTACGTTGAACTGTAACACTCAAAGAAAATTATCCATCATCTACAAGCTGGTGGCTTTCTTCCCCTCTCCTCTGCCAAGTTTATATAATTCACATCCTCTAAAATATGGTGTATAAGTAACCAGATGGTTTTGAAAGGTTAAAATACAAACCTCTGCTCATTTGTGAAGTTAATAATTTTTACCAAGGGTGTTGTTGTATGCTTAAAATAGATGTGACGGGAGAATGTTTCCTCAAAATAATTCTTGCTGAGGGAAAACATTAAATGTCCTTTATGTTGTCATGCTTCAATACTGACCTTTTTATGTATAACCCAAAGCAATAGAAAAAGTTGTTAGAGTAATAATTTTACATTATTATTATGGAAAAGCTCAATTCCATCTACCCTGACATCCATTTCATGGCAGAGGAAGAAGTGAACAACATCCTACCCTTCCTAGACATACTGATTCATCGTGAGCATAATGGCACGCTTACCACCAGCGTTTATCGCAAAGCCACGCACACCGACAGAATACTCCACAATACTCAGCTGCGTATGCACATTCTTCAACAGAATCAACACACATTGCAGCACAGCAATGGAAAAATCTAAGGAGCATGCATACCTTTATCAAGTATGCATACAAAATGGGTATCCCATTGATTTCATCCGACATTGCCACGCACAATGGGCATCACAGGCTGTGGATGACAGAACAAGTACCATCACCTACATCCATGGTGTCTCGGAAACAGCAGCATGAATATTATCAGCTCATAACATCTGAGTGGCGCACAGACCTAATCAGACCCTTTGCACATGAATAATGCACCCCAAAGAACCCCTATCCACGGGTGAAATGTCATCAGTGGTCTACCAAATTAACTGCAATGATTGTCCATGCAATTATGTTGGGGAGACCACAAAATGCCTCCAGCCAAGGCTCCATGAGCATGAACTGGCCATTAAACAAGATCAAGAAAAATGATCCCAGGTATGGGCTCATACCATGAGCACAACCACACTTTCAACTTCACAGAGGCCAGAGTCATTGCTCATGACGCAACCAAAGGTGGCCGCTTGTTAAAAGAGGCTTGGTTATCCAACCAGTATTCTGTGAACCGGCACATTGAGCTATTACCAGCTTACCAGATGCTACGCCAGTATGAATAACCATGCAGGATGACTGAGAGGATGAACCAACAACCACCTCCTCCCCACTTGCACAAGGGAATAGAGGATCATAATCTCTCATCAACGGATGCATGGCACAGCAAGAGTTAATGAGAAGGCAGACCGAGCCCATGGACAGCAAGAGAGGACATTTGACCAATGTGGATAGCGATGCCAGCACCAGAGAGGAACGACTGGCTGAGATGGCAGCAGCGCACACAGAAATGTCAGACAAGCAGCGAGATGACTACACGCGGCAGGACGAACGCTCCCAGCCGGCAGGGCAAGTGGAGAGAGGCAGAGTGCCAAAATTCAAACAGCTGTCAGTGAGTCCGATGGAAAAAGGAACAATGCAATTGATTACGGGAGGGCGGGGGCCAAACAGACCCATAACATGCTCATTAGCTAAACTACTGGCTTCACAGAGACTATAAAAACTTGTTTCCTGTTATGTCAGTAGCTTTGTTGCAAATATGTCAGTAGCTTGTTGCAAAGAAGGTTCCTTTGAAGCGGGAGATTCTGGTGCAATTATTGGTTCATGTTGTAAAGGCGGGAAAACCCGGGCTTGTGATTGGATACAGTTTAAACAGCTCGAGTATAAAAGCCAGAGTTATTTGACAGTTGTCAGTTGACATATGTGTATTGAATAAACCTTTTTGCTGTTAAACCTCACTGAGTCATTCGTCTGTCTGAACTAAACAACTGGCGATGAAGGTGGGATAGACGGCGGACTAGTGAAGGATCGGTGACAAGCAGCTGCGCGTAAAGCGGCAAATTTTTTAAAAAAAATCACAGTCAACCGCAAGCGGCCGCGGCGGAATCCTCAAACCTCCGAATGGCGCAAATTGGTTCTTTAAAAGAATTCGATCCAAACTTCCCAGAGGACTGGGAAGAATATGTGGGACAGGTCGAAGGATTTTTGCTAGTGAACGGCATAACCGACGACCGGAAAAAGGCGGCTGCCTTACTGACTATCTGTGGTACACCTGTGTACCGGGTTGCCGTGGGACTTTGTCAACCATTGCCAGTATCAAGCGTTTCGTACGCCGACTTACTGGCCAAATTAAAGGTGCATTTTACACCAAGAAGATCAGAACTCTTTTGGCGGCGCATCTTTGAAAAACGAAATCAGAGGCCGGGCGAGTC
This sequence comes from Vipera berus, assembly GCF_964194415.1. Taxonomy (NCBI): domain Eukaryota; kingdom Metazoa; phylum Chordata; class Lepidosauria; order Squamata; family Viperidae; genus Vipera; species Vipera berus. The sequence goes on along the minus strand of NC_138202.1, from coordinate 102,245,068 downwards.
AATAACAAAATTCGTTGCGGCAGTCAGAGAAGCAGCGGTACGTTGTAAATATGATAACTTAGAAATAAGAATCCGGGACAGAGTGGTGCTCGGGTTACGCGACGAGCAGTTACAAAATAGAATTATCGCTAAGCCCACCAGCGACTTGCAAGAAGTCCTTGATGAACTTTTGACTTATGAATCCACTGGGTATCGCGACCCCCCCCCCCCCGCAATAGCATGGCTGCTTCTGCTGAAATAAACCAAGAAAGCCCTGTGGACTGCGGGGAGGTGGACCCACAATGGGAAGCCGACATAGCCGAAGTCACCAGGCGGTTTGGAAAAATGGCGGCAAAACCATTCCGCAGTGAAGGACCAGAACCGAGTCGCCGATTCCAAACAACAACACCACAACGACAACCAACAACACCGCAACGACAACCGAGAGAAGTTCCAGCTAGACAGCGCGACAGCGACAACCGATGTGGAAGCTGCGGGGGAAATCATGCCCGAGCAACATGCAGATTCCGCTCTGCCAGATGCAGATTGTGCGGAAAGACCGGCCACATTCAAGCCATTTGCAGGGGTCGTGCACGCGACAATCGTCTACACAAAATCGATGTTTGGCCCGAAGGTAAGGTAACCCCTCACTATAGTGGCAAGGAGACCCCTAGACCTTGGGCACAATACCCCAACCGCGGGGAGGTGGCGCGAGTTAATCACATAGGGAAGAGAAAAATAAATCACATTTTGGGATCAAAATTAAAAATCGTAGTCCAGTTGCAAGGAATTCCTTGCAAAATGGAAATTGATTCTGGGGCCTCAGTGTCCATAATTTCAAGTGAGACCCTTAAAAAGATTGAACTTAAAAGTGGTCGCAAAATTCCACTTAGTTCAACCAAAATTCAATTGGCAGACTTCCAAAAAACCCCAATAAAAATTAAGGGAAAAGTTACCCTTAGAGTTAAATATAAGGGGTTTAATGGAATACTAGACTTAATAGTTACAGAAGGCCATAGAACTAGTTTAATATGCCTTAACTGTTTTCCTGCCCTGGGAATTTGGGTCGGGGGAATAAACACCGTTATTAATAATAAGACCCTCAAATCTGTCTGCGATGAATTCGCAGACGTATTTGATGGGTCTTTGGGTAAATATAAAGGACCCCCAATTAATTTTAATTTAGACCCATCGGTTAAACCCATCAGGCTTAAGGCCCGACGGGTGCCTTTCGCCCTTAAGCAAAAAATCGAGGCCGAGCTCGATAAGCTTGTAGGCCAAGGCGTTCTAGAACCGGTCGAGGGTGGTTTGTGGGAGACGCCGATCGTCACACCCCTTAAACCTAATGGGGATGTGAGGATCTGCGCTGATTACAAAGCCACCCTGAACCTAGGAATGAAAAAGCATGCTTACCCGGTCCCAACGGTGAAGCAGGTCCTCGCCACGATACAGGACGGCGCCATATTTGCCAAGTTAGACTTGGCGCAGGCGTATTTGCAACTTACTGTTTCCAGGGAGGCTGCTGAAGCTCAAACTATTGTTACCCACAAGGGGGCGTTCCGAGTCCACAGACTGCAATTTGGTATTGCAGCAGCTCCAGGTATCTTCCAGGAGGTGATGGAGAGGACCTTAAAGGGCATACCTGGTGTATGCCCTTACTTTGATGATGTTCTAATAGCTGGAAGAAATGAAGAAATATTAGCTGAGCGTCTGGAACAGGTACTGGGAAGATTTAGGGGGGCTGGACTTAAATTAAAAAAGGAAAAGTGCTGTATTGGAGTTAAATCCACAGAATTTTTAGGATTTAGGATAGATAAAAATGGAATTCACCCTACACCTGATAAAATTAAGGCAATCAAATTGGCACCAGAACCAAAAAACAAGGCGGAATTACAAGCCTTTTTAGGATTAGTCAATTTTTATCATACATTCTTGCCACATAAAGCTGCCATCGCGGAACCACTACATAGACTATTAGATAGAAAAACCCCATGGCAGTGGCAAGATAAACATAGAGTCAGTTTTCAAACATTAAAAGATATTCTTTCAAGCCAATCCACAGTTACTCATTTTATTGAGAATAAACCAATTTATTTAGCTTGTGATGCTTCACCTTATGGTGTAGGGCTGTTATCAGTCACATGGATAGTCAGGGCATTCAAAAGCCAATTGCATACTATTCCAGGACGCTTACCAAAGCTGAACAGAATTATGCACAGATTGATAGAGAAGCAATAGCAATCGTGGCAGGAGTAAAAAAGTTCCATGATTACCTTTATGGTAGGAACTTTACCATACTCACTGATCACAAACCATTATTGGGACTGTTTACCACTGATAAACAGACACCCCAAATAATGTCTCCCAGAATGCTGAGGTGGTCAATTTTCCTCTCAGCATATTCATTCTCACTGCAACATAGACCTGGTAAGGAAATGGGCCATGCAGATGCCCTTAGTAGACTGCCTTTAACCAACACAGAGGAGGACCCTGCCCCAGTAGGACAAATTATGTCATTACAGGAAATTCCTGAATGCCCCTTAACTGCTAAAGAAATAGCTGAGGCTACTAAAAAAGACCATATTCTCAAAAGGATTATGACCTGGGTTCTTGGCGGTTGGCCTAGTACTAACCCTGATGCCAAGTACATCCCATATTTTAGGAGGAAGAATGAACTATCATCCCATTTGGGATGTATATTGTGGGGCAACCGTGTTGTTATTCCTGAACTTCACAAAACTACAGTTTTAACGGAATTACATGAGGGTCACCCTGGAATTGTGCGAATGAAGGCATTAGCTAGAAGTCATTTGTGGTGGCCAGGGCTTGATAAAGATATTGAAGAATGCGTTTCAGGATGTTATTTGTGTCAGCGATCTAGACCAGAGCTGCCACACACACACACACATAAGTGGGAATTGGCCAGGAATCCTTGGTCTAGGATTCACATTGATTTTGCAGGGCCATTTCAAGGCTTAACCTTCCTAGTTGTGGTGGACAGCTTCTCTCGGTGGCTGGAGGTAGTGCCTGTTAATTCAATGACATCTAGTAGAACAATACAGGTTCTTAGGGGCCTCTTTGCCACTCACGGGTTACCTGATGTGATTGTATCGGATAATGGGCCCCAATTCACCTCTGTTGAATTTCAGGATTTCCTCAGGGCCAACTCGATTAGACATGCAACATCCACACCCTTCCACCCGTCCACCAATGGCTTGGCTGAACGTAACGTGAGAACCACCAAAGACGCCTTGAAGCGAATCATCCGTGGCGACTGGCACCAAAGACTTGCAGACTTTTTGCTGACCCAACACACAACCCCTTGCACGGCTACCAGGAAAAGCCCTGCGGAAATGAGGTGGGGCAAACGGCTAACCACCAAACTGGACAGGTTACATCCTGACAAACTACCCTCAAGTGCTGAACCTGACATCCCAAACAGGTCCTTCAAAATCGGAGACTTAGTCTGGGCCAGAAACTATGGACAGGGGGACAAATGGGTTCCTGGGGTAGTCACTGACATAATGGGGCCGTTGTCTTACACCATTGAGGGGGAAGGGAATAGAATAAGTAAAAGACATATTGATCAATTAAGGAAGAGAGTTGCCGGAAGTATGCCAGTTGATGGGGGTCAAAACGTACACGGGGGTGATACTGCATCTTGGCTTAATCAAAACAACTTGCCAGTTAGCGGTGAAGCGGAAATTCAAACCAGTGTGACTACAGCTAACACACAACATTGTCAAATTGACTGGGAGCTGTCCCCTATGAACAGGCCAGCAGTACCTGAGCAACAACAACAAACACAACTGCAATCACAATCTGTTAGTAGGGAATCTTCAGAGCCTGTGATTCAAAATTCCAGACCCATAAATATAAGCCAGCCAATCAGACAGTCAGTTAACAATGACTTAAGTAACCAAACCAATAGATACCCATCTAGGGTCCATAGGCCACCCAAATACTTGAGAGATTACGTCAACAAATAACATCAACTGGGGGGGGAAGGGGTGTTATGTCAGTAGCTTTGTTGCAAATATGTCAGTAGCTTGTTGCAAAGAAGGTTCCTTTGAAGCGGGAGATTCTGGTGCAATTATTGGTTCATGTTGTAAAGGCGGGAAAACCCGGGCTTGTGATTGGATACAGTTTAAACAGCTCGAGTATAAAAGCCAGAGTTATTTGACAGTTGTCAGTTGACATATGTGTATTGAATAAACCTTTTTGCTGTTAAACCTCACTGAGTCATTCGTCTGTCTGAACTAAACATTTCCCAATCCTGGTTTACACTCTGACGATGTCAGCAGGCGCTGATGAAAGCTCAGTTGTAATAAATTTTTAGTCTTGGTGATCCGTGTTTCTAGTTTTAAATCTATCTATCTATCTATCTGTCTGTCTGTCTGTTTGTCTGTCTATCTGTCTATCTGTCTATCTATCTATCTATCTATCTATCTATCTATCTATCTATCTATCTATCTATCTAAATATAGAGATAGAGATAGATAGATAGATAGATAGATAGATAGATAGATAGATAGAGATATAGAGATTGCTATGTATTGGTGTAAAATACTTGGAAACCGTTATTGTTAGTTAACTACTGTGTTTTTTTAATTTTTTTATTGAAAAGTTTTAACATACAATTTTTCTTTAAAACCCCCCCTCCCCCTCCCTTCACCCTCCCCCCCTACCTCTCCCCCCTCCCCCCCCTCCCCCCCGACTTCCCAGAGCTAAATACAAGGTATATATAAAAAAAACCAATCATAAACAATCATATACTAACAACTATAAGCTCTAAGATCCATCACTCTCTAGCTTATATAGGATAAAACAAACCTTAGTAATATTAAATATATATATAAAAAAAACTAAAAGAAAAAAAAAGAAGAAAAAAGAAAGAAGACTTATTCAAATGCTACATAAAACTTCTTAACCCTATACTTATTCTGGATAAACTCAATCCATTTTCTCCATTCCATAATATAGCGTTCTTGCGAGTGATCTTTCAAATAGGCCGAAATCTTCGCCATCTCTGCCAGGTCGGAAACCTTTAAAGTCCACTCTTCTATAGACGGCAATTCCTCTTTCTTCCAATACTGACCTATCAAGAGTCTTGCTGCCGTAATTAAATTCAACATCAACTTAGTGTCCACAACTGTAGCATCTGTAATTATTCCCAACAAAAAAAGTTGCGGACAAAACTTTATCCTCTGTTTAAAAATCTTCTGCATGTTCCACCAAACTTTTATCCAAAAGGCCTTAACCTTTTTACATGTCCACCATATATGAAAATATGTTGCATCTTCATCACCGCACCTCCAACATTTAGGCTGATAATTCGGATACATACTTGCGAGCTTTTTGGGATCTAAATGCCATCTATAAAACATTTTGTAAAAGTTTTCTCTTAAATTTTGAGCTTGTGTAAATTTTACGTTCCTCACCCAAATCTTTTCCCACGTGTCCATTGTAATAACTTCCTGGATGTTTTGGGCCCATTTTATCATACAATCCTTAACAAGTTCTGTTTCTGAATCAATCTCTATCAATGCAAGATATATCCGTTTAATATGTGCCGGTCCCTGATTTCTAATTTGCTTTATCAAATTTTCATCAGTCATTGTAAAACCATTTTTCTGATCTTCTTTCCACCTGGCCCGTAACTGAGTATATTGGAACCAGTTTTGAACAACCTTCTCTTCTCGCAAGAGACTATATGATTTCAAACACCATACATTTCTTTCCAAACTTAGGATCTCCTTGTACATAGTCACATCATGTTTGAAACCAGCATGTATATTTTCTATTGCGTGTTTTGGAATTGCCCACAGTGGTATCTTGCAATCTAGCTTATGTCTGTACTTCTTCCAAACTCTCAGCAATGCCTGTCTTAAAATATGCACTCTAAACACATTGTCTACCTTCTTGTCATACAACAAATATGCATGCCAGCCAAACAACAAGATTTAATAATCTCTTCTGTGTCAAATTAATCCAATCACTTATTCCTACTAATGCAGCAGCTTCATAATATAGTTTAAGATTGGGCATTTTAAGCCCACCTCTCTCACGAGTATCCTGCATAATCTTAAGTTTAACTCGTGGCTTTTTCCCTGCCCACACAAATTTATTGATACCTCGCTGCCATTCCTCCAAATTAGAATCTTTCTTAAGAATCGGTATCATTTGAAATAGAAATAAAAATTTAGGCAGGACATTCATTTTCACTGCTGCAATCCGTCCCAACAAAGACAATTGCAATTTTTCCCAATTCTCCAATTCTTTTTGAATTTTCCCCCATAGTTTTTCATAATTATTTTTATATAACTTTGTATTAGAGGGCGACAAAAACACCCCCAAATATTTAACCCTTTTAACAATCTCAAATCCAGTTAGTCCTTCTAAAAGAGCCTTTTGCGAAACTGTCATATTTCTGACCAAAATTTTGGTTTTCTGTATATTAACTTTAAATCCAGAAACCTTCCCATATTGTGTTATTATCTCCATCAGGTCCACAACAGAGTTCTCTGACTGGGTCACTGTAACAACCAGATCATCTGCGAATGCTCTCAATCTATAATCCTGATCTCTAATTTGTATCCCCTTAATTTTTTCCGAATTCCGTATTTTAACCAATAATATCTCTAATGTTAACACAAATAACAAGGGCGATAACGGACAGCCTTGCCTTGTGCCCTTCTCAATATTACATGCTTCTGTCAAGCTATTATTAACTATAATTCGGGCAGTTTGTTTTTGATATAATGCCCTAATCGGTTGCAAAATTTTTTCCCCAAAATCCATTTTGTCTAAAACTTTCAACAAAAATTGCCAATTCAATTGATCAAAAGCTTTTTCAGCATCTAAGAAAATTAGCGCCACAGAGATCTGGTTGTTCCTTTCCAAAAACTCTAACACATCAACTATATGCCTCACATTATTTTTCATTTGCCTACCACTAATAAACCCCGTTTGGTCCCCATGAATCACCTGTTGCAGAACCCTCATCAATCTATTAGCCAAAACCTTAGCAAATATCTTGTAATCTGTATTTAAAAGCGATATCGGTCTATAATTTTTAACTTGAGTAGCATCTTGGTCTTCCTTCGGAATCAAGGAAATAAAAGCTGTTCTCCAAGACGGTGGCACCTTTCCCCCCCTCTGGATTGTCTGGAACAGTTCCTTTAACGGTTTTATCATCTCTATTTGTAGATTTTTGTAATAGGCCGCAGTCAAACCATCCGTACCTGGTGCTTTATCCACCTTCAATTCCTTAATTGCTGTAACAATTTCTTCTTCTGTAATCAATTGATTAATCCCTTCTTTTTGTACTTGCGTAAGAACCGGGATGCTAGCATTTTCCAAATATATATCAATGTCTTTTTCATTAATTTTCTCCTTAGCATATAATTTAGAATAAAAATCCACAAAAGCGTCCTTAATAAGGTCCTGTTGAAACACAACCCTTCCTTTATACTCAATCTTGTCTATATTAGAAGCCCTTTGTTTTTTCCTCAATCTATAAGCTAACCATCTACCTGGTTTATTAGCGTTGCAAAAAGTATTATACCTGGCAAACCGCAAATTGGTTGCCACTTGGTCAGCCATTAATTTATCAAATTGTCCTCTTAACAATTTAATAGCCTCCTTAGTTTTCACATCCTCTGAGTTCAAAATCAAAGCCTTTTCTTTTTCCTTTATTTCATTCTCCAGTTCTTTCCTCCTTGCTTCCACAACACGTCTATGTTTATTATTCATATATATCAACACCCCTCTCATGTAGGCCTTGCTAGCATCCCACACCATATCCATAGAGGTACCTTTGTTCATATTAGTTTCAAAAAAATCCTTCATCCGCTGTTTACATTCTTCCACATTTCTCTGATTTCTAAACAAATTCTCATTTACGCGCCACGAGCGCCTGTCTCTTTTCTCCTTATCAATCTCTAACCAAACTGGACTATGATCAGAGATAGTTCTTGCACAAATCTTCACCTTTTTAGTCCTCAAAAAAAAGTCATTAGTCACCAAAATAAAATCAATCCTCGAAAAAGATTGATGTCTATCAGAATAAAAAGTATAATCCTTTTCCTGCAAGTGTCTCTCACGCCAAATATCTCGCAGTTCCAAGTCATCCTTCATTTCAAAAAAAGATTTAGGCAGTCTAGCATGACTTGGAATGCGCTTAAAAGCTCCAGCCTTATCCATCTGTACATCCAAAACACAGTTAACTACTGTGTTTATTTAAACTCCAGAGACTGCTTGTCTCCAGAGTTGTTACTTGTGTTTTGAGTGGGAAAGACTGCTTTAATTTCATTGGCCACCACCTAGCGGTGGTCTGTATAAATAGCTTTGTGTTAACCTAATAAACATGTTGCTGTTTTCACCATTCGCCTCTCAATGTCTCAGCAATCGCAAAACATAACAGAGAGAGAGAGGGAGAGGGAGAGAAAACCTTTATTGTCATTTTTTACTGTGGGCACAATGGCACACATTAAAAATGAAATTTAGTTGCTTGCTCTCAAAGTATACACATACATAACACACATTTAAACATCCTATATACAACATATGTATAGACCTGTACTCTTACATATAAGTAACATATAAATATTAATCACTGTTCATCTTGAATACATACTGAAGGAGGAAGCTTTAGATGCTGCTCTTTCACAGCCTTTGTTTTATTATCTTGGAGTTCGGAGTGTATGACTTTATCCATTGTCATTTACTGTATGTCACAATGAGTCTATGAGACAGGAAATATTTTCTTTCAATGTTTGTTTGCATCCGACTGAAATTTATATCCTGCGCTTCCCACAAGGTTTACAGGATTGTATTTGAAATGTAGCTCTTTCAGTAGCCTTGGCTTTTTCCATAGTGGTTAATCCTAAATTTCAGAAACTGTTATGAAGGGAAAATGCCCAGCCACAGAGCCCCAGAACCATATTTTCTAATTGTTATCCAAAAACCTCTTTCAATCAATTCTCCTGCAAATTCTCTTCTCAGATGGTGGCTTTAAGGACTACCCTTTCCCAAGATTTAATAAGTCTTAAGACATACCCAGTTATGAAAGCACAACACACTTTTACTTTCTTGCTTTTGAAGCCAAACAGTTGAGACTGAAGACTTGCAGAAAGGAAATGCCTCTGTCTCACATCTGTGTTTCATGTGATTTCAAAACTTAGATAAACATTGTTTGCAAATGTATAGGAAGTCTGATGTAGGGGATGAGCAGGCTAAACCCTAGGGTGGAGTCCAATCTTCATCAGTTTGGGGCACCGCTTTTCCACAAGAGACCTAAATCCAGCCATAAATTCCATTTGACTCTTATTTCGTGTCAGTTTGCCTTGACCATTAGTAATTCAGACAATAAGGCACCAAATTGAGTGCAGACTTGAAAAATGACATTGAAAAGTAATTAGCCACCAAGTTGTGCAATTGGAATATGATAACCAGAAAACATCTACTATTTCCCCGGTCAAAATTTGAAATCTACACTACAGTGCTTCTGGATTATTTTTCTTATAGCAGTATAAAATAAGAGCATAGCATCCTGTTGTATAAAACACAAAAGCATGTAAAACTAACATAGTTTTTCCTTGGGATAAAAAACCCAGTTGCCATGGTTAGTCACTCTGGATGGATTTAAAAGCTAGTCTGTTTAAAATATCAATCTCATACATTACTCTGTCACCTTGCAGCTTAATTTTTAGGAGTCAGATAACAATTGCCATTTTAATTTTTTTGCCTTTTTCTATTAAGGAAAATAAGTATAAATGATGACTGGATTTGGCTTATCAGTCAGCAACAGGATTTATTTTTGGTCAGGCTGTAGCACTATTGGATATGTGACTAAAGTACAGAATCAGTTTTGAAAAGAAAAAACCTTTTTAGCTGATTAAAAAAAAGGAAATTTAACTGGGTAATTCAATAATCTGCCTTGTTTTTAATGAACAGCTATTGTGAGATTGGTCTTACTTCATGCCTTCCTTTTCCTTAGGAGCCCTTTTATTTCCTTTTGAGGAACTGATCAAGAGGTAGCTTTTCTTGATTTCACCACTGCTTTTCCACTAATTCACTTGGAGGCCACCAGACTGCAGAGACTGAGGACTTTCCTTTTGAGGAGTCCAGGAACTGCAAAGGTTGATTTCACAAGTTTCACATCTGGCTGAAACTTCACTAATTTGGAATTTCAATTGCCAGGAGCAACAGGAGGTAGCACAAATATATTAGGAAATAATAAAAGATTTAACTGAAATACCAGTTGTGTTCAGGCAATATAGCTACACATACCAAAAAAAAGCACTAAATGGAATATTCTGGAGTATAATGGCACATCAGTGAGGTTACAAAATCTCTGCAGATCTTTCAGCTCATGAAAGAGATTGCAAGAAGTACTTACCCAGCTGAAGACCATTGTATGGGCAGTGCAACATTTGGGTTTAATTTAGAGCAGTGTTTTTCAAACCTGATAACTTTAAGATTCCAACTCCCAGAATTCTTTTTTATTTATGGCTGTTGTCATTTTAATGACTATTTTATGCTTCCAAAACATAAAATGACAAATCATAGCCAGTCGGTAAGGATGGACCATGGTTACTTTTATGCAACTTCTCCCCTTCTCCACTCCCCCTCTTTTTCTTGCAACTGTGTTAGACTATTCACAACTTTGCTAGTCACAATGAGAAGGTCTAACTCATTCATCCTGAGAACCAGCTTGGTGTAGTAGTTAAGGTATCAGGCTAGAAATCAGAGTTCTAGTCCTGCAGCCTTGTGCCAGTCATTCTCTCTCAACCCTTGGAAGGAGGCAATGGCAAACTACTTCTGAAAAACCTTGCCAAGAAAACTGCAGGGATTTATCCCTGCAATATCCAAAATTGGACACAATTGTATGGAACAAAAGAATATATAGTCCTTTCTTTTACACAATCTTAAGTTGGTAGAAAGCAAGTTAGTGCAAAATTTGCCAACCCTACTGCCTGTCTCTGTTCTATTACTGTTTTTCACTGTCATTCTCAATACATTGACTCCTTCCAAGGTAGTAAATAATAGATTATACACACTTGAGGCTGGCTTCTAAATAAAATGGAAAGACCTACTTTCGTACCAGCATCAATGATGACTTATTGTTGTCATAGTCTGGGGATGAGATGAAGGTGGTATCAAGGAGACACAGGAGAAAATTGCCAAGACTTTTTGTGCTGTGCTCAGATGCAAGTAGGGACCTGGTATTAGAATAAATTGTCCTTTGGCTATTCAAGAGCTTTATTTATGAATGAACCTTTTATTATCAAAGTACAACATGTGTACATTGAGATTGGCTGAGCCTCCCTTTGTGCCCTCCCCACAACTCACAGTGTCAACAAACCCACCATCTACATTCAGACATCTCCAAATTTGAATGACTACTAGCTGTTTCAGTGTCTTGTTTCTACTACTGATCTGCTGTTGTCTTGCACTGAAGGGGCCCTTTTCATTGTGTAAGTTGATAACAGTAAGCTTTCTGCTGGATGATTACATGTAGAGACAGATTAATTTTTGATATCATACTATATTTATATCATCTCTTGGTTTTTCTATTCAATATTGCTAGACTTAATTTGTTTGCATAAATAAAATGAAATGTGGTAGTGCTTCTAGTGTTAGGAGTTAACAATGAAAATTATTCAGATCCAATAAGTCCAAAACTCAAAGCGACCTGATCTTGCTAGATTTGAGTCATCGTTTATCCTTTCCCTCCAGAGGAGGCAGGGTGAAAATGTTTTCAGTTCTCACCAATCTGACTCCACCAAAAGCTTCTTTCTGTAACTGATTCAAATACTTAACTTCTAAAGCTTTGTAACAATACCTGCCTGTTAACTTCACTACCTTCCCATGTTTTTTTCTGTTCAGTATCCTTGATCAACTTAGAGAACATTTGCAGCAACATGACTCTGCCATCAAGTGGTCATGGCTGACAGAAGGAGCCCACATAATGTACAAAATCACATAGAATAAGGCAAAATGGTGCCGCCCCTACCCAAAATAATAAAAGCACTAAACTATACATGGCTATACAAAGTACTTATTGACAGAATAATAAAACATCCTGACAGCATTTGTTGAACAGCAGGTAGTCCATAAACATTTGTTTTTTGAAGTGCCAAAACTTCACAGCTATTCGCTGCAAATTTCTTAAATCCCGAAAGCTATTAAAATGATGTATGACACAGCAAGATGCAATACCTCAAGATGCCCTTCTTTATTGCTAAAGCTTCAGACCTGAAATATCAGGATGCAGAGTCAGTGCTAGAGAGTAAGCCAGAAAGAAAAGCATTTCTTGCAAAATAAATGTATAACATTCTAGGGAAGGCAAAAAAAAAATCCATCATAAAGCACAAAGCACAAAGCATAAAGCACAAAGAAGATTTTTTTTATAATGTACTTACTACATTATTCAACGGATTATTAATGAAAAGGGCCCTGGCTTTTATCCCGCAGAAGTGTTAGACTATTCAATCCTCACCAGTAAAGAGCAGATTTGGAACCTTGAAGACCAGCAATCTAGGCTGGTTTAGACTTGGTACCACAATTCTGCATGCAAAACCAGAATGTGCTAGAAATAATCAGGCAGTTTAGTTGATCTTGAGATACAAGGTTGGGCTCAAAATTTGAAAGGTTCTGAGAAGGGGAAGAAGGCTAAATCATATGACAAACGGTTGAGGAAGCGAGATATGTCTAGCCTATTGAAGAGAAGAATTGGGGGGACACGATAAGAGTCTTCCACTACTTGAGGGGCTGTCACAAAAAGAGGGGATTGGCTTATTCTCTAAGGCAGGGCAAAATGTAATGGGTGAAGCTTGTTAAAGAAAGATTCAAGCTAGAAGTAAGTAGAAATGTCCTGATAGTGAGAGAATTAATCAATGGAATAGTTTACCTCCTGGGGTTGTGCTTGCTCCATCACTGGAGTTTTCAAAAATAGATTGGACAACCATTTGACTGGCATGGTATAAAGTTCCTGCCTTCAGCAGGAGGTTGGACTAGAAGACCTACGAGGCTCCTTCTAGTCCTATGACTAGGGCTAAAATGCATACAAATGTATGTGTGGAATCTTCATATCATACCTTCTCACAGTTACCTGATAGAGAAGGTGTACAAACAGAATTTGCTTAGAAGGGTACCTAAAGTGAACTGTTAATCTGATGTCTATGGAGATTCTTAGTCATCCAGGCCATGGTTGTCCCAAAGGTGATTTTTCAAGAGGCAACTGGACTTTCTTTTTCTCTGAAGATGCTTCGCTTCTCATCCAAGAAGCTGAAGAACTGAAGAAACTTCTTGGATCCGAAGTGAAATGTCTTCAAAGAAAAACAAGTAAGTCCAGTAGCCTCTTGAAAAAGCACCTTTGGGGTGTTAATCTGATGGTGATGTTAGACAAATGAGGTGCGCTGTCCTGTAAATCAATCCAAATTGCTTGAAACTTCTTCAACTTGTGACCTTGTAGTAATATCTGGGCATTCTATGTTTCCACTGCTATATATGGTAGCCAATCTGTCCAAAATGCACCAGTGAATTTTTTTTTTAAAATTCCATTTATATCCTGCCCTTCTCCGAAGACTCAGGGCGGCTTACAAGCTTAGCAGTAGCCTTCATTCTATGTATATGCCTGCTTATTAGGGCTTTCACACACACACCCCAAGCGGCATTATTACAAAGTCAGCTTAATTGCCCCCAACAATCTGGGTCCTCATTTTACCTACCTCGGAAGGATGGAAGGCTGAGTCAACCTTGAGCCTGGTGGGATGCGAACCTGCACTAATTGCAGGCAGCTGGTGTTACTTAAGGAGGCATTAGCCCACTGCTCCACCAAGGCTCTTATTTAGATTTCCTGACATTTTTAGGGCAGCATTTTTGTAGCATTTCCAAACAGAGTGATTTTTAAAAAAGGAAACAAAAAGCCTAACTTTTCCTTCCCAGAACATCCCGGCCCTACCACATATCTGATGAGCTGCACTTAATAGATCGAATTTGTAGTGGTCCTCCTGCATCCTATTAAATCTCTCACTTAGCAACATGAATTTTGCTAACAATGCTTTAGTAAAATCCTGGCTTTTAATTTTCTGCTTCTTGACAGAAGACCTCCTTCCTTTTGTAGATGCTTTAAGTCACATGAGGAAGATGACAGGCCTTTCTATCAAGTGGGTGGCTGACACACTTTCCAAGAAGCACACAAAAAAAGAGACTCTCTCCATATTTCAGAACTGGAGTGAGCAAAATACTTCTTACTCAGCTTCCTTCTTCACCCTCCAACCTTGTTACCATCTTTCAGGGAAAATAGAATTTCCTATGCCTAATGGAAAAACTTGCCAGGAGAGAGCACACCTGAGAGAAAGCTGATAAACAAATTTGAAAAAGCAACACAAAAATCATATGGGTTCTCTTATCTAGTTCCTTGAAAGTTAGGGAATATCTGAGAATCACAGATGTTTAGTGCAAGGTCTAAACTAGGGATGGGGTGTTTTATTATTAGATGCCTAAACATCTGATGGTTAGAACTAAGCTGGTTAGAACTGGTTAAAACTAAGCTGGGAGATCACTAAGACTGTAGGCCAAAACATATCAGAAGACAAAGGCCCAGTGCTTTTTTTCTAAAAAAAAAAAAAGGTGCCAGAACTCTCATCTTGGCGGGTACAGGAGGCAGGGGGGCGGGAGGCGGCGCTGCTGCAGTCACGGGTGCAAGGGGTGTTGGTGGTGGGCTGCCCCCCGGGGCCGGAGCCGGCGCGGCTGGTGCTGTTGGAGCAGCGGGGCCCGCTCTATATGGCGGGGCTGCGTGGGGTGGGCGGCGGAGGCAGTGTGGGCCAGGCAATGCAGGGCGGCCACTTAGGCACGCAGGGTGAGGCGACGGTGGCACAGGTCCAGCACCAGGTAGGCCACCAGCCTGGCTGACATGGGTGAGCACAAGGAAGGAGTGCACATGGACTCCGCAGAACCCACCTCCCACTCCTTGTCCTCTCTTACTTACCTAGTTGAGATGGTGAAGTTCGGCAGCAGGGCGGGATGCAAAGTTCCTGCCAACTTGTCTTCGTTGCAGACAACTTGCCGGTGCAACGTTTGCCAGCCAGGTCTTTTGGCATGCTCAGCAGCAATTCCTATTGGCTTTTGAAAGCCAATAGAGGGAGTAGCATAGCTTGTGCAACAGCTTTTTTTGTGTGTGTGTGCAAAGAAGGGTGCTGGAATGCCATTCTGAGCGTTCTATGAGAAAAAAGCCCTGCTTTTATGTTTTAATTTTATGATTTTAAAAATATTGTAAGTTGCCCCAAACCTCGCCATGTGGACTGCATATAAATATTATATAATCAGTAAATAAAGGTAGAATATATGTTAAATATACATCAAATGATAATATGCTTTCCTACAAAGTCAATTCTTGCTCAATGACAGACCAAGGAGTTAATTCAGAAAGTCAAGAGGAAAATCTAGAAGAGGTCTGTGCAACATGTATTAGGGAAAGGCCCACAATGATAAATTAAAAATCTTTGTGGTTTGCAAAGGAATGCTGGTGGGCTAATCAATGATTTGGTGACTAGAGGAGCATCTACAGTGTTGGAGTTCGTGGTCATGGTAAGCCATGGAGGCACTAGGCAACATGACCTTCAGGGCAGTCGTGGTGATTTTATTACTTTTTTTTTAAAGTCTGTGCTCTGTCCAAGGATGCTTGGTAGGCTGCATGTACAGGCCTGGTCTAGAATTTATTTTGGAGCATTCAACTATCTAGAGCAGGCATGTCAAACTCATTTTGTTTGAGGCAACTTCTTATAAAAGAATTGCCATTAATTTGTTTTAATAAAATAATTTAAATCAATTTTTCACTTGATTTCAAATTAAATGAATTATATTGGTTGACAATGAGATTTTTTTTGTACAATTTCCAAATGCAATAAACTGGTTTTAGGTATATGTGTGCACTAATTATTTCAACACCAATACATTTTAACAACATATTCTATTTGTAAATGCATGCAAATGCAAATTATACAAGTTTTTGTGCAAAAATAAAACAAAATAACAGATTTAAGAGCTGTTATCATTAGTTATCCTTACATAAAAAATAATTTCATCATCCAAAACTTTGTTATACTGTATTTAACGAACAGATGCTTTGGGATTAAAAAAAAAGACTGACTACATTTGATTGTGTATCACTATGGCATTAAAACAAAATTCGAACAGTGTATGAAAAATAAAGGTTCCCTAAATGTCTGCTGGCTATATCTATACATTTTCCTTGATAGCACTCTATTGCCTTCTTTTTAGCCTTTTTTTCAACTTCCCAGCTTAAAAAAGGCAAAGCACAGGGAGCTGAAAGTTACAGAGACTGTTTAAACAGGTTGCTAAGCAACCTGTTCACACTCGGCCCTTCTTACCCTCCCACTTTTAAATTAGCCTGTCAATCTGAGCCATCTGAAGGCCTGTCGCTGCGATGCATTCTGCTGCTCTGCAACCTGGCTGCCTGAGGAGAATTTGGCTCTCTGGAACAGTTTCTTTCAAGTGTGTGTGTGTGTGCAAAAAAAGGTGCCGGAACGCCGTTCTGAGCGTTCTATGGGAAAAAAAGCATGGATATATCACATATAATTGAAGATTGTAATTAGTTGCGTGTGTACGTTCAGCAAGTGTGATGTATTTGTGCTGGCATTTCTAGGCCTCTTTCCAACCACACCCAGAAAAATTAGTAACAAACATTGGAATTCTTAAGGCCATGTTTGGTATTTCCCAGCAATCTGTTACTGGAAGGAAAAAGGAATCCCTGCTGCGTTACTGATCCCAGAGAAGCATTTGCATGTATGCAGGTATCTTTAGGATGCCATAGTTATGGATGAGAAATATTGGTTGCAAAGTTGGCATTTCTGGATGTAATACAGATATTTTGGACTTATTTTTGTTTCTTTGCATGGTTGATATTTTTAAAAAGGCATATGCTACTGACTACGCGTATGCACATATGTAACATCTTTTGCTAGGATACATGACCACTGCTTTTCCAGAATGTGAAAAGTGAAAGATTCTGACTAAACAAAATTTTAATGTACAGATAATACCACCAGAAATTATTTTAGCCTTTTAAATAAATGTTGTTATTGATGTTAAGCTCACCATGGAAAACATCATACATTGTTATGTATATACTAGGTTAATTATTTAAAGACTGAAGTGCAACATAACTAGATTCTAAATAATCTATTTTTCAAAACACACAACAGTCCAAACAGTAAAAGTAAAGTCCAAATTAAGAATATTTCATTCTTAAGAATTGTTTAATTTAAAGTGGTTTACTTGTAATAGATGGTTAGATTCAAAATAGTTTTCAAGAGTATGTACAAAAGATACTATTTTTTTCTAGCATCAGCTAAATTAGACATATTACATTGAGAAAAATGTTTCTCATTTCTTTCCTGTTACCTTTATTAATTTCATTGCAGAGATGTTAACATAGAAAATAGATTATTTTGTTATCTAATTTTACCTTCTAAAAGACAGAAACAGATGAAAAATTTGAGGTTCTTTCCTGCTGGCTTTTTTGAATTAGCTGTTTTAGATTCTAAAAGTTTAGTTCCTAAAGAAGTAACCTTGTAAATAATTTTAATGTCCTCCTCTAGTGCAGGCTCTTTTATGACTCAAGGACTTCAACTCCCAGAATTCCTGAGCCAGCATGGCTCAGCTTGGAAACCTCTCTCTTTCCCCTCAGCATGGCTGGCTCAGGATTTCTGGGAGTTGAAGTCCATGAGTCATAAAAAAGGGCCAAGATTACCTAGCCCTGCAATAGGCTTTCAGAGGGAGCTTTTTTTTTTTGCAAAAAAAAGGTGCCAGAATGCCGTTCTGAGTGTTCTATGAGAAAAAAAGCCCTGCAAAGGCCAATGCCTTCCATATGATTGCTACAACAGCATCTTGTTGTGTCCATGTAACTTTTCATTTTAACACACCAGATTTCCATTTTAACACAAAGAGAGATTTACCCTGACTATAAATGCAGGTCTACAAGCTTCAGTGCAATGGAATATTGTCATGCAAACTTAATTTTTTTCACTAGCAATTTATTAGAGAAGCTGGATGGTTATCATTCAGAGATGATATAGGCCAGGGCTTTTCAACCTTTTCACCCATTGTACCACTTTTAGGATATGGCAACATCCGAGTACCACCAGTCACCTAGCAAGATGTCAAAAACTCAATGACCCCCCCCAAAAAAGGAAAAAAGTGATGGAGTACAGGTAGTCCTCAACTTACAACAGTTCGCTTAGTGACTGTTTGAAGTTACAATGCCACTGAAAAAAATGCCCCGCAAGCCACAGCCGAGCAAGACACCTGCCTGCCTGCCCGGCAGCACTCTTCCTCCTGTCCAAGGTTTTTATTGTTGTGAGCATTTCTGTTGAGGATTGGCAGCGGGGGTGGGGTGGGGTGGAGTTTGGTTTTTATTCCCTCCCCCGTCTTCTGGGTAGTTGCAGCAGGTTTTGATCACTTCACATGACCCTGGGACATTGTGACCATTATAAATATGAATCTGTTGCCAAGCATTTGAATCACAAGACCCTGGAGATGCTGCAACATTCCAGCTGATTGGCACTTCTTCTGGGATCAGCGCCGAGCTCCAGCTGGAGCCTGGTGCTGATCCTGGCGCTTCTGCTGAGCCCTGACAGTCCCAAAGAAGCGCTGATCCTGGTGCTTTCACTGAGCCCTGACAGCCTTGCAGCTCCAGCCATCTCTTGCTCAGGCTTGTGCGATGCTGCCACCGGTTCAGCTCATTCCCCTCCCCTGCTACCACTTTTCTAGGATGGTTGCGTACCCCCTGCGGATGCCAATGTACCACAGGTGGTACCCGTACCACTGGTTGAAAAGCCCTGATGTAGGCAACCTGGATCAAGTAGGGAATAGGACTTGATAATCGCAGAAATACATTTCAACTATACTGATTCTATGTTTCCTTTTTGAAATATGAAATATGTGAAGTCAATATTCATCAACTGAAGGAGATTTAAGAATCTTGGTGTGCAGATGTAGAAAGCTTTATAAAGAGAAGGAAGGGAGAACTTATCTTACACAGCTGTTTTCCTCCAAATAAATGTACTGTCAGTTAGAGGGGAAAATTGGAGTGTGTGAACATGATTTCTTAGTACTTGTAAAGGGGAATAGCATAATATTTGTTATACTTTTTGTGCCTTAAAGGCCTTATGGAAAACAAAAAATATTGGCTATTGTTTTTCTATGCAAGATTTAGGCCCAGGTGAACTAAATTAGGCATCATGGAAAAAGTATTCAACCAAAGTCTGTGCTATGCATTCCAGGGGAACTATTTGTAATCTAAACTGCAACTGTACTTTACTTAATATGATTTTGCTAAGCTTGCTTGTTTCAAATATATTTAGAACATAAGGACTGGAAGTGTGAGAAAAGGGAAACTGAAAGTAGCTGATGGGTGCGGGTTCCAATCTACACAGGTATATGAGGAAAGTTATGGTCAGCAGAAAGTCTGCAGAAAGTGCAAGGTTGCTGACCATCTGTCTACAGTCTTAGGACAGGAAAGGGTATAAAAAGTTGGGTCTGGACCTGATTGATTTGCCATTGGCCTATAGCTGTCCTTATTGGAACTGTTATGTCATTGGACCTCATTGCAATGGGTTTTAACGTAAATGTGTGTTCTAAATTATTGTTGAAATAAACCTCTGAATCTTAAAGTAAGAATTATTGCTTTGTGTGGCTGTCTCTTGTTTCTTTCATTGGGTTTTTCCACAACAGTTTTGGTGTGTTGGCCGGAAAGAGATAGATGCTGGAAGTCACCTGCTGTCCAGCTAGGATTTCTGACCACTTTGTGGTTCTGGGTCACAGGTAACCAGCCCGCTCTCTCCAAGCACTCACAATCTACTTTGGATCAGAGGTAATCAAAAGGCCCCATTTCCTTGGGACCTTTGGGTAGGTAGATAGGGAAGTTGTTGTGATTTAGTTAGCTAAGCCTGTCCTCCTATTTTGGCAGCAAGGGAAGGGTCACTAATGGACTTGCTTTGAGGACAAGCCGAGTGTGGAAGATGTCATGCCTCACTGGCAAAACAGTCAGGGCTGGTCCCATGGCCAGGACCCGATGAGGAGTTGGTGTTCCTGGGGGCTGATCACCCCCTTGTATTGATTTCCATGACAACCTTAAAGAGCTCTTATGGTTTCTTAGTCCTTAAATTATGAATAGGATGCTCAAAAGGCTTCTAAGCAAAACCAACGTATTAGTTTGTTTCCTCTTATAAATTGCTTGAGAAAAATATTTATACCATACGCTAGCCCTCCAGTACACCTCCCTCTCCATCTTTCTATATTATATATATCACAGAAGAATATGATTTTGAATATATCCTTCTGTGATATATAATACAGGAAGATGGAGAGGGAGGTCTACTGGAGGGATAGCCTAGGGCATAGGTTTGGTAGTGGTGTCCTCCAAATTCATAATTTTTGAAACATCTGACTGTATACAGTACAACTGCATTGTTTCAGTTGTCAATAGAATTAAGAGCCATACAACTTCTTGCTTCAGATTGGCACTGAAATATACGACAAAATATGCATGTATTCCTGAAACAGCAAAACGATTCAAATTCTGGATGCCTATTGCATGATGGCTATGAACGGAATGGCTGATGATTCATGTTAGCTTTTGCTTATTGTCCCCAAGGGTCTGAATAAAGCAAGTACTTAACATGAGACATAACAGAAAACAGGGCACGTGGGATCATTTTAATTTGCTGGCTTATAAAACCTTAATAGCTTCAGCATATAGTAGCAGCTAGCTAATTGCTAGGCAGCGTTGTTCCTTGGATGAGTAACTGCCTGGCAATTCCTGGCAATTCCAGGCTGCTGATCAGATTGGGAAATGGGGGTGGATGGGGGAAAAACACAATCATTTTGGGAGAAAGCAGCAGCAAACAACTTCTGTAACATTAAAAAAAACCAGAACTGAACACCTAGATATATATAAAAACAAAGACAAGTTAAAAATATTAATAAATAATAATAATTACCTGAGGATGGGTTCCAGCATGAGTCTGAAAGCTTAGAAGAAGATACCTCTGGTCCTGGTGACCAAACTCAGATTAGTTCCTGCAACATTATCCCAGGACACATATATTTGCCTTCATTTGCAAAATAAAAAACTTGATGTTTCCAAGAATTCAAAAGAACAAGATCTGTCCAAAGAAGGCTTGTTCCCATGGCAGTCTTATCTGCTGGTCCTTATTTTGTAATATTTGACAATTTGGTGATTTAGCTTTCTTGTGTGTTTTGTTGTTGAATAATTGCTTTCAGTCTTTTTTTTAATGGAAAAATTATAGTTGTTCTTTTGAATGAAATACAAAAGTTATTTACTGCTAAATTTCTTGTTTTAATAGGCAAGGATTTATTTTCGTGTACTATTTCAGCTATTCATTTATAAGTTTGGAAATCATTTTATGTGTTTTGGCCTTTACTTCTGAGGGCAAAATGTTTTAATTATATCAAATTAGGTTTCAATTTGCATTAACTACTTGATAATCTGATCTGCTGTAAGAATAGTGAATATTTAAAACAAAATAGGATAAAAATTGATATTGTAAATGATTTCTGCCTAAGAACAACCAATATTATAGGAACGAACATGTTGAATTTATTATGCTGGCAGTAATACTGCATATGGAAATTTGTACCTGAAAAGCTAATATTTCAAGTCTATCAGCTGTTCTCCAGTATGAGAAGTATCTCAATACAAAGTGTTGAATTATGCCTGGCTGAGAGATAAAACTGAGAAAAAGAGTAAGAAACAGTAGATTCCAGGGAGTGAATGAAGTCTTTAGCTATTTTGGAAAAGACTCCCTTGTGTCAAAAGAAAATTATGAGAACAAGAACATAGAGCCATTGGTATCAAACTTAATTAGGACAGCAGTGCTATTAATTATGTATTACCCTCAAAGGTATCTGAAATCCCTCAACTCAATTAATGTCAAACTTGTCTGCTTCAGAAGGCTATCTCATATATATTTTATGAATATTTCTTAATATCAAGTCTCAGAAGGTAGCAGTATGTGACCAACATTATCAGGGATCAAAGCTAGGCATCTTCATGTGCATCTGTGGGGCTGGGACACATGGGCAAATGACATTTTCCATCTTGATGTCAAATGATGCATTGTACATAATTTGTTTCATGATGCCACTGATGCAAACTATAACTCAAGTCATTTGTGCAGTGTCATGATGATGTGAGTAAGATCATGATGGCTTTTATCAAATGACAGTAAGTTTTACGCCTGGTTATTACTTGAATGTATAACAACCAAGGACATTCAGATCTATAGACTAGACTAGAAAGTTGCAAAATATCCTGTATGAAGACAGTGAAAATATTTCTGTACTATTGCCAGTAAAATGGATGGTTGTGTCCATGTAGTTACTTTGAGTTAATTTTGACTTCAACTTTTCATTATTTCAGCTTTTGGGACTCTTAATTCATTTATAATTTTATTAGATCAAAGTTTTATTAGCTTTTTGTGTTTATTCCCAGTTCTTTAAATCCTTATAGTTAATTTTTATTTTGCTCAAGAATGAAGATAAATTTACCAGATGGCTTTTCAAACTTGTTGTTCTGAAGACCTCTAATATCCTTAAGATATTTAAATAGGTAATTTCTGAAAGTGATTACTAAGCAAGGTTGGCAAACCACACTGTACTTTAAAAACCCTCTTGCGAAGGTTGTTGAGAGTGTGGTGGCGCATCAGCTCCCTCTGGTCCTGGATGAAGCGGATTATCTGGACCCTTACCAATCGGGTTTCAGGCCCGGGTACAGCACGGAGACGGCATTGGTCGCTCTGGTGAATGATCTCTGGAGGGCTCGGGATAGAGGATATTCCTCTGTCCTAGTCCTATTAGACCTCTCGGCGGCTTTCGATACCATCGACCATGGTATCTTGCTGCGGCGTCTCAGGGGATTGGGAGTGGGAGGCACAGTTCTTCAGTGGTTCTCTTCCTATCTCCTGGGACGCTCGCAGTCGGTGTTGGCAGGGGGGCAGAGATCGGCCCCTAGGTCTCTCGTTTGTGGAGTTCCTCAGGGGTCGGTTCTCTCGCCTCTCCTGTTCAACATCTACATGAAACCGCTGGGTGAGATCATTCGTGGTTTTGGAGTTGGGTATCATCAATATGCCGATGATACCCAACTTTTCATTTCGACCCCAAACCACCCCAGTGATGCCCTCGCTGTGATGTCCCGCTGCCTGGAGGCGGTTCGGGTCTGGATGGGGAGGAACAGACTTCAACTCAACCCTGACAAGACTGAGTGGCTGTACATTCCGGCATCCCGGGACATTCAAAATGTTCCATCGCTTTCTATGGGGGGTGAGTTCTTACCCCCCGTGGATAGGGCTCGCAACTTGGGAGTCCTCCTAGACTCACGACTTACCCTGGAAGACCATATAGTAGCCGTGACTAGGGGGGCTTTCGCCCAGGTTCGCCTGGTGCACCAGTTGCGGCCCTATCTGGACCGGGATGCCCTGTGTACGGTCACTCGTGACCTCTCGCCTAGACTATTGTAATGCTCTCTACATGGGGCTTCCCTTGAAGACCACTCGGAGGCTCCAACTGGTACAGAATGCGGCCGCGAGAGTTGTCTTGGGAGTTTCCCGGTACTCCCATGTTACACCTTTGCTCCGCGAGCTGCATTGGTTACCAGTTGTCTTCCGGGTGAGGTTCAAGGTCTTGGTTATGATCTTTAAGTCCTTACATGGCATGGGTCCGGGATACCTCGAGGACCACCTGCTGCCGGCGTCAACTCCCCTCCGCCCTGTGCGTGCCCACAGAGAGGGCCTCCTCAGGGTGCCTCCGGTCAGGGAATGTCGACTGGTGGCCCCCAGGGGGAGGGCCTTCTCTGTGGGTGCCCCGGCACTATGGAACCAACTGCCGGTTGAGCTCCGGATGGCATCGGACCTCCGATCCTTCCGTCGCGGGTTGAAGACCCACTTGTTTGAGTTAGCTGGTCTGGCCTGAAGGGGAATATGGGTTTTTAATTGGTTTTATTATTTTACTATTGCTGTATTTTAATTGGGCATGGTTTAATTCTCTTTTAATTTTTGTACAGTTATTTATATATGCCCTGTGAACCGCCCTGAGTCCCTAGGGAGAAGGGCAGTATAGAAATCCAATAAATGAAATGAAATGAAAAAAATCCACTGTGACTGATACCTTTGTCTCCTGGCTCTCAACTCTGCAACAGACCACATGCAACCACCTCATGAGGAGCAGTTGTCCATAGCATATGGGGGTAATCTCCTGTCCTCTCCTTCTCTGGAGAGGTTTCCTAGAATTGGTCAACTCATCAAGCTGGCCTGGCCTGATGGGTGATGGGTTTGGGTTTTATTGCTTTTTATGTATTTTAACTTATTGTTATAGTTCTTGGGCATCTTCTTTAATCTCTTTTAATTTTTATATTCTTGTCTTTTAACATGTATTGCCCTGTTCACTGCCCTGAGTCCTTCGGGAGAAGGGCGGTATACAAATAATATATTATTATTATTATTATTATTATTATTATTATTATTATTATTATTATTATTACTATTATTATTATTAGTTCTTCAGTCTTTGCCATGGTCATTGTCTCCACTTTGTTGTTGTTGTTAGCTGCAAAGTCGTGTCCGACCCATCGCGACCCTATGGACAACGTTCCTCCAGGCCTTCCTGTCCTCTACCATTTTCTGGAGTCCATTTAAGCTCACGCCTACTGCTTCAGTGACTCCATCCAGCCACCTCATTCTCTGTCGTCCCCTTCTTCTATTGCCCTCAATCTTTCCCAGCATTAGGCTCTTCTCCAGTGAGTCCTTCCTTCTCATCAGGTGGCCAAAGTATTTGAGTTTTAGCTTCAGGATCTGGCCTTCTAAAGAGCAGTCAGGGTTGATCTCCTCTAGGACTGACCAGTTTGATTGCCTTGCAGTCCAAGGGACTCGCAGGAGTCTTCTCCAGCACCAGAGTTCAAAGGCCTCAATTCTTTGGTGCTCAGCCTTTTTTATGGTCCAACTTTCACTGCCATACATTGCAACTGGGAATACCATGGCCTTGACTATACGCACTTTTGTTGACAGGGTGATATCTCTGCTTTTTAGTGTGCTGTCTAGATTTGCCATGGCTTTCCTCCCAAGCAGCAAGCGTCTTTTAATTTCTTGGCTACAGTGATCTTGGAGCCCAGGAAATTAGGGACATGCTAATTTGCCATGTTCCAGCCAGAAGTCCCGTAGTCAACCACATTGCAACCTAGTGTCTTATGTAAAAGATGGCCGTGTGATTGATTCCTTATAATTCATTTGTTATGCAAATACAAATGATTGAATTGAGAGAACCATGGGAAATAGTGTATTACACAAATACAACCACAGGATGACAGAGTTGCTATATGTGAGAGAAGGCACTTCAGGGATGGATAATCTGGAGTTCTTAAAATATTTCAAATTACAATTCCTAATATCTCAATGGTTAATGGCAGAATTTAGGAATTCAAAATACCTTGAGCTACCAGATTTTATAATTAGCTTTATGGTATTTCAGCCCTATATCATTTAAGGCAAGGGTGGGCAAGCTGATTTCTTGGTGTTTGTCCGAAATAAATTAAAGAAAATAGTTGGATGAAGCTTCAGCCACAATTTCTGTGAATCTCTGACCCCAAATGTCTCAGATATTTCTCTTAAAGAGTTAAAATAATCAGGGCAGGGCAGAGTTTGTATTCTGTGCTACCTAGTAGTCAAACACAAAGAATATGCTATCAAAATATGATTGTAATCTATAAAAGGGAGCAAGCTTAGTATATAGCTTGGGTCTCTTGAGAGCTTAATGTCCTCATGGTAGCATAATCTCCTTGTGTTACTTTAATGCATGGGTGTCAAATTCACCGCGTCACGTGATGTGTCGCAACATATCGTGACTTTTTTTGCATTGCTGCAGCTGGGATGGGTGCGGCCTCTGCATAATGCAACCAGCCCTTGGGCCAGCAGTTTGACACCTCTGCTTTAATGTCTATCCCTCAATAGCTAATCTTCATTTTCATAAGAAGCTTGTACATCTTTTCCAAGACATCTGCTTTATTTTTAAAGTCTTTCAAATGAACAAAATCTGACTTTCTGCAACAATCTTTGTGCGCATATGTCTCCCAGTTAAGTTTATTTCAATGTGTGAAACATGAAATGGATCTTATCCATAATATTTAATTATTAATTCTTATAACTAGCCTCTTCATATGCAGTTTAGACAATCTCTCTGTAATTTCCACACCCCATCTGTATCATGTTATCCATGCCCCAAACAGTATCAAACTAGCTTTCATTATGTCTTACAGAGTTTTTGTTGTTCTCTGAGCTTGTTCTCTTACAGACATTTCATTATCCACCTAGTCCTAGGTAACCTCATTAGTGCTAGAAGAGAGTGGGCTTTACTCTATGTATGTACAATGGCTTGCCCTTCACTGTTGGTGGGAGTGCTGTTTTCTTATTGGTAGTACCTTGATTAGGTTGTTGTTTACTGCTTGATTGCCTGGTTTGGTAGTTACTTGATTAGGGATATTGTTTACCGCTTGATTGTCAGTCTGGTTTTAAGCTTTATATTCTCTGCTCATCTGGATGTTGATTGCTGGTGAGGAGGTCTTTTTGATCTTGCTTGCTTTTTTATTGTCTCGGCCCTTTGAATGGCATGTAAATATTGCATATGTCTATGTACTTCTTGATGGCTAATTTGTCTGAGTGCCAGATTTCCAGGAATTCTCTAGTGTTTTTTGAATTTAGTTTTGTTTTATAAAACAAGTTTTCTAAGAATCAAAAAGATCATCTTAATTTTTTTAAATAAAAGTCTGAAATGCTCACTTTACAATGGACATTAATTTTTTCTTTGAATGAAATAAGCAGAGAAAACTTATTTGTGTAGAGTTTTGATAAAGAGATGATTTCCCAAGAATGTGAACTTGATTTTATTATTAAAGATACCAGCCTATAAATTGGGAGATTGTGAGCTCTACTCTCACTTTGGGCATGAAGGTAGCTGACTGATCTAGGCCAGTCCCTCACTCTCAGCCCTAGGAAATAGGCAATGGCAAACCACTTCCAAAAATCTTGCCAAGAAAATGGCAGTCTTTCCAGGCATTCAGAAAAGAGCCAAGACTGATTCAAAGGTACACATGCCACACACACAAATAAATAAGGGCAATATTTGCACTGCAGTTGTGTCATTTTGATGCCATCCTCATTTGCTCTGGATGCCTGTGAAGGTACCCAGATATACAGTACTTAATTTCTATTTGCAATTTTCCCAGTTGTTTATCTTTCTCTTTGTTTCATCTTATCCCACAAGGAAATCTAGTCAGTGATTTAAGAATGGGAAATAGCTTCACAATGCCTTTACGCTTACATTGGCAATATTCTCCCATTCTTCTTCTTTTGAGTCCCCATTAATGGTCTCCAGAGTGAGTCAGCTGCTTAAATACTACCGTATTTCCCCCCTCATTATGGCACCGCCCACCACATAAACTCCTTTGGGCTTTGTCTCTCATTACCTTGAAAAGAAGCTGGGAGTGGCAAAGACTGGCAACAGAGGCAAAATAGGGGACAACAGGGTCAATAAATTTCATGCCAGTCTAGTTGTCTGTTCGCTCGAGGATGGATGGAGACGTTCAGCTCAGCAGCGAGGAAAAGCCCATGCCACACTAAACACCCAAACATGCCATAACCCCACGTGGATTTAGTACACGCATGAAACACCGTCAGCTTAACGAACGTATTCTGCTGAAGCAGAGACCGCCGATTAACCGTAGCGCCCCAAAAGACAACATGCTTCAAGTTCCAATGTTGCTATTACAAACTCTGGATTTGGCAAATCCATTCGTGACGATTTCCCCTCCACCACCCCCACCCCCACCCCCCCTTTCAAAAACAAACCAACCCTCCCTCCCCTGCTCCGCGCAGCAAAAGCACCCGAGCATCCCGCGGCGCCTTTCAAGAGGACCAGATATAGTTCGTTGCGCGAGAATTGTGACGCGTGACGCGGGAGCCAGAAGAATTTTCTGCAGCTTTAAATTATTTTGTCTGCTAGGCAATTTATTTATTTATTTATTTATTATAATCCGGCGGCGCGGGCCCGAGTACTGGAGAGAGCGCGCGCGTGCGCGCCGTTTCCAACCCATCCCAACTCAGCCGCTCCCTCCTCCTCCTCCTCCTCGTC
The DNA here is from genome assembly GCF_964194415.1 of Vipera berus. Lineage (NCBI taxonomy): Eukaryota > Metazoa > Chordata > Lepidosauria > Squamata > Viperidae > Vipera > Vipera berus. Next base: position 102,216,862 of record NC_138202.1, on the reverse strand, counting down.
TCCCTTCCAGCCGAGCTCGGCTTCTCCTTCTTCCCTCCGAAAGCTTCCCGCGCAAAGCGGCCTCCGCTTCGCAGCTTCGCTCGGCACCACAAGGCAGCAGGGGCTCGCGCGCCGCCCGCGACCCCTCCCCGAGCCACGCAGACGGCCGGGGCAGAGAGGTTGGGGAGAGGAGGAGGAGGGGGGGGGCAGCACCAGCGGGCGCGGCGATTGGCTGGCGAAGGGCGGCGGGTGAGAAGAGGGCCGGCCCAACTGGGCCGGTGCAGTGCCCTTTCCTCGCCGCTACTGGGGCAATGGCGTCCCTTCGGCCCCCGGGAGGACGCGCGGACTCGGATAGGCGGAGGCTCGGCTAAAGAAAGGGAACCGCGGCAAAGAACCGGGCTGAGGAGTAGCCGCCGCCGCCGCCGCCGCGTCTCTTCTCTCTCTCGCGCGCCCCGCCCCGCTCCTTCTTCTTTCTCCTCTGGCTTTCCCGCCGCTTCGCTCGCTCGCTCGCAAGTTGTCTCTCGGCCCCCGTTGCAGCTCGAAGGGGCAGCGGCCGGGAGGGTGCCTGCTCCCTCCTTGCCTGCCTCCGCCTAACCCTGCCGGAGAAGATGCCGCCGCCGCTGCCTCTGCCGCGGCTAATGTAGGGTGGCTCGGCTAACTCCTCCTCCCCATGTTCTTGCCGCCGTCTTCGGTGGCTCTGCTTCGCAGGCCGGGTAGAGGATGCTGCCCTGCTTGGTGCGGGGCCGCGACCAGGGGATCGGCGGCCGTTTCCTTTCTTGCTACTCCGGCTCCCGGGGCTCTCCGTGCCGCGGTTGTTAGCTCCTTCGCCGAGCGATGACTTCAAAGCATCAGGCGGACTGGATCCCTTACAGGTACTTCCCGAGGCGCCACTTTGGGCTACCTTCCCCACCCACCCCCCACTCCCTAGGCCGGGAAGGGTGCTTGTAGTAGGCAAGCGTGCCATCTTCGCCGAAGTTTGTATTTAATGCTGGAGAAAACACACACACACACACACACACACACACACACACACACACCCTAATTAAATGAAGCTGTAAGGAAAGTGCTTTTGACACTCTTTAGTTTAAAGGATTAAACAAACTTGCTTCTGGGAGGTGAGGAATAGGAGCACCAAGCTGAGGGATAACTTAAGAACAAGCCCTATAGGAAAGGAGGTTTCATGAATGAAAGTGGCAAAGAAATAAGAGGTAGTTTCATTTTGAGAAGATGTGGCCATTGCACTTTTGAAACTGTATCCTGTAAAAAACGCCAATAATAACACGCTCCAGATGTCTGGAACTATTTTTAATCTATTGTAAATCACAGTCCTTGGAAGGGCTGAAAATCTTTTGATTTTCGGAACTTGAGCTATGCAGCCAGTTCTATTATTGCTTTGGTAGGATTGCTACAGGGTAATTCTTTTGTAGATTTATTTCAGTGGGTCAGATCGTGATGGGGTATTCTCATATCCGGTTACTGTCCCAGTTTCTCTTCAGATAGTAATAGGAGTGAATATGTATCAGGCCAGTGTGCTATCTTATGTAGCTCTATTATTATTTGCATCCATTCTGTTTTCATACTTCTTCCCCTTATTTATCTGCAAAAGTTTATGACTTCTAAAATAATTTCCAAGATCATTGCAATACTCACAACACCTGTGAAATCTCCTTTTCTTTAATTAAATGTTACCTGCTACCCTCAGGAGCAGAGGGCTTTAGCAGGTCAATCTTGATGGTAATTCAAGATCCTTGATGGGTTAACAACTGCCTTGTATCTGAAATTCAGTTCTGTTCTTCAATGTCTTCTCAGAAACTAATGTCTAAACTTAAATTCTTTCTGGATAGGAAATTGATGAATAATTTGTCACAGATGATAAATACATAGATCCCTTGTCATAAACACAGATAAAAATGCATACAGCTTTCATGCAGTTACCTACAAAGAATTGTTTCAGTATGAAGTATTCCAAACAAAACTTGTGGTATAGACTCAAATTCCAGTTCAGCTATTGGCAGCTATTTTTCTTTGGAACTTATCTGAGGAATCTTGTTTTCCCGTGCTGAATATTTTTTCTCTTCTGTTACCTTCATTGGGTTAAGAGGATCAGAAACAATGATCCTATGAAATAAAATATAAATTTAGAGACACACACACAAAAAGGGGGGGGCTTTCCTTAGAGATAAGCAACTAAAATTCCTCCCTCCCCCCCACTTAGTCCCGTGTTTGTTGATTTGGGAATGGGTGAACAAGTATCTTTTTACATAGGATACCTCAATTCTTCCTCTCTCCACTGAATTGTTTGGCTTGGACTCCTATCATTCTATAATATTGGCAGTCAAGTACTTCTGCCACCATTCTTGCTGCCTTTGTGACGAGCAGGAATCACCATGGCAGCATCAGCTGCTATTGTCAGTAATTGGTTCCTTGGTTGCTATAAGCTACCAAAGCCTCAGCTAGTTCTCTTTCTGAGAAAGCATATATGCATGCCTCAAAAATAAGTGAAGAACAGTGCTTGACACTGAGGACTAAATCCCCTTGCTTATCATGCCTCCTGATCAGGCAGGAAAAAAACCCCCTAATAATCTGGCATAAACTAGTTTGATTGGGATCTGTAAGTTTACAAGAGGAAGTGGATTTCTGTTCATACCAGAAATTCAGTAGAAGTTTGGAGAATGTAAAACATTCATGACTTGATAGACATAGAATAACTTTATTAACTTAAGCAATATTACCCGTCCCAACTTTGCATCCATAATGCTAAGTATAGTATCATCACTATCCATGCTCATTGCTAAGAACCAAGTTGGGGGTATTTTTTCCCCTAAACTGGTGCTTTCTATAACTTGCTGAATGAGGGTGGTCAACATCTGGTTTGCAGGCTCTCTGGACTTTTCAGCCAGGTTTTACAGCCTTTGGAACGCAGCTAGATTGCACTGCTACATTTCTAAGCCAAAGGAGAACACTGAATTTTATTTCCTCTAATACATATATAATGGAACTTAAGTTTTTTTAAAAAATCATGTTTGCTAGTAAATTATATCTGCTCTAGACAGATATTTTTCTTCTGACAATATCTTGTTAATATTGCTGTAATATTTTCCTGTATTTTCTTTTATGGAGACATTTTTAATGTAGTTACTTGAGTAATAACTGTTCATTAGACACAAACTAAAAGTAGTCCCAATGGCATTTTGGAAAATTGGTCAAAATGCCACTATTAAATTATTAGACGGTATTAGCTGCTAGCCCTCATGCAAGAAGAACTTCACAATTATCAGCCTATGTTTAAACTTGTGTCAAGTTTCTGCTTTTTTTTTTAAAAGCCTGACTCAATGTTAGATGGTTATATGATGGAATGTGTGACTGTGTTCACATATTATACTTAACCAGGTCAGTTAAAAATTGAGTAGATTTGGTTCATTTTAACCTGCAGTTTGTGGTTGTTGCTGTTTTATGTTTTCTTGTTATGTGTGTGGTTGTTCTGTATAATTTTTAATATTCTTCCTTATTGTGAAAATAAGCTTGAATTAAAGAAAATATGAGCTAAATAAGTAATGGTGGAAAGTAAATATATTCTGTATTAGATTTGCATGGCTGGATAGTTCATTGTTAATTTTTTATAACTAATGGCTCTTTTGTAGAAGTACCTAGAGATGTAATTTTTACTTGTAACTGATTTTTCTTGCTGAGATGCATGTAACATTTTTAAAGGGTGAATCAAAATTAACACTTTTTTTCTCATGAGGCATTTAAAATAGCACATAGTTGTTTGCACAGAATCTTAGAGAGTGCATTTTTTTCAAATTTTATGAGTATGGTTATAGCCATTCTAGTCAGCGTTTTTATCTCCCATAGAGAAAGAATGCACTCTGTATGCAAAGTGGAGAAATCAAATCTCAGCATGGAGTGAAAATAAACTGCATACAATATTTTGGAAGCAAAGATTGCAGCATGCTGTATTTTTAAAAGAGAGAGGCAATTTCAGTTCTAAAACAGAAGGCTGAGGACATGGTCAGATGGCAAACGGTGCAAAAGAATTTCTGAAACCACAAGGTATTAACTGGTTGAGTTTAATAGAATTTCAGCCAGAAACTCTGTATACTGACAACACATTGAGTTGTCTGGAAAAAAAAGGTTTGCATAAATATCTCTGTTGACTGATGGTTTAACACTAACTACACTATGAGAATACTGTACTAAGAATACAGTAGCATTGAATATATTTTCCAGTAAATGTAGATCAGTTAGAAAACAGGAAAGATATTGAGGCCCCAAAAAGAGTACAGAGGAGGGCAACAAAGGTAATAAGGAGCCTGGAGGCTAAACCATAGGATGAACAGTTGAGAGAACTAGGTGTGTCTAATGAAGGGAAAGACTAGGGAGTGACATGATAGTAGTCTTCTAGCATTTAAGGAGCTGTCTTAGAGATGAGGGAGTCACTTATTCTCCAAAGCACCCGAGGGCAGGATCTTTAATGAGAGATCTAACTAAAACTAAGGGGAAATTCCCTGACAGTGAGAACAATTAATCAGTGGAACAGCTTGCCTCCAGAAGCTGAAGGTGGTCCATCACTGGAGGTTTTCAAGAAAAGACTGGATAACCATTTGTCTGGAATGGTATAAGGTCTGCAGGAGGTTGGACTAGAAGACCTCCAAGGTCCCTTCCAATCTTGGTATTCTGTGTTCTATGAACTCAAACCTATGTTTATCCTGAAGATTTGTAGAAAGATAGTATCAAGAGAGAAATAACTGCCTCAGCTCTCACTTTAGCAGTCAAATTTTACAGAGGGCTTTAGAATATGAATAAAAAAGGGAATACATTTTAATCATTTCCTGACTTCAAAGTATCCTTTTTCTGTTCCCTGTTTTGTGTGCTGGAAAAACCTAAATTATAGTTCTCAATCTCTTCCTTCTTTCCTTCCCTGAATATTATCCTGTGATAACTTTAAAACTAATGTATTGCATTCTGGATGATTAAGTAATTATGCTAAATATAATCTGAATCCATGAGAAATGTTTCGTTAATTAAGATTGATTAAAAGCAAAATTCTAAGGGATAGTTCAGTATATTAGGTTTTATAAGTGTTAAGATGAAATGGTGGGAATTTTTTTTTTAAAATCAAGTTTTGCAGAGCCAATATTAGAAGGGAGCTTTTCAACAGCACCCTCAATTTTCTCTCTGCTTCACAAGAAATGTCTTTACAGGAAGTTCAAAAGCTGTGTTTTTAGTTAAAAACAGAAATGTGGTCAATCAGAACGGATCATCTGCACTTGCCTTATTATGGCACCCTTAATAATATGTATTTATGTGTCTATCTGGGTATGATATTATGTATACATGTGTGTGTGTATTATACACACATGCATATGTGTGTGTGTATCAGCTCATTTAATCAGCTCCACCATCTGCATTAATTTATTTGTATTTACACGCATTTGTTTTCATACATCTCAGACATGCTTTGAATCCAAACAGTTATGCTGATAGTGCAAAATTTGTTCCAATAGACCACTAAAGGGAGAATTGTGTCTCTGGTTTCATGATGCATGGACAGATGAAATTTTATTTTTTCATATCTAAAATTGTTGTCAAACACAAAGAATCTGGACCACTGTGCTGTCCTGTTCACTCACTCATGCACAAACAGTGGTTTAGCGGGTTTATTAATATTCCCCAGCAATCCCAATTAAATGTCCCAATTAGGTCCAGCCAAAGGTAGACCAATGTTATTCCACAGCAATGGTCAGTGAGTCCACAAGGGACTTGAAAGTTTCCCAAACAAGATAAAACCACAAGGCAAAATTAAATCCACAATATATGAGGGTTCACAAGGCACAATCTAAGTCAAGGCACGGTGTCAATCCAAAGCAAGGTAGGGATCACAACAACCAGGAAATACACACATTGTTCCTAACATCATCTCCATCTGGCTAAATAGCCAGGTTCTGGTGCAGCTCATCAAGAGAGGTGAGGTTGCCTCTTCACAAGTAATCAGGCTGACTTCAGCTGTTCCTGCCTTTTCTCTGCCCTGTGTGTTCTTGGATCAGGTGCAGAAGGCAGTTCCTCTGTCTTGCTCATCACTGATAGTTTGTAGCTGCATTCTTTCTTCACCTGAAGCCTCAGGGCTGTCCTGCTGCAGCTGTGCTTCAGCCAAACCCCTCTCAGACAGTTGCATGGAGCCAATGACCAATTCCCCTCCTGAGGTGCCTGGAACTGGTTTATCCTCCTCTGAATAGACATCTGGAGAGGTATCTGGGGAAGTATCCTGGGGGGGCGGGGGTTAGTCATCACAGCCACATGTTAAGTAAAAATTACACTTTATTGTTCTTGCCTATGAACAAAAATCTAATCAATTAACAGCACTAAATTGGCACTATATTAACTGAATTCAAGAAGGGCTGGACTTGGATTGTTTGTGGGAATGTAATAACTCCAGGATGATTCCTTTCTTGATTCCACCCCCAGGCTGTCTCTCCTCCTCCTACAATTGTTTACACATTACAACATGGAATGTTAGGCATACAGAAATTCTGTGTGTGTTTGGGAGGGGTGTCTGCTAGAAATATAAGTTTATATGTCTGTGTGTGCTGGGCATTAAGAAAATTATCCACTGAACTGTTTAATAAGATGAACCTAGTTATAGCTACCGATGGTAGTACATATAATAGCATACACACAATATACAGTATATTATTCAAACCTTACTGAGAAGTGGAAGAAAGGAGGACAAAATATACATCTCTGTTCTTCATTGTTTAAATTACTCATTATAGCTCTGCTAATTTTACAGAATATTCTGTAGAAGAGCATGTCATGAAGTGGGTTGAGCCACAGTGTGATATCTAATACTGTACACCATTTTGGCATATTTGAAATGTTAGTAGGTATTGTTGCAGATAATCTTCTATAGAACAATATTGTTCAAAATATTTTTTTAGTTATCCTATACGTTGAAATGGTGTTTACAATTACACATTTATGTTGTGACTATCCTACTTATACAGTTGCAAGAAAAAGTATGTGAACCCTTTGGGATTACGTGGTTTTTTGCATGAATTGGCCATAAAATGCGCTCTAAACGTCATGTAAGTCACAACAATAGAAAAACACAGTCTGCTTAAAATAATACTACACAAACATTAGCTGTTGTCATGTTTTAATTGAACATAAGATGGAAACATTCCCAGTGCAGGGTGGAAAAAGTATGTGAACCTTTGGACTTAATAACTGGTTGACCCTCCTTTGGTAGCAATAACCTCAACCAAACGTTTCCTGTAGTTGCAGATCAGACCTGCACAACGATCTGGAGTAATTTTGGACCTCTCCTCTTCACAAAACTGTTTCAGTGTAGCAATATTCTTGGGATGTCTGGTGTGAATTGCTCTCTTAAGGTCATGCCACAGCAGGGGGGCAGAGATCGACCCTGAGACCTCTCATTTGTGGAGTTCCTCAGGGATCGGTTCTCTCGCCTCTCCTGTTCAACATCTATATGAAGCCGCTGGGTGAGATCATTCGTGGTTTTGGAGTTGGGTATCACCAATATGCTGATGATACCCAACTTTTTATTTCTACCCCAAACCACCCCAGCGATGCCCTCGACGTGATGTCCCGTTGCCTGGAGGCGGTCCGGGTCTGGATGGGGAGGAACAGGCTTCGACTCAACCCTGACAAGACTGAGTGGCTGTTCGTGCCGGCATCCCGGGAAATTCCGATTATCCCATCATTGGCCATGGGGGGTGAGCTATTACCCCCCGTAGATAGGGCCCGCAACTTGGGGGTCCTTCTAGATTCACAGCTCTTCTTGGAAGAGCATATTGGAGCTGTGACTAGGGGGGCCTTTGCCCAGGTTCGCCTGGTGCGCCAGTTGCGGCCCTATCTAGACCGGGATGCCTTGCGCACAGTCACTCATGCGCTCATGACCTCTTGTCTAGACTACTGTAATGCTCTCTACATGGGGCTGCCCTTGAGGTCCACCCGGAGACTCCAGCTGGTGCAGAATGCAGCCGCGCGAGTCGTCTTGGGAGTTTCCCGATACTCCCATGTTACACCTCTGCTCCGCGAGCTGCATTGGCTACCGGTTGCTCTCCGGGTGAGGTTCAAGGTGTTAGTTATGACGTACAAAGCCCTTCATGGCATGGGTCCGGATTACCTACGGCAACACCTGCGACCGGCGTCAACGTCCCTCCGTCCAGTGCGCTCCCACAGAGAGGGCCTCCTCAGGGTGCCGCCGATCAAAGAATGCCGATTGGTGACCCCCAGGGGGAGAGCGTTCTCTGTGGGCGCGCCAGACCTTTGGAACAGCTTACCGGTTGAGCTCCGGACGGCCCCCGACCTTCGCTCCTTCCGGCGCGATCTTAAAACATTCTTTTTCGAACAAGCTGGCCTGGTCTGACGGGATGGGGTTGGGTTTTTAAAATTAGTTTTTAACTTAATATGTATTGATTTTATGGGCATGATGTTTAATTGGTTTTTAATGGTTTTTTAATTTTTGTATCTGATTTTTATTGTGTATTGCCCTGTTCACCGCCCTGAGTCCTTCGGGAGAAGGGCGGTATAGAAATCAAATTATTAAATTAAATTAAATTAAATTTCAATCGGGTTGAGGTCAGGACTCTGACTGGGCCACTCCAGAAGGCGTATTCTGTTCTGTTGAAGCCATTGTTTTGTTGAATTACTTGTATGCTTTGGGTCATTGTCCTGTTGCATCACCCATCCTCTGCTGAGCTTCAGTTGGTGGACAGATGGTCGTACGTTTTCCTGCAAAATGTCCTGATAAACTCTGGAATTCATTTTCCCATCAATGACAACAATCCGTCCAGGCCCTGAGGCAGCAAAGCAGCCCCAAACCATGATGCTCCCTCCGCCATGTTTTACAGTATATTTTGCCAGTAGTGCTGTGGAACATCCAGGTGCTCTTTTGCAAACTTCAAACGTGAACAGATGAAACCAAAATTGAGTTGTTTGGGAAAAACACACAACACTATGGGTGGAGAAAAAATGGCACAGCACACCAACATCAAAACCTCATCCCCAGTTATTAAGTCCAAAGGTTCACATACTTTTTCCACCCTGCACTGGGAATGTTTCCATCTTATGTTCAATTAAAACATGACAACAGCTAATGTTTGTGTAGTATTATTTTAAGCAGACTGTGTTTTTCTATTGTTGTGACTTACATGACGTTTAGAGCGCATTTTATGGCCAATTCATGCAAAAAACCACGTAATCCCAAAGGGTTCACATACTTTTTCTTGCAACTGTACTTTATCCAATTGTCCATGTAGCTGATCAGATCATTGGGCTTCTTATAGCAATAAAACATCAATCAATATGTAACGAGAAATAGGATGAAATAAACAATGGTGTAAAATCTGTAAGGAACAGGAACAACAGTATGTTACAATACTCAGCAAATTTAAAATTTGGTGGATAACAGTGCAGAGAGCCAGAAAAATGAGTGTTTTGCTAGGAAGAATGCAATGACTTGTAGAGCAGATAGAGCTGGGTGTAGCAGAAGCCCTATCCTTTCCCTCTATCTATTCATTAATAGTATTTGTGTATTCTCTGGAATGAGTCTTTGTTTGTATTGATTCAGTTTAATAATTATATTCATTTGTGCAGTCATAATGAGCTTGACTCCAATGGATTCATGAATATGTCCAGGCAGATTTCTGAGAAGAGGTTTGCTATTGCCTTATTCCAGATTCTCTGCCCAACCTAGTCATCAGCTCATGTTCTCCCATCTAACTATTAACCAATCCCACTACACTTCACTTTTAGAGTTCATTCCATTGTTATAGCTTTAATGCCTTCTCCCAGAATTGTTACCCAGCTGTATTATATATCAGTTTAAATTTCCATTAATTATCATTTAGGTAAACATCTCTTACATCTAACAAAAATGTAATTGTCATTAAGTAAACACCGATGGAGAAAATGAAATTTTCTAGCCTGACACAATATGATAGCATTCTTATTGTGCTAATTGTATTTTTTTTAAAAAAAAGTTTTCATGCTGTCAAAATTTCCTCATGCTTTACTGAGTGCATAGGATTATATTACCTGTATATTACAAATAAGTAATTAGTAATGTAAGGACAGGTGACTAAAGAAAATCTGAATGTAGCATGCTGACATCCATTCCTGATCTAATCTCTAGTTGACATTTTTCTTTGCCACCTATTAATGAGGGAAAGTCCCAACTGATTATGTTCAGTGTGATGGATGGATTTGCTTGGGCATGAAGAAGAAAAAAATATAAAAGCACCTAAGCACTTCTCATAAATATGCACAAATCTTCCAAGTGAATTTTAGCACTGATACCAGAACTAAGAATCATAAGGTTTACATTGATCATATGGAAAACATATCCATTAGATTTACTCATAAGATCCCTACTTTGCAGTTTAATCTCCCATGAACTCATTTTCATTCCATGCCTGATCCTGGGCCTCACTCCCTTCCCAACTGCAATGGTACCTTAACTGTTTTGTGAAAGTGAAGGTTTTTTTTAAAATTAAGGGTTTTATTTTATTGTGAAAGGAATGATGTAGCAGCAGTGTTGTCTATACTGGAGATTTAAGTCTGACTTCTCTGCTCATTTTCTTAAACTATTGTGAAGTGTGGATTTTTTTTTAAAAAAAAATCCCTTTGTATATGAAGTGGACTTAGCATCTGGCTTGTGAATAGCAAACAGTGCTACATATTCTGCTCACCTAACCTGCTCTCAGAGCATCCATATCTACTCCCTTGGTGTTTCAGCATCTTCTTCCCATATAAAGAGAGTGGGATGATTTCCTGTTCCCCTACAATCCCTTTTCCTCTTGGGTATCTTTAAAATATGTCCCAGAAAATCATCCAACCTCTTAGAATAGACTTTTAATATAGTAAACTAATTAATAAAGTTAAATAGCATCAACATGTATGAAAATAGAATTAATGGAATAACTTCCAACTTAATAATCATAGTTATACTAATTAGAGAAAGAAGGGAAAAAAATCAGTCTGTAGACCTGCAGAAGGGCACAGGGTGGCCACAAAAAGGAATGGCAAGTCCATTTTCAGAATTAGAAATTTCCTCATCTAATTCTGAATTCTCCCCTAAAGATTGAATTTACTTTGAAGAAAGCTGCCTCGTTGATGAGGTCATGCACCATCAACTTAAAAAATTAGTGATACTTTCTCCAACTGAGTGGTACAGATTCATAATGATATATATATATACTTCTCCCAAGGAGGTTTATCTTGTCATGAACCTTCTGTAAATCCTCTGTCAGTCTTTGTCTTCTTTCTATAACTTATTGCTGCAGAAATTTCTTCCTTTCCAAATGAAGGAAACTGAGAAATATATTTATGTATTAGGTATACTGCACATTCTGTTTTATCCTCAGATGTTCAAGACGGCATACATCAACAGCCAGTATTTTCCACACAACAATCCTATGAGATAGTTTGGTATAAGTGCTCTTCTGAACTGCAGCCATTAACTGCTTATCTGTCCTGTGTAAACTAGCAAAAAATGCTATTTTTAACTATTTAATCTATTTAATTGTGTCCGACTCTTGGTAACTTTATAGGCAAGTGCTGTCCATGCTACCCTGTCAAGCACAGCTTCTTTTAATTGTATGTTCAACTTTGTATCAGATTTGATATTATCAAGCCAGTGTGTTCTTTGCTTGCCCCTTCTTCCTTTGTCCACTAACCATTCCTAGCCTCATTGCCTTTTCCCATGAATCTGCATGCATAACATGGCCAAAGTAAAGGAGATGTAGTCTTATAATTTTAGTTTCTAGTAATGTGTCTGGTTTTATACAATTTTAACACCTCTCTATGGTTACTCTGGCTGTCCATGGTATACATCAGGGGTAGACAACCTTAAACACTCAAAGAGCCACTTGGACCCGTTTCCCAGAGGAAAAAAAACACGGAGCCCCAAAACTCGTGTGTGCGCATGCGAGGGGGGGGGCGAGCTTGATTGAAGCATTTAATTAAAAAGAAATAGAGGCTGCTGTGCATTTCTCTCTCTCTCCCTCTCTCTCACTCCCTCTCTCTCTCTCTCTCTGATCATCTGCTCACCTGGCAAGCTGGCTTCACGCTGTTCTCGGACAAGCTGACACACATTCTTATTGGGCTGGCTCTCCTGCCCTGCTTTCTGCTGTTTCCTACTTCCTGTGGAGACGCAGCAAAGGCAGGAGCCCCAGCCAATAAGCTTGTCAGCTTCTCACAGAACAGCATGACTCCACTCTCTTTTTTACACACATATGCGCGCGTGCAGAGAGAGAGAGAGAGAGAGGGAGAGAGAGAGAGAGAAGGGAAGCGCAAGTGCCTCTCTGTCTCTCTCTGCAAATGGTGGAGGATGACTGGGAGCTACAAGAGAAGGCTGAAAGACCCGCATGCGGCTCCAGAGCTGCGAGTTGCCGACCCATGGTATACACAGTAATTTACACTAGCACCACAGTTCAAAGGTGTCAATTCCTAAGTTCATCAGTCATTCTTGGTGTCCAACTCACACCCAACATCATGTTGAGTTATTGCCATAAAATGTTCACGGCTTAACGTTTCCTCCCAGTGAACCAGACTCACCAAGAATAGCGCAAGGAGATCACTTTTTGAGGAGCTGAAGAAGAGAGTGGCATCTCTTTGTTACGAAAGATGGCCGAGGTTTAGAAGATTGGTACATTAAAAAGTTCTAAATTGTGGGGAAGAATTATTAAACTGTATGCACCCTACCTGGAAGGAACACTTTATTTTCAAGGACCTCTTCTAGAGAGTTAACTGATGGAGACTAATGGCTAGTATGGCTGGAATTGCTGGCAGATATAATGGGAGGAAGAAATTACCTTGAGGGAGAGAAGGAAGAGCCTGTATCAAGACAAGGGTCAGACTGAAAAAAAAATGGAGTTCATGTTGAAATGTAACTAGAGAAAAATGTCTCAGACAATCACCCTCCTTAATTCTCACAATGACCTATAGTTTTCATGAATAAAGGGAAGGAGGGAGAAGCACAATCAGATTGTATTGATTTATTGATTATATACCATGAAGTAGTTTTTGAGTCTTAGCAGCCACATCAATAGATTTTCTCCATGTATTCTATCCCTAGCTTGGTCTCTCAGGTCTTCCGACAGTGCACTGATTACCATTGTAACTGCTTGCTGCTGGTCATCCTGTTCTCTTTTCTTCCATTTTTTTCTCAGCATTATATCCTTTACCAGAAAATTAGGTCTTTGGATAATGTGTCTGAAGTAGGATAATCTCAATTTGATCCTTTGTCCCTTGAGTAAGAAGTCTAGATTGATTTGTCCAGTGATCCATTAGTTCGGGTTTTTTGGCTTTCTACGGTATTCTCAAGAGTCTTCTCCAACACCAGAGTTCAAAGGCATCAATACTCATTCTGTCCTGCTTCTTCAATGTCCAGCTTTTGTTTACATAGAATGTCACAGAATACCGTGGCATGCACAATTCTGATATTTGTATAGGCGTATCATGGCATTTGAATACCTTTTCCAAGATCTTCTGTCACTATGATCTTACAAGAGTGGTATTGACCTGCATGACTTTGGTTTCCTACTGTGATCTATTTTGAAAGGCTATCATCAGGTCAATGTTGAAGGAATATCTTTGATTTGGCCTGTCTGTATCTGATCCCCTGTCTACTTTCGCCTTTCGTGCTGAGTACCCACTTCTGGAATTTCGCTCTGAAATTGAGCTGGTTAATTATCCTTACCTGTTTGTTGGACTGCTAGCCTCTTGGATTGGCTTTCACCTAATTACTTTCAGCCTGGAGTTGTCAACCGTTCTTGATCCATTTGTGATCTTGCCTGAAGGCATAGGTATCCACTAATTAAAAAAAGAAAACCTAGGACAAAATCTTGAAATAACTAACAGGTTTATTAATGAAAACTTGTATAATATTTTATAATAAAATTACAATAGCTTATCGTTTTGATTTATTCTGTGTAGCATCCTGAAATCTATTTGAAAAATGGAAATTGAATGTTAAAATAACAATGAATAAAACAATAAAATCAGCCCCAATACCTGAGATCTTTGTATGTGCTTCATGGAACATCTATGCCACTATTTCACCCTAATGCAGGGGTAGGCAACCTTGGCTCATTCATTCATTCATTCATTCATTCATTCATTCATTCATTCATTCATTTATTATTGGGACTTATATGCCGCCCTATCTCCCGAAGGACTCAGGGCGGCTAACAACAATAAAATACAACAATACAAAAGTTAAAAAGAATTAAATTAACAGCCCCAATAGAATAAATTAAAATTGGAGTAAAAAATTAAAAAACATTTTAAAATCCCTGTCGTTAGTCCAGGTCAGCCTGATGGAAAAGAAGTGTTTTAAGGCCGCGGCGAAAGGACCGGAGATCCGGGGCCATCCGGAGCTCAAGGGGAAGTTGGTTCCTTAGGGCTGGCGCTCCCACAGAGAAGGCCCTCCCCCTGGGGGTCGCCAGCCGACATTGTCTAGCCGATGGTACCCTGAGGAGGCCCTCTCTGTGTGAGCGTACTGGGCGATGGGAGATCGTTCCCGGCAGCAGATGGTCTTGCAAATATCCCGGGCCTAAGCTGACTCAGGAATTCTGAGAGTTGAAGTCCATGAGTCATAAAAGAGCCGAGGTTGCCTACCCCTGCCCTAATGCATGTAGTGCTTGAATAACAGTATGCCTTTTTTTAAAAAAGACATCCACAGTAGGTGGTTTTCTTGATTCCAATCAGAATAAATAGCTGAAGATTCAAGCTGCTTTTTGCAGAGGTGGAACCTTCAAGGGGAAGACTAGCCTAATTTGATATGCATGAATATGACTTTCCATTATGCCTGACTTGTCATGGTAAACACCAGCATGTTATTCACAGAGAACTCTGGGAATATGTACTGATGTGTAGTCATTTGTAAAGCACACACAAGGAAATAAGTTTTGTATTTCAGTTACAAACAGCAGGAAAATTTTACTTTGGCTACATAAAAACAGTACCAACTGGGGAAATACACCATGTTTAGAAATAGCTACTCATAGTTCTAGGAATACATGACTATAACTTGTGGTATTATAAATAATCTCTATATGTCTTCTCTACAGTCTATTAAAAATGCAGGCACATTGTTATTTCAGTAAACGTTAAGTGAACAAATATCCTTTTCTCCCTGTAAAATTCCTGCTTGGTGTTCAGGCACATTTTCTGAAGGAATAAAGGGTTAAGACATGATTAGGCAGATAGTCTGTTTACATACTGTGAAGGATGAGGCTTCTCCATCTCTGCATTATAGATTAATATTACTTAGTAGGTCTGTCATTTTCTTTATTACTTCTTGGCAGTTTTCAATAGTAGGCTTAGAAATATGACCCAAGATCTGATCATAACATGTTTCTGCAGCAGTAAATATTATTCAATCAATGTTCTTAATATCAGTGGAAATGAGTTTAGCAGCTGAAGATTGGATATTTTCTCCAATGTAACAGAAATAATTCAGGCTTTTATATTCCTTGATGAAATAAAACAATATTTTGCAGAAATCAGTTGTTTATAGCTTCTGTCCTGTATATGAAAGTACGGTTCACTGAATTTAAGGAGGTTTACTGCTAAGTAGACATATAGCATTGTACTATAAGTCCCATAGTTTTCCCAAAGATCTGTTGGTTTCTCTGGACTGTAAACTTTAAAGCCTTTAGATGTTTATCTTAAACTATTGCCCTCACAAAAACTTTTTAACGCAGTTGACATTGGGAAGCAACTGTACAATGAATTCATTCTTTTTTTTTATTGAAAAGTTTTACAATACATTTTATCTTTAACAATCCCTCCCCCCCTCCCTCCACCCAACCCTTCCTAACCCTCCCTAACCCTCCCCCCCTTCCCCCCTCCCCCCTCCCCGACTTCCCAGAGCTAAATACAAGGTATAAAAGTAGAAACAATCATAAACAACCATATGTTAACAACAATAAACTATTAAGTCTATCGCACTCTAGCTCATATGAAATGACTACAAGCAATACTAATATCACATAAAAAAAAACTTATACAAATGCTAAATGAAACTTTTTGGTCCCATATTTGTTCTGGATATAATCAATCCACTTTTTCCACTCCATAATATAACGTTGTTGCGAATGGTCTTTCAAATAAGCCAAAATCTTTGCCATTTCCGCCAGGTCAGAAACTTTTAGAGTCCATTCTTCTATAGTCGGCAGTGCCTCCTTCTTCCAATATTGACCTACTAAAAGTCTTGCTGCCGTAATTAAGTTCAAAATCAACTTGGTGTCCACAACAGTAGTATCTGTAATTATGCCCAATAAGAACAATTGCGGACAAAACTTTATCCTTTGCTTAAATATCTTCTGCATATTCCACCAGATTTTAATCCAAAAAGCTTTAACCTTTTTACAGGTCCACCATATATGAAAATACGTTGCGTCTTCGCTACCACATCTCCAACATTTAGGTTGATAGTTCGGATACATACTTGCAAGCTTTTTAGGATCTAAATGCCACCTATAAAACATTTTGTAAAAGTTCTCTCTTAAGTTTTGAGCTTGTGTAAATTTTACGTTCCTCACCCAAATCTTTTCCCAAGTGTCCATTGTGATAACTTCTTGAATATTCTGAGCCCACTTTATCATACAATCTTTAACAAGTTCTGTTTGTGAGTCAATTTCTATCAATGCAAGATATATCCGTTTGATATGTGATTAATCTCTTCATTTTGTTCTTGTGTAAGAACCGGGATGTTAGCATTCCTCAAATATACATCAATATCTGCTTCATTAATCTTATCTTTAGCATATAATTTAGAATAAAAGTCCAGAAAGGCTTCCTTGATAAGATCCTGTTGATACACAACCTAACCCTTAAGTTCTATTTTATCTATGTTAGAAGCCCTTTGCTTCTTCCTTAACCTGTAAGCTAACCATCTGCCTGGTTTATTGGCATTGCAAAAAGTATTGTGCCTAGCAAACCGTAAATTAGTTGCCACCTGATCAGCCATCAACTTATCAAATTGTCCTCTTAACAGATTAATAACCTCTTTGATCTTCACATCCGATGGATTCCGAATTAGGGCCTTTTCTTTTTCTCTAATTTCATTCTCCAATTCCTTCCTCCTAAATTCCAAGTTACGTCTGTATTTGTTATTCATATATATTAACACCCCTCTCATATAAGCTTTACTAGCATCCCAGACCATATCCATAGAAGTGCCCTTATTCATGTTAATTTCAAAAAAGTCCTTCATCTGTTTTTTACATTCTTCCACATTTCTCTGATTTCTAAACAAGTTCTCATTTAAGCGCCAAGAGCGCCTATCTCTATTATTCTTGTCAATCTCTAACCAAACTGGACTATAGTCAGACATAGTTCTTAGACAAATCTTTATCTTTTTAATCCTGGAAAAAAAATCATTAGTCAATAATATAAAATCAATCCTGGAAAGATTGATGTCTATCAGAAAAAAAGTATAATCCTTTTCTTGTAGATGTATTTCTCTCCAAATGTCTCGCGCAAGATGTCTGCCCTCATTGCTGTAAACTTCTCTTCCATCTTCTCTTCCAGCTTTTCCATCTTCTCCTCCAGCTTTTCCATCTTTCCATCTATAATATCTGCTATTTGTTGTGAGTGCTTTTCCAAAGCATCCTGTAAATCTTTAACCTTCAGTGCCGGAGCAGGTGCAGGAGGCAATAAGGCTTGCAGCGAGGACTGTTGCACCGGGGAAGCCCCCGCACTCCGGAGAACTTTAGAAGTTTTAGCCGCCATCTTCCCCCACTTTCACTTGCTACGCACTTTCACTTTTAAAGTCCATAAAATCCATTGAACTAGAGAACAAAAATCCACTTCACCTTGACCTCCTGTATCGCTCTGCCTGCCTCTTCACACTCCAAAGTCCATCCTTCTGGCAGGGGTGGTTGCTAACGCTTAGTTCTGCTCCCAAAAGCACGGAGCAGAAACGCTGCGCAGCCCGGAGCAAACCCAGGCTTTGGGGGGGCTCGATCCTTCAGCCGCCCGAACTAGAAGCTCAGGCGGCCCCAGAGAGCTCAACCCCTACCTGGGGCCTCACCCCCTCCTCTTCTCCCGAGGAGGGGGCTTCCGAACCGCTGAAACAGCTGATCGGCGCTGTTTTCAGCACTTCTACGAAGCCGCGGAGCGGACAGCCCGGAGATGGCTGTCTTCAGCGTCGCATCACCACCGGAAGTCCTACAATGAATTCATTCTTAACTATTTTAATGAACTTGTGCTTTGCAATAACTGCCACCCTTAGTACAATTTTCATAATCACTGTTGGAACGTGGAAATTATCACCTGGGATTCCTTGAGTTATTTTAAGTACTTGGTTATTAGGTTTTTTTGTAACACTGCTGTAATTGCTTTAAAGGTAAAGGTAAAGGTTCCCCCGCACATGAGTGCTAGTCGTTTCCGACTCTAGGGGCCGGTGCTCATCTCTGTTTCAAAGTCGAAGAGCCAGCGTTTGTCCGAGGACGTCTCCGTGGTCATGTGGCCGGCATGAGTAGATGCCAAAGACGCACGGAACGCTGTTACCTTCGCACCAGAGTGGTCCCTATTTTTCTACTTGCATTTTTACGTGCTTTCAAACTGCTAGGTTGGCAGAAGCTGGGATGAGTAACAGGCGCTCACTCTGTTACGCGGCACTCGGGATTCGACCTGCCAAACTGCCGACCTTCTGATCGACAAGCTCAGTGTCCTAACCTAGTGAGCCACCGCGTTCCTTAATTGCTTTAGGCATATTCAAATTAGTTGCACTATCTATTTTTATACTATACATTGATATTTGTAATTTTATCTGTACTTGGAGTTGGCACACATTGTTGACGATCCTCCCTGCTGCTTTGGGAACAAAGTTGTAAAGTTAAGCCTAATGATTAAGAAATTGGATATAGATTGATGGGATTCATGTTCAGGTCCTTACTTGGTCAAAGAGCTCCCTAAATTATTTTGGGTCAGTCAGCCTCTCCGAGCCCAAGCTACCTCACATTGTTATTGCTGAAAAGATAAAGGGAATGCCCTTTCATTTAGTAGTGGGACCCAGAAGTACACCTCTTGTGTTGCAGCTTATCTTGTATTCAGTAGGTCACACACTGCTAAGATACTTGTATTTTTATTCAAAGGTATGTATTTTAAAAATGCCATGCTATTGTGGTATAATGCGTTTTTGTTGTAGATTGAATGGGACTGTCAAAACAGAATATCTGAAACATATTGGGGGAATCTAACACAAACCTCTTTCTGCAGTTCAATTTTTTTAAAAAAAAACTTGGTTAAACAATTCTTCTTTAGCCATTACATTGAATTTGCAAAGGCATGACATTTTAGTTTCTTAGAAAATGTATAAATCTGTATTTATAAAAAATACCACTTTATCTC
Source organism: Vipera berus (assembly GCF_964194415.1). Taxonomy (NCBI): domain Eukaryota; kingdom Metazoa; phylum Chordata; class Lepidosauria; order Squamata; family Viperidae; genus Vipera; species Vipera berus. The sequence continues at coordinate 102,197,494 of NC_138202.1, read as the reverse complement.
TGTAGCGCTTGGCAAAGGCATCAGCCTGATCTCTTTCATTGTAGGATTTAATTCAGACTGCGGTCCATTTTCCTCCTGCTGCTTGACTCTTCTTGGGGAAAATGGTCTCAGCAGCACCTGTGACTTTCTGTATAAATGAAACTCCTATTATGAAAAGAGATCAGAATGCAGTATTGCAGGCTAATTCTATTGACTGCCGACTGCCAGCAGTTCGACAGTTCAATTCGCACTGGCTTCAAGGTTGACTTAGCCTTCCATCCTTCCGAGGTCGTTAAAATGACCCAGATTGTTGGGGGCAAAATTCTGATTCTGTAAGCTGCTGAGAGAGGGCTGTAAAGCACAGTGAAGCGGTATGTAAGTCTTATTGCTATTGCTATTGTTATCAAAGCTAATGGAACTGAAGTGGTGCAGAATGTCCCCAAGTTCTGTCTTGTTACCCTTCCTAATTAGGCACTTTGCATAAGGGATTATAACATTAGGTACAGATGTGGCTTCCAAGGAATGCATGTTGAAGAAAGTTATGACAGCTCAAAGTGGAAGAATAGCTTTGGAAATGTTGCAGGAACTCTTCCTGATCAAAGAGCATACCAAACATTGTAGTCAGTTAACCATATTTGTACATCACTTAACCAAACCTTCATGGTAATTTCATCACACATTTTGACATATAACAAGGAGACATTCATCACTATCATCATCATTTTGCTTTTATTCTGAAAAAACCCCTTTTCTAACATATTTCATCACCACCGTATATAATTGAGGCATTAAAAAAATTAAGTCACTGTTCATGGTTCAGAAACACATAGCATTTTGTTGTTGCTGCTGTTGTTGCTGTTGTTGTTTTTTTGGCTATGTTACATAATTTCAATTATTAGTGTTTTTGAGCATCTCCGGGGAGGTTTTATTCTGTCTGAATAAGCACAGCAATTTTGATCATTTCCCCCCAAATAGACGGATTCTTAGAAACTTAATTTCTGCCCTGAAATTAGGATAAAAATGACTAGCTGAAACAAGCATTTTCTTGTCTGCAGGAGGAGCCTGTAGAATTTGACAATAAATCTCTGAATCAGTTTTGAAAAGCACCTTAAGTATTGGGATTACAATAAATATATATATATTATATATAAAATCTGCTTACTCCAACTCAGCAGCATAGCAAACTTAGTTAAAATGTATGTGGATGTTCATTGTAATATCGTATACTAATATCAAATACCAAAAAAAAATGTCCCTTGAAACTGGGTTCTAAAAGTAGACTTAAAAGAAAGGTAAATAAAATCCAAAACTGTATCAGTTAAGAAATTTATTGTAGCATATATCTAGTTCTTAGACTATTTCCATTCAGCTCTGATAGGTTAATACATTTCAGATTAGCCAGCATACTTGTTCAGCCTTTGTGTTTTCAGTGGAAAAAACAAATGATGGTCTGAAAACCCCTTGCTAGTTTTCTTTTAGAAAATATATATAATTTGAGACGTGCAGCAGTTGTGCAATAGCCATTTATGTTGTCATTCTCTGCTTTCTATGAACCACGAAAGGCTTTGGGCTCTGAAATAGAAGCACAATCATGGCAATTCAATAGATGACAAGTTTTCACTCCTCCTCCCATCTAATGCCAAACATTTCTGCTTTGGGTCCAAATGCTACAGAATTTCTTCAGTCTACAAGCAGGAACCCAGTGCATTTCAAATGAAACTTTCTGTTTCTAATGTTATATTACTTGAAATGGTGCTTATGGCCAAATGTGCAGTTCCTGACTTGCAGAGCTATTGGAGATGCAACATATTTTTCTGTTCATAATTGTATTTCCTGAGAAGCTTGGCAAAGATTAGATGGGTACAAAGATTAAGATTCGCCCTGTATTTTCTATTTATAAATTAGATGTTTGCTTTGTTTTATTTTTTTTATTTATTTAGAATTTTGGTTTTTTAATGGCTTCTCATTGAATTGTCTGAGTGTTACTTTTAAATTTTCTGTGTTTACACTTTTTTGAGCTAAACTCCAACTCCTGTGAAATTGTCAAATAATTTTAGGGCTGCATTTGTGTGCAAAAAAGGAAAAAAAAGAATAAGAGAGAGACTTATAAAGAGATAAAAGGAAACAGCTTGGGGTGGGTGAGTGACTTCCCCTTTCTAGTTTTCTTCAAGTATCAGATTCCCCGGAAATCAAGTTTACTAAGAACATTTGGGAAAAAAATGTAATCTCAAATCGATCATTGTAGCATTTATCTTTATTATGGTAGAGTGCTGTAATGATAGCTTTGCATGGGTAATGCGGTAGTATAATACCTGCATTGAAATGGTTAATTCAGTTGAATGGGGCAAAAAAGAGATAAATCTGCATTATTCTTTCATTACCTTTTAGATAACTCTGTCACTTCTTGAACTTTGTTCATTTACCAGGAGATTGAGGATTTAGATCCCTGTTGTTGTTGTTTTTTTAATCCATTGTGTTTTGCATTATTTTAAAGGATATTTGCAAGTGATATTTGGGGGGACTGCCCAAATTATTAAATATTTTTCAGCCTTTGCTATCCTGCACCATCATGGTTTGAGACCAGCATGGATGCAGAACCCATATAGCATTATTCTCCAAAAGGCAAGGAAGGGCTAGTTTGGAAGGAACATCCTGTCCCCCTCCCACTCCAAAGATAACCTGTCATGATATCATTTCATCTTTTTTTCTTCTTATTGGATTTTCTCTGGTAAAACAAAATTGAAGGAATTGGTGGGAAAAGCAGAAGAGTTCTAAATAAGAGATGAGAACATTTGAACCTTCCCAAGCTATCTTCCCTTATGTAAAAATTCAATGAATATCTACCGTATTATGAGTCGGGAGGGTTAGTAATTCAAACCTTATTGGCAGACACCTTATTCCAAAAATTCCAGTGAGAAAAAATTGAGACATCAATCAGGGTGAATCTCTTGACACACCTTTGTCTTTCTGACTACTAGAGAGTTTTCAGCTGCTCTCCCATACTTCTACCACAGCCTCTCCCTTCAACTCAGCTCTAGAGAAAATAGAAAGGAAGGGGCTTTGAATCTTTTTTGGCCCAACCCCAGAAATGTAGAATTTAACAAACCTTGTGCCAGATATAAAGGTTGTAGCTGTACAACAGTGAGGTCTTGCTCATGGCGAAGGCTTTAATGAGGAATTCCTGTTTAAAATGTATAGATATAAAAGGGGTATATTGGAAAAGGAGGAACACAAGAAAACAAGGAGAGCCAACAATTGCACACACAGAATTCCAGCTAAAATCTGTACAGTCTGTCTAGATCAGGGCTTTTCAACCTTTTCACAGATTGTACAACTTTTAGGACATGACAATATTTGAGTAACACCAGTGCTTACCAAGGTGTCAAAAACTTGATGACTAAAAAAAGGGGGGGCGGGGATTTTGGGTTTTACTGATTAGATTCATTTGTTGTTATAGAAGTGGCTAGTTTATAATTAGGGACGCGGTGGCTCAGTGGGTTAGGACGCTGAGCTTGTCAATCAGAAGGTCGGCAGTTTGGCGGGTCGAATCCCGAGTGCCGCGTAGCAGAGTGAGCGCCTGTTACTCGTCCCAGCTTCTGCCAACCTAGCAGTTCGAAAGCACGTAAAAATGCAAGTAGAAAAATAGGGACCACTACGGTGGGAAGGTAACAGCGTTCCGTGCGCCTTTGGCGTCTAGTCATGCCGGCCACATGACCACGGAGACGTCCTCGGACAAGCGCTGGCTCTTCGGCTTTGAAACGGAGATGAGCACCGACCCCTAGAGTCGGAAACGACTAGCACGCGTGTGCGGGGGAACCTTTACCTTTACCTAGTTTATAATATTATGGGAAGATAAAAAGTTGAGGTACAATGTTAATACTTGCTTCTACTGCAACAGAGGAAGTATGTTCTTTTTCCTTTCTCCCCTTCACTTTTTCCCCCTTTTTCCTCCCCACTGTGTCCTACCATTTGCTTCTGTATTTTTTGTATTTTATTCTATAATCTAATAAAATATTACAAACTGTAGAAAAAGAGAAAAAAGTACCACTTTTAATTTCTTCGGTGGCTGTTCTTTTGCTGAATCACTTTCCCTTTGCACTGACAAATGTATGATGAATTTATCCATGTTTATTAATATGCACCACTACCAGCTAGTTCAGGGCTCTTCAAACTTGGCACTTTTAAGACTTGTGGACTTCAACTACCAGAATTCCTCAGCCCTCAAGGCTGGTTGAGGAATTCTGGAAGTTGATGTCCACAGGTCTTAAAGTTGCTAAGTTTGTAGACTCCTGAGCTAGTTGGTTGGCCCTTCTTCCTCTCTCCCTTCTGAGCTCTTCCACAGTGTAGTAAGAATGCACCCCCTCAATCCCTTCCCTGTACCCTTAAAGACATAGGAATCAAATGCAAAGCAAGAAACACAAACTCTGTTTTTTCTCTCTTTAAGCTGCCTCAGGCATGTCACGTGTCACAATGTTGCAATCACAGACTGAAAGGCTCCAGCGAGGCAATTGTGTAAAGCTTTAGCTTTAAATTAAGCCTGTTTACCTTCAAAGAGAACTTTCTAAAAGCCATAGACAGACTCAGTTAAAGGGGGTAAAACTAATTACATTTGTTTAAACGGATTAAACCTTTCCTGTTGTCTTTTTTCCCTTCCCCCACCCAAACCACTTCTTTTATAGCCTCTCCCTACCCCTCCTTTTTTTTTCTTCCTCTCCCTCAGGCTTGGCTCGCTTAGGCTCATTCTCCTCCCCTGCTACACTTGGCTAGCAGTCGTGTACCACCTGCCAAGTGTCAAAGTACTACAGGTGGTACGCGTACCACCGGTTGAAAAGCCCTGGTCTAGATAATCTAGTAGTCTTAGTGTCAGCAAAGGTTGAAAGTCCATTGCAAAGGATAATTAGAAGTAATCTGATTTTCCTGCTTGGATGTTGTCAGATACGCCTTCCTTATCCTGCTCTTTTTCTCCTTGAATAGCACCCTATTTTACACAATACAGAAGATAAGTGAAAACTTGATTCTTTGGGGAAAGTAATCATGAAAACCCCTCCGTTTGATAGATGTAGCTAGTAAAACAGAAAATTATCCAGTGGCTGAAGCTATCTTTGTAACAAAGGAGTGGAAAAATGATAAAAGTGCTGAATGATTTTCACCAGTTATATCAAAAGGGACCAGCTTTAGCAGAAAAGATGAATTGCCATCTGTTCAGGTTTCTTGGAGTGTTTTGGGTGACACAATTATGCCATACACAAAGTAAATATTTGTCACATGAGACCAAGGGGATTTGCACAGTAAATAAAGAAGTAAAAATCACCTGGGAGAACTGCAAGAGAAAGTTTTTCTAAATTTGCATTGTGCTTTGTATCAGTTCTGGGAAGGATAGGATAAACTGTTGGAATTAGTGGATTGTTAAATATTAATTTTCATTCCTATATCTATTGTTCACAGTGAAGGATTTTTGCCAGAAGTCTTGGTAAAGTAGTAAACTGTCATGACTTTGTTTGAGCTTCTAATATTGATACTCACGCTTCAAAATAATTTGTTGTCTAAAGTGTTGATTTCTGTGTAGATAAAGAGCTGTTCTCCAGAACCTGGTATGGCTTTGAATACGTACTGTAGTGTGAAGTGCTCTATTTCAAACTTCCAGCTGTGCCTGAAATTTACAGTGGAGTGGAAAAGGATTTGAAAATATCAACCTGAAGTGGACACACTCTCTGCATTGTACTTGTCACCTAAGGGCCATTTATCTGTGTTTGTTGGGTGTTTCTGAAAAGAACTTTTATGCACTTTCGCAAACACATATCCTATTCATTTCTGGCAGTAAAGTTCTATTAAAGTCAAATGTTAAAAATATGGAATAAAGCAAAAGTTACAATTGTAAGCTGTATCCAGTTTTGATAAATATTTTAGTTTTAAATAAATTATGTTCCAGTACTTCAAAGAATCTTACCTATGCACAAAGGACATGCAAACATGTACAAGTTTCCTTGTACATGTAGCATATTTCTGATATAAATCTGAATTTTCTTCTGTTAGAAGTACTTTATACTACTAGCAATATAGTCAAGTAATCTATGGTATAAACCAAACCTTACCGTTTTTCAGAGGGTAGATTCCAATGAGGGGAAGTATGGATTAGTTTTCCAAGTTTACAGCATGGTGCACATATGCTATGGTCAGCTTAGGCTCAGTCAGTCAACAAAACTACAAAACCTAGAACTGCTTGGAACTGAAGGTAATAGGAAAACTTGATCAGACTCAAAGACCTCTGGAACTGGCCACGATGATGAACAAATACGTACCCAGTGATGTGATCCGTACCCTATCTTTTCATAATTGCTTTCCAATGTCAGAAACAAGTATGTAAATCACCGTGTTGTTTAATCATGTCTCATCATTTTCCTCCTCCTTATTCTTCCCATGGATGCCTGTAGTCAAAAGTGTTGATGACCTTATTATACCCTTTTTACATGGCTATCCTTTGGCTATAATAGTAAATCTTTTACATGACTATTCCATGGCTGCTCAAGAGGGCAAAACAGAAAAGTCTTAGTATATTGGGGGGGGGGCGGTCCTTGGTGCTCTCTGAGCTTGGTTGTTTTCTTGCAGATATTTCATTACCCAAACTAGGTAACAGTACCATGTTCTGATGTTATCTAGTTTGGGTAACGAAACATCTACAAGAAAACAACCAAGCTCGCAGAGCATCAAGGACCCCTCACTTCAACTTGGAGCTACAAATATTTTCTATCAGCCTTAATATTCATTTAGTTACCACCCATACTATAACTAATTTTATGATTATGAATGAAGGCGAATGTACGTGTCACAAAATAATGTTGCAGGATCCAATCTGGGTTGGTCATCGGGATCAGAGTCTAAGCCTTTGGACTTGTGCTGGAGCCCATCTTCTGGAAACTTCTCTCTAGCCAGATAATCATAATTCTATGATTATTGTAAAAATCTAATTTTTGCTTCTTATAGTTTTGAACAGTTGTGTAATAGCTTTTTTCAGTGTAGAGTTTTGCTAGACATCATTACTGCTGTATCTTGGCTCAAATGTGCAGTTTCCAGATCCTAATAAAGCAATGATGCGCTGTTATTCCAGTTTATAGTGTGGCATCGACCTTGTTCTTCATCTGGGAATTTGAATCACCTGCAAGGTTTTGTTTGTTTCTTTTTATAGCACTCAGTCCTGAAAAAGCAATGGGAAATAACCACTCAATTTCTCCTCATTCAGATCAGGAAAATTAAAATGTGCTTAGTAGCAGCTTCTGTACCTATGTCGTGTTTCTTACAAGTGATTCCTCAGAGTTCTAAGTTCTGTCAGTGTTTCTAGGTCATGTTTCATTGCTAGGAGATTCCCCACCCCCTCAGCTATTACTGCCAAATATTCAGATGCTGATAAAGGAGCAAAAAAGTCTTGTGACGGATTTCTAAAGACGTGCCATGGGTCCTGGCTTAGCATAAGAAACATGGAATTTTAAAATAAAAAACTTCCTGGCAATGAGCTATGAAACCAGTTGTGATCTGCAGGAAACAGTCCATGAAATGAAATAAATTATTAACCACCAGCTCAATGGGAACAACTGAACTTTCCTACAAAAATTGCCCTAAAGGTAGTCCTCAATATAGACAATTTGGACTGGAAAATTCATTATTATGTGGTGCAGTTGTTAGGCATCCAATTTTACGACCTTTTTGCACCCAATTTTATTATCTTTCTTTGCCATGGTCATTAAGCAAGTCCCTATAATAATTAAGCAAGACAACAGCTGGCTATGATTTGCGATCTTCCGTACCGGCTTTCTCACTTTGCTGGTCGGGAGCTGGCTGAGAAACGGTCCCATGAGATGGTCGCATGAACTCAGGAAGCTGGTTGTTCTAAGTGTGAGCTGATTGCAAAATGCCCAGATCGTGATCAAGTGACCACGAGACCACTTTTTTCAGCATTGTCATAACTTTAAACGGTCGCTAAATAAATGGTTGTAAGTTGAGGAGTGCATCTATTAAAATAATATAAATGCGCTTAGGTCAAATTCTGACTTCATTTTCACCATTGTTGTTTCTGCAGGATATCAACTTTAAATGAACACATAACCTTTTAAAGGAAATTATTTTGAAACTTGTCAGATATTTAGTAAGGTGGGATTGTTCTTTGAAAAGTGAGTTATATCAACCCTGAATCATGTTATGTCAAGTATCTAGCACTAGCTGCAAAGTTTGGTAGCATGGTAAATAGATTGGAGCCTCCTCAGAGAAAGTTTCAATGTTATTCATTATTTGATTTGATTCGATCATTCTATTCCTTTAGAGCAGGGCTTTTCAACCGGTGGTACATTAGCACATGGCAGGTGGTACGTGGCCCTGCCCAGCCAAGTGTAGTGGGGGAGGGAATGAGCCAAAGTAGTGCAGACTTGCCTTAAGGGAGCCCTCCGGAGCTGCAGAGTGGCTGGGGCGAGGCAAAGGCTCCAGGATCGGCACTTCCGGCTCACCCAGAAGAGAAAGGTGGAAGAGAGGGGGCAGAGACAGGAGAGGCTATAAAAGGAGGCAGTTTGGGCAGGAGAGGAAGAGAAAAAAAAGACGTAGCTTTGGGAGGAGGTGGAGTCAGCTGTAGCTGCACTGAAGGGAAAGAAGGAGGAGAGTGGGGGGAGAGGAGAAATCAAAATCAAATGAGCCGATCTACAACTTCTGTGGCAGCCATCTGTGCTGGCAGCAATAAACAGGCAAGAAATGGGGTAGGGGAGGGGTCGCCCTCCATGAGGAATGAAGAAAGGCATCATCATCTGGAGGTGAGGCACGGAGGGAGGGAGGAAGATGGCAATGAGAAAGAGGGAGGTAGGGGCAGGATGGAGGGAGGAGGTGGTTAATGGCAGAAGCAAAGTGCTGTTTCAGCTGAACAACAAACTGGGAGAGGGAAAGATTCTTATGTGCTTTTGTGACTTTGAAGTTCTGGGATTTGTGCAATGTGGGCAATTTCTATTTGGCTGATGGCTGATCTCTCGTGTTAGATTCTATTGCTCTGCTATTGTTAGCTGTAAGTTTTGCTGCAAGGGATTTTGAAGTATTTTTCTCCTGAATGGATTTTGCCAGTAGCATTCCTTGAATTATGAATGGAGCCATTTGGGGAGGCTGCCTTAGCCAGCAGCCAGTACTTACTACATTTTTTTTCCTTCCTTAAGTGCTGGCTCCTTAACTTTCCTTTCTAGCCAGTAGCTAATTCTTAAAGGGGAATGTGCCTTTTTAAGCTAGTTCCTCAGTGGCTTGTCTTTTCTGTGTCTGGAGGCTTTTTTTTGTTTGATAAATATATGAAAGAGGGAAAATATCGGTGTTTTTTTTCAAATTCTTCCTTCAGCAGGAGATGGGAATGAGAAAGAGGGAGGGAGGGAGGGAAGGAAGTCCTGCCTTATTGGCCACCAGCAGCCCTCCCATTAACTTTGCTTGTCAAAGGGTTGCAAAAGGGGTGCAGATGACCCTGGGACACTGTGATCATCATAAATATGAATCAGTTGCCAAGCATCCAAACATAAATCACATGACCCTGGGGATGCTGCAATGGTCATAAGTGTGAAAAATGGTCATAAGTCATTTCAGTGCAATTGCAACTTTGAACAGGTTTTTTTGGTCATCAAGTTTTTGTAGTACTCAAATATTGCCATATCCTAAAAATGGTAGAATCAGTGAAAAGGTTGAAAAGCCCTGCTTTAGAGGTCCAGATTGTGATATTAAATGTCAGCATGAAAGTACTCCCATTAATCAGGCAAAACTTGGTTATGCACTAAAACTCACATTTCACAGTAGAAAGTACCAGCAACTTCCAACAAAATGCAAAGCAAGCATGAGGTGAGAGATCTATGAATAGGCTTTTCCTCAAAAGCTTATGTGCTATTTTCTTGGCAAGGTTTTTCAGAAGTGGTTTGCCGTTATCTCCTTTCCAGGGCTAAGAGAGTGAGCGGCCCAAAGCCACGCAGTTGGCTTTGTGCCTAAGATAGGACTAGAACTCACAAAGTTTCCTGGTTTCTATAGTCTGGTGCCTTAATCGGTACACCAAATTGGCTGTTTATATTAAACCTCCATTGTCTCTCTGCTGCAGAAGGAGTATAGGCGAACTGTGTTTTAGCTTGTTGCTGTTGGGGTTTTATTTTGATTTGTTTTGAATTTTTAGTATCATACCAAATTCTTTTACTTCTTCTTACGGTGGAAAGGAATTACAACATTAATCCATTCCCACTGTGATGTTGTTGTAAGTTTGCATACAATGAACCTTGTGCATAAATTATACTATTGAATGATAATAGTTGGCTTGGAGGAATCTATGACATCAAATTCTATCTTGGCTGTTACTGGCTAGGCTGAGAAAAATCATGCATATTTTTCTTCATTGGGTGGGGATATCACCTGTCTTAAAGGAGATGATGACATAACTCTTTAAAAAAAAAAGAGTTTTATATACCTATCATTAAAATAACTTTAGACCAGGATTAGTTTCATCTTTTCCAGTCAAGGTAGGTCTGAAAGTGGTGGTAAATCACTTCTTAGTACAGCTGGGTAGTTTTCTAGGTCTATTTCAATTTGATTTGAAGACAAGTCATGACATATAGATGTATTAGTTGACCTAGTGGACGATGTGAGAGACTTAAGACGGGAATGTTTGTGCTTCTGATATTTCTATGGTTTTTGATGTCATTGGCCTTAGACTCCTCCTGGACTGTCTTGGGAAGGTTTGAGGGGTGGGGCAGAGAAGAGAGAAGCAAGCCATGACTCTACTATCTACTACTAGGATAGTATAGTTCTACTCCTATCCTGGAGGGCAGATTTCTGATGAGATATTTGGGGAATACTGCAGTGCCTATACTGTGTGGTACCATAGGGTTCTTATTCTGGCTGTTTAACATCGTATGAAGTTGTTAGGTATGATCATTAGGAATTGTGGATCTGGCTGACAACTTTCCTTAAGTTACGTATGCCAAGTTCCTGCATGTCTCTTTCAATAAATTGAAACATTTGAATAGTGCAGTGCATAGATCTAGTACATCTAGTTCCAGTTTACATGGTCATTTTCCACTTTTAATGAGGAAGTTGATTGTCTGATTTGGAATTCTACAACTGTTCTACTCTATTCTATTCTGCTTATGTATTTTATTGAAATATTCTCCTATGGCAATGTTATCAGAACTGTATATAGATGAGCCGGGTGAATGTAGTGAAGAAGTGTTACATGAAGGGATACATAATTCAAATCTCCTTGAAGCTGAGAACTATTTTATAAAGCTCCTCAAGCCAAAGATGGATAATCACATGAATCAGACTGGTATCCAATGCACATAGTTTTTATAATTTAGTCTTTTCTATCCTGGAACTTGGCAAGGGAGAATGGGAGGAATCGTCTAATCCAATGTATATGGGATTGGGGTATTTTAAATGGAGGGTATTAATGTGTTTTTTTTTAAATAGCAAGAATTTCTTCTGTGAGTAAATTAATATTTTTCAATATTTATCTTGGCAGTGTTTTAGATGACGAGAGCAGCAACCTGCGACAACAAAAGCTTGACAGACAGGTGAGTTTTTAAAATGTTGCTTGTGCTTTTTCATTCATGAAAAATAGAGCTGACGTACCTGGACTTGTCTAGTATAAGGAAAATATATTTTATTTAATTGAGAACAGTTAATTTTTTCCACAGGAGTAATCAGGAATGAATTATTAGATCCTTTCTCTTGAAGGAATTCAGAGCGAGTATAACCCAACATGGGCTCATTTAGGGATTTTAGGGATGAATTTGTGGTAGTAAGTGACAAAACATTATTTCTTTACCCTTATTGTATCGGTGGATAGTCGTTCAGTGGCCTTGTTTAGGATATGCTTGTTCCTATTAGGTAAGGATTGGCCACAGGATCATCTAGTGGGCTGCTGTGAGGAACATTCTGGCTATCTGGCAGATAAAAATGCTCACATCCACTCCAACTTGACAGGTCTGACAAAGTTGCTGGGGGCTTAATCTTCTCATTGAAGAGTGTACACAGCTTTGCTCAGGAAGGCCTTTGTTCAGCTCCATCCACAACTAGTTGTGAACTTTCCTAGATCAGAAGGTCTTCAGGTAGTGTAGTCACCTCACAGCTTGTCTGTTTACCTGGGACTGCCCTCAAAGACCTCATAGAAAGTTCAAGTGGTTCAGAAGGTAGTAGAAGGGGCAGTTATCAGCATGCCTTGGTGTCCCTACATAATGCCTCTGTCCTGCAAGCTGTACTGGTTGCCAGTTTGTTTCCAAGTGGAATTCAAGGTGCTGCTTATGATCTATAAACCCTTGCATGGCATAAAGCTTTGTTGAGGTGCTCACTAATTTCCTATGACATCTGTGTGGCCAAATCAAGCTGACAGGGTGGACACGCTTCAAGTTTCAAACAATGTTATCAGGACCCAGGAAGCGTATTTTCTCTGTTGAAACTCCTGCCCTCTGGATTAAGGTTCCTCCTGCCAGAAGGTCATCAAGGCCCTGAGCTTGGACTCGAGTCACTGAAGCCCCCTTCATAAATGTTTTTGGGTTGTCTACTGAGTTCACTATATTGTTCCTTTTTTAAAAAAAATTTTTTTTGTTGCATCTCAACTAGGAATTAATCTTGACAATTCATGCTACATTCATGAAATGGAACACTTACATTTTAAGCCTACTGGGAAAGATAGCCATAATTTTGTACCATATTTTTAGATTGATTCCAGTTAAGTGGGTAAAGGAGTACAGTCCTATACAACATCTACTTCTGAGGGGCTTCCTGTTCTTGTTTTTATTCGAAACATCTAGCTTTCAATTGTTTTCTCTTTAATACTGTAAGTCAGACATGTCAAACACAAGGCCCGGGGGCTGGATCCGGCCTGCGAAGTGGTTTCATGTGGTCCGCGAAGCCATCCTGGAAACAGTGAGGGAATGGCCCCCACTGCCTTGGCCCTGGCCCAGAGACCCTCAGATCTGTCCCACTCCTGCCCAGGCCCCCATAGGCACCCTTGATGTGAACGATGTAGAGCTGGCCATGCCCACCCAGTAGGCCATACACACTCTAGCCATGCCCACCCAGTAGGCCACGCCCACCCAGGCCACACCCACCCGCCCCCTTGAGGGCAACCGCGATGCTGATGCGGCCCTCAATGAAATTGAGTTTGACACCCCTGCTGTAAGTAGTGTTTATTTTCACACAGGTAGTAGCAAAAGTGATGATGCTTTGATAGTGTTAAAATCAAACAGGATAACATTTGTTTCAATGCATCAACCATGATACATAACAAACTTTATATTTGCGGTTACCATCCTGCTATAGCATTTGAACTGGTTTTTTTTGTTTGTTTCTTTGTATTCTTTGTAGAGAGCATTGCTAGAACAGAAGCAGAAGAAGAAACGTCAGGAACCAATGATGGTTCAGTCCAATGTAGACAGCCGCACAAGGACCCGTAGAATGAAACAATCTGAAGAACAAGCACCACTGGTTGAGTCTTACCTCAATAGTAACAGCAGCACTATCTATCATGGTATATAGCAATTTATTGAACAATGTTATGTGGACTGGCAAAATATAAATGTCTCTTGAGAATCATTTCATTTTACAAAATAAGAATAAATTTTAACTTAATTCAAAGTTAATACAGGTAGTCCTCAACTTACAACCATAATGGAGCCCAAAAGTTATGTTGCTAAGTGAGACATTTGTTAAGTGAATTTTGTTGCATTTTACGACTTTTCTTTCCACATTTGTTAAAAACTAAAAAAAAATCACTGCAATTGTTAAGTGAATCTGGCTTCCCCATTGACTTTGCTTGTTAGAAGGTCAGAAAGTGTGAGCATGTGACCGCAGGACACTGCAACTGTCATAAATGTGAGTCAGTTGCCAAGCACCTGAAATTTGATCAGGTGACCATGGGGATGTTGTAACGGTTATAAGTGTGAAAAACGATCCTAAGTAACTTTTTCAGTGCTGCTGTAACTTTGAACAGTCACTAAAACAAACTGTTGTAAGTTGAGGACTACTTGTACTGGTTATAAAACATTTATAAAACATTGAGGTGCTTGGTACTCATGGAAGGCCTCTGTCAATCTGCACAGGTACAAAGACACCCCTTCCAGCAGTTTTGGAAAAGCAGCCGTCTGAAAGAACATACCTTCCTTTGATGAGTGCTGCTGAGGTGGAGCATCTTGCCACAAATCAAATCATTCCTTTGATCTAACTTGAGGCAGCTCCGTGAAGCATTGCCGCTTCACACAGGCCTCATCATTTATTTTATGCAGTTCAGAATGAATTCATATAAATTCATACCCTGCTCGGCAAAGGGTAATTGGATTCTGTACTAATTTACTCAGCATAAATCATGTTTTATTTATGCTTCTGTCCCTCTCATAGAGATTCTTTTTTTTCCTCCCTCAAATTGTCTCAGGGAACAAAGGCTTTTATTAATAAGCTGTAGTCTAGTAGAAAACAAACAAGCAGATCGTTGAACAAATCAATTCAGAGTTCTCGCTCAAGATATAAATGATCAGGGTCAGATTATTTTACTTCAGATATATTAAGCCAGGCTCTGGAGAATGCTGTAATGTTGAGAAAGATGGAAGAAAAGAAGGAGAAGACGACAACTAGTAACCTAATGGAATGCAGTAACCAAAAATCCACTTGTTTTGTGGGACTTTCCTTATGCAGTCAGTTTATAAATTCTGTAGGCTTAGATTATGCAGTGTTTACATAAGATTCTGGATGGAGTATTCTATATTGTGGGCACAGATGTTTACCATTTCTGTTTTAGCCATTTGAGACTTACCCCTTTATCAAGAAATAAGCACAGGGAGAATCCCTACCATAGCTTGCCTGAGGTTGTAAAGCTGTTTGGCCTGAAACTGGTAAGGTTGATTGCAGGCTGATCTTCCTAAGATCTCTCCATGTGGGTGGAGGCCTGCACCACATACAATCCCTGCTGTAGCGTTCCTTGAACTTGGCAACTAAAGGAATTGTGCCACATCTCAAAATTGTTGAAGGAATCAAGGAATCCTTGATTATTATTTTTTAAACAAGAAAAATATTTTTCTCGTATCAAAATATACTAAAATATATGAGGTGGAATGTGGTCTAGAGTCACAGGAGGGAGACAGCAGAAAAAATATTGGAGCTTGGAATCTTTGATATATAGGAAAAAGAAAAGGCGCTCCTCTTCCCCGCCTAGACATTCAAGGGCATCTAATAGTTACACAGTTAAGTACTTCAGTCTGGCAAGATTTTTCTCTCTATAGGCGAACAACAACAAACTGCTCAGAAATATCTCTAGGTGTCATTCTCGGACCTAACAATATAACACTAATTGGAACGGGAATCTAGCAATAGTCCCATTGATTAGTCTTCTAAGTTGCTTCCCTCCATCATTTCTATATTCTGGTTTAAGGCCACCTCTTCAGAAGAATGGCTTTTAAACTATGACATAATTAGCTTCCTTGGAGCTTGCCAAAGTTCACTCAGAATTTATCAGCGAAGCTAGATGCATGGAAGGTTGTTTTTTTTTAAACTCAAATTAATAGCTGTCTTTTTGTCGGCAGATACTGCATTGTGTGCCTTTAGTTTCACCAGCAGTCACAAATGGGTATCTTTTGGTCATGGAAGAAAACTATACTTTCCACACTATGCATTATATTGCACTGTACTGGGGGATTTCTAAAATAAGAAATACCAATTCAGAACATCTTTGGCTTGTTACAAACTGGACCATAGGAATCGCAAAAGCTATATAATTAGGCTAGAATTTTCTCTCTATTGACCTGCCAGAAGCCTCACTAAACTCAGTTTGGGGCTTTACTTCTGGTTAGACATATAAAATTTCACTAGAAATGGCATTTTTATTTTGCAGAGTAAAATATTCACAATAATTATATTTATTAATTAAGCAATTTACTATGACCTGAATCACAGGAAACTGTAGGTAGCAAATGATATTGATATTTAATCTGATTAAAGCACTTTTATTATAAATCTGTTTTACTGTATATTATTGTATCTTTGCTATTGTTGCATTGGCTATGGAGGCTGCTTTGATAAACCATTCATTGATAAATGTTTGAATATAGTAAAACAAATCACAGTAGTAACAAATAGTACAAAATGATACATTAATATAATAGAGCTAATATTAATGTTAATACATATCAGGCTCTATGACAAGCCAGCTGATAAACAAAATCCATCATTGCATCACTATTGATGGCTTTGCTCTAGAAGTTAGGCAAGAACAAGAACAATGCAAGAATAGGTGGAGGACCCAAATATACAGGAGAAATGCTAAGAAGGTCAACAGCATTTCATCATGACTTTATCATGGATGTTTGGTCATTCCCTTTCCTCTTCCTCCACACCGCAGTCCTGCAGAAGCCCACTTCAAAGCCTCATTTTGTTGTTTTTATCACAAAGGATGTGATTTTAAGTATCCAAAAGAGAATGTTTTGTGCTCTTCAAATGCTTTGAACTACTGCCTCTCGCTAAACTACAGCTAACGACAGTATTAATTATAAGTATTCCTCGAGTTGCTTGGTCAGAGACCATTCAAAATTACAGCGGCACTGAATGAGGGAGACTTATGACTGGCCTGTGTAGTTGCAATTATTGCAGCATCCCTGTGGTAATGTGATTGCTCAGTGCCTGGCTCACAATTATGTTGCAGTGAGCAGCAGTCAGATGATTGTAATTCTGACGTTCCCTGCCAGCTTCCCACAAACAAAGTCAGTGGGGAAGCTAGCAAGAAGTCACTCTGACTCCTGCTGCTTTTTTGCCCACCTGCACTCCATAGTGCCTACATGTGACACCCCAACCATTGTGATACTTGTCTGTGCTTTAGTTTCTGCCCCTGGCATCTCCCACAACATCCTCTGGCCATCTTACCTGGGACTGCTACATCTTCCAACTTAGAGACCTGCTCAGTCCTGGGGTTACAATGGCACCTAGAAGTGCAGGATTGTTGTTAACTGAAGTTGGCTCATAACATCATGCTTTACGACCACTTTGCTTAGTAACAGAAATTCTGGTCCCAGTTACCATTGTTACCTTTAGTTTGGGAATTGTGGTCCAAAACACTTGGGACTGGACCACAATTTTGTTTGTCTACTCTTTTGTATAAAATCATTAAGATCCACCTTGGATCATAAAAAGACAGGTGGATTGCTCACATTCTTGCTGATATACATATGAAAACTTAAGCTTTAATAACCTTTGAAATAATTCCTTCTCTTTAATACTAATTCCTCAAACTGCTGCTCACAGTAATAGCTCCTGGCTAAATGCTAATTAAAGAATCCAATTACTGATATAATAGGAAGACAAGTGGCAGTTGTAAAAAGTTTGTGTATGTCTTAGAATAAGTAGAGTAGCAACACATGTAACTAGGTCTGCAGATTACATGCTTTAATGAATGTTTGACATTTGTTAGGATTCACCAGCTTTAATTCTGGAATGCTGAGAAAGAAAATATTCCTAAAATCACTTATAACTTCAGTTTGAACGATCAGATACTTGTTCAATAAGAACCATGAGGCAATAGATTCATGCACCCACTTCTTACCCTTTTACCATCGCTAAATATAGTTTGGTGACTAGTAATTACAAGGAACTATACAGTACTTAATGTTTTTGAAGTAAGCCAGTGTTAAAGGTTAGCTACTAAATCCTAGCATATTAAGATGCCATTGGTTTTGATATAACCAGAAGTTATGATTACTTGCAATGTTTTTGCTTTGCTTTGCTGGGTTTAAGTGCATCCTGGGCAATTTCAGAAGACTAATGATTTTTTTTAAAAAAAAAATCTGAATATTCATACAGCTACAGTATACAGTGTTAAGAATGGTCAGTTCATAGATGAAGTGATGATTGCAAATATATATGAATTGTTCAAATACACATTCACTTTGTAATAACCATCTGATAAAGTAATTTATTTAGGAGCACTTTAGATCTATGAAAGTAAGTGATATGGTGAGTCATTCTCACAGGTAATATATTCTATAATCTACATCAGATTTTAGGAGTATTTATTAGTCAACAGGGAAATCATTTGCAGTTTCCTTTTAAATCATATGAAGTTCAGTGGGCTTTATTCACAAAGAAATAGAATAGTATTACTGAATATTATGAAATACTGTATTTCAGTATTATTATAATACTGTTTTTCAGTATTCCTTAAAAAAATAAAGTTTATTCCACCATTAAAATGGACTTCAGTGCTAGTTATCTTTTTGTTTTTTAAGTCAGTTTAGGCTGCTCCTCCTTGCCAGATTTAAAATAACTGAAGCTATTTAAAAAGACACTTTTTTATAAATAAGATTCATTTGAGAAAGAACAGACATATCTATGAAACTGCATATCTTTGGAAAAGTCTAAAATTGTAATAGTAATATTTAGAAAAGGAATCCAAGGATTCCTTGGTCAACAAGCCTTCCAATGGGAACACTGGTGTTCTGGAGTAGTCGCCACCCCTGGGACATCAGATTTATCCCCATATTAGCTTTCCCAATGTTGTTTGAAATTTTGTAGAGCATATAGGAAGTATGACAAGGCTGTTGAGTATTTTGGTTAATGTCATCCTTGACACTGTTGTTTTGCAATGTAGTTTTAGTAAGTGGTTTAGTTTAATTTTAAGGTGGGTATTTTAGCAATAATAATGTTGTTGAAATTGTTTTGTTGTGATCTGCTGAGAGGTTGATATGATTGCAATATGAAATAAATAAACATTATTATTAGGTATTATGCGTTAGAGTTGTAACATATTTTAGGATCAGGGAGTCATATTACACTTTTCACAAAACTTTTAGGCGTAGATTAGCATTTCTCCCTGTTTTATCATATTTGGCATATGCTGTTGGGGATTTATAATGCCCAACATAATCATATAATTTATAATTTCTTTCTCTTTTTTGTCATAGATTTTTGAAACATATATGTATCGGTTTCAAAAGAGGAACCCTGACTATATTATGGAACTGGGTGATTTTCATTTATTTTACAGAAAACATTGCCAAAACGTTTGGAGCAATGGGCATATTGGCAATTTTTGGAACTGTGTTGTGGATATTCTCAGCAAATGGGAAGAATTTGTTAGTTCATTAAATGACTCTCATAGGATCATTTATGAAGAAAAAAAATCTCTCTATATATAGATTTCAAAATAAGCAGTGTTTTTCAGCCACACACCATTTTTAGTTTCTAAGGGTATGCCTGAGACTTAGGTGTTCCTTTGGGATCCTGTAAGAGTCATTACATTTCAGTTTTTCATGTTTTCTCCAGTGGAGCAGAGCCTCTGATTGCCAGAATTATTCCTTGCAGTACACGGTGGGAAATTCTGGCTCTCCCATCATCCCAGAAAATATGCTTTCCTTCACGAAGGAGAAGATAGCAAACAGCACAGGTGGACTAGCACTGATAATGTTACCTAGTTTTGGTAATGTCTGTAAGAAAACAAGCAAGCTGAGAGAGCACCAAGGACCACTCCAGGTGGGCCTTAAGAAGGACATCAAGTCCACACCTTGCCTAGAGAATAAGAACCAACCGTAAAGGATTCCA
This sequence comes from Vipera berus, assembly GCF_964194415.1. Lineage (NCBI taxonomy): Eukaryota > Metazoa > Chordata > Lepidosauria > Squamata > Viperidae > Vipera > Vipera berus. Next base: position 102,177,955 of record NC_138202.1, on the reverse strand, counting down.
TTAAAAAGGCTTCATCTTTTTGTCCTATTCTGGTTTATTCTGTATTTTTCTCCTGTTGAATTCCTTGAGAAAATGATTTGACAATATATTTAACTTGCTTCTCAGGGGCTTCACGCACTGGTAGCACTTCTTTCTTTTCTTTCTTTCTTAAATTTTTCCTTCTCTCTCTCTTTCTCTTTTTAATCTGTCTCTTTGGCTGGATCACTCCAAATATCTCAAGCAGTACAAGAGACTGAGCAGGAAGATGTCAAGATGGCAGCAGACCCACAGGGCCCAAAGTCAACTAAAAAACCCAAAGCAGCGACAGGAGGCTGTCAAACAAGCAGTACCAGGAAGGAGAAAAAAGGGAAACAAAAAGGTAGGCTGCATGCTGGTCATCACTGAATAACAATAAGACATATCATTTAAAAAGGGGACAGTACTTAACCGACTGATTTGTTTAAGCAACACATCCTTAAGGAGTTTATGTTATCCCCTAAAGTCATCTGAGCTATGATGTGATTTGTCTTATCACCTTTTGCATGTCTTCAAACAAATTACAAGATTTTGGGAACATGAAGCATGACGCTCTAATAATAATAATAACAAGGTCACAATAATGCACATCAATAAAATTCTCTGCCTTCCTAAAGTTAGCTTAACCCCAGCTCTCCAAATCTAAATGAAGAAAGGAACTTATGAAAGGATGCTCATACTAGTTTCCTAAAATGGGTAATCACATGTAGAGCTTGCTGAACACAACCCCAACTTTTGCCCCATTCTTCTTTTCACAAAAGGATGTTCAAAATCTGTTGTACCGGGTGGTGCTGGAAAGGGTGATGGTCAAAGCAGTTGCACTTATGTATGTGAGTTGGTCCAGTTTCTCTTATAAAAGCCTTTAAATTGCATACATTTTCACAACAGCTGTTTATACAGATGTTCCCCTCCTGAAGTGCTTCCTGGTAAGTCCTCTGCATTCACACAATGTACAATGCTTGTGGGTAAAAAGCCTTTACACCACAGTGAGTGCACAGGAGACTTTTACTGTTTTTAGAAACAGAAACTGAATACTTTTCAGCCATCAAGATAACTGCTATCCTCCTCTCTCCTAATTCAATATTTATCAGCTTTGTTTTAACCAGCATTTTGGTTCTTGTTTCATTTTGAATCAATCCTGCTTGAACTAGGGGGGAAAAGAGCAAGGTTCAGTACAGTATTAGGTTTATACATGTATCTCTTGTTGCATATGCAAAGCTCCATAAAGCCCTTTGCAAATGACACATGATTGTTTTAAAAAATAGTATGCTTTCATACCGGAATGTTTTTCTTCCACCCTGTCATAAAGACCTCTGTTTAGTGATGAGAACAGCTTTGGATGGGAACATAATATCTCAAGAAGCTTGATTCTGTTGTACAAATGCAAGGTAAAGGTAAAGGTAAAGGTTCCCCCGCACACGCGTGCTAGTCGTTTCCGACTCTAGGGGCTGGTGCTCATCTCCGTTTCAAAGCCGAAGAGCCAGCGCTTGTCCGAGGACCTCTGCGTGGTCATGTGGCCGGCATGACTAGACGCCAAAGGCGCACGGAACGCTGTTACCTTCCCACCATAGTGGTCCCTATTTTTCTACTTGCATTTTTACATGCTTTCGAACTGCTAGGTTGGCAGAAGCTGGGACGAGTAACAGGCGCTCACTCTGCTACACGGCACTCGGGATTCGACCCGCCAAACTGCCGACCTTCTGATCAACAAGCTCAAGATTCTCACATTGCTGCTATGTTATCTGTGGTAACTCAGTTCATCCTTTGGTTTATTATTTTGGACAAGAAGTTGCTGAACTTACAAATGTCACTTGAATGTACCCTGCTTCTGAAGATTCATGTAGATTTGCAAAATGCTACCTCCAATGGTGTGTCCTAAAATAGGTATATAGGTAACATACCTTCTTATTCAAAGTGTTCTGATTAATTTTTAGGTTATGTGGAGAAATAACATTATACAATACTTGGCTAAGTCTACAAACATTCATTTGATTTCTGACTCTGTAAAGGCTATTCATTTTAGCCAAAGTGCTGGTGCATTTTCTAATTCTATATTCATTAGATTCTACAAAATGTTCATTGAATGATTTTCTGAATCTCAATCATGAAAGACCCTCTTATAAATTTATTGGGACACAGCCAAATACTGCAGGTGTTCTTCTACAATGTGACTTTTTCTTTAACTGTAGTTACAGATCTGGCCAAAAATGCCTATAGACTATTAAATTTAAAACCAGTTGATTTTCTTTTTTAAACAACGAGCTACATATCTATCCTCATTAGAAATTAATGGGATATTTAATTTTCAAATAGTGTATTCAAAAGCCAATTTTAATACCCAGTTTACATTAAGAAAAGGCAGAATTCTGCTTAAAAATGAAGCAAAATTGGGTAAAAAGCCTGAAATGAAAAGCTGTTAATAATAAGTTTAAATGTATGTATATATAGTACTAGTGTATCAATATATAATAATGTATAACAGCAATATACAGCATCATGTTGTCATAGTGCCTAATATTTTGGGCTAGAAGTCAGAAGACTGGGAGTTCTAGGCCTACCTTAGACATGAAAGCTGCCTGGGTGACTTTGGACCAGTCGCTCTCAGCCCACCACCCACAGGATTGATGTTTTGGGGAAAATAGGAGGAGGAAGCAGTGTTACATATGTATGCCATCTTTTTCTCTCTTTTTTGAAAGTTTTATTAGTTTTTATAGGGTTGGGGATAAAATGGGATCAGGGTTAGGGTTAGGGTCAAGGTTGGGGTCAAGGTTGGCGTTAGGGCTGGGGTTTCCCTCAGTAACATTTTAAATATTTGGCAAACAGGATATTGTCTGGGTACATATATGTAGACAACAGTAATAGATATAATAATTGATAACAATAATAAATATGATTAATTATCATAGGCAGTGTTAATTAATCAATCCATAGTATTCTTCTTACTAATATATATTCAAAATTACATATTGCATTCCTTTCTCTCTAATTCGTTTTTCTAGCCATTGATAAAATAGCTAATATTTATGTTTCTAAACTATGATAAGATTAAGAATTGTACTCACTGAAGTGTATTTGCTGGTAAGACAGACCCTGTGGGTAGAATAGATGGTCCCTACCCCCTCCCAATCTGCCAGAGCTTGGAGAACAATCCAGGTTCAGTGGAAAGGAAAGGGTATACTATAAAGAGAAAGGAAAAAGGGGAAAGTCCTTTTTTAATGTATGGATGGGTGCAATTTCAGCAGTCACATAGAAATAATATGTTTTCTATTTGTACCCTATATTTGAACTTGGAGAACTTGGTCTGTGCAGGCAGTGGAATATGATAGCTGTAGGTTGAAGGAATGATTTTTTCCCCCTGAGATTCCACCATTGGTGGTGATGGGGTTAAATACAGGTAGTCCTTGACCTATAATGTTTCATAGTGTGTCAACTTCCCTCCGTCCAGTGCGCTCCCACAGAGAGGGCCTCCTCAGGGTGCCTCCGATCAAAGAATGTCGACTGGTGGCCCCCAGGGGGAGAGCATTCTCTGTGGGCGCGCCAGACCTGTGGAACCACTTGCCGGTTGAGCTCCGGATGGCCCCTGACCTTCGCTCCTTCCGGCGGGATCTAAAAACTTAGTTATTTGAGCAATCCGGCCTGGTTTGATGGGGTTGGGGTTGGGTTTTTAAACATGGTTTTATTATTGTATATATCGGGCATAATTATTTAATTGTTTTTTAACTTTTGTACTTTGTTTTTTAATATTTATTGCCCTGTACACCGCCCTGAGTCCTTCGGGAGAAGGGCGGTATAAAAATTTAATAAATATAAATATATAATATTTTGTGACTGGAGTTACAATGGCACTGAAAAAGTGACTTATGACCATTTTTCACATTTAAGATTGTTGCAGCATCCCCATGGTCACATGGTCAACATCTGATTGCATGATCAAAATTCAGTTGGTTCATATTTATGACCGTTGCAGTGTCCTGGGGTTATGTGATCACCTTTTGCAACCTCCTCCCAAGCAAAGTCAATGGGGAAGCCAGATTCACTTAACCGTGTTACAAACTTAACAACTGCTGTGATCCACTTAACAATTGTGGCAAGCAGTGTTGTAAAATGGGGCAAAACTCACTTAACAAATGTCTTGCTTAGCAACATAAATTTTGGGCTCAATTGTAGTCTAAAGTCGCAAATGTTTCAAATCCTCAGAAAACAGGAACTGCAGGTAAAGACATAATGTCTGTAGAGAAAGCACTGTCTTGTGCACATGAGGGGATATTTGTGCCCCTGATCCACATGCAAAGAATTTCTTGCTGCAGAGAATTTATACTTATTTGCTAGATAGGCCCTACAATAGTTGTATATAGAGGTTTTCTTCCAAATAGAGGGTATTACTTTTAAAAAGCTGAGGAGAAAAGTTGCAAACAGTATATGCTACACAGTAATAGTCAAAATCAACCTTAAAATGTGGGCATGAGTATAAGGAATAGATTGGAGATCTGTAGGCACTGACTTTAAATCTCAGACTAATCCTATCTACTGTAGAAACCTATTTTATTAGATTGTATAACAAATGTAGTTCCTTGGTATTTATTATAACAAAAACAACAACAACAATAATGATAATAATAAAGTTGGAAAGGATCTTGAAGGTCATCTAGTCCAACCCCCTGCTCAGGCAGGAAACCCTATACCATTTCAGACAAATGGCTATCCAGTCTCTTCTTAAAAACTTCCAGTTTTGGAGCATTCACCACTTCTGGAGGCAGGTTGTTCCACTGGTTAATTGTTCTAACTGTCAGGAAATTTCTCCTTAGTTCTAGGTTGCTTCTCTCCTTGATTAGTTTCCATCCGTTGCTTCTTGTCCTGCCTTCAGATGCTTTGGAGAATAGCTTGACTCCCTCTTCTTTGTGGCAGCCCCTGAGATATTGGAACATTGCTATCATGTCACCCCTCGCCCTTCTCTTCATTAAATTAGATATACCCAATTCCAGCAACCGTTCCTTATATGTTTTAACCTCCAGTCCCCTAATCCTCTTTGTTGCTCTTCTCTGTACTCTTTCTAGAGTCTCAACATCTTTTTTACATCGTGGTGACCAAACTGGATGCCGTATTCCAAGTGTGGCCTTACCAAGGCATTGTAAAGTGATATTAATACTTCACGTGATCTTGATTCTATCCTTCTGTTAATGCAGCCTAGCACTGTGTTGGCTTTTTTGGCAGGTGTAGCACATTGCTGGCTCCTATTTAAGTGATTGTCCACTAGGACTCCGAGATACTGGATGCAGTTTTGACTCCAACTCTTAACATTTGAGAATTCCCTGCATCTCAGTGCTTTTTCATTAAACTACTGCATAAAAAGAAACAATGCACATGATAGCAGTGTTCCGTTATCTCAGGGGCTGCCACAAAGAAGAGGGAGTCAAGCTAATCTCCAAGGCAGCTGAAGGCAGGACAAGAAGCAACGGATGGAAACTAACCAAAGAGAGAAGCAACCTAGAACTAAGGAGAAGTTAGAACAATTAATCAGTGGAATGACTTGCCTCCAGATGTTGAGGGTGATGCATCACTGGAGGTTTGAAGAGACTTCACAGCCACTTGCCTGGAATGGTGTAGAATTTCCTGCCTGAACAGGGAGTTGGACTAGAAGACCTCCAAGGTCCCTTCCAACTCTGTTATTCTGCTCTGTTTTGTTAAGTTACATTAAATTCATCCATTACGAGGTGCTGATTTTGGCGGAATGCTATGGAAATTAAGTAGATGATAGCGAATTTTTTTTTCTAAAATCACGTTCTCATAGAAATCATGTCATTGAAAATACTATGTTCCTGTTAGCTGTCTACAGTTTTAAAATATGGGTCACTTAAAAATCAAGAGATATGAATGAGATCGAAGTCTTGCTGATGAAGTGACTTTCTGGTAAGCTGTACGCAAAAGTAAATTTTATTTTAAAAAAGAGATGAGGCGTCTTTTTTTTTTTTTTTAAAAAAACCCTCTTTTCTGATCATTCTTATTTTAAAGCAATCCAGCCTTTCCTTCAAGAGTTACAGAGGCAGCTTTCAGTAGGGATGGAGTTTTATTAGTCATGCTTTAGAATTCTAATGTGCAGATGTCACCATGGTGGAGACACTAGGCTTTTGAGTATATTAAATATTCCAAGGAAAAAAGCCGCAGCCGGCTCTACATCCGCTCAAACTAGTTTGTTTATTCTGCAGTTATGTATGCAGTAGGGATGAACCAAAACTGCTTAACACAAGTTCAGTGTTGTTTTAATTGGAAGCAGATCCTAAACTAAAGAAAGTCAAGTGTGTGTGCGGTAGAATTTCATAATGTAGTTTTAGTAGCAAATTAGCTTTACAGTATTTATTTATTTCTGGGTTAGAACGCTGAGCTTGTCGATCAGAAGGTCGGCAGTTTGGCGGGTCGAATCCCAAGTGCCGCGTAGCAGAGTGAGCGCCTGTTACTCGTCCCAGCTTCTGCCAACCTAGCAGTTCAAAAGCACGTAAAAATGCAAGTAGAAAAATAGGGACCACTCCGGTGGGAAGGTAACAGCATTCTGTGTGCCTTTGGCATCCAGTCATGCCGGCCACATGACCACAGAGACGTCCTCGGACAAGCGCTGGCTCTTCAGCTTTGAAACGGAGATGAGCACTGGCCCCTAGAGTTGGAAACGACTAGCACGCACGTGCGGGGGAACCTTTACCTTTAACAATAGTATAGCACCTCCACTAAGTTATTTTACTGCTTTTTCCGGTCTTTTTCCCCCCCTTCTGTCTTAACATTTATGAAATTGAGTTGCTGGTATGTTCTGCTCTGCATATCACTTGGAGCCCTGTCCCTGTTCTTCAAATTGTACTGAAGTTAAGATAATACAGTAAGACCTGGAGACACGGGTTCAAATCCACCTTCAGATGGAAGCTCTGAGATGATTTTACAATCTCTTTTAGTCCAGTTTAGCTTACACAGCAGTTATGAGGAGAAAAAAATAGAGAGTGCTATATACACCATTTCTGAAGGAAAAGTAGACTAAAAATCTTAGCTAACAAATAATTCTAAAACTTGTAAATATTAATTAAATGAATTGGGCTGGATCTTTGTTGACATTTATTAATGGGACTTATATCCCGCCCTATCTCCCGAAGGACTCATAACTAGTGGTTATCTGGATAGTTGCCACCTTATAAAAGAACCTCATTTGCTTCTGTCTGTCCAGTAGGCAAATGATGTCTTTTATATGCATAGGCTTTAAAAAAAACTCCCAACCCTCTAATCTACTTTTTGTTTCTGTTTTGTTGATGAAACAAAAAATAGTAGCCAAAGAGGGAAATAGATCATATTATCCATTTTTTTGCATGAAAAGTTGTTAAAACATTAACATTTTGTAATAATGACTAATTGTTTGCAATTTCTTCATTTTTTAAAGCCTTATAGAATGAGAAGTGCATAAACTGCTTTACAAAAAATTCAAAATATTTTATTATTTCAAAATACACTTCCCTCTTTCCAAATTAGAAAAATATATGTGGACATAAATTATTTTATTGTTTATATTTTCAATCAGATTAATAACCAAAATTGCCTAAGTGGACTTCAGATTTCCTTTAAAAGCCATTTTCAAATATAACTGAAGAAAGATGTGACTTTTATATATAGAGAGAGGTAGAGGTTCCCCCGCACATGCGTGCTAGTCGTTTCCAACTCTAGGGGCCGGTGCTCATCTCTGTTGCAAAGCCGAAGAGCCAGCGCTTGTCTGAGGAGGTCTCCGTGGTCATGTGGCCAGCATGACTAGACGCCAAAGGCGCACGGAACGCTGTTTATTTTATTTATTTATTTATTTTATTGGATTTATATACCGCCCCTCTCCCAAAGGACTCAGGGCAGTGTACAGGGCAGTTAAAACATGGTATACAAAGTTAAAAAATAAATTAAGTTAAGTTAGCCCCAACAAGACAAATTCTAAAGTTTAAAATCCCAATCCCTCAGTCCAGGCCGGCAAGCTCAAATAACCAGGTTTTCAGGTCGCGGCAAAAAGAGCGAAGGTTGGGAGCCATCCGGAGCTCAACAGGAAGCTGATTCCAGAGGGTGGGCGCACCCACAGAGAATGCTCTCCCCCTGGGGGCCGCCAGCCGGCACTCCCTGGCCGACGGCACCCTGAGGAGGCCCTCTCTGTGGGAGTGCACAGGACGATGGGAAGTTGACGCCAGCAGAAGGTGCTCCCGTAAATAATCCGGACCCATGTCATTTAGGGCTTTATAGGTCATCACCAGCACCTTGAATCTCACCCGGAGGGCAACCGGAAGCCAATGCAGCTCGCGGAGCAGAGGTGTTACATGGGAGTATCGGGAGACCCCCATCACAACTTGCGTGGCCGCATTCTGCACCAGTTTGAGCCTCCGGGTGGTCCTCAAGGGCAGCCCCATGTAGAGAGCATTGTTACCTTCCCACTGTAGTGGTCCCTATTTTTCTACTTGCATTTTTACGTGCTTTCGAACTGCTAGGTTGGTAGAAGCTGGGACGAGTAACAGGCGCTCACTCTGTTACGCGGCACTTGGGATTCAACCCGCCAAACTGCCGACCTTCTGATCGACAAGCTCAGTGTCCTAATTCACTGAGCCACCCCGTCCACATACATACATACATACATACATTATATATATATATAACATTACATTACATTATATTACATTATATTATATTAATTTTATGACATTGCTGCAATTCTTGGTTGGTAGGTATTGATGGTCCAGCTGCTTTTCAAGATGAAGTACAGGTAGCAGGGAGCCAAGTTCAAATTCTTACTGTTGGAGAATCTTGCCATGATGAGGATGATGGAGAGATGATAGCTACCAGCCAACAACAAGGCAAACAAGACATTAGAGTAACAATGCAGAAGAAAGGTAAGAACTCAGTGATATTTTCAAATATTTTTGACATCATGGTGTCTGCAGGATGAGGGAAGAGCAAAAGTAAACATATACTTTTTAATATCATCATCAATCATCATCATCATGATCATACACACACACACACACACACACACACACACAAATACTTGCAAAATTGTGCCAGTATGCATCCCTATGGCATTGTCGGATAACAAAAAAGATTGAGGGTTCATATAGTTTGTGCGTAGGCATTATCTAGGGCAAGTAAATTATGCAGTGTACAAAGGTGAAGGTTCATTATATGCTTACCTGTCTCTCCATACAAAAAATGCTAATGGGTTGTATTGTAATCCCAGGGTGATCAAATGTATCCATTAGGAAAACTTAGTTTGAAGCCTGGGATATGCTATTAGCAATAAGCAAAATTCATAAAATACAGTAGATAGTCGAGCTTGGCAGCCTCCAACTGATATTAGAAATATGTCTGATTCCTCCAGTGTCAGGGCCTCTCCACATGCCATCTAATAAGCAACAGAAGGGAATTAGAAAAATATCTGGCAGATATTTTGTGTGTTTTACAATTGTTTAGTCCTGGATTGAATTTATCTGCTTAACATGTTATTTCCCCATGAAGCTTCTAGAACCGTGCTGGCGAACCTATGGCACATGTGCCACAGGTGGCACGCAGAGCCCTCTCTGTGGGCACACGCACCATCGCCCCAGTCCTAGGACTTCAGCTGGGTTTTATAAAACCTTTTCGCTTTAGGCCTCCACTGCCGTGTGCAAGAAAAAAAAAGTTTCAATCAATCAACTTCAACTTCTGACGGGAAAAAAAGATCTTGCAAAGTTGGAGTTGATTGATTGAACTTTTTCGTCCCACCCAGTCTGCCGTTACCACTGCAGCCACGCCCACTCAATGAGCCACGCCCACTCAATGGGCCACGCCCACCTGGCACCTGACAATACATAAGTGGGTTTTGGGTTGCAGTTTGGTCACTCGGTCTCTAAAAGGTTCGCCGTCACTGTTCTAGAAACTTGCTGTAATTTGGTAGATAAATTAAGTGGACAGGAAATACGGATTAGGCAGAAAGGCACCAAATGTTTCATTTAATATTCTTGTCAACATTATCACTAGTAGCATCAGTTATTAGGAAATATTCTGCTCTTCATTTCTTTTTCAATGAAGCAAATTAAAAGAACAAATAACATTTTGTTACATTTTACCAAAGTTCCACTTCTTAAGTACTGTCAATACGGTTATTGTAAGAATTTGAATATGAGCAGACATTAGTAGATCTTACATGGTCTTAAAAGCATCATTTTGATAGATAACTGCTACATTGCACTACTAAGAGAAGCCTAAATACCTTAGTTTTGCACCTATGCACTCTAGGAATTTAAGAACAATTGAATCCAGTGCCACTGAATTGGCAAGTACAGAATTATGCCATACAGTGCCAGCCTTTGTGGGTACACAATTGAAAAAGAAATTATGAAAGGCCCATATGTAAGACTAAGATGCAAAATGCATTGGCGTAAGATTTGACATGTTGAGTTGAACCAGTTTGCTTAAGCAGGATTTTGCCCTTTAAAGGCAGGGCATAAAGGCAGTTTCACTCTTCTGCAGTCCAAGGTGTGGATTTTTCCTAGTACGGTACTTCAAAACTGATGGAGATGAGAAGCTCTGATATAGTACATAAAATGCATGTTCTGAGAGCAAGCAGTTTTGATTATGCGGTAGCCATATGGTCTATAAATATAATGACTGTTTCTTAGGCATTTCAAGTAGCATGAATTTTGATGAAGAGGAGGATGAGGAAGATGAAGATAGCTCAAGTTCCTCACAATTAAATAGTAATACCCGACCAGGTTCTGCAACAAGCAAGAAGTCAAATAAGGTGAGTGATCTGATGCGCTGGACTTAAACAGACCTGAGAGTTACCTAAACTAGACATTTACAGTAACTTAGACTTATCTTGTCTGTATGGAGTCTTCATAACAATTTTTCCACTCAAAATATTTCATGTCTGTCCTGAGCTCTTTGCTAAAGTATAGAACCATTTCTTATTTCATTTACTCTTTTCACTTTTTTTGATGCAGCTGTAACACCACATCTGCAGCATGATATTCCACGGGATGCAGAAATGGAACAAGGAATTGCTTCCACACATTCTTTGCAATTTATTCCATTAATTCTTTCAGGCATACAAAGAGCTGAATTAAAGCTGTTTATAAAAGGATAAAAACTTCACAATAGAATCTGATAGTATTCTGTGAATGGGGGATGATTGGTGAAACTGGCACTGCCAATGAAGGATATTTTTAGGAAAAAAATATAGCATACAAAATAGAAAGTTTTAGCATTGAAAGCTAAACATTCACAGTGCAGGGTGGAAAAAGTATGTGAACCCCTAGCCTAATGACTTCTCCAAGAGCTAATTGGAGCCAGGAGTGAGCCAACCTTGACTCCAATCAGTGTGATGATATTGGATGTGTTGCTGACAGCCATCCTGCCCTTTAAAAACACACACCTGTTTTGGGTTTCCTGGTCTCAAGAAGCACTGTCTGATGTGAACCATGCCTCGCAGAAAAGAGCTCTCAGAAGACCTACGATCAAGAATTGTTGACTTGCATGAAGCTGGAAAGGGTTACAAAATTATTTTAAAAGCCTTGATGTTCATGTGTCCACGGTAAGACAGACTGTCTACAAATGGAGAAAGTTTAGCACTGTTGCTACTCTCCCTAGGCGTGGTCGTCCTGTAAAAATGACTGCAAGAGCACAGTGCATAATGCTTAATGAAGTAAAGAAGAGTGTCAGCTAAATACCTACAGAAATCTCTGGCACATGCTAACATTTTTGTTGACACATCTACAATAAGGAAAACATTAAACAAGAATGGAGTACATGGGAGGACACCACGGAGGAAGCCATTGCTGTCCAAAAAAAATATTGCAGCACGTTTGAAGTTTGCAAAAGAGCACCTGGATGTTCCACAGCACTACTGGCAAAATATACTGTGGACAGATGAAACCAAAATTGAGTTGTTTGGGAAAAACACACAACACTATGTGTGGAGAAAAAAAGGCACAGCACACCAACATCAAAACCTCATCCCCACTGTAAAACATGGCGGAGGGAGCATCATGGTTTGGGGCTGCTTTGCTGCCTCAGGGCCTGGACGGATTGTTGTCATTGATGGGAAAATGAATTCTAGAGTTTGTCAGGACATTTTGCAGGAAAAGGTACGACCATCTGTCCGCCAACTGAAGCTCTGCAGTGGATGGGTGATGCAACAGGACAATGACCCAAAGCATAGAAGTAATTCAGCAAAACAATGGCTTCAACAGAACAGAATGTGCCTTCTGGAGTGGCCCAGTCAGAGTCCTGACCTCAACCTGATTGAAATGCTGTGGCATGACCTTAAGAGAGCGATTCACACCAGACATCCTAAGAATATTGCTACACTGAAACAGTTTTGTGAAGAGGAGTGGTCCAAAATTACTCCAGATCGTTGTGCAGGTCTGATCTGCAACTACAGGAAATGTTTGGTTGAGGTTATTGCTGCCAAAGGAGGGTCAACCAGTTATTAAGTCCAAAGGTTCACATACTTTTTCCACCCTGCACTGTGAATGTTTCCATCTTATGTTCAATTAAACATGACAACAGCTAATGTTTGTGTAGTATTATTTTAAGCAGACTGTGTTTTTCTATTGTTGTGACTTACATGATGTTTAGAGCGCATTTTATGGCCAATTCATGCAAAACTCCACGTAATCCCAAAGGGTTCACATACTTTTTCTTGCAACTGTGTGTGTGTGTGTGTGTGTGTGTGTGTGTGTGTGTGTATACATATACATTACATATACGTATACGTATACGTATACGTATACGTATACGTATACATATACATATACATATACATATACATATACATATACATATATATATATATATATATATATATATATATATATATATATATATATATATATATATATATATATATATATATATATAATTGGTGATGAAATATTTTACCAAATACCATATTTTATCTTATATATAAGTAACCAGGCATTAATCACAGTTAAGGGAGAATTTCAATATCATTAACTTTCAAATCATCAAGCTAGACTGATTTTATTATACTGTTGACTAATTTTTTTTGACAAATATTGCTTTTCTTCAGGCTTTGACCCCCATTAAGCTGCTATCAGCAGTACTAAGTGGTGCTATGCTAGGCTGCAGGTCTAAGACCAACTAAAACCTATTAAGATTCTTCTGAACTGGTTTTCATTAATCTTCCAACAAGACTTTGTACATTTCCAAAGGATGTTTTTTTGCTCCAACAAAGGTTTGAGTGAAGCACTTTGGGAAACGTGGTTTGCAAAACAATGCCACTCCCTTGATTTCAGGATCAAAGAGAAGCAGTCACATTATGCTGCTTTACTGTGTTTCATTTATGCGCTGCATAACCTCATCTGATGTTTGCAATACCTGGAGAGGCCAGATAAGAGACAGTGAATAGGCTGAAAAGCAACACAGGGTGCTTCTTCAAGGGACATTTGGTACATCTTTCCGGGTCACACCCAGTTTTGTTCCACTGCATTGCATTCTCCCATGTGTTCTTTGGTGTGGAAAGTTAGCTGCCCAGAATGCATGTATCCCCTGGGTTTCTTATGTTGCCTTTACAGTACCAGATTTTTGTTGAGATTTATCTCCACATTAATGGCTGTTTGTATATTTAAAATGTGATGCAACTTTTCCTACTCTTCTAGGAAACAGCATCAGGGCCCAGCCCTTCAACCAATAACCCGATAATAGATGTGGATGATTTGGAGGAGTTTGCTGTGAGACCTGCTCCTCAAGGAGCTACCGTCAAATGCCGAATTACAAGAGACAAGAAGGGAATGGACCGTGGAATGTACCCTACTTATTACCTCCATCTCGAAAGGGAGGATGGTAAAAAGGTCATAAAGCCTATTTTCTTGGCTGCCAAAAAAGTAACAATAGTAAACACACAGAGCTAGAACTTGCATAATTATAGGTGTTTTTAAATGTGTGTGTGTGTGTGTGGTTGTATCCCTATCACATGTATTTGTAATGATGGGAAAATATAGATGAAAATGCAGCACATTCTGAAAAGGAGGAAGAATATCTGAGGAAAAAAATAAAACCGTATGGACATGCTTTAGGCTACAATCTTTTGTTGTTGTTGTAAGTCCCATTAAACTAAGTCAAAATTGTTTATGAGAAGATTTTACTGCAGAACTGGAATCTCAACCTCCCCTGATCACAGTGTAAGTACTGAATTGTTTATCACACATCAGCCGTTCAATTACTGTACTTACACAAGACTCCGTCTCCACAATAAGAACTTCCCTGCTGGTTTGGGCAAAGTCTACCTTAGTGCAGCATTTCGCTTCTTGTAGTAACCAATCAGATGGTCCTGGGGTGCTCACATACCCTTTCCCCTGCAATTGTTGTCCTGCAGCTGGTTGGTAGGCTGCTCCTGATGTGCAGCTAACACTGAACTTCATAAGAGATAGGTTTTATATATATATATATCAAAGTCTTGTCTTCCATTAATTTATCCAGACCCTACGACAAAGTCTTTAGAAAAAGGAGATACAGTTGGAAACTGACAAGCAGAAAAGCAAAGAGGAATAGGGGAGCTTTCTGTGGCTCTTTAGCAAGGAGAGGAACACATTAACTTCAGATGCTGGACAGTGGAGAGTAAAGAGGGAGCAGTGATAGGGATTTGCCAGGCAAATGCCATGCTTGTAATTTTAACAGACAAATATCCTAATTACCTACACGGAATGGAAGAAATGACCTCAGGAAACCTGAACAGGAGAATGCTCAGCCATGACAAATGTAAGCCTATCCACATCTGGGTTGGAAAAGTAAAATGTAAAATGTAAAAAAGTAAAATGTGTACATATAAGGTTGGGGAGCCTGGCTTAGCGGCAGACATGTGAAAATGATCTGGAAATAGCATCATTTGTACCAGAGTCAGCAGCTGCTAAGAAAAGCGGTACAATTTTGGACAGCATTTGTGGAATCATTTGCATCCAGAATATGGAAGGTAGTAGTGTTGACTGGATTTTGTGCTGTTTAGATTGCATTCGAAAAATTGTGTCTATTTCTAAGATGGAATGAGTTCAAAGAAATGCTGCTAGAATGACAAAAGGTCAAAAATCCAAGGGCTTAAAGGAGCCAGAGATGTTTAACTTGCAAAAGTAAAGGCTAAGGAGAGACAATGATACTAACAATTTAGAACTATCTAAAAGGCCATTATACAGAAGAATGTGAACTTTGCATTCTAGCTAGAAGAGCTGCAAATCACAACACGAATATCTGTTTTAAAGAATAGAGTTTATTAGAAAATGCAAACTAAGATATGAACATAGATGGATATTTGGCTAAAAGAAAAGTAAGTTTCAAAAGAGGAAAAATGATCAGAGGGTAATAGGTAGCATCTAATTAGGCTTCAGAAAAGAGATAAACTTGGAAGGAAATCAGGTGATTGCCTTGAGTACAATAAAATAAAATCCTGACGCCACAGTATTTACTTACTATTATTTATTTAATATTCCTAAAGGTCTATGTGGTTAAAGTTTCTATTTCCTGACAAATTTCATCACAACATGGAAGGGATCTGTAGTCTATTGTTTCCTTTCCCTACAGGCAAATCCAGCTTCATAATGTAATCTACTCATTGCTATTTAACTTCAAGGAGAGGGAAAATGTTCTTGTTCAGAGGTTTGATTAACCATCTTCCCTTTTTCTTGCCCTTTAGAGTTAGATGGAATTGGTCTATAGGTGTAATAGTCTGTGAGAATGTGTTTGGGAGACAGGAGGAAAAGCCTCAGACTAGACAATTGTCAGATAAGGGGCAGCTGTAAAGGTAGGGGCGGGGGGGGGGGGGAAGAAGAGGTACATTTTCAGACCTGCAAGATTCTGTTAATGTAACCTTACAATAAAGTGAGAGTATGTATTTCTGGATAGGCTTTTTGCCTGGACTACCTTGCAAGGCTGCCAATAGATTAGTTTTGGGGTATGTTATGATTGAATGGGAATCATTGCTTCCATTACAGAGATGGTCTTTTTTTGTCTCAAATATGGATAAAATACAGAGTGTATTTACCCACTTCCATTTGAGCATTATTTCTAAATACTCTGAAACAGGTAATGCGTCATCTAACCAATTTGCATGGAAAATTCATGTTATGATAACTCCCTGAGCAATAAACAGTACACCAAGTTATTTTCAGAGGCAATAGCATCATTTCTGCATGCACTCTTGCATTAAGCACCTCTTTTTTCTTTTAGTGTGCTTTGATATACAGGCTGAAACTGCATTGTGAATTGGTACATTGCAATCTATCCAGATGAGTCCAGCTTAAAGCTGAAAAAGATTTTTAAAATATCCAAATATTGTGTCATGCTTTGCAGTTGATAGTTGGATTCATTAATGCTGATTCCACAGTACTGTATTTGCTCAACTGGGAGCTAATCCCACCCCCTTCTGACAAATAATTAGCTATGAATTGGTAGGCAAGTGTGGGGCGGGTCATCTTACATTCCATGAAAAGAAAATATGGATGTAGATTTGTGCTGTAAATGCTTTGGAAGATAAGTTTGAAAATTATCCCTTGTTGCTTGCCTGGTGAAATTTCACTCCGTTTATGTTGTCTAGATATATAATGTCAAGTGGTTGATAAATTGAAGCTCCTTGGAAAAAAAAAAGAGTAAATGAGAATAAACAATGATTTAAATATTCCATTTGAAGTCTACTTTCTTCTTAAATAATTCCATGTTTGTATTGTTCAAATTATTTACAACAGGATTCTGCATTCTGATCTGTTTTCCTTTCATGAAAAGGAAACTATTTAAGCAGAATGTAAATCTTTAACAAAATGTTCTAGGTTAATTATTTAAACCATCCACAATGGATCCAAGAGAGTAAAATTCTCTACTGATCTTTTCAACCCTTTTTTGCTAATTCGCATTTTCTTTAATTACTCATATTGTCAAGAAAAAATCCTCATGATTTCTTTTTTCAATGGTTCCACCAAATTCTACTTAGAATTTGACTTTTTTATTATATATTTTAGGTATTTTTATTAGCTGGAAGGAAACGGAAAAAAAGCAAAACCTCAAATTACCTCATCTCCATTGACCCAACGGACCTGTCACGAGGAGGAGAGAGTTTCATTGGAAAATTAAGGTAAACATCTACCTTTAAAATGTATGCTAATGTGTGAAATGGTTTGAGATTTAAAGTAATTCAAACCTCTTGATATTTGTAGACTTTCATAGTCTCTGTATATAGGTAATAGGGAATAACCTCCATACTCATTAGCACTGATGATATTGCCTAGTTGAAAAAAGTAAGGGTCTACATTTAGGCAAGAAAAACCAAATGTACAGGTATAGTATAGGGGGTACCTTGCTCAATAGTAGTAACTGTGAGAGGTATCTTGGAGTCCTAGTGGACAATCACTTAAATAGGAGCCAGCAATGTGCTACAGCTGCCAAAAAAGCCAACACAGGGCTAGGCTGCATTAACAGAGGGATAGAATCAAGATCACGTGAAGTATTAATACCACTTTACAATGCCTTGGTAAGGCCACACTTGGAATACGGCATCCAGTTTTGGTCACCACGATGTAAAAAAGATGTTGAGACTCTAGAAAGAGTACAGAGAAGAGCAACAAAGATGATTAGGGGACTGGAGGCTAAAGCATATAAGGAATGGTTGCTGGAATTGGGTATGTCTAATTTAATGAAGAGAAGGGCGAGGGGTGACATGATAGCAGTGTTCCAATATCTCAGGGGCTGCCACAAAGAAGAGGGAGTCAAGCTATTCTCCAAAGTGCCTGAAGGCAGGACAAGAAGCAACGGATGGAAACTAATCAAGGAGAGAAGCAACCTAGAACTAAGGAGAAACTTCCTGACAGTTAGAACAATTAACCAGTGAATTCACCAGAAGCGGTGAATTCTCCAAAACTGGAAGTTTTTAAAAAGAGACTGGATAGCCATTTGTCTGAAATGTTATACGGTTTCCTGCCTGAGCAAGGGGTTGGACTAGATGACCTCCAAGGTCCCTTCCATTATCATCATCATCATCATCATCATCATCATCATTATTATTGCTGTTGTTGTTGTTATTACAACTGCAAGCAAATAACCAAGCTCAGAGAATACCAAGGACTCCACAGACTTGAATTTCCCCAGTTTTAGCCTATACTGTTGTTATACAATACCTATACAACACTGGCTCAGGAATTCTGGGAGTTGAAGTCCACAAATCATAAAAGGGCCATAGTTCCCCACTCCTGGTTTAGGAGAAACACAATTCCAGCCTTCTGGAAGGTACCATATTTAGTACTGGACAGTGATTATTCTTTTACTTCAATAATAGGTCAAATCTCATGGGGACTAAGTTTACAGTTTACGATAATGGAGTTAACCCAGTGAAAACGACATCGAGTTTGGAGGCAAGTAACCTACGCCAGGAGTTAGCTGCTATTTGCTATGTAAGTAGTTTTCCTATGCAAAAAAGCAAATATGTATTAGAATAAATAACAATTGTTGGATTGAGTATTAAAATACTTCAACATGTTTGTATTTCCACAATACATACTAAATGGACTCTACATAAAGAATAGTTACTGCATACATAGGCTGTTTGCATCAGGGATTTGCATCTTCACACTTATATCTTAGGGGTGTATTAGTACCATAACAGCATAGTCTTTGCATTAGAATTAGTATTATAAAATGGCATTCTGGTATTATTCTTATTTTTAATTTCCAACGTTCATTTCTTTCCTGTTGTGTTTTTTATACTATGGGTAGGATGGATAGGAATTGCCTTTATTTTATCCATATGCTACTCTATGTACTTCTCCAGTGAAACAACAAAATATAATGTCTTTTAAAAAGAGGCTATATAGAACAATCATTCTTACAAAATAAGATGTCCAAAGGGCCTATGCAATATTAAAGGAATTATTTTCATGCAGGATGATGGATATCTTGGGCCAGCCCCAAATGGAATTACTGAGGAAATGCAACATGTAGGCTGATCCAGTTGGTTTATTCCTGTGCTAAGTAATATTTAATATGATATGTATCTCCTCCTCTGCCCTCATTTCCAGGAATATGGACCATGAGTACAACCATAAATGAAAGATAGATTGAGCATGTACTTGCTTTCTGTATTAGCCTGGCAGCATGAGGATGCTGTTTAACATGGCACTGTATGAAGCATAGTTCAGTTTTAGCCAAAGCAGTGAATAAAAGACTAATAAATACTGTGAAATTAACCATTCTGTCACTTTGCAAGACTGCTCTTTTTCTTCAGCTGCATGGATTTGGTGTTGTTCAATAAGGGGTTCTTGGTATTATTTGTGGAGTTACTTTTGAAGTCACCATCTGCAAAACATCTACAGTTTACAGTGCACTGAATTGGATGTATTAATACTGGTTTTAAGTCCAGCATAATTAAAAATGGTAAATATACCCATTAATTCATGAAAGTGGCTGGATAAGTCATCTGGCTACAACAAACACCCTGGAGTGACTTTTCCCATTGAAGCCCTGGGTTTCCCTGAAGCAAGAATGACTCTCTGATATACAAGATACCAAATACTCAGATATACACACCACTTGCTCTTGGCTCATGTTGATCACTGGTCTGTGATCATAAAGATATACAAATAATTAAAATAAATTCTAGGGAAAGTCCCTGTCAATAAAATTCTTACAAAAACGTCTTTAACCAGATTTCTTGAAAAGAAGAAGAAATTAGGTAACAAGATCTGGAGAACTAATACTTTCAGTTTAACATTGCAATTATTTCTTGATTTTCTAAGCTGGGATCTTCATAAATATCTTGTAAACTTGAGGGACAGGAGAGGTGAGCAAACTTGTTCTTGATAATGGTGGAATATCTAGATGCCCTGAGCCAGCATTATTTTGCAAATAAAATAAACACCACCTTCCATTTCCAGTTTGGCAAAGGCTAAAAGAAAATTAGGATTCTTTGCTACAGATAATTCTTTCAGACAGTTTTAAGGTATTTCCTTTTCCTCAAAATATTCAAGATAATCTAAGTGAAGAATAATAGAAATGAAAAATTATCAAAATAAAGCAACTCGTTTACTTTTTAGGTCACATATTTAAGGGTTGCTTGGTATCAGGAAGGTTTCTAAAAATATTCCTGGGTACATTGGAGAAAAACCTCATTATAGATTCTTTTTTAAACCATGCTCAATTGGAGTGACCCGGGATCAAGAGGAACACAATAGCACAGGACCCTGGGCACGGAGTTTCTTTATCTCTCCCTAGAAGAGTTGGGGAGTTGTTTTATTTTGTGAAAATAAACATATAAAACTGATACGTGTTTCTATATTCTGTTTTATTACTCTATACTATTACAATAACAATTACTATCAAGACAACTATATTCTATACTACTATACTACTACTATTGAATATATTTATTTGAATATATTTGAATATTTAAACTAAACAGCGAGGACAGTGAGTTAATTGATACAGAACATCCCTGTCCCCAGCAATCTAAAAATTATAGGTCTATCAGTGCATGTAACATAGATGTGTGTGTGGACAAGAATATCAACCTTGCTGTCAAGCAAAATCAAGCTTCTAATAGCAAGTGCCACACAAAGTGCACTAACCAAAGAGGTGGTAAGACAATAAGGGAACTCAGGCACCACACAGGTCATGTAGAAAGTAAACACAGGGTCAGTCATAAAGGACTCAAATGTCTATACACCAATGCATAGAGTATGAGCAATAAATAGAGTGAACTAGAAATTCAGGTTAATGAGGGCAGATATGATATTGTCGCAATTATAGAAACATGGTGGGATGAAACCCACAAATGGAACACACAGCTAGAGGGATTTAAATTATTTAAAAGAAACAGACCAAATAAAAGAGGAGGTGGAGTTGCCCTCTACATAAGAAATAACTACATCTCTACAGAAATAGAGCACAATCATGATGAAAACTGTAAACTTGAATGCATTTGAGTCAATATAAAAGGGAGAAGAAATGACATTGCCATAGGTGTATACTATAGGCCACCCAACCAAACAGAGGAAATAGATGAAACTTTTTGCTAGTCAGCTAACTAAGGTATGTAGGAAGCACATTACAATAGTAATGGGGGACTTTAACTACCCTGACATCAACTGGGAGACAAACTCTGCACCAAGTGGAAGATCAAACAGATTTCTGACAAACCTAGCAGACAACTTTGTCACCCAAAAAGTAGAGAAGGGAACTAGGGGATTAGCTATTTTGGATCTAATTCTCACTAACAGAGATGAAATGATAAGAAGGTGTTGAAGCCGAAGGAACCTTGGGAGGAAGTGATCATGCAATATTGGAATTCAACATTATGGAAGCACAAGCAATAGAACACAGTCAAACTAGAGTCTTGGACTTTAAGAGAGCTAATTTCAATAAACTTAGAGAGAGCTTGGGAAGGATTCCATGGATGAGAATCCTCAAGGGAAAACAACTCAAGAAGCTTGGGAAATTTTGAAAAGTGAGATAATAAAAGCCCAATTTAGCACAATACCAACAAAGAGGAAAAATAACAGCTCTCAAAAGAAACCAGCATGGCTGCATAAAGAACTCTGATAAATTGAAAGATAAAAAGGACAAGTATAGAAAGTGGAAAGAGGGGCACATAACTAAGTCAGAATATCAGCAAATAGCCCGAGCCTGCAAAGACGAAGTGAGAAAGCTAAGGCTCAAAATGAACTAAGGCTTGCAACCAAAGTGAAAAATAACAAAAAAAGCTTCTTTCAACATGTAAAAAAACAAGAAAAAAGTGAAGGAAATGATTGGTCCATTAGTGGGTGAAAGTGGCAAGAAGGTGACAAGCAATAGGGAAAAAGCAGAACTATTTAACTCATTTTTTGCATCTCTCTTTACACAAAGGCAGAAAACAGACCAACCTATCAAAAATAGTGCCGTAAAAAAAAGAATAGAAACAGAAGTTAAGATAGGCAAGAAAATGGTGAGCACCTTTCCAGCCTAGACAAGTTCAAATCACCAGAACCAGATGGATTACACCCCAAGGTTCTCAAGGAACTGGCAGGTGTGATCTCAGAACCACTGAACTATATTTTTCAAAGATCCTAGAGCACTGGGGAACTACCAAAGGACTGGAAAAGAGCTGATGTAGTTCCCATCTTCAAAAAAGGAAAAAAATGGATCCAGGAAATTACAGACCTATCAGCCTGATCTCAATAGCTGGGAAGATTCTGGAAAAGATAAACAACGAATCAGTGAGCACCTAGAGGCAAACAAAGTCATTACTAAAAGCCAACATGGGTTTGTCAAAAACAGATCATGTCAGACAAATCTTATCGCATTCTTTGACCAAGTAACAAAATTAGTGGATCAGAGGAATGCTGTGGATATAATTTACTTGGACTTCAGTAAGGCATTTGATAAAGTAGATCACAACCTACTACTTGATAAGATAGAAAAATGTGGGTTAGACAGAGTCACCACCAGATGGATTCGTAGCTGGCTGACCGGCCATACTCAGCGTGTGGTCCTCAATGGAACCGCATCTACATGGAGGGAAGTATGTAGTGGGGTGCTCTTCAACATCTTCATCAACGATTTGGCCAAGGGGATTTGCAGACGACACCAAGCTGGCAGGAATAGCCAACACTCCAAAAGACAGGCTTAAGATATAGGAGGATCTGGGCAGACTTGAACACGGCATTATCTAACAAAATGAAATTCAGTGGTGAGAAAAGTAAGCTTCTACATTTAGGCAAGGAAAACCAAATGTACAGGTATAGTATAGGGGGTACCTTGCTCAATAGTAGTAACTGTGAGAGAGATCTCGGAGTCCTAGTGGACAATCACTTAAATATGAGTCAGCAGTGTGCTGCAGCTTCCAAAAAAGCCAACACAGTGCTAGGCTGCATTAACAGAGGGATAGAATCAAGATCACGTGAAGTATTAATACCACTTTACAATGCCTTGGTAAGGCCACACTTGGAATACTGCATCCAGTTTTGATCACCATGATGTAAAAAAGATGTTGAGACTCTGAAAAGAGTACATAGAAGAGCAACAAAGATGATTAGGGGTCTGGAGGTTAAAACATATAAGGAATGGCTGCCTGAATTGGGTATGTCTAGTTTAATGAAGAGAAGGACGAGGGAGGACATGATAGCAGTGTTCCAACATCTCAGGGGCTGCCCCAAAGAAGAGGGACTCAAGCTATTCTCCAAAGCACCTGAAAGCAGGACAAGAAGCAATGGATGGAAACTAATCAAGGAGAGAAGTAACCTAGAACTAGGGAGAAACTTCTTGACAGTTAGAACAATTAATCAGTGGAACAACCTGACTCCAGAAGCTGTGAATGCTCCAACACTGGAAGTTTTTAAGAAGAGACTGGACAGCCATTTGTCCGAAATGGTATAGGGTTTCCTGCCTGAGCAGGGGGTTGGACTAGATGACCTCCAAGGTCCCTTCCAACTTTACGATTATGATTACTGTACTCTGTACCTATATATTATACTCTATAGCATTACTAGCATGTATCAATGTTTCTTAAGGCTGTACTGTCTTAAGTCCCTTCTCTCTGAAATTTCTTCTTTTACTGGCTGGCATGTACAGCTCTTGCGTCTTTTTTGCATTGTGCTGTGTTGCTGGGCTGGTGTACTTCTCTCCCCCTCCCCGCCCCGCCCTCCTCTCTTTTGGACCATCCATGTCTTCTGAAGGAAAAACTGTCCTTTCATTTGGCTGCTGTACTCAGTTTGCTGGTGGCTTCAGAGCCGAAAAACACATGCCTTCTCCCACACCTGTGTCAAGGTTGCAGCTTTATTGGCAACTCTGCCACACTGATGCTGGTGAGAAGGCTCAAATCAGAGGGAAAGGAAGAAGCAGAGCTTTTTTTTCAAGCAGCTTGCTCTTGCTCACACATACACAATAAATTCCAATATTCTTTTTAGAAGATGGTAGTATAATAGCACTGGTAGTAAGAAGATCTGCATTATGCATTTTAATAAAACCTTTTTCTATTCATACAGAAAGTTTCCAAAATTCATCCCATCTTTACAAATTATTCTATTGTAACTGACCCATATCCATTAAGGGTTGAATTGTTGATTAAATCCTAGATGCAGAGACCTTTTATTATGTTATTTAAGTAAAAGCAAAATTGAGCAAAATTTCCTTGTTGCTGTTGGTCATTAACACAGCTGCCACGGCACCTAATGGTCACTGTCAAAATTGCAGTGGTAGAGAAATTCTAAATAGTTCATTTAGAAATAGAATCGCATTTGGAAGGAGAAACCATCTGTTGTTGATCTCTTGGCCATTTAAATACGGATCAGTTTCATAAAACTGTTATTTCGAGCTCTGCTCATGATTAACCAACTGGCTACAATGCTTTTAATTTTCTGTTGAAAAGAGTGTAATAACAAAAATAAGCAGATGGATTTTGCAGTCCTGACACTTTCAAATCTGCTTCAGATAAGCAATAAGCAGAATCTGAACACTAACTGCCAGTTACAGTGGAGGGAATTATGGAACAAGAGGTACCCTGCCTAGACTTCTTTACTACGCTAAGAAGTAAATTAAGATAGAAGCATGAATCCTTCCCCCTGCAGCTTTCCCCTCTTTATTTTTCACATATTTTTCAATATGGTGCTCTTCTAAGATATAAAATTAGGTGGCTAAGAGCTGAGCCCATCTATCTCCTACACCAGGGGTGTCAAACTGCCGACCTGCGGGCTGGATGGGCCACGCCAAAACCGCGCCCACCCCATTGCCGGCAATGGGAAAAAAGTCGCGATATGTCGCGACACGCCACGTGACATTGCAAGTTTGACACCCGTGTCCTACATAGGCAACCACTATTTCTCAACTTTGGCTGATAGATGCAATGCTAGGTGCCCCCCAAGTGTTTTGGATTTTAATTTCCAGAATGCTCATGTGGTCACCTTAATTAGAGACCATCAGGCTAAGGAACAACTTTAGTAGATTACCATGGCGTGTATCAAATACAATAGAATGATCAAAGCACTATATAAATGTTTAAAGTGCTAATTTATGTTGTTGATATTGCTGCTGTTGAAAATAAATCATTAATCTCACAACTAAATTGTAGCCGGTACCAAATTTTGTGCATATTTATGCCTTCCTTCCTTCCTTCCTTCCTTCCTTCCTTCCTTCCTTCCTTCCTTCCTTCCTTCCTTCCTTCCTTCCTTCCTTCCTTCCTTCCTTCCTTCCTTCCTTTCCCTTCCCTTCCCTTCCCTTCCCTTCCCTTCCCTTCCCTTCCCTTCCCTTCCCTTCCCTTCCTCCCTCTTAGATAAAGGCCTATTTCAGTATTTTTATCATATTGTATTAAAACAGGAAACAAACGTTTTGGGATTTAAGGGTCCTCGTAAAATGAGTGTTATCATACCCGGAATGAATATGGATCATGAGAGAGTTTCCATCAGACCACGGAATGTAAGTCAGTCACCATTATCTCAAAAACCATAAGCTAGCTCAACCAAGTTTAAGGATGCAGTTACATGCCAGTCCTGGGAGACATTGATTTTTTTTTTAATTTCCTTCTTCATAGGTAAAGAAACAGTATGCCCAGAATTTGTTTACAAATATTTTCCTAGCCACTGAGAACAAATTCAGGGAATAGGAAAAAAAGGAGATTGAATACAGAAGGTGGGCAGATACTATAACACTATCCCGGATTCTGGCATAACTTATATTCTTTGCAGTGGGAAAAAACAGCTTTTTTATTTTTGTTTTAATCTGAAAAAAAATGATTTAAAAAAAATAGAAAATTCATCCCATCTCTTCTTCTTGGATTCGTTATTAGTTAGATTTACATTCTGTCATTCCTCCAGGAAGTGAAAGAAGCCAAATTGTGTTTTTGCTCTGCTAACAATTTCTCCATAGCAACCCTGAGAGGTAGATTGGGTTTTTAATGCCCAGTTGTCATGTTAAAATGAGACTGGCGGGTCTTTGGGGTTTTAGTTTCCATTTGTTCCTGAACTGGCTGTTCTGAAGTCAGGGGTTTGCTAACTTTGTCATAAAGACCCTCATTCAACCCAGAGGGAAAACTAGAGAAAGCCATTTACTACTACTCAGACTGCTGCTAACCACAATTGTTATCACTGTTATGACTAAAAGATTTGTCAAGCTAGGGAAAAGAGATAGGAGATGAAAATAATACTTATCATAAACTAGAAAAAAATACCAGGTGAGGTGGGACCTCTGGAAATCCATTCCCTTATATTGTATAAGCAGTTAAAGGGATCAGTAGCTTCCCAAATTAGTGTATCTGAGATCTATGAAAGATATTAATCATTTCTCTATTGCAGATACTGCATATGCTAATTTGTAGTTATTAGCACAGTTATTAGATCTGTGATTGGCCACAGATCATTTGATTGGTTTGTATTCATTGGATTTATGCATGTTGACTTTTAACGTGCCCTTGTCAACAGCAGGAGTTGGTTTGCTAAAATAGTGTTCAGAGCCCTGTGCTTGGTATCAAGGTTCACACAAGCTCTTCTGCAGACAGTACTAAAAGATTGCTAAAAGTTGTATTCAAAGCCCTGTGCTGAGTGTCAAGGTTTACGCAAGCTCTTCTGCAGACGGTACTAGGGTTACATGTTCACACAATCAGTGTCCTTCTGGCAGAAATGCTGAGAATGGAGAGAAAAACCTAAATGACAGCACAATATGTGCAGCTTTTTTAAAAAAAAATTGCGTGTTTTAAAAGTGAACCAGGAAAACCATCTGAAATACAAATTTATTCTTCTATTTATTAATTTTCTTTTTCATTGGCTCCTGTTATAAGCTAGAATGCAGTAGAGTCAGTGTTAGTGTTTGTTAGTTGATCTCAGTATGCTTCCCAATGACAAATGGAGTTAGGTTCTGACAACCTAAGCAATTGATTTGGGAGGGCCAGAGATTTTATTTTAGGGTGGTTTTGAACACTGGAATGGAAAATTGGTATATATACAAAGAGCGGAAGATAGATTTTTGCTGGGAACCCAAGCTTCTCTCCTTGGTTCTGATAGGAACATGAAACACTCCTCTCAAGATGGCAAAATAAAAACACAGAGAGTGTCATTGAGCTGCACAACAAAACTCCAGTCTGGAACGATGATACTCAGTCTTACGTTTTAAATTTCCATGGTCGTGTAACACAGGCCTCTGTGAAAAACTTCCAAATTATTCACGACAATGATCGTAAGTATAGCTTCTTTAATTAAATTTGTTGGAAACAGATTGCTTTTCTGAAATCTAATTAAGTCCTTTGTACAATGATATCAAAGAGGTGTTAGGTTTCCTCAACCCAAAATTCATGTTGTATTCCTCTTACTATAGTTTCCTGTTCTCAGATGTTGATAGCATATCTATGAAGAGGACAATTTGGATGGTTGTCATTCATTTGTTTTGATGTTTTGATGAAGTTTTTAGCAAGGGTGGAATCTAAGGCAATCTTTTCTAATGAGTTATTTTCAATTATTTTCAGATTAAAATTCTCATCTCTGTTCTTCTGACTTGAAGTATAGTCCATCTATGCTCAAGGACCTGGGGTTAGGGTTATGAATAGCTAAGGCACTAATAGCTAGTTCTCAGAGTAGCATATAAACAGCTTCTAATTTAGCTTCTAATTTAATTTACCCGTTCCATAACACCTGCCACATAATGCCCCAGACTTAACAACTTGTCAATAACAAAAGACAAAAAAGTCTGGATAAAGGACGTGGCAGTATTTCTCTATTTATATATCAAACTTTTTAACTGCCCATCATCCTCATAAAGAGGCTTTGGGCGGTGTACAATTTAATCACCTGGAGATAGCAGAATAGAAGAGGACGAATTGGAGAAGATAACAAAATACAAAGACCTGCAGATAGGAATAGAACAACTGTGGCAAAAGAAAGCAAAGGTAGCACCAATAGTAATAGGCACCTTGGGTGCAATCCCAAAACAATTGGAACATCACTTGAACACTATCAGCAGTGACAAAAATCACTGTCAGTCAATTGCAAAAGGCAGCTTTATTCAAAACAGCTTACGTCCTGTCACGATACCATTAAGGCCATAAAACATCCACATCTGTCTATCCCAGATCACATTGGGAAGGATTTGATAGGTGGATAAAAATGCCAAATCCAGTCTGGACATTTGGCTGACTGTGCGACAAACCATAATATAATAATTATTTCTGAGAGAGGTGGAATCTTTATAATGGAGGCATAGTTTCTGGTGGGGTGCATATTTTTAAAATTTCTCCTCTTTAATTCAATCTATAAAGTTTTGACCCTATCATTTAATGCAGGGGCAGATGGTGTGCCTTCACCATTCTTCTGGTGTGCCAGAAGAAACATCATCAGTCTGATGAAAGCCCCCCCCCCCCCCGAAATGCCTGCTTAGAAAGTCGTTCTTCTGTTCACTGGTTCATTCACCACATCCTAACTTTGCTCTAACCGCTTGTTGGCAGACTTCAATTTTGTCCTTTCAGCAGTGTGTTCGCAAAGCATGTTGGGAGGCAGCTATTTGGGGGATCTGCCAGCTTAACAATATGGAAGCTGAAGGAGGAAAGGAAGGGAGGAAAAAGGGTCGCTTGCTGAGTCTTTTTCAGGCACTGCAGCTGTCTTCTGATTTTGTTCTATTCATCCCACCAACGTTTTTGGATCCTTTTCTGTTTCCTGGCTTATAAAGAATGCCATTTATAAGAATATCTGTGCCATGTGCGGAAGTGCCAGATACCACACAGCTGGGAAACATTTCTTTTTTTCCCTTTTTATCAGAACATTTCTTTTTATCTATTTTAAAACATTCAAGGAACAAAATAAATGAATTACATAAACCCCACCCCCCAAAAAGTAAATAAGCAGAATTTACAAATTGTCATAATATTTAAAATTCAACATTTATTGATGAAATAATTCATGATTTTATTGATGAAATAATTTAAAGTAGACTGATAATATCTTGAGAAACAATTGACAATCACTACTAAAATTTAGATTTACAAAGGTGTCACCACTATTCTAAAATAAATGCACTTGATCTTGTAGAAACGAAAATATTTTTTAAAAAAAAATCAGTAAAAGCAATATTAACCCTAAATTCTCTACTCTAGTATCTGGTGATTAAAATATAAACATTAAAATAGCTTCTGGTTACTATCTTTACATCAAATATTTTCCCCTTAAACATAGTCTAAACATCTGAATTAGCTTAGTTGCGTGATTTGTAATATAAAGGCAAGTCCTACTTGTTTAATTTTAGTCAAACTTCAATTCTGAATGTACACTTTTAATTTTGCTGTGGCTTCATATTCTCCAGCTGCCCTGCATTTCATTACTTTCTGAAGAACGCTGTGTCCTAGTTCAGATTTCAGCTAATCTAGGAGATACACATTACTTCTTTTTTCTAATTTTACAGTTTGGTTTAGTACTATTCACATAGTCTAAAACGTGTTAAAAGCCATAGTGATGTATCTATGTTTCTTTATTCTTTCAGCCGACTACATAGTGATGCAGTTTGGTCGTGTGGCAGAAGATATTTTTACAATGGATTATAATTATCCTATGTGTGCAGTACAAGCCTTTGCTATTGCACTGTCCAGTTTTGACAGCAAGCTGGCTTGTGAGTGAACAAGTTATGCCTAAACTTCACTACAGCCAAAACCATGTGCCACTGGAAGAAGAAAAGATACATTCCACATTTTCTGTAGTGTCATCAGTGGTCACACATCCTTATGAGGCAGGTAAAATTTGTTTTCTGAAGGACCAACCTTTTTTGATGAAGAGAAAATATTTTAAAAATTCAAGACTTTCAGGAATGTTTTCCCCGCCTATTCTCTATTTTTCTGGAAGTGGCATCGGAGCTCTATAAACAGAAGTCCTACCTAAATGTCCTCAGTTCTGTTATAAAGATGCACATCATTGTGGCTTAAGTGAAAACACCATTGGGATCAATGATGTCTTTTTTTAAACCCATAAAAGCTATCGCGACACAGATCTAGTTTTGGATTTAAAGACATATTCGGAGGCTGTCAGGATACCTCAAGATTTCATTCACACCTTTGAGAATTTTGTGTCACCCATCTTAAACATAAGACTGTGAGAAAGATGCAAACTTTTTTCAAGAAAGAAGCAAGGTAGCATTTACTCTCAAAGCCAGGACTGAAATTGATTTGTGATACTGTTTATGTGGGAAGGAATCTGATAGATTTTTAATCCTGATGGGGAATGGAATGGGGGGAGGGGAGGGAATCGGAAGCACAAGTTAATATTGCACAACTCACTTGTACTCCAAGGTGTTATTTTATAGATTGTGTTTTAAGTCTCACTTTCCGATGTCAGTTCACGCTTATTTTTAAGAAGGGAAGTTTGATCATGCAAAGTCACCAAATGGATGAGAGAAATGATGCTGAATCATTATACTAACTAAAAGAAAGAGAAAATGTGCTTCAAACCTGTATGATGTCTCAGGTCCCATGTGTGGCGTGTTCTGTCGAAGAAAATTTTCTGTCTTTTACCCTGGAGAACTGCTGCCCTTTGGGTAGACACGAGTGGTCTAGAAAGGTGAAGGGTTGACATTGAATAAAGCACCTGTATCTGCTGTAAATGAATTGAATGACTTCTAAGTCTTTGAATAAACCTGTCTTGATAGAGCTGCCTCTTTTAAGAAACTGTTCAGAAGATAACTGGAACTAATAGTGAGTGGTATTTGCTCTTTTTCTGCCCCAATATAGTCCTTGACTTACATTGATTCGTTTAGTGACCGTTCGAGGATACAGAGACTTACTACCAAGTCTTTGCACTTAAGACATTTGCAGTATCCCCACAGTCACGTGATAAAAATGTGAGCGCTTGGCAACTATATTTATGACAGTTGTGTTGTCCCAGGGTCATGTGATTGCCATTCTCGATCTTCCCAGTTGGCTTCTGACAAGCGAAATCAATGGGGGAGGCTGGATTTGCTTAGCAACCACATGATTCACTTAACAATTGCAGTGATTTGCTTAACAACTACAGGATGGAAAGATCATGAAATTGGGCACCAGCTTACTTAGCAGTGGAAATTCTGGTCTCAATTGTCGTTGTAAATCGAGGACTACCTGTACTGAAAGTTATATGCAGAGAAAGCCTCCAAAATCAGAAATTAATTGCAATGCCTTTTTGATTTCAAACAGATGGGTTGAATTAGAGCTTTTATTTTGTTGGTGCATTGTCCCAAAGCAAAGGGACGCTCCACCAGGGCGCCCCTTTTCAAAATAATATTGGTAGCAAAAGAGAGTATTACATAGAAAGCAATTTCTGCAGCCCCCAATTATACGGACTTCCCTACTGCAGAGGCTCCATTAAATTTTGGAGCAGATTTGGAGGGCCTAATAGAAACACCTGGAGAGAGAGAATCTCATCTCTTCTGCCAGAAGAAAACCTCTGCTGGATCAAACTATTCCTACTACCGGTAATAGAGGGAGATGCTTCTATCTGTAGAAGACTTTTTCTGGATATAACTACCGGTATGTATGCATGTTTGTGCCTTTTTATTACTAACAAATCATTATATTTCAGAATGCAAGCTCTGGCTTATCTCACTTTCTTGTTTTAGGAAACATAAGCGTACTAAAAATTTGAAATCAGAATCAGCTTTGAAGGGGATCTGACCATTTAGCATTAGTTTTGTGACTGTTTCCCACAATGTGACATTGCATGTGACTGGTATACATGGAATATATACTAAGACTCGGCAGTACCAGATTTGAAGCGGGGTGGGGAGACATACTTTTTGGCTACATTTTCACTGGATTCTACAAGGGCTGTTGGGTTAATTTTAGCAGGTTTGCCTTTCTGGCCGATGCACAGGACAAAGTGCCGATGCCTCCAGTGCTGATTACAATTTTGCTGATGCTTATATCAGCATAGAAATGCAGGTGGTTGGTCTGTGAATCTTCTTTTGTTTTAGATAATTAATGGTCCTCTTGTAGTTTGTGAACACCTCTATGCAAAAATGCAATCTGTTTGGTACACTTTGAAACTGCCATTCTCTCAAATTAAAGAACATTGACGACAAAGACGAAGTGATCACTCTGTCAGCGGAAGAAAAACCTTTAAAAAAAAGCTAATTCACCCAGCAGTACCACAATTTTTGTACAATAACACACTTTGTGATGAAAAGACTTGTAAGTCAGAGAGTTAAGTAATTACAGAATGTGGAATACATGAAGATCCATTTCAAGATTTTGCAGCGATCTTTCATTAATAAGTGCACTCAAAATTAGATTTATTTAAACTAAGGCTGCCATTTGGACAACTTATTTGAGGATAAGCCCCCTTGCAGTTAATATCACTTGTTTCTGAGTACTGGTTAGAATTACTCCTTAGGAAGTATATTTAAAGCTGTGGCCTCAAATGTTATGACTTGGTCATAAAAAATTAGTCTTGCCAGTATGAGTGTATTAGTGTATTTAAACTCCTTGAAATCAAACAGACTTTCTTCAGCTAAGATTTAGTCATAATATCTTAATGGGTCAACTCTAAGCCTGATGAAGCCTTATCTAATTTATTGTATGATATGAAAATAAAATTCACTTGTTTGGCTTACATTTGTTCAAGACTGAAAAGGGTTCACAAAGAGGAATGCTTGTCCCTATCTGGACTATTTTAATTTTATGCTGTTTCAATTTTCTCTTAGTGAATACTTGCAAGTTGAGTTAAGGAACTGTTAACAGATAAGATTTCAAAGTATTGCTGGGTTGTTGTTGTTTTGCTTTGATTTTGACGCTTTTGGAAAGAAGGGAGCCTCAATGATCCTTCCTACCAAATTTGGGTAATGGATAAATTCTTCCTTGAGCCAGTCTATCTGCAGTGATCTAAACGGCGGCTGGGGAGCTGCAATTTTGTGATTGTGAGCTACGTATTTTGTTTTCAATTGTTTTTCTGACCCTGGGGAAGCATCGTGACATCATTTGGGAGCAGGTTGGATGATTTTCAGAGAGTTGTAAAGTTGTTTTGGGGCAGGGTTGGAAAGTTTAGCATATCTTTTGTCCTTTGTTTTTGCAAAAAAGAAAACGCCTAAATATAGGTGGTTTTTCATTGAGGTGAGTTAAACAACAGTAGAAATAATTTTCTCATTAGTACAGATACATATATTTGTGTGGGTGTTTGTGTGTAGAGCAGCCTACTGGCTGTTGTTACTGATTTGACTGAAAACTGTAAAAAGCAAGCTCAGCAACCTTTACTTTCTGATTTGTACTTTAAATAATTTGGGTTAATCTTACATTTTCCTCCCCAAATCATAAGAAAACTCACATTGTGAATGGGACACTGTTTTCTATACTTTTCAGATTATCTGTGTACTTCACCATGTCAGTCATTAGACAGTTTTAAAGCAATGCAGATGTTTGGGGGGTGGGCAAGAGAAGCAAAGGGGGCATAGTAGCATAAGGATCAAAAGGGAGAGGCGGGCAAAGGATGAAATGAGCCTCTTAATTGAGGATGCAAACTGCCAATTTCTTTTACATGGATGGAGCTTGTGTTATGACTTTGTGAAAGTTGTTTGGTCATTCTGATAAAACATTCAGATTCTATGGGCACCTATTTCTGGTAACTAGGAATAGAAGCATGTGTGGTATAAAAAGTGGATTTAATGTTCCTACCACCCACCTCACTACCTCCTGTCAGTCATGCAACTGCGTTGATTGGTCCTTAATTCAGTACAGCAAATATTTCTTTAAGCAACATACGGACTTGCGTGTAGCAGATTTTACCTTCATAAATTGCATTGCAAAACATTGATTAATGTGATTTTAAAATATTGACTAAATATTAATGGTATGCAGTTCATCAGATGGCTAGTGGTTTGGTAGAATATCATAGATGGATGGGCCCACTTGCGAACTTTGAAACTGGATCTTAACCAATAATCTTAATAAAGGAGAATATTGAATATATTTGATATTCTCCATTATTGAATCTTAACCATTTTGCAAAATGAGATATTGGATTCGAAGGACTCTGAATCCAAGTCAGCCAAGTTTGCTTATATTCCTATAAAATATTTCTAGAATTTCAGAGAAGATATTTTTTTCTTAATTTGAAGTACGTTAGCTGGATGATCGCTCTTTACAAGAGCTTTCTACCTAAACCTAATCCTAAGCCTAACCCTTCTGAAGAGTAACCAAACAAAATAGCTAATATTGGCCATGTTCCAATTGACCCATGCAGGCTATTCATTACATTTTTCTGAGTTCCATATTTCAATAAAATAATCCAGGTCTGTTTGTTAAATTAGGTGTTGACTACTTTTTCAATATTTTGCTACATTTTCATCCTCATCAAAAGTCTTCGAGAAACTCCCCAAGTCAAGGTCAGCAGCCAAGTAGTAGCACTCACCCAGTTTGACTTGAGTTTGTGGACGTCTAGTGAAAAATACTGTAGGGCATCAATGATACTTTGAAAAATGTCTTTAATGTGAACAGGGGAAAGAGTGTAAAAGAATTAAGAAAACACAAACTTTTTTGAATGCTCGGAACATATGTACATGGATGTGTAAATAGTTCCACGTGCTTTTGTAATTTTGGTATATCTTTGGCACTAATTTTAGGAATTCAAGGAGTTGTCATAATGTTTCAGAGTTTGTCTATTTTGTCACTGAAAAATGAGAAATGATATGGATGTTTATTCCATAATATTAAAAGCACTTTTGTTAAGGAATTATGTTTAGTCATGGCCAAAAACAGAGTGCAGTGAATAAAGCGTACAAAGTAATTTCAGCTCTTCTCCACACTGTTCAAACTCTGCCAAAGTCTAAAAGTCAGATTCCATATATTATGTAGAACTGGAATAAAGCACATCAAGAAGGTTAGCCAGAAATTCTCTATACTTTTTCAAGTCAAGACAATTTGTTATCTTTGCTTAGCTCTCTTTGTAATAT
This sequence comes from Vipera berus, assembly GCF_964194415.1. Classification (NCBI taxonomy): domain Eukaryota; kingdom Metazoa; phylum Chordata; class Lepidosauria; order Squamata; family Viperidae; genus Vipera; species Vipera berus. Next base: position 102,143,068 of record NC_138202.1, on the reverse strand, counting down.
TTCGGCTGCAGAAATACCAAGATGGTTGTGTAAATGTCAGGATATGAAAGATTAAGAAGGCGTAGCACTGCTGCACCATCAGAATGAAAATTAAAAGCAAATAAATTAAAGCCAGCTTGTAAAACACATGAGAAATTATATTTCATTTCCTCTTTCTTATGGTGTTCTAAGAATTACTGTTTAATGGAATTTATTCTGCAACTTGTTCATACCTTTTTCTTGAATCTTGAGACTGCCATTCTAACCACAGAGAAAAACCTAAAGAATAGTGACCCTTATTTCCGACAAAATAGTCACACAACTGCATTGATACTCTAGTTCCGCTCTGTTGGGTAGACCTGTCCCAGAGAACAAGCAGGTCTTGTTCTAGTTACTGCTTCCAAAGGAAAAAAAAATCAAAATTCACATTGGTGCTTACCAAAAGAAATATTCCCAATACAGATCTCTGCTTGTTTACTAAGAGGTGAACCTCTCTAATGCAATGTGGTTTAGATCTCAGAAGAAGCTGAGATTTGGTTCAAACATCACTTAAGTTCAAAGTGAACAAATAATATCATGATTTGGTGCTGTTAATTGAATCTAGTGCAGCAGGAACTGACATGCCAGGGGAAGGTGCTGGTCAACCAACATACCCTTGAAGTGAGCTAAATCAACACAGCTGCTCACGGTAGGCCTATTTGGAAGCTAAGGATATCTGACATATGTATATGTATTCTTTTCCCTTTTTTTCATTTTTTCTCCATTCTGTTGCTTTCCAGATTTTGGGATAGAGACTCTATTATTCTTAGATAGCTTGACTAAGGGCATTTTGAGGGTTGCAGTTCAACATATTTGGGTGAAGTCCATCTTGGCTGTTATACATTCACTCAGAACAATATTCCTAGTAACATTTCCCTTCTTATGGAATTTTATAACAATGTTAATGCAGTTCTTCACTGGAGGGAATTTGCCCTTCTACTATTTACTTAGTTCCAATCCTTCTGAATAAATCCCTGAATTTTAATTGAGCCAAAATGAAACTTATGTCAGTCTTAATGTCATGTTAGGAATAAATTGGGTTGATGTAAAATAACCTGATCTCTGGCCATTCTGAGTAGAGCTGATTTGGTTTTGAATCTAACGTTGCATAGAGGACCATAGTTTTTTTTTATCACTGAATTATAGTGTATTTCAAAAGTAATATGAGCATTGTTTGGCATTGTTGCTGCTTTTCTGTTTAGACTTTTATTGATTTGCCAAAAAAAGGAAAAATAAACACTGTTTGTTTTGAAACCCATTACTATTGCATCAACAACAATCTGTTATTGTTGAGAAAACTGGCAAGAACATTTCCAGTTTTCTGAGACGTTATGAAATGTGGGGGTTCCTGGGAAAAGTTATAGCTAGACTCCCGTCCTCTCTCAGTACTCACATTACCCCTTCAAAATTCAGTGAGATTCGGAGCATCAAGATTTTGTTGTGCCTCATTATCAGATGCCATCTGTAGAGAACATCAACATACACACATCTATACAACACTCAAGAAGTTGCACCATTAATGGTTCGCTGTTGCTCTTTGGCTTGAAAAATGGCAAGCAATGAAAAAGGTAAGATTATAAATCCCAATTATGATTGAGGCAAAAGCTGCCAGGCCAAAATGCTGATATTCAGTTACTCTGAAGGGTCCATCCCATCACAAACTTAAATGGTTGGTGAAATATAGAAAATATATTGCTAGTAGGCTGCAGACAAATGTGTAGCATCGAGGTAAAATATTTAGATTTAACTGCCTCCTCAAAAATATGTATGTGCACATATATTTTAAATGTCAGTTGGCTTCTCAGTTGTACAAAGCAGAACCAGAAGTGCAAGTGAACAAAATTTGCTAGCAATGCTTTCTCTCATGGCTAACACCTTCTAATTCATCACTGTGCCTTTCTTAAAACAAACCAATGATCATTCTAATAGACTTTGACCACGTTTCTGTCTCAAGTTGTTTTAAATGGTGTTTGAGTTAAGGAGGGAGGGATATGGGGCATCTAAGAACAATTATGAATAAGAACAAATATTTAAGCAGTTGTATTTTTGCATAAAGCTTAGAATGTGTTATGTCAATTTGCACAAGACTGTCTTGTCCTGTTTAAGCAGTCAGGCATTCTTTCGTTTGTTTCAAACTCTATAGAATTTTAGATAAATCTGAGAAAATGTGGTTTTATGATGCCGATTTTTTTAAAAAAAATACTTTGGTATTTCTGAAGCAAATGTATTTATTTATGTGTATAACTAATTTGGTATTTTCACATAATTTACATTGTGTATGTTGTAGAGATTACAGTATATGTCAATACAGAAAAATCTGCAGAAAAAATTAAAACTTGAATTTGTTTCAAACAATGGTGGTATTTTTTCAAAACAGCCATATTTATCACTTTCTATTTCTCTCTCTCTTTTAGAATGTAAATTAAAATTACTTACTTTTCTAACAAAAACTGCCTCAGCTGTAGTCTTGGCACTTCCTGTTTGCATGGAGGATTTTAACAAATGCCAACTTCTTTCAGTTGAATTTTTGCTGATTGGTCCAGCTGAATTATATAAAATATTTATCTGAAACCTTGCCTGTCATTTGTTTAAAGCATGAAATGGGAAAACGTTCACGCTGCCACCAATAGAAAAATAGAAACTGATTCTGTATTTTTAACATTGACATTTGTACCCAGAGACACAAAAAATGTGCTGGATTTTTTTCTTACTGTTTATCCCCATAAATAAAAATACCATGTTTAGAAGAATAATACAGCATTTCTATTACAAGTATTCCTAGATTTACAACAGTTTGTTGAGTGACAGTTCAAAGTTACAATGGCACTGAAAAACGTGACATATGACCGTTTTTTACACTCAATGACCATTGCAGCGTCCCCATGGTCATGTGATCAAAATTCAGACAATTGGCAAGTGACTCATATTTATGACCGTTGCCATGTCCTGGGGTCATGTGGTCATGTGGTCACCTTTTGCAATCTTCTGACAAGCAAAGGCAATGGGTAAGCCAGATTCATTTAACAACCCTGTTACCAACTTAACAACTGCAGTGTTCCGCTTAACAACTGTGGCAAGATCAGTTGTAAAATGAGGGGAAACTCACTTAACAAACATCTCACTTAGCAACAGAAATTTTGGGCTTGATGACTACCTGTACTATTTTTATTATTGTGTCAAGGGGGTCAGCACAAGCCATGAAATTATGCCGAATGGGAGGACTTCACAAAACAAGGCCTTTCTTAAAGTTTTCAGTAATTAATGCCTTTGTAACTCAAGTAGAAACTGATAAGGCACAAAACTGTTCATAGCCCTTCCCAATCTGATGCTGTTTATTTGTTGGGATTATAGCTCCCACAATATCTAGCCAATAGCTATGCTAGTTGGGAATTGAAAATATCATTCCAACACATTGGGAGACACCAGGTTGTGAGGAAGGGTGAAGTCATTGTAAAAACATTTTTCAGTGATCATAAAGAAGTTCTACCTACAAAAGCTAAATATATTCTTCCAATAAGTAAATGACAAAAATCTAAGGCAATTTCCTTAAGCTTCCCAACAATGCCATGACATATAATTCCTGGAACCTATCCAAACATTACACCTGGAATTAGCTACAACCAATGTCCATTGGCTCAGTCTTTCCCGTTCTGACTTGAAAACAAAGAGATATATTTAGGCTGAACAAAGCAGGCATATGGAGTCCTTGGTGCTCTCTGAGCTTGATAGTTTGCCTGCAGGTGTTACATAACCTGGCTAGGTAACATCATCAGTGCACTGAAATATCTGCAAGCAAACAATCAAGCTTAGAGAGCACCAAGGACCCCACAGTTCAGCCCTGAGCTTCAAATATTCTCTTGTAATGCAGATGTAGTATGACCCTTCTTCCTTCTTGGGTATTCCTTTGAAGGCAAGCTTGCATAAAACAGCACATTTAAAAACCAATTATTTATAATTTACAGAGAATTTTAACACGAAGGACATTTCTGCACGGTAATTTATAGCATCTTCTGGGATCATCTACTCTTATTCAAAATGGCAGTAATGCGGGAAAGCTTTACATCACTTTGATAGTAGCTGAGTGATGCTGGGCAAATGTTGTAAGTCACTAGTGTGTAAATCATCAAGCAAAAAAATAAAAATAAAAAATCCCAGTGTATTAGGCTATTAATGCTCTGCAACTATGCAGAAATGGGATATAATAATGCTTGGTTTATCCATCATCTAGTTTTATCCTGAATATCAAGTATAAGCCCCTAGTTTCTTAAGATTTTCACAATGCTGTTAAGTTCTGTGTCAGTTTTTGCAAAACTTATTCTGACTTTGTTTCATCTAGATTATAGCCAAACATACTCAGGCTGAAGTGTAATTTGACAAGATGTGATAGAAACCATCAGTGTAAAAGCAAGATAGCAAACAATGAGCTACCAGTGAGATGAGCAAGATTGCTTGTTTCCTTTAAAAAAATATTAGCAATCTTTGCCAAAATGAAACCACCTGGTTTTTTTTTAATTAGACAGAGAAAAAGATACTTAGATGCCCCAATCTGTGTCACTGCATGGGGAAAAATTCCTGTCACTTCACATCCAATGGCAATTCATCAAACTGCCAGGAAACAATAGAAATTGCAACCTAATATATCTTGAAAGTCCCAGCTGGGACTGAATGAAGCAACCAATCAATTATGGAGAATTCTGGCTACCAGGCCAGATGATCAACTGATATTTTTCTGGATGGGGTGATACTGAAGTACAAGGAATGTACAAATTGACCTTGAACCAATTCAGATTTTGGAACCTGTGAAAAAAATGCACCTCTTCTACTTCCAAACTGATTGGGAAAATCAATTTAGACTTTCAGTTCTATTAGGAAAGAAAAGCACAAAAACTTGTTAAATTTCCAAATTAGGATTTATTCTTTCCAGATTGATTCACAAATATCCAATATCAATGTGCAACACTTCAAATTTGACCCACAAGTCATGTTTTTTGAATCCATAGGAGCCTGAATGCAAACTCAGTGTCCGTTTGTAAACTCATTTAGGAAGCAGTCACATTTGTTCTCAGGACTGTGTGATTGCAGCGCAGGTTTCCATGCAGCAGCTGCACAATCCTATAAAAATGAGGCCATTTTTAATGAATCACAGGAAGGTGTCATACTCTTGTGTGATCCAACACATCTCTTCTTATTCAAATCCAGATCACTGGACAGTCTTAACATCTATTTAAATTTGATATTTCACATCCCTTCAGAGATTCAGCTTGGAAATTTGAATCAAACCACTACATCAACTGAATGGCCTATGAAATATCTTTTGCATGCTGTAATTTCTTCATTTTAAGATATGAAAGGTTTTTATCTCTTAGCAAAATGAACAAAGAAATCTGTCTAAACTGTACTTCTTATATAATGATTAAATTGTATTGATCGTTTGCTGCCCTTGTATGTTACTAAAAATGAACCACATCAGTCTATGTAGGACAAGTTTTGCTCTTAATACATAAATACACTGAGAAAAATGAGAACATTTTTTTTCTTGGATTGCTTTTTGCATTTTTTACAGGACTAGGTTAATGCAGTGAACCTAAGCTGCACTCTTGAAGGCAAAAGCTGAAGAAAAGTGCATAAAAAAACTATGTAAAATTATTTTGTTTTCAAAATCTTTGGAGGCCGTAGCAAGGGAGACAAAGAACACTGTTGCAAGATTTCAACTGGGCACACAACAGAGAAGTTAAGCTTGGTCCAAAAAGCAAAAATCACAGTCTGTGGAAGTGACCTCTTTGTACACAATCCTCAGTGTCCTAGCAACTCGGTGACTTTTGTATTTCGCTTTCTCAGGATACCAATTTCATCAGGATCCTCATCCTTTTGCTCTGTGGATACCATATTTCCATAATCGCAGTCCATCGGCAGCTCCCCTTTGACTACCTCTTCTGTTTCGCTGCAGCTATCAGAGAAGAATCCTGCATTTTCTGCTAGAACAGCAGGATCATCCTCTTCATAGTGGCAACAGTAGCACTCCTCAAAGTTATGGCCAGTCCCACTCTGAGCACTGAACGTGGTCTGCTGGCTCTTCTCAGGTCCTGCTGCAGAGCCATTGTTCGCTATGGCAAGAGCAGATAAAAGGGTTTCACTATATAAACAGTCCTCACTGTCCAGAAACTCCATTCGCTCAGCTATCTCTTCAGCAGAAGGCTGGCTTGGATCTGGGCAATCTACCAGAATCGTGTCCTGTCTGTGCCTGAAGCAATCAGAATTATCATAAACAGGAAAGGTCTCTTCTGGATAACCTTAAGACATAAAATGAACTGATCTTAGATTATGCAGTGAATCCAAACAACTTATTCCCAATATTATCAGAATTTCTGATAAAAGTTTCCAGACTTTGGGAATTTGGGGAAGCCGTGTGGTAAATGCATTTACCCAACATTAAATTGCAGTCACATTTTCTTTCAAGCCAGTGTTGCTGGAATTCTAGATTAACACAGCTTACTTGGAGTCAGGAGGGCCAGCTTGGTGCAGTGGTTAAGGCACCAGGCTAGAAAGTGGGAGACCCTGAGTTTCAGTCCCACCTTGAACATGTGGGTGACCTTATGCCAGTCATGCTTTCTTAGCCCTAAGAAGCAGGCAATGGCAACCACTTTTGAAAAACCTTGCCAAGATTAGCCCAAGTAGTTGCCATGAGTCAACTATCTATTGGAGACATGCAATGTGGTACCTGTAGACACTTCACTTTGCACCTGCAAAGTGCCCTTTTCACTATAAAGGGAGTAAATGGTAAGGTATGAATCTGAGCAGGCTTCACTCTAACCTTCCCAGTCTTCCATATAAGGAGCCTCTTCTGCTTCTTTCTCTGGGGAGATGCTGTCAATGAGTTTGCCTTCTTTCATGACTTTAGTAATTTCCCGGAGTTGTTGAAGAAGTCTTTTCTCCTGATCAGTTGTGACATTTGGGGACCTGCTGTGGAATAGGAATTAAAACACACCCAGTAGCAGTGTCTGGCAATATTTATACATATTTTTAATGGAATGGTCCAGGTGAGGGTTCCTGGGGGGGGGGGAACTTCACATTCCATAAGTCTTTGCGGGCAATCTCAATACCAAAGGGAAAAAAAAGAGTGTTCACTGCAATTTCCTTCTTGGGAGAAGGAATGATTTACAGAAAAAATATGTGAGGTTACATAGTGACATAGTATGTTTTAAATGCTCTCACAGGAAGGGCACTGAAAATACTGATATCTTGGTGTAACATCTACTATGTCATGCAACGACTTGAATCAAGATAGAAGGTAAGTCACAGTTTCCCAGATTCAGATGCCAGAGAAAACTGATTAGTTTTAGACCAGAAGTGGAAACTTCTGTTTTTGTCTTGTAGCATGTGAAATTGAGGAGGAGAGATGATGGCCCAAGTTTCATGGTAGCTTATTTTGAAACAGGAAATCTTGGTTGGTTAGTTTAAACTGACCTCCACAAATATATTTCAGCCACAGAGTGGTCTAATTTTAAGGAGAAAAATAAATTTTACTCAAACTTTGATATGATACGGATTGTAACATTTCAGCTGTTCTAGATTCAGCCCAAATATAATTATTACAATGACCAACATGTAAAGCAATTATATTGATGATCATTTAAATATTTCCCATCCTCTGAAATCAGACTACTCTGGCTTCTTATAGTCCAAAATATCCCTAAATCAGAATTAGGATGAAATCTGAGCATCCCGGCAAACATGGCCAATAGGAAGAAGTGGTGGGAGTGGCAGTCAAGTACGGTAGTATCTGGAAGGTCACACTTTGGTTGTCACCTGTACTACTAGTGCAAGGAAAGGTCTCTGCTACCTTTCCATCAGCACAATTCCGTTGAAAGAGGTAAAAGATGAAACAATGGAACTAAAAAAGGACAGGGGACTAAAAAGTACTGACTTAAAATAATGTCCCAAATATTTTACTGAGGGTCTATTTTTTTCCATTTATTTAGTGACTCACATTATTGCTAAAGAAAATAATGACACTAAATAATTATACAATAGACCCAAAGGCATTGGCCATTGGGAAATAAATGGAACGAGGGACCTTTTACATGTGTTCATCTCTTGAGTGACTTACAATTTTTATCGTTTTCTCCCATGCTAATTAAATATCACAAGAAAGAAGAAAGCATTCAGAATGCTTGTCCAACTTTCTCTCAAGAAATAATAATAATAAAAAAACATCACCATGCCACATAATGGGATGGGGTACAAATGAAAATGCGGCTCAGAAGCTGTAGATTAGGGTGAAGAACTCAAACTCAAGTTGTGATATAGTGAGGAATGACCATCAGAGTCAAAAGAGCCGTGGGCCCGCTAGGGGGACTGCTGTCATCTCAACTGATTATCCCCCATCCCAAATGGCATGGCTGTTCTTAAAAATGGCTACGTGGGACTCATTTCTGAAAGGAAATGGAATGATAAGCGGTTTTGCTTCATTTTGAATATTGGTTTCGCTATTTCATCTAGAAAGGGAATGGCATAAATAAATCTGTTTCAAGACACTGCAACTTAGCATTTGGTCAGGCAGGTGGAAAAGATTTAGAAAAGAGTAATTTTGACTGCTCAAGAGAGCCTCCCCTTCACCTCTTCTCTGACCAAGCCATCACTGACCATTTTGCATGGTCACTGGACTGAAAAGTTGGTAAGTTGTCTTCTTCTTACCCTTTCCACTTTGGAATATGTTTGAAGCAATTCATTTTGTCATTGGCATCTTTCCTTTGCCTGAGGGCATTTTGAGTTTTGCTTTCCCTGTTAGCATTTCTATAAATCTGGTCCACCTGTCTTGTTGCAGTCTTCCTTGGTGGTTTCTCCCTTTCCCCCCCCCCCCCCAACTCTTATATATGTCTGTAACCTTCACCAACTATTTGTCCAGTCTTATTGTTTTTTTTTAAATGTCTCCCTTTTTTAAAAAAACACACAAACTTTGGGATTGTTTGCACTTGCACTTTGAAAGAATTCCCTCTACTGTAATTTTGGTTTTTTTCCATTAGATTTTTCTGCCATGGAATTCTGTAAGTTTATTAAAATTGTTTTCAATTGCATTATAGTACATTAGCTTGTCTTAATACCAAATTTCCAACAATTATTTATCTGCTTTCCTCCAAAATTCCCACTATATCTTCCACATCAGTTCAGATTAAGTCAAAGACAGCTCATCCTCTGAAAGGAGAGAAAGACCAGAAACTTAACATTTGAAAATGTGAATTGGCCCGGTCTGTATGTAAGTATAAAAACTGAGCGTTCAACAAAGAACAATACCTTTCACAGTTGGGTCCCACTCTGTTGATTATTTTTTCCATGGCTTGTTCGGTCTCTCTCAGTTTATCTTGAAGCTGAGCAAGTTCATAGTCAGCTGTAATATAAACACAGTTCCAGGAGGTGTCACTAGCTGCAGCTGAAGCAGTTCAGTCCACTAAACGAGCATGGATTGTCTTAAATGTACATCAAGAAAAAATGGAATTTGTTCTAAACCATGAATGCTAGTAAGCAGACTTATCTTTTATTCTTTCCAAACAGAAAAAGAGGGGGAAAGGATTATCCCTAAAGCCAGAAGCATCATATATGCTGCATTCAATTTTTCTTCGCTGTCTGATTTTTATTGCCTAAAGAAAGGCAAGGCTCTATCATGGTTAGAAACATAATCTAGTGACACATATAATATTCAGCAAAAGAAGAAAATGAATGATTATTTTGGATGAGAAGAAGGAGAAACAAGGTTACAGCCTGTCTCAAGAATAAATCTCACTGGCTGGGGTAAAATTTATTTTAAAACGTATATGTCTAGGACTGTGTGAAAAATAAATACAGTACAATCAGTCAAAAAGATGGGGATTCATTCTTTGTAAAACATATAAAGAATAGAAGTACAGTAAAAATGGTTTATACTATGCTTCAGGAAGCAAAGAACATTTCTACTTGTATATACAGTAGAAGAGTTCAGACATATTCAATACACACACACACACACACACACAGACACACATTTTTGGACTGGGAGGCCCTTCTGACATTTATTCATGTTTTAGTCATCTCGTGAGTGGATTATTGAAATATTCTGTACATGGGGTTGTCTTAAAGACCACTCAGAAGCTATAGCTGCTTCATATATAGTGGTGTGGGAAGTAATGGGCATGCCTTGGCCTGCCCAGGTGACACCACTGCTCTGCAAGTTGTACTGGTTGTCAGTTGACCTTCTGATGCAATTTAAGGTGCTGATTATCACTTATAAAGCTCTGCTTGGCATGGGACTGGGTTATCTGAGGGACCACCTCTCCCTAGTTACAACAGCCTACCACATTAGATCTGGAGGAAGGCATGTTGTGGCCCTCCAATTAGGTCAGTTCCATCTTTCTGATGTTCTGGAAGTTCCAGGCATCGGGGTCCTGAAAACCAGAGACGTGCTTACATGGCCCCACTAGTAAGATGGATATACTCATTCTCTCTTTCTCCCTGGATATATTTTTACCTTTAATTTACTTTTTTAAAACGTTGTTTATATTTTTTAATGTTTTGTTTTATAGCTCTACTCTTCTTTATTTATTGTACACCAGCCAGAATCATTTCTTGTTAGATAGGTGACTATATAAATTTCATTAATAAATATAATTGGAGTGGGTATACTCTGGGTTCCTTTGATTAATCAGGTTCATCTATCGGGACCCAGCATCCCCCCAGACATTCTATAGCTCCAACCCTGATAATATTGAAGAAGGCTCTGAAAACCTGGTTATTTCCCCAAGCCTTGGGCTAGGGTACATGCTAAGTCCCTGTGTAGAATTTTGTTGAGGGATTTTCTGGATTTTATTTTATTTTTTACTTCCTTATTACTGTATTGACTTTTAGCATAGTAAGCCTCTCAGGGTCTTTTAAGCCACACAGATAAACAAATTCTATCTCAAATCTGAAATGGTACTTACTGATATTCCGGTTTTTATTTCCAGGTGTTGAAGGAGGGCATTTGTGCTCGGCTGTTGAGATCATCCCTTTAGAGGAAAGCTATTAATTGGAAGAAAAGCTACTATTGTAGAAAGAGTGAGAATAGCATCTTTAAAAAGCCTCATGAGAATGAGAAAAAGGCCAGTTTAACCATAATTAGAAACTATTATTTTAATTATATCAATGAATTGTTGATATTGTAAGTCTTGGATTTAGTAACTCCATTTCCATCCCCTTTCGTATACCAGGAGAAGTCATAAAAATCTTCTTCCAGTTTTAAGATGACCAAACTGAGGAATCTCTGGCTTAAACTTATAAATTAACAAATGAATTAGCCTTGAAAAACATGGTTTGATCTTAGTTTAAAATCACATTCTCAAAACTCAGTCTTAAAAGGTCCTTTTTTATATTTTGGCAAGTATTTCTGGTTCCTTGTTATGCTTAAAGTGAAACAAAGACTAAGCAACAGATTACGTATTTTATAGTGCTACTTGGCAGAATGGCAGAAAGTATATTGCGTAGTCAGAAAGAATATGAATTTTTCCCCTTCTGTCCCATATTTCCAAACTAATTGGTTGCAGTGTGAGACAATGCCTGAAAAAGTACCCATGTGTGCAATATCAACTATTCCATAAGCTCCCAATTACTAGAATCTTCCTACATGTCCTTGGAAAGGTTCCTCAGAAAGAGCAAGAGGTTGCCAAAAGGAAGAGATATTTCCATTGTAGGATTGTCATTTCTGATTAGGCAATACTGGATGCCATCCTTAAATGAACAGTTTCAAACTCTGTTTAAAAAAATGGACAAACATTGGCAAAACTTGACAGAAGCCACTGAAATTCTATTTACCAAAATGTTTTATGCAAATTATATAAAGAGAAGGGGGAAAATAACTAGATATTCTGATATTTGTCCCTAACATGTGCAACATTTCTACAGAGAGCATCAGTTTCAGCTTTAAATCCTTACTTATTTATTTTCCTTTAAATGGGGGAGAATATCTGGCAGTTCAAAGGCTGAACTCTGAACATCAGAATCTGTCATGTGCTGGCTGTTTAACTGCTCTTAAATAGCACCAATTAGGTTCCACAATGACAGAAGCAAAAACAATTGATGGAATGTATCTGTTTATTGCTCAGCCATTTCTTCTACATTTCTTCTATAATTTTCTACAGGGGAAAAATAAATATTGTCTTTACCATAAAGATTCCTGTAACGTGACCTCAAGACCCACGATTTGCCATGTACTTTCTTGACACAAGAATTAATTTAAGGGTGAAGATAAATATCTTACCTTAAACAGAATATATACGATGTATAGCAGGATCCCAAATCCATATATTGGGATGACCTGTCCCACAAGACCTCTCCCAGTACCGCTGCCTCCACTTCCTCCGCCACCTCCGCCCTTGGCTTTGGCAATAGCCTCAGCAAGGTGAGATCTTGGAAACTGGGAAGCAGGTGGTCTGACTTCTGGAGACATCTGGGGACGTGCTGTTGGAGGAAAGTAGCCACTGCTTTTTCCTGAAAAAGATCAAATCATAAAGATGTATTCAGTAAAGAAAATGAACTTAGCAGTGGTTAGAATGGAGTATTTGCAGGCTGACTCTGCTCACTGCCAGGAGTTCGATCCTGAGCAGCTCAAGGTTGACTCAGCCTCATCCTTCCAGGGTTGGTAAAATGAGGAGCCAGATTGTTGGGGCCAATGTGTTGACTCTGTAAAACGATTAGAGAGGGCTGTAAAGCACTGTGGAGCGGTATATAAATCTAAGTGCTATTGCTAAGAGCTATTAATTAAAGCAAATAGTCTTGTCGATCCATCTATAATAGGACACTGTTTTTATTTACATCCTAATCAATAGGTGAAATCCAAATGTTAACATGTCTGGTTACATACTGTAAGCTAAATGGAGCCATTGAATAGAGTCTTCATAACAGTCTTTCCAAATGATAATGACTCCATGAATTGGTAACACATATTTTGAGCTGACACTAGATAGTTTAATATATCTGGGAATGCTTAAAATTGCAGTAATAAGCTATGATACCGATAGCTTGTTTAAAACAAATGTTCGCAATTTACATGAAATACTGCTGTTCTCCTTAGGTAGCAAAAAAAGTTAAAGTTGAAAAGTTGGAAGAAAAAATGTATTGAACTAACATTTTTAAACAAAGAAAAGATACATTAGCACCCCCAGGTATAGAAGTATATTTGCTTCTTCCCCTTATTCATGAAGATGAAAACTCAAATCAACAATAACCAAGCCAATCAGATCAGTTAGTTTTGCAATTTACAGATAGCTCTTGACTTATGACTGTAATTGAGCTCAGAATTCATGGTTGTAAGTCATGATTCTTGTTAACGGGTCACTCCATGATCAATTTTATGACCTTTTTTGTGGTGGCCATAAAGTGAACGTAGTGGTCATTAAACGAACCTGTTTTCTTCAATAGTTGTTTTTTGACAGAAACCAAAAGTAAACACCAGAAACCAGCAAACCCCCCCCCCGCTAAAAATCAATCATGTGACCATGGCATGCTGCAAACCACCATAAATGCATGCTTGTTTCCAAGCACTCAAATGCGATCATGTGACCTGTGGCAATTAGAACTCTGGACCTGGATGTAAATAGCTCTGGGGAGATCTATCATAACTTCAAACTGTCACTAAGCGACCAGTTGCTAAGTCAGGATATGTACCGGTATATACATTTTAAAATATAAATAGAATTATCCAGAACTTGTCAAGGGCAGGCATTGAAATTACATTTTAGGACATTTTCAGGTTTCCCAAGTTATGAAACTTTTTATCAACCATTAGTGACACTGGAGAAACTTGAGAATAGTTTGGCAATGACCATCAAGGTTTTCAGGGTTGGACAATTTCAGCATTTTTTGTTTCTTTTTTGTGTTAATAGTTTTGTTGGCAAGATTTCAGAAGCCGTTTGCCATTATCTTCTTCCTAGGGCTGAGAGAGTATGGCTGGCCTAAGATCACCTATCGGAATTTGGGCCTAACGGAAAAATAGAACTCATGGTCTCATTTCTAGCTTGGAGTCTGAACCACTACACCAAACTGGCTCTTTCCAGTTTATGTTGAAATTAGTATGCATTTGAGAATGTGCTCAGAAACTTTTGATGTTGATTACTATAGATGCACAGGAGTTCTTAGCTTAATTTGGCACTTACCCTTTGAATTTATAGCTACTTAGAACAAATTAGGCCTGAAATGATAAAACCGCAGTTAGGTCGCCACACAGTTGAGCTGATTTTTGTCCATAAATTCCCCCCCCCCCAAAATAAACCATAATGTTTTTCAGTATGATTGCCATTAGAGAAATTAAATCTATTGAGACAAGACAGGTTTGCTGGTTTTCCATATTAACAGAATAATAAAATTGGAAGGGACCTTGGAGGTCTAACCCAACTCCTGCTCAAGCAGGAGACCCTATACCAGGGGTAGGCAACCTTGGCTCTTTTATGACTGGTGGACTTCAACTCCCAGAGCAGGCTCAGGAATTCCCATGCTCTATACCATTCCAGACAAATGGCCGTCAAATCTCTTCTTAAAAACTTATAGTGATGGAGCATATACAGCACAACTTCTGGAGGCAAGCCATTCCACTGATTAATTGTTGTCAGAAAATTTCTCCTTAGTTCTGGGTTGTATCTCTGTTTGCTAAGTTTCCATCTGTTTGTTTTTTTGTTCTGCCCTCTGGTGCTTTGGAGACTAGATTGACACCCCTACTTCTCTGTGACAGCCCCTCAAATATTGGAAGACTGGTATTATGTCACTGCTAGTTCTTCTGTTTGTTACACTAGACCACAGGTCGGCAACCTGCGGCTCCGGAGCCGCATGCGGCTCTTTGAGCCGTCTCTTGCGGCTCCCAGCCGCCCGGTGCGCACGCACCTCTTCCAACGGGCAGTGGTGCGCGCGCACCTCTCCAAATGGAGAGTGGCACCGCCCGTTTGGAGAGGTGCACGCGCACCTCCCCGAATGGGCGGAGGTGCGCGCGCACCTCCCCAAACCTTTGGAGAGGTGCGCGCGTACCTCCGCGCGAATGGGCAGCGGTGCCGCTCTTTCAGGAAGCTGCCGCGGCCCGTCTGTGAAGCTGCCGAAAGCGGCAGCTTAGCAGACGGGCCGCGGCAGCTTCCTCAAAGAGCGGCGCCCCTGCCCATTCCGAGAGGTGCGCGCGCACCTCTCCGAACGACCGGAGTTGCGCGCGCACCTCCCCAAACCTTTGGGGAGGTGCGCGCGTACCTCCGCGCGAAGGGGCAGCGGTGCCGCTCTTTGAGGAAGCTGCCGCTTTCGGCAGCTTCCTCAAAGAGCGGCGCCGCTGCCCCTTCGCACGGAGGTACGCGCGCACCTCCCCAAAGGTTTGGGGAGGTGCGCGCGCAACTCCGGTCGTTCGGAGAGGTGCGCGCGCACCTCTCGGAATGGGCAGGGGCGCCTCTCTTTTTGAGGAAGCTGAGACGGGCCGCGGCAGCTTCCTCAAAGAGCGGCACCGCTGCCCATTCGCGCGGAGGTACGCGCGCACCTCCGGTCGTTCGGAGAGGTGCGCGCGCACCTCTCGGAATGGGCAGGGGCGCCGCTCTTTGAGGAAGCTGCCACGGCCCGTCTGCAAAGCTGCCGAAAGCGGCAGCTTTGCAGACGGGCCGTCGCCGTCGGGCAACCGGGAACCGGTTCCATCTCATTTTTAAAAAAATGGCAGCCGTGTGCGTCCGCGCATGCGCAAAAAACCTTTTTGCGCATGCGCGTGCATGGACACACGCACGCGGCTCCCTCCCTCTCAGGGGATTGGGAGTGGGAGGCACGGTTTTTCAGTGGTTCTCCTCCTATCTCCTGGGACGCTCGCAGTCGGTGTTGGCAGGGGGGCAGAGGTCGACCCCTAGGACTCTCGCTTGTGGAGTTCCTCAGGGGTCGGTCCTCTCACCTCTCCTGTTCAACATCTATATGAAACCGCTGGGTGAGATCATTCGTGGTTTTGGAGTTGGGTATCATCAATATGCTGATGATACCCAACTTTTTATTTCGACCCCAAACCACCCCAGTGATGCCCTCGCTGTGATGTCCCGTTGCCTGGAGGCGGTTCGGGTCTGGATGGGGAGGAACAGACTTCAACTCAACCCTGACAAGACTGAGTGGCTGTACATTCCGGCTTCCCGAGACACCTGGGATGTTCCACCTCTTTCTATGGGGGGTGAGCTTTTACCCCCTGTGGATAGGGCTCGCAACTTGGGAGTCCTCCTAGATTCACGACTCACTTTGGAGGATCACATAGTGGCCGTGACTAGGGGGGCTTTTGCCCAGGTTCGCCTGGTGCGCCAGTTGCGGCCCTATCTGGACCGGGAGGCCTTGTGTACGGTCACTCATGCGCTCGTGACCTCTCGCCTAGACTACTGTAACGCTCTCTACATGGGACTTCCCTTGAAGACTTCTCGGAGGCTCCAACTGGTACAGAATGCGGCCGCGAGAGTTGTCTTGGGAGTTTCCCGGTACTCCCATGTTACACCTTTGCTCCGTGAGCTGCATTGGTTACCAGTTGTCTTCCGGGTAAGGTTCAAGGTTTTGGTTATGATCTTTAAGTCCCTACATGGCATGGGTCCGCGATACCTCGAGGACCACCTGCTGCCGGCGTCGACTCCCCTCCGCCCTGTGCGCGCCCACAGAGAGGGCCTCCTCAGGGTGCCTCCTGTCAAGGAATGTCGACTGGTGGCCCCCAGGGGGAGGGCCTTCTCTGTGGGTGCTCCGGCGTTATGGAACCAACTGCCGGTTGAGCTCCGGATGGCATCAGACCTCCGATCCTTCCGTCGCGGGTTGAAGACCCATTTATTCGAACTAGCGGGTCTGGCCTGATGGGGGTACTTGGGTTTTTTATAGGTTTGTTTTATTATTCTGGTTTTAACTTGGGCATTAATTTAATTATCTTTTAATGTTTGTACTGTTGTTTATATTTATGCCCTGTGAACCGCCCTGAGTCCCTTTGGGAGAAGGGCGGTATAAAAATCTCAATAAATCTAAATCTAAAATCTAAAATCTCTTTAATTTGTGATGGAACCGGTTCCCAGTGGCTCTTTTTCTTTTTTAGGTTGCCGACCCCTGCACTAGACATATCCAGTTCCTGCAACCATCATGTTTTAGCCTCCAGGCTCCTAATCAATTTTGTTGGCTCTTCTCTGCACCCTTTCTACAGTCTGAACATCTTGTTTGTATCGTGGTGACCAGAACTGGATGCAATATTCCAAGTGTGGTCTTACCACGGCATCACTTCACATCATCTTGATACTACCCCTGTTGATGCAGCCTAGGAATGGACTGGGGTTTTTGGTAGCTGCAGCACACTGCTGGCTCATATTTAAGTGGTTGTTCACTAGGGCCCTCTAATTGTTACTGCTGCTGGTATGCCGTTCAAAGATATTTCCAAATGTGTAGAAGAATCTTCTTCTAAAAAAACATCTTGTAAATACTGCATAAAACCAATGAAAGATTGGTAAGAATTATTAGTTAAGAATTCTGGAGAAAGTTAGTACTTATTAATCTCCAATGATCTTGTTGCACATTATCATTTATGCAGTGCATTTGATGGGAAATTTCAGCCAAACTAATGGGTTTCCCCATTTACAAAACTATAATTCTATTGAATACTGACATATTCAAAGCATAAATAACTTGAGATACTTTTATCCACTTAGGTATACAGATTACTGGAAGATTAAAAGAAAGGAAATAACCACATGTTCAGCAAATCGTTGATTGAACTGAGTGTTCTTCAAATGTTCTGATTGTGGCTCTCTTTTTTAACCTTTATATTTTGCAGCCATGTTTTATTATCAGTAGTTAAAATTACTGATTCTGTAATAACTAAAACCAACTCAAGAAGAATGCATACACATTTTATATCCATCTGCCTATGCAAATATTCAGATCTTGAAGTTCTTTAGTTTTGGAAAAGCATAATAAGCAGTATCTCATCAAAATTGGTGCCATTCAAACAGACCAAGAAACATATATTCATTGTTAACTCTCCCAAATTAAATACAAAAAAATATAAAATAAAAAGGTGAACTTGCTTAAATAATGGCTTATGGAAATGTAACTGAAATAGAAATATTATTGAATTTCTGTTGCAATGAAAAATATTTACTGCTTCCATTTTGGTAGTAAAAGTATGACTCTAAAAATGACATGAGGGAGTAATGATATGGTGGTGACATCTAAGATTCAAAGGGTGCAGATAAGCTATATTAAAATACAAATAACCATTTTCCCTATACATGTATATTTTAAATGATTTGGGCAGCAACAGTAAACACACTTTAGAATAATGGCAGTGATGCATGTCCAGTAAAAAAGGGTTGAGGAAAACAATAAGTAGGAAAACACATTGTGGGTCATTTGAACAATCTTTATATTTATTTATATTTAATATAAAACATCCAAAATATTGTATAATCAGCAAATAATAATGGACATGAGAACATAACATGTATGAAAATAACTGTGATCATTACAAAAAGGTAGGAAACTAATGCAATGGAAGATAAAACAAGTGCTTATGAATGAAATAATTCAAAGAAATGAAATAAAACAAATTTTCTTAGAAATATATTTTGAATTTATTGCTATCTTAATCCCATTTTAGGATCACAAACACTGAGATAAAATACTGTAAATGCAAGTGTATGGAATTAGTTTAGTAGTAATAATTGCTTTGTTCACACTTCCTATAATGTAGTTTACAGAAGATTTTGAATGTTGAACAGGCACAAAGAATACAGGAAAAAGTTCTAAGTAATAACATTTTAGATCTACAGCCCAAAGACCTAAAGTAATTCACAGATCAAACTGGTAATTTTATTTAGCTCTGACTAAAACTCAACTGTACCAATTAGAGTGGCACTGCTTCAAACAATGATGAGACAACCAGTGAAAAGGTGAATTCTTCGGTCCTCTCCTCCTTTACATCTTTATGCTAGTCTAGAAATTCGTAGGCGCCTTTGGTAAAAGAAAAATAACTGGCAGACTTTAATAGCTTTGTGAAAAATGACTAAAACTAAAATGTTACTTTGTGAGAATCATGGTTTGTTCATTCCTTAGCCCCTTGTGACAAGAATCCACAGATTAACAGCCTACATTTTCAAATGTATCACCTACTCTAATATTTGAGCTTGCTGCCCCAAAAATGCCACTGCAAAAATTAAGAAGGGCAACATCAGTCCTTCTATCCCAGGGGTAGGCAACCTCGGCTCTTTTATGACTCATGGACTTCAACTCCCAGAATTCCTGAGCCAGCTATGCTGGCTCAGGAATTCTGGGAGTTGAAGTCCATGAGTCATAAAAGAGCCGAGGTTGCCTACCCCTGTTCTATCCCAACCTAAACAGGATATGTTGAGCCTGCAACTTCCAGGTTTCCCAGCCAATCTGGCTCGCAGTTTGGGGAATTAAAGCAAATCTGAAGATTTGGAAAAGACTAGCTGAGGGCTATATATAGATGGCTTTGCTGTATTACCTACTGTATTACCTACTCTAATACGTATGGTTGTGCCCAGAGATACAACCACACCTGCTATTCTTTCTCACCTCGCACTTTTTCAGGATTTATCAAAGATACAGTTCAACATTAATCATTTTCCCGAGGATTATTAATTATTGTTCAATATAAAGCGGGGATCCACTGTTGTCTGTATCCTTCCTAGACGCCTAACCTCTGCAGCATAAGGCGAAATAGAGGGCGACCGTCTTCCGTGCAGCTTCCTTCGCAAATGCTAGGAAAAGATCCAGAGGAGCCGCTCCGGGGAGCCCTGCAAGCTGCCTCTTACCCTCGGGCGTGGCGGTGGACGGGGAGACACTGGAGGGCTCCGGCTGCCTCCAGCCCCGCGAACGGAAAAACTTCGGTAGGAGCAGCGACACGCACAACACTAAGCAAGAAGCCAAAGCCACTTTCCGGAACGTAGAATACGCCATGGCAACAACTTCGCACTGGCCACAACCGGAAACGGGATCGACCCGGCCTATTTCCCTTTAGCGTCACATCCACCCGCTTCTCCCTGCAGCACTAAGCACGGCGCTACCATAGAGTTCAGGGTCGTGAGAGAAGCGTGCCTTTGCTGCGCTTGCGTAGGAGCCCTGGCCGTGCGCGCGTGTGCACCTTCGGAAGACACGGCGAGGCTTTTAGTTGTCCACGCAGGGCCTGCCAATAGAAAACTGCTGCTGACTCGAAAAGGCGGGGATATAAGCAATCGCTCTGCTATGATTGGGCCGCCGTTGTAGCGGCAGCACTTGAAGAAGACTCCGGGTCTTTGGACTCTTAACTAGAGTTAAAGCTGGTGCTCCTGCTCCTCTGCAAAGGTTGCTCTGTCCAATTGATGGGTGCCCCGCCTGTTGTGACCGATTGGTGGCAGCACTCACCACTTCCCTTGCCTGGAGCTGAAACCGTGCAGATATTTTATTTATTTATTTTTATTTTATTTATTCATTCATTCATTCATTCATTTTTTTAGAAAATTTATATTGCAAATGAACAGCTGTCTGCAAGGAGTATAAATCTTTCCATTTCCCCACCATCCAGTCAGAGCTGAAGAAGCTTCTTGGATGAGAGGTGAAATGTCTTCAAAGAAAAACAAGAAAGTCCAGTTGCCTGGTGAAAAAGCACCTTTGAGATAACTATGACCTGGATGACTGAGAATCTCCATAGAAACCTGGTCTCTTGTTTTTGTTCTCTGGTATACCTGATGGGGTGAAAGCAGAGCCAAGCATGAGAAGTCAACAGATCAAGCAACTTATAATAATAATAATAATAAACCTTTATTGTCAAAGTACAACATGTGTACATTGAGATTAGCTGAGCCTCCCCCCCCCGTGCTCTCTCCCCCCAACACACAGTGACAACAAACCCTCCATCCCACCACACTATGTGAACCAACTACACCACACACCGGCCTCCCAAGTCAATTCTACATAGGATTATGTCCCATTTAAAAGCCTAACAGCCCACGGATAAAAGCTATTTTTCAGCCTGTTGGTATGGCTGGCTATATTCCTATATCTCCTACCGGATGGTAGGAGACTAAAGAGATAACTTAATAATAAGAGAAGTCAATAGATCAAGCAACTTGATAAAAGAGAGCACACTTGGGGTAATTCTACAAGAGAAAGCTGTAAGTGCTTTAAATGAAAAAAGATTGCATCTATTTGATCCGCTTAGTATATTTTTCATGGGAAGAAATAAAGTTGAAAGAAGTTGATTCTTCTGAAAATTTCATGATTGTAAGGCTTTTACCTAATAAAACTTTGTATTTAAGTTGTTGCTGCTTTTTTAAGAATAATTGGACATCTAACGAGTTCTGGTGTAAGTTTTCTTGTTTTATTTATTCTCCTCTTTTCATCTCTTAGTATGTCAGGAAGATGATTACCTTAATTAATTTTGATAAAACTTTCCATCATAATGTCAATAGCAGTTGGATTGGAAAATTGATTTTAAAAGGAGTTTTCTTTAGTGACATCCTGTACAGAAATATGACAGCATGTGGGAAGTGACAGAACATGAAAATTGGTATAAAAGACTGAATTGAGAGGGTGATGGCCATATCGCTCTTCCTATCCTTCCCTCTTGGTCTCTGCATCTTGATGATCAGAGCAGACATCACTGCCGTGTTTCTTCTATAGTAAAATTGGATCTGCTCTTTAGAGTTCTTTTTTTTAACTTGGAATAGATGCTTAATTGCTTTTAATGTTTTGATTGGGTATAGGTATAGATTTGGGCACAAATATAATAAATTTAGAGCATGGTTTGGTAAAGGACTTTTAGCTGAGGATCAAAGTAGGAAGAGACTCCACTGTGAAGTTACTAAGAAAACTACATGGTTGTGTCTACACAATCATCATGCGTACTCAAGTGAGAAGGGATAAGTTACATATAAATCAGGACTTTTCTTGTTATGTAGATGCAACCTTTGTATCTTATTGAGCAAATGCAAAATGATTGGCTCCAGTTCTGAAAAGATATGCAACAACATGTAACAAGATTGTAAATGTCATGGTACCTTGATCTGCATTTCCATGGCAAATCCCTACAAATTTTGTATACATGTATTTCCCTGGTAACCCTTACCCTAGAAATGAATCTGCTGTGCAGTTTAAGTCCAGTGTTACTTTTTATTGGCTACATCTTATCCTTAAGTCTATATTAATCTTAAGTATTAGTCTATACTGTATTTATTGTGAGGGACGCGGTGGCTCAGTGGGTTAGGACGCTGAGCCTGTCAATCAGAAGGTCGGCAGTTTGGCGGGTTGAATCCTGAGTGCCGTGTAACAGAGTGAGCGCCTGTTACTCGTCCCAGCTTCTGCCAACCTAGCAGTTCGAAAGCACGTAAAAATGCAAGTAGAAAAATAGGGACCACTACGGTGGGAAGGTAACCATTCCGTGCGCCTTTGGCGTCTAGTCATGCCGGCCACATGACCACGGAGACGTCCTCGGACAAGTGCTGACTCTTCGGCTTTGAAACGGAGATGAGCACCGGCCCCTAGAGTCGGAAACGACTAGCACACATGTGCGGGGGAATCTTTACCTATATTTATTGTACTGTCTCTGCTATTTACATATGAATATGGGGAGCATTCAAAAAAGCTATATCTTTAGAGTAAATGTCCAGGTATCTCATGGAGTCAGCAGTACAATTTCTGCATGTTATTAGACTTTAAGAAGTTATCTTCCTATTCTTCCTAAAAATGTCCGTGCTGCTTTTTTTTTCCAGATGCAGGCTGCATTGCCATTGGAAGAAAGATAATTGTTCTATTATGGGAAACCCTTGGAGGCCGACAGAATGAAACAAATTCCACTAGGCTTGGACAATATGACAAATGTTGGAAAATGCTGGGAATTGTTGTTTCAGCAATATTTGGAGGACTACAGGTTCCAAACATATTTCTAACAGAAGTCAAATACTCTAGTGCAGGGGTAGGCAACCTTGGCTCTTTTATGACTCGTGGACTTCAACTCCCAGAATTCTGGGAGTTGAAGGCCACGAGTCATAAAAGAGCCAAGGTTGCCTGCCCCTGCTCTAGTGGTTAGTATAAGTATATATCCCCTTCAGGGTATATACAGCAAGTTTGTATCTTCGCTCACCTTAAGCTTGAGCAGTTATACCCAAGATGAATTATATATCCTTGAAGAAGATGTATGAATGTCAAAACTTGTATCAGCATAATGCATAAGATTAATAGTTTCTTCAGTTAGGGCAGGGGTCTTCAAACTTGGCCCTTTTATGACTTGTGGACTTCAACTCCCACAATTCCTCAGCTGGCGTGCCTGTCTAAAGAATTCTGGGAGTTGAAGTCCACAAATCATAAAAGGGCCAAGTTTGAAGACCGCTGAGTTAGGGGGACCTATAAATTATGTCCTCCAGAGACAAAATCAGTATCCTAGCTTAGTGGCAGTGGTAATGCTTAACAGACAATAACCACTTAGAATGACCATGACATTCCCTCAGTTCTTAGCAAGGACAGATTCCTGTTCTTTGTTATCTCTAAAGACAGGTTGCTTTGAAGTAATGCCCAAGTTCAATGCTGCATCTTGTCTCCTCCATTGCCAAATTTGTTTACATGGTCACTGAATAAAAAAGGTACCTGCACTTGGATTCTTGGGTCATTTTGGATGCAGAAATTAAAAATAGGCAGCACCAATTAATTAAACAAACCAATATAAAATTCCCAGGCTTAAATTGTACTTTGCATATCCATAATCTCTGTGATACATTTTATGTATACTTTACCCTTGGGTAAAAAGTGTAAGCATATAAATGCTTTCTCACATAATCTTACTAAAGCACATTCCTGCCTATAAATATTCATATTACTGCCAAAACATTTACAAGCTTTCCCCAAAGGTGAAATATGTGTAATGTACTTTGCCTACTGGGTATAAATATTATCCAATACATTTTGGTTAATATGAATACACTAATTATTCTTGCAACCCTTTTGAAAAGGGTCATCCTCATGATGTGATTTTTTTTTAAAAAAATGTAATTACAGTAATTGGATACTTAATCTAATTAAAACTGGCTTTATCTTTAATGGGTATTTTTCTAAAGACAGAATGACAATTGACTTTTTGATAATCACTGTTTTTCTTTCTGCTGCAGGATGCATTTAAAATATACTAGAAATCACAGAATGCTGCCTTCATACCATCTGCCAATGGAGCCAGGCAAAATTACATTTGTATCCACTTTAGGCAAAACATTTATGTTAATTATGAAATAGGGATGTTCTTATATTTAATGATACTGTTGATTATCATTGAAACTGTTACAGTTGATTAAAGGGACCTAATAATGCTAACTTTAATCACAGGTGCTCTCTACATACAGGACAGTGTGGGGAAGTAAGAGGATACATCTAAATCTAAGTTCTCAACAATTTGAGAAAACATCAATAGTTTGATTTTAATGGCAACAAGATGGTCTTGCCAGCAAAAAATACTGGATTAAAATTTAATCTACATGATATACAACATTTTCCATAAAACATAATACCTTTTAGTTGGGAAATTAATGAAGTACTAGATGTTGATGAACTTCAACTCTCATTGGCCAGTGGTGAGTGATTGTGGGATTTAAGAAGAGAAGACACTAAGAATATGTGACCATGAAAAAAATAGAGAATTAGTTGGAAATGATAGGTATAACATTTTTTTGAAGCTGCTACTTACAAGGATTCCTGACATTGGCTATCAAGGTATCTGATGCTATATATCCACTGAGGAGAAAGAAGAAGATGAACTAAATAGACCGTGGTTTAGTTTAACAAAATTCTTACTAAATGAATTCAGGTTCCAAACAATGATGTATTCTGTAATATCTGTTGACCGCTCAATGGCAGAATCCTTTAATGAAATGCCAAATCCTGAAAATGGGATTGTGCACAGAAGCAGCACAAGATGGCAGCATCCCTCTGGAAAAGCACCCAGGAACACTTCCCGTAATGATTTCTTTTTCTGTAACCATTTGCTAATGAAGCACAGGCGTATTAGAGGAAGAGAGAGCAATTATATATATATATATATAGATGTTCTCTTTGCAACTCTGAAGTATGCCTATTTCCCACAAATTCATTGAATATGATAATTCTTCCAAATTGAAATTGAGAGAATGCTTGTTCTACAAGCCATTTCTGTCAACAATTAATTTTAGTTATACATCTTCCAGGAGCATATTTCTGTCATACCTAATGCTCAACAACGCAGTCTATTTACAATACTGTTGCAGTTTTATGGGGATGATCATTGACTAAAGCACTTCCAATATTGTATGCAAAACTTTTAAAAAGTCAGCTAAATGTGCCAGGAATTAATGAAGAATGTGGAACTTCATCAGAAGCATCAAATATGCTAAAGTAAATTGCAACAAGCTGATGAGGGTGTTTCTATTATTCCATTTGCTTTCAAGAACTATGATTTCCATGATTTTCCATACATATTCATAATAGTGAGAACAGTGACTGATGTCTGTGAAATCCAGTATTTTTTTAAAAAAAAACAACAGAAGAGAGAGGCCTGTCCATCCATTTCTTAGAGTTTACTATTGCTTTTTCTTTGATGACATTTCCCCAGCTTAGTGTATCTGTTCTTCAGATGAAAGGAAAATGGAAACATGATTTTGCAACTCTGAATTCCTCTGTGTTCCCATGTATGCCATTCTACTTCATTTTATTTATTTACTTCTTTGTATGCTACTCAATCCTGAACTCCGGGGATTAAAATCTTATGAAGAATTAAGACTTAATCAAAGCTTTTTTTTCTTGACAATGTTATTCAGTTGGATTTTAGTGAATTGTAAATGTGCTTTCTTCAGTAAATGGAATATTATGGGGAGCTAGAGGAAAAAGAAAAAAACTGAAATTATACTGTTGTCACTCTGCATGTTTGCTTCTTCAAAGTTGAGTTGAAAGAAGCCATGAACTAGTTCATGTTGTGTTGATTGTTTCCAACTAAAAATGTTTTATGATACCTTAAATCTTAACAAACTTACACAACTGTACGATCACAGCCTACTTCATCAGCCTACTTCATTAAGTGCAAACCACACAATAGTTGAGTCCATGTATTGTGCTAAACCAGAACTGAACCACATTGCAGTTTTAAATTGCAATTATTTTGTAAGGTGTATACAGTATTCTTTCAAGATATACAACATTATAGAAAATGCAGAAAATTAAATAGGAGGGATAGATATTTATTTTAGTCAGTGACCAGATAAAAAAGAAGTAAGAAATACTAAATCAAAGAAACATGTAAGTTAAAAAAGAAAAGGAAATACAACTAAAACTATAGCATTTTACACCCAAACTGTTTGCTGTCTCTCTCCATACCAAACCATTTTTGCTTGAACTATGTCTGAATACTGCTTTTGATTTTTTCAGACTTTTCACCCATCTTTTTGAGGAATTAATCAACTTGATTTAGCCATAGGTGTCTTTCCCCCTCCCTCTTCATTCTTTATGTAAGTGTTTTGCAGTTTAATGCTCATTTGTTCTCTATATATGACCTAGCCACCTCAAAGTACTTCTTTCGTACTGGCCATTCACTTCTATATTCAATCCACAATCACTCAAATACTTGTTCTTAGTGTCCTTGGTAGACACCACATGTATTCCTAACATACCCAACTTCCACTTCCATATAATGAAAATGGTGGAAACCTACTCTTAAACACAGTCACTTGCATTTCTTTGAATAAATATTGCTTGCAGGAGATTATGGTCTATTTCTGCCGACATTTTCGTATCTTAAAAATTCTCAACTTTCCAGCTTTACTAAATATTCTACAAAGATACTCAAATTATTTTTCTTTGCTCTAGTTTCCCCTTGTACGTATAACTTATAATCATTTTTGCTATTTCCTCATGACGGTGGCATGATGACTCAGCAGTTAAGACACTGGGTTTGTCAGCTGGAAAGCCGGCAGCCCTGGTTGGACACCCGAGCACCACGTGATAGGATAAGTTCCCATCCTTGCCCCAGCTCCTGCCAACTTAGCAGATCGGAAGCATGCAAATGTGAGTAGATAAATAGGTACCACTTATGTGCTCCATGACATCATGCTGACCACATGACTGTGGAAATATCTTCAGATAGTGCTGGCTCAATGGCCTTGAAATGGAGATGAGCACTAACTCATATAGACAGCAAACAAATAGAGGAATAAAATATGCAGGGACCCCATTACCTTTTTTTTTACTCCATCACATACAATTTCTTTGCTCTTTACTAGCTCAGTTTTCAGATCCACATTCCTTGTTGCATAATGCACTTTGACATTCACTGCAAATCAATCAGGTCCTCAGCCATCAATGCATCATAATCTGCACATAAGAGTATGCATACATTCATGTCCCCAACCAATACACCTCTAATATCACCACAAGCATTTCATATACATTAATCCATCAATAAAATGAACAGCTACAGGGACATCATTTATTCTTATCTTACTCTCTGCTCAAGGCTGACCTATTTACTAAGCATTCTATTTATTTCGAATCATGATTTAATTCTACTGTATGCTATCATTATTGCATTGCAAGTTTCAAAAATACAAAACATTTGCAATAGTAGTGAAAAAAGCCCGCAGAGGAAACTCAGACACCTGATCAATGACTCAACCAACTAAATAAACTCCCCAGAACAATTTCTCCAATACATCAAGCACACCAAGATCAACAAGGAAGAAGCCATAGTCTCTTTTGATGTCACCGCTCTCTTCACCTCAATTGACATCGACCTGGCTAAACAAACCATATACCACCTACTCACTAAACCCCATACCCACAAAGATGATGCCATCACAAAACACTCCATGTCCATAGAAACCATCATGAAACTTCTGGATCTATGCCTCACACATACTTCAAGTTCAATGGGAAAATCTATAAGCAAGTACAGGCTACCCTGATGGGATCACCCATATCAGATCTAATAACAGAAGTAGTCATGCAACGACTCACATCCATAGCTCTACCCACCATCCAATCAAAATTCTGGACATGCTACATCAATGACACCTTCATCATCAAACACTCCCAAATTGAAGGAACACACCACCTACTAAATAAATATTCCGTAGGATCAAATTCACACATGAAGAGGAAACAGTCAGCAGACGCCCATTCCTGGACATTGACATGAGACTAGACAATGGAGAACTGGAAGCCCGTGTCTACTGCAAACCCATGTGCAAGGACCAGATCTTAAGCTTTGCAAGCAACCACCCCACCGCACACAAAAGAAGCTGTGTCCAGACCCTCTTCAGAAAGGCCAGGACACATTGCAGTACCACAACACTAAGAAAAGTGGAAGAGAAATGGCTGCTTGATGTCTTTCTCCGTAACAGCTATCTAAACAGCTATCTTCATATTCTGACACACAGCACCCAAATCACAACACATCACACAATCAACCACCATGCAAAAACTAACCCTAAAAGGTGTGTCGGAAATGACAGCCAGATTTCTCCAACCTCTAGGAATAGCAATAGCCCACAAACCCACAGCCATGCTCCACCAGGAATTATTCAGAACCAAAGACAAGGATGAAATAAACAATGTATTCTACAAAATCATCTGTAACATTTGCAACCAATTCTATGCGGGACAAACATCACATCAATTAAAAACTAAGATCCATGAACACCGGCTGGCAGTCAAACGCCACAATCCCAAATCCTTAATTTCTACCCACACCGGCACCAAACAGCACCAGTACAATTGGATCAACACAAAAATAATCAGCTACACTACCACCCACCATGCTCGTGAGTTCATAGAAGCCTGGCACTCCACAAGCAATGCCATCAACAGACACATTGACCTACAAGCAGCCTATGTATGAACCCCTCAGAATCCAAATCAACCACAGAGCTAATCAGAGACAGCACCAACCCTCAACCAATCCACACAAGCCCCCCCAACCAGTACTTCACCTCCCAATGACCCTCACCTAATGTAATCTCTCCATCACAAGACTCCCACTGATGACCCACACCTGACTCACCACAAGATCCATCACAAGACCCTCACTTGACACACCCACACCTGACCCATCACACGACCTACTGACCACATGGCCTTATAAATAGAAGAACACTGATACTGACATCCCCTAAATCCTACTGAAGATATCACCTAGCCTGGTAACAAAATGTTTGGAAACCAACCCACTAGTTCAGAAAATGAACCTTCATCCTCATACAAAACATTCCATAGAACACCAGACCCTTTTTCTAAAGCAACATACAAAGAAAATTTTTCACATTCATGTTTTCTTAATTGCTAATCTGAAAAGCAAAAATCTGATTTTACAAACTCTGCCTGGTATAAAGCTGATCTACACTTTCCAAATTGCACTCAGCTGTCACTTTTTTGGTTTGGCATTCAATAATCATTGGGACTACCACAATTGGTTTATGTCATAGTCTTTCAGTTTCGATTTTCGGATCTTGATTCTTTCTGATCTTCTCCAATTCTTTGTCCTCTATTCTACTATCCTCTGGTATTGCCACATCAATTATCCACACTTTTCCTTTTTTCAGGAAGAAAATAGGAACTTGCTGAACATGTATTTGGCAGATTTTTGACCTTCTTACTTAGAATGCTGATGGTAAGATCTGGAAAAACACCATCAGTCTGTACTTACAGATTAGTTATGCATAAAATTGCACTCTTAAGGGTTGGGTCTTTCCACCTGACTTACACCTGACCATGGCAGGAATACATTTTGTTTGTGTCATTTTTCCATGATGTTGCCTTCAACTCACCTTCAGTGCTGGAGTGAAACAAGTGGACTTACCCTTAGCTGTATCAAGGTCATAATAGTCTTCCCCACCCCCACCCCCCTTCTGAAAACACCCAAGATCAATCTCACTGGATAAAATTAGTTTTACTTTTGTCCTCTAGGGCAAAGTTGGGACTGCTGTGCCAGGATCAGGGGCAATAGAGGCAAGATAGGATTGACAATGGGGATGGTTAATTTAGTGCTAAGTTTGAAGGATGGGTGGAGACCATTTAAACTCAGCAGTGGAGAAAGGTCCTATGAAAGTTACAATGCCATAAATCTATAGGAAGCTTTTAGGGTGTTTTTTTTTTTGAAGAACAACTAACAGACACAGATAACCGAGAGCACTTTTTGCCATTGGACTTGCAGATTTTAGTGTGTGCGCTAATAGGGTCCTGGAAAAAAACAGAAGTAGTCAGTTAATTAATCAGTTCATCAATCTTCTGCACTTAAAGATTGGAGGGTGCTGTGCTAGCAATTAAAGAAAAAAACAAGCAAGCAAACAAAAGCAATTAAAAATCAAGGTCAAAAGGCAGCCCAAGACTCTAATCACATGCGTATGCCAGAAAAGAGACAATCATCACTGCTTATTCCTGTTCCTGGATTAGTAGCCAAAGCTCTTTTTCTGTTCAGAGTTTAGGTTTGCTCCTTGTATTGCATAATGGCTGTATTCACACCCAACAACAAAGCTATGCTCTTTTACAAGGTCACGGTTTGCTTGAACAAACCACAGGATCTGGGCTCATATATCGCACTAAATCAAGGATCTCAAACTCAAATGACTACAAGGTCTGCCTAAGAACCAAACCAAGGACCTCAACATTGAACCTCCTCCTCTGCCCAGAAACGTCTCTAGTGAACCAAAGCGAATATTAGGACAGGCCACCTGCACTTATCAAATAAAAATAAATCTGCTGTGGATCAGAGCCACAAGTGATATTCTACTTCCCTCCACCTCCACAGAGGTTCCGTAACTCAAGAAAAGCTCCAGTCATGAAATATACAGGTAATCCTTGACTTGTTGTTGTTGTTGTTGTTGTTGTTAGCTGCGAAGTCGTGTCCGACCCATCGCGACCCCATGGACAACATTCCTCCAGGCCTTCCTGTCCTCTACCATCTTCTGGAGTCCATTTAAGCTCACGCCTACTGCTTCAGTGACTCCATCCAGCCACCTCATTCTCTGTCGTCCCCTTCTTCTATTGCCCTCGATCTTTCCCAGCATTAGGCTCTTCTCCAGTGAGTCCTTCCTTCTCATTAGGTGGCCAAAGTACTTGAGTTTTAGCTTCAGGATCTGGCCTTCTAAAGAGCAGTCAGGATTGATCTCCTCTAGGACTGACCGGTTTGATCGCCTTGCGGTCCAAGGGACTCGCAGGAGTCTTCTCCAGCACCACAGTTCAAAGGCCTCAATTCTTTGGCGCTCAGCCTTTCTTATGGTCCAACTTTCACTGCCATACGTTGCAACTGGGAAGACCATAGCCTTGACTATACGCACTTTTGTTGACAGGGTGATGTCTCTGCTTTTTAGTGTGCTGTCTAGATTTGCCATGGCTTTCCTCCCCAGGAGCAAGCGTCTTTTAATTTCTTGGCTACAGTCCCCATCTGCAGTGATCTTGGAGCCCGGGAAAATAAAATCTGTCACTACCTCCATTTCTTCCCCATCTATTTGCCAGGAATTGAGAGGGCCAGATGCCATGATCTTGGTTTTCTTAATGTTAAGTTTCAACCCAAGTTTTGCACTCTCCTTCTTCACCTGCAACAAGAGGCTCTTTAGTTCTTCTTCACTTTCTGCCATTAGAGTGGTATCATCTGCATATCTTAGGTTGTTGATATTTCTTCCGGCAATCTTAATTCCAACTTTTGATTCATCTAGCCCTGCCTTTCTCATGATGTGCTCTGCATATAAGTTAAATAGGCAGGGCGACAGTATACAGCCTTGCCGGACTCCTTTCCCTATTTTGAACCAATCAGTGGTTCCGTGTCCAGTTCTCACTGTTGCTTCTTGACCCGCATATAGGTTTCTCAAGAGACAAATAAGATGGTCTGGTACTCCCATCTCTTTAAGAACTTGCCACAGTTTGTTATAATCCACACAATCAAAGGCTTTAGCATAGTCAATGAAGCAGAAGTAGATGTTTTTCTGGAACTCCCTAGCTTTCTCCATGATCCAGCGTATGTTGGCAATTTGATCTCTAGTTCCTCTGCCTCTTCGAAATCCTGCCTGCAAGAAATCCTTGACTTACGAACACAATTGAGCCCAACATTTCTGTTGCTAAGTGAAACATTTGTTAAGTGAATTTTGCCCCATTTTGCGACCTTACTTGCCACAGTGATTAAGTGAATCACTGCAGTCGTTCACTTAGTAACTTCCCCTGATGAAGGATCTACTAGCCCACCTGGCTGAGGGACGGATCTTTACGAAATTGGATTTGAGGGAGGCGTATTACAGGGTAAGAATCAAGGCTGGTGATGAATGGAAGACAGCCTTTAACTGCCCGCTCAGCAGTTACCAATTTAGGGTGATGCCGTTCGGACTACAGGGGGCTCCTGCAGTGTTCATGCAGCTGATCAACCAGCATGAACATCTGTACCACGGAGTTCTTGTCTATTTCGACGATCCTCATCTACTCTAATACCGTGGAGGAACATATTGTCTTAGTCAGGCAGGTGCCCGACCATATCCTCTGGTCCTGCAAGGGCATGACCCGGGGGCTGGGGTCCCATCCCAAGGTGGAGGTGACGGTAACCCCCCTCCTGCCAGATCGTTGGGCCCCATTTGTCCAGCCAGGTGAGCCCTAGGATCACCGCCTCAGTCATGGAGGGCACCACAATGAAACGTAAGGTCTCCCAATGCTCACCCATCTCCAGTCGGATGGGTTCTGTCACATGGGTTACGGGCACCCCACCAGAAGGGACCCGTCCACCTGCTGGAACCTAAGTGGGGTGGCCAACCGCTCCAACTAAACACCCACTTCAGTCACCACAGCCTGGCTGATAAGACAACGTGTGCTTTCCGAGTCGATTAACGCCTGGTATTCCCTCTTTCGCCCTGTCTGTGGACTCACCAACACCACCGGAACCGCAAAGGGATACACTGGCGCACTCACCATGGGTTCCTCCTCCTGCTCTTCAGCGCTGTCATAGAGCACGGGTCTGACGGCTGTCGGGGGACGGCTCCATCCCCGCTGCCTCCTCCCTCTCGAACATAGTTGTTAAGTGAATCTGGCTTCCCCATTGACTTTCCTTGTCAGAAGGTCACAAAGAGATGATCACAGGACCCCATGATATTACAACTGTCGTAAATATGAATCAGTTGCCAATTGTCTTAATTTTGATCACATGGCCATGGGGACGCTGCAATGGTCATTAAGTGTGAAAAACGGTCATACGTCACATTTTTCAGTGCTGTTGTAATTTTGAACAGTCACTAAATGAACTGTTGTAAGTCAAGGACTACCTATATTTGATTCTCACAAGTATACAACAAGCTCACCCTTGCTGCAGCTCCATCCCCACAGACAAACCACAACAGCATCCTGATTCAGGGTTAGGAGGCAGCTGGTTCTTAGCCTGACCCACAGTGATGGCCCACCCCTCCCTGAGAATTAAGCACCAGGTGTAGAATCTGGAGATAAAATATGATTGTGAGAAAAATACGCAGCACCCATTGCAAAAATAACTGCTTAGCCTAGAAAGGCAGGAAGGGTGTTTGGAAGAAACTCAAGATTGTTCTGCCTTGATTCTCTTTGGTATAAGAGGGAGGGAAAGAAAAACTGTATCAAGCTGTTATTGCAGCCTATTCTGACAAGTTGGTTTGTATAAATTCAAATATGGTTGATACAACCAATGAATGTCGGTGTCATTGAAATGCTCACATGGAACACAGAAGGCTAACATAAAAGTAAGAATGGGCAAAATGTACATCTCTTATTCCCCCTGGGAAAAATGACATGTCTGACCTTTAATAGAATAACAGAACAGAATAACAAAATAACACTTGGAGGGGACCTTGAAGGTCTTCTAGTCCAACCCCCTGCTCAAGCAGGAAAACCTATACCCAGTGCTTTTTTTGTAAAAGAAAAAGGTGCCGGAACTCACACATGTCATACAACCCGCCTTGCCTACCCTACAAGGTTCCATCCAAAAAAGGTGCCGGAACTCCGTTCTGAGCGTTCTATGAGAAAAAAAGCCCTGCCTATACCATTTCAGACAAATGGTTGTCCAAACTCTTAAAAACTTCCAGTATTGGAGCAACCACAACTTCTGAAGGCAAGCCGTTCCACTGATTAATTGTTCTATTGGGAAATTTCTTTTTAGTTCTAGGTTGGTTCAAAATATAATAGAATGCAATATTTGGGAGAAGGGATGGCTGTACTTCATAGTATTAATGATGAAATTGCAAATGTATTAATTTTTTTAGAATATATAAAAATATTTAAACTAGCCATCAACTAATCCCCTCAATTTGATTCTTTGATAAAGGTATGGAATGCTTCAAACTTTGCACTATTCACCAGTAGCACGTATTACAGTGCAAAAGTAAAAGTGTCACTCTGCCAGGGAGATGGGGGGCCTCTAAATTTGATAAATAAATAAATAATCATTTATTTATTGTAAAATTAGGGTTACCAGATATCTGAACAGTCAAAGGAGGATGTGGACAACTGGGGGGGAAAACAGAATACATTTAACTTTCTTGGCATCTATGTGACAAATTACAGTGAAAAACTGCAAAAAATGGTACTTACATGTATATGAAATTACTTTTTCCAGCATCAGAAAGATTGGCTTCGCAATTGCAATATTCTTCCAACAAATCTTTGTTTTCAAAAAGATACGGTAGCGATAATATAGAATTGATGATGATGATGCACTTTTCAAATTTCACCCTAGAAACATACGATGAGTTCTTTACACAGTAAAGTGAGCATAGTTTTGAAAGAGTTGGATTAAATATGATTGCTGGAATGAGGAGATAAATTAAACAACGTAAATCTAGGCTGTTAAGTCTGCCGACAGATGAAGGAAATAAAGCAGCAGACAATTTACAAGGTCACAATAACCGTATGTTTGGAAAAACTACTATTGAGTAAAAAAAAAGATACTCAAGAAGCTGGACGGTATTTTAATTTTAACTCTACGCCTGCTGGACAAAGGACGTGAGGATGAAAAGGAAAACATTTCCTCCTTTTGCTAGACATTGGGAAGCCAATCAAATCCTTTTCTGGAATCTTACACTGTGTTGATACTGAGATGACCAGTTGTCCTTGAAGTGAGTCTTTTTGGACTGGTATCTGAAAATCACCTGGAATATGTTTGCATACCTGTAATGTTTCATTAGGAGATATTTGTTGCATGGCAACATAATTGAGAAACAGGTGCTTCCAGCTTTAGAGCCTCTTTGTGGCAGCTCAGGCAGGGGCTCCCCTAGTCCAAATAGTAGGATTACAAAAAGGTACTATGTCCCCTCTACAATCTGCGCCTTCTACTTTCACAGGAGAACTGCCCAAACTTTGCAATGCAGAATTTCTTCTGGTTTTCTTTTTAAAGAGAGAAAGCGGATAGGAATACCGCTTTGAAATATGGCTTCTTTAGTTGTGTGCTGTCGTTGGGGTGGGTAGGTGGATGGGGAGCTATTTTTTTTAAAAAAAACTAATAATAATTCCCCCCCACACACACAGTTTTGTGTTTTTATTGTCTGCAAGCCACCTAGAGTCGGTGTGATCAAGTAGGCAGCTACATAAATGTTCAAAAATAAATAAATGAATACAAGTCCTAAGAGTGCAAATTGAATAACTAAAGGAGAACGTTCAAGATACTGCTTGAACCTTTATAAGTTCTCCTATTTTTTTTTTGGTTTGAGCTCCCCAATAGCTGAAAACCACAGCTGCAAAAGTCCAGAAACCCGCTTCATAATAGTGCAAGGAGTAGATTTCTGTATCTCTTTGCTGCTTAATAGTAAAGGTAAAGGTAAAGGTTCCCCCGCACATGTGTGCTAGTCGTTTCCGACTCTAGGGGCCGGTGCTCATCTCCGTTTCAAAGCCGAAGAGGCAGCGCTTGTCCGAGGACGTCTCCGTGGTTATGTGGCTGGCATGACTAGACACCAAAGGCGCATGGAACGCTGTTACCTTCCCACCGTAGTGGTCCCTATTTTTCTACTTGCATTTTTACATGCTTTCGAACTGCTAGGTTGGCAGAAGCTGGGACGAGTAACAGGCGCTCACTCTGCTGCTTAATAGAAACATCTTAATAGAAATTAGGAATGTTAGTGTCAAGCTCCAGTAATCTTCATGAAGACTTTGTCTTTCATTTAGTGCAGAATTTCAGAAGGATAATGCTCCTAAGGTAGAAAAACAATACTGTACAATTTTGGGCATGAAGAACCACACTTGAGACAGGAGCAACAATAGACGTAGCCTAAAAAAATAAGATCTACATTTACCTAATTTTAGCTCAACTAATTCTCTTTAACTGTTTAATTGCAATTAATATTTATTCATTTATTTATCAAATTCAGAAACCACTCATCTGCCTTGCATAGGGACTCTGGGCAATGTACAAATAAAATATCAAAATATAACACAATATATAATTTTTTTAAAAAAGGCAAAGATGGCTAAAATTCAACAATAAAAGTTAATTAAAATATGTATCTGGTGGGGGAAGACCTTTCTGAAAGGCCAGGAGAGTGAGGGCCTACCTCATCTCTGGGAGGAGAATATTGTACAGGTTGGGGGCAGTAGCAGAGTAGGCTCTTTTTTCTGGATCGCAGATTATTGAATGAGAATCGTACTCAAATATGATTATTCTCTATGCATCTATTCTCCCTCTTCTGTCATATTAAAATTACAAGTTGGCAGCAACATTTGCAAGGACTCTTGAAGTTGGAACGGATGCATGCAATCCTCAGGCTACTGTGGGGCACCTCCGCTGATGTCCAAGCACTTACAGGCCCTTGGCTGAAGGAACGTTTCAAGGAGCAACTTTGTTTACAATCATCTTACTGCAAGCACAACCATTTGACTTTTTGAAATTACAACACCGCTGAAACAAGTGACTGATGACCATTTTTCACACTAATACTTGGCAGCTGGCGTGTAGTTATGATAGTTGACGTTTCCGGGGTTCATGTGACCTTCTTACATGAGGAAGCGAGATCCATGGGGAAGCCAGATCCACTTAACAGTGGATAGAGTTAGTAACTTTGCAACTACAATGATTCACCTGGCAAGAAAGGTCTTAAAATGGGACAGAACTCACTTAACAACTTTCTTGCTTAACTTTGGAAATTTTGGACTCAGCTGGGGTCTTACATCGAGAACTAACTGTACCCATTCGTAGAAGCTTTTTGGTTATGCATAGTTCCATCACCTCAAAATGCTTCCTTGAAGAGGGAGGAGGCATTTTCTCACTTTTTCTGCCCACCCAAAGGCTAAAACTTTCTGCAACTTTTTTTTCAACTTTAAAGTTTGTTAAAATACAGTTTTAATTACCGGTACATTGCTTTTGCCTCACTCTCTTGAAGGCATTGTTTGTAAAATCTCAATCTCTGCTGCTGCTTCACACTCCACACTTTTTGTTTTCATGACATGATTTATTCATAACATATTTACTCGTAACATATTTTGCGCCATAGAAAAAGGAGAGGGTGGTGCGGAGAGCACCCAAACTCCAGCAACTGTACACAAAAAATGTACCCGTCTTATCACAAATGATTTTAAACATGCAAGCACCCCAATTTGCAGCTAGGAGGCCCACTTGAGGGATCAGTTAAAATTTACTCCTTTATACGCATGCCAACTCTGACTTCAAAAAGACTTTATTCCCAAGGATAAACAACCCAATATTTGTGTAATATAATTAAGTGAAGGCATCTTTTAAATGTCATACCAGCTTGTGCCATGCTTTAAATTGTTATGCATCAACAGAATTTAACGAGATGGCCAAGGATCCGGCATCCTGCATAAATGTGATAAGCCACAAATACTGTATAGCTCTTTAATAGATTGCCAAAATAAAGCATTTTGTATGCAAATTATTCATGGAATAGCAGAGCTAATACAGTGCCAAAATTACGCCCACTGGTCCCCTGCAATTAGCAGTTAAGTTGAAGCTTCTTCAAACTGCAGAATTTCTTTCAGGCCCTCCCAATACTTCAAAAATCTTTTTTGTTGATGGAAAGGCAAAATGGACGTTTCATTTTCTTTGCCTGCTTGAGTTTTATAGCAGAAAAGTAGCAATTGGCATCACCTCTGAACTATTACCTGGAAGCTCTAGCTGAATTCAACACCAGAGTTTAGAATTAGAAGTATGGGTTGGGCTGAGAGGAACAAAAAAGGCCCACTTGCAAAGGGAAGAAAGGAAGGAGAATTTTGCTCAGAATACGTGTAATCCCTACCAAACATTAAATATTGTTTTTGTTAGCCTTTATTGGGTCTTTTGTTGTTTCTTTTCTATCTTTTTTTCCTGGTCCAAGAAACATCCATCTGTTGGTAATTCTTACGGAAGCCTATTGTGCGCAGGGATGTAGAGTGGAAAGAACCATGTAGGAGTGCTCCTGAATCAGAAATGCAATTCTTTTCAGTCCTATCACAAATGGTATCTAAGTAGACAGTCCCTAAGAATTGATTTGTTCCCAATGTTCATTTAAAATATGAATATCCACTTCAGAATGTGGAGATTATAGCTGCATGCTATCCTTTAGTAACTAATCCAGGGCCTGTCACCCAAAAACGTGTTGAATTTGGCTTTACCAGCCTTGTGACTTCCTTATCTTTTGGATTACAGCATCTATTACTCTTGACTGGCAGTTGTAGCAGGGCTAATGGAAGTTGTAGTCCAGGATCTGAAAGACTTGTTTAATCCTCCTCATAGCCTATTAAAGTAGAGACCTCTTATGATGATGAATTCCATATATTAATACTATTTCCTTCATTTAATCTGTATGTGATACAGTACATGTTGAGAACTGCTCAAAGTCAGCCTTTGGATCCAATGGCAGCACAACCCCTTCTCTCTTTCAAAGTTTAACCTGGAATCTCAAATCTACTATGGAGGTATGGCATATATTTTCATAATTTTCTTTTAAAATACCCATGCATATATCCTTGGCTTTCACAGAGGAAAGAAATGCTTGCAGCTCTTGACGTTTATAAAATGATGTTCTTCACTGATTGTTCAACAGTTTGAAAACCATTGAAACAGAGTGCCTAGAACAGGGGTGTCAAACTCAGTTTCATTGAGGGCCGCATCAGCATTGCGGTTGCCCTCAGGGGGCCGGGTGGGTATGGCCAGGGTAGGCGTGGCCTACTGGGTGGGTGTGGCTAGAGTGCATATGGCCTACTGGGTGGGCGTGGCCAGCTCTACATCGTTCGCATCAAGGGTGCCTATGGGGGCCTGGGCAGGAGTGGGACAGATCTGAGGGTCTCTGGCAGAAGGAGGGTCTCTGGGCCAGGGCCAAGGCAGTGGGGGCCGTTCCCTCACTGTTTCCAGGATGGCTTCGCGGGCCACATGAAACCACTTCACGGGCCGGATCCGGCCCCCGGGCCTTGTGTTTGACATGCCTGGCCTAGAATCATCATTATGAAATTAAATATTTCTCTGTACAGTATGTGTACTATATGATACTAAACTGAAATTAGCCTTCAAACAGGACTGACAGAAACTGGATGGTGAGTACTGCAGTTTCTGTTCAATTTGGGTTGTGTTAATGCAGACTATATTTTTCATTTACAATCTAATCATCAAAGGAGTATATTACATGTCAGAGGGTTGTGACACTGATGTAAGGAGATGATGTCAAACTGCTTTGACTTAAATGGCCTTCCTAAACTAACTTGAAGAATTTACTACCAACTAAATAAAAACATTAATTCTGATCACAACTATTTTATAAAATTTTGTGAAACATCATAAAGCATTGTGTATACACTCCAGTGAACTTTAAAAATTATAATAACAATCTTTAGATTTGTTTTTTTTTACTCCTCACTTTGTTAGTTTATTCTTCAGACAAGAAGACAAGCTAAAAACGTTATTTTTCAGAGACCTCTGGGTTTTATTTTCTGATGTATTAAAGTTATGTCATACATTACATCTGTCTATCTATCTATCTATCTATCTATCTATCTATCTATCTATCTATCTATCTATCTATCTATCTATCTATCTATCATCTATCTATCTATCTAATCTGTCATGTCTTTCTGTCATAGGAAGAAATCATGTCTATTAATGTATTATGAAAATGACACTTATCAAAAGTAGATTCCCAACATAACACAGCTTTAAAGGATAGCATAGTGAGGAGCCAATCTAGATTATTCTAGCTCATGGAAGCAGAATTCTTTGCTGTTTATAGTAATCAAAACAGCCATAATTTCATTTAATTTGGCCTGGCTATCATTAAAACGCTCATAGAACTAATGGATTGAAAGTTGTGATTGTAATATTATATATTCAGTCATGTATATATTTATACTTAAATACTAATGAATATAGTTGTTATTCATAAGAAGCATTGAAAATTAGGAATGTCTTAACCAGAGGTAATAACCCAAGTATTACAAAGTATCTTTCATGCAATAAATCTCCAATCAAATAAAATATAAATTGCCTGAGAAAATAATTCAATAAGAAGATGTAAAAGGTAATTGCTAGTGGCACTAATGGATCTGGTATATACATTTGCGGATATCATTTGAGTTCTTTATATCTGACGTGTATAAAGCAGCAGCTGAATTATTGGCTCCATGGGAAAGGATTTCATCTGAACATTATGAGAAAGTCTTTTGTGTGATGTCCTGTCAATGATGGTCTAACCCTTTTATAAACACATTGGCATCTGAAATTCATATCTTGAACTTATTATCATTGAATAAACCCTCCCTCCCTCCCTTCCTCCCTCCCTCCCTCCCTCCCTCCCTCCGTCCCTTCCTTCCTTCCTTCCTTCCTTCCTTCCTTCCTTCCTTCCTTCCTTCCTTCCTTCCTCTATTATGCATTAAAGTATATGCTACTGCTATCATAAATGAGCTGCAAAAATCTAGATGATAGCTACAGGTCTATCAAGGTACAAAAACCAGTAACTCTTGGTTGCCAGGCAATAATTAACTGGATTTCTTCAACCTGATATGTTAGTTGCAACACATGTATAGAGTCAGAACATCACCAACATATTGTTATTTTTTAAATTCTCCAGTATCATACATGTTTTATGAACTTATGAATTTTAATTGACCCTTAATATTTTCCATCAATGGATGTCAACTGTTTAAAATTAGGTTTGTAGGTTTCTTTATAGAGACACAACCTTGTGCAACTATATTTTGTACTAATTCTGTGTGATTTTGATAAGCATAGGATGGAAGGAACCTATGATAC
The DNA here is from genome assembly GCF_964194415.1 of Vipera berus. NCBI lineage: Eukaryota > Metazoa > Chordata > Lepidosauria > Squamata > Viperidae > Vipera > Vipera berus. The sequence continues at coordinate 102,101,877 of NC_138202.1, read as the reverse complement.
AAATGACTATGAATGCGTGCTCCCCCACTGCTCGAGGGGCCCAGTTCCAAACAGGCTGTAGTCTAGCAGTGAGCTGCAGCCTGGAAGATTGGGGACCCTTGTCTTAGGTATTAACTCTGGAATTGTCATTCACTTTTGCAAGATGAGGGGTATCTAAATCACATTACCACTGAATTATTCTCTATTTTTCTTATGATGCTTCACTTGGAACTCATAAAACCCTTTTGTTGAAAGTCCAGCTCTTTAGACTACAATCTGCACAAAAAGCAACTTAATATCCTTTTTCTGTCCTTTTGTAACTCCTTTTGAGAAGAAATACGATCTCAATGTTTTGAGTGCAGAAAATTATTGATGTGCCTCCACCTTAGCTCCATAGCACTGTGTGTGTGTGTGTGTGTGCGTGCGTGTATGGTGAATGAATTTTAAAATATTTATGTCATTTTAACAGCCTGTTTATTTCACTGTTCTTCCCCCACCCAGATCCAATTAAATGAAAAAGTGTTTTAGAAGAAATGGATAACAGATTTCATTTTTTTAAAAAAGAAAAACTCTCAACTGATCAAATGGCATGATTAGGTGTAGTATATCTATTTGCTTGTCTGTGCACTCATGAGGTTATCATAAATATGTGTAGAACATAGAGATCCAGACATTTGGAAAAAAGGGTACTACAGTAATTTAAGTGCAGAAAGTCAATAGTAATTCTCTGTGTCGTTTACAATGAAATAACAATGCTTGGGCATTGCTAAAAGTTGCAAGTTGGATAGGACTGTAAATACTGGGAACAATGGAACAAAATTTCTCGCACACAAATAACTGAAACTGAAAGAGGCTAGAATACATTATGGTTGCAGTTTAGTGAAATATTCAGAAATGATGCTTCCTGTGTGTGTCTATTCCCAAAAGAGATTACTTTGTGTTGTTCCAGGAGAACTCTGAATGGGCTCTGTAAACATGAGCTCAGAAGCAAAACATCCTCCCCCATCACACATGTATACACACACACACACACACACACACACACACACACACACACACAAATACACACAGAGACACATACACGCACGCACACACAGAGAGAGAGAGAGAGAGAGAGAGAGAGAGAGAGAGAGAGAGAGAGAGAGAGAGAGAGAGAGAGAGAGATCAGAAGCTACAGAAGTCCAAAAGAAAACAAGGTCATCTTTCCTGTAATTTCCCCTTAAAGTTTAACTGTTGGTATCAAAATGGATGCCATTGTTTTCCAAATGGGTCTTTAAACAAAGTTCGATTGTGCTGCAGGCAGAAGAGTGGCCTCCCAATTCTGACCTACAGAAAGCCTCTTAGCTACATCTGAGCTGCTATGGACCTTGGATTGATTTGGTTGGCCAACATCAGGCCCTGACAGCTTGTCCCTTACTTTGTGGAGGAGAGAAAAAAAATGGTGGCCAATCTAAATCAATCTTTCGGCTGCTTCGCTGCTTTAAATACCAGCAGGGCAAACAAGCACCCCTAAACAATATAGCAGGAGCCATATATCAATTACACTAAATGCTCAAGCATTTTTACTTCCCAGCCTGCAACATCCACATGTAGTATCCCCTACACTGTGCTGAGATGATAATGGTCCTGTATTGTTCTAAGACATCTGGCAGCTAGATAAGGCCTGCCTGCTCTCAGATGATAATGCAACTGGGCAGACTTAACACTGCGATTTGAAAATTTCTTGGGTCTCACAAAAATGTTCTATTAAGCCCACTGACCCCAATTGAATATTAATTAGCTAATTAACGGATTTATTGTTCCACGCAATTTCTAGAGAGGCATTTTTGGGTGTGCATTATTTTTCTCTAAATTATTTTTTACATTGTGTATAATTGAATCTTTGCAGCTGCCAACATCTTCTGCATCATTTGGCAAAAAAAAAAAAGAAGGAAAGAAAGAAAGAAAAAAAACCTCCCCCAAACAGCAAAACCTCGGGAAAAAATCCACAAAACAAGAAACAGAAAAACAAAACAAGCAAACACAAAGCAGAAAGAAGGAGAGTGTGCAACGTATGTATTAGGTTTCCAAATCATTTTAGTTTGGAAAAAAGAGAGAAAACACAAGGACAATAATTGCTTTTCATTTGGGAAAGGTAAACTTTGAACTAACTGCAGTCTCAATTCTCCCCCATACCTGATTCTGATTCATTGTATGAGAAAAGGGTTGTTTTGCTCTTAAAGTAACTATGAAAAACATATATTAATGCTAAGAAAAACAGAGTTATTACTGATTTTTTTTTGTTTTAAATTTTCCCTTTTTCTTCTAACTTTACTTCTTTTTTTTAATATTTGCCAAATTCAGAGCTGGGGATATTTTGTTTCTAATTATTGTAGTATTGATAATATTTGTATGACTGGCAAAGTTGCTATTTTGTGATGGTAATAGCTTTTTAACTAAAAGCAATATAATATGAGGACATCATAAAAGTGAATTTTGCAGGATGGAGAAAAGCATAACATCCAATGCCCAATGTGCCCAACTATTCCTGAAATTTGTATCAGAGGAGATAAAACCAGAAAGACTAAATGTTTATCATTTGAGCTACATCAGGGCTACAGGAGATACAAGTAGTTCAGATATAAAAAGCAATAACATGACTCCACCCTCTCCAACTCTAGAGTCCTTCCAGTGTTGGGGTTCTATAATCTCCCAGCATTTGAAATGTACACCCAACATTAGAACCATTATTAAAAAAGCACAACAAAGAATGTTCTTGCATCAACTCAAAAAGCTCAGACTACATATCAGATCCCACATATCCTGGACATAAACTGTTTCAACTCCTCCCCTTGGGATGCCACTAATGGCATTGCATACCAAAATAACTAGACAAAGAGACAGGTTTTTTTCCATCGTGTCATCAGTGTGCTGAACAACTAATTCCCACAGCACTGCCTTATGTCTAGGTATAGTTACCCATGAAGTATGGCTGTATTACTATTATCTTTCTCATCTTTTCTTCTACAATCTACAATCTCTTATTGGTATCATTATTATGATTATTATTACTCTGTTATTTTGCATGCACACTGAGATCTTATGCACCAGAGACAAATTCCTTGTGTGTCTGATAACAATTAGCCAAATAAAGTATTCTATTCTATTCTATTCTATTCTATTCTATTCTATTCTGTTCTGTTCTGTTCTGTTCTGTTCTGTTCTGTTCTGTTCCGTTCCGTTCCGTTCCACTCCACTTACTTCTGTCCTGTCCTTGTCCTGTCCTGTCCTGTCCTATCCTATCCTATCCTATCCTATCCTATCCTATCCTATCCTATCCTATCCTATCCTATCCTATCCTATCCTATCCTATCCTATCCTATCCTATCCTATCCTATCCTATATGGTTCTTCTTAGATCCTTATGTTGTTTTCATATTCCCCAATTTCTCCAACTATGTTAAAACAGTCTGGCATGAAGCATCATTGATAGTTCCCACTCCATAGGTGGTGATTTTGAAGCTGAAGATAGAACAGAGTCTTTGCACACACACACAAAAGGCTCCGGATTCAGCCTGCATCTTCTTCTTCTGGACTGGGAAAGACTCTGTAGTCCCTGGAGAGCTGCCAGGTTATCAAGACACTTTTTTCTTTGAACTTTGTTTCAATGCATAAGTGTCGAGCCCTGTGGGCCCGACACTACGAGGGGCATACAGGGACTGGGAAAGAAGTTAAGGCATCCACCCACCCACACGGCTCTGCGCCCACCCAGACACGGGAGCGGCGGTCCCAACGACCAGCTGGGTGCCGGCCTCCAAAGGCACAGGACAGACAGCCGGTTGTGCCACGGGCCCCACATGCTCGGACTCGACCGCTACCTGCCTTGCAAGCCTCGGAGGAGTCCCAGCCATTTGTTGCTTCCCAGGGCTGGCAGCCGGCTGCTTTGCACCTCCGGGTACCGGCGCTCTGACAATCAGCTGCTCCAGGACTCTCCAACCATAGATGGGCCTGCCTCGGGAGGGTGCATGGCCAGTCAAGAGGGGTCCTGGTGGGACGGGTCTGTCTCCGATAGTGCCTGTACTCTGGTGAGGCCTTGTGACCAGTGGCCATTCTTGGGGACACTGGACAGGCTGGAGCTGGGCCTTGACAAAGGTCCATTGTGGGATGTGTGGGAGAGTGTGTCCGAGCTAAGTGGGACTGGTGGGGATGTAGTGGGGTACCGAGGGACCATTACACACTGGGCGTTTAGGGTTAGGACTGGGAGGGGGCTGGGGGATAACACGAGGTACTTACCTCATGGCAGATGGGTCACAGGGGAGCACGGGCGCGAGGATGCGTGAGGAAATGGAAAGAGGACGGGGTTTAATAAGCGCCAGCCGGATGCTGGCTTGGTTCGGGGAGGGTGGGATCGAGGCGTATACCGGCATAAACCGGGCGTTGGGGCATGTGGCTCCCAATGCTGACTTTGCATTTTCCTTGCAATTCGTGAATAAAGGAACCATCGTTGACCGTACCACGTCTCGTTGACTGTTTTCTCAACGAGGACGGTTTGATAGTAAGTCAGCATTACTGTAGTTTCGTTTCCCTACTGCTGTGTTCTGCTCTTGCTTACCGGCTGACCGATATGGCAGAGGGAATCCAGGGGGCTGTTCCGGCAGCTGAAGGAGGAGAGTTGGCCGGGGCCACAGCACCCCTTGATGTGGGGGAGCTAGCGGAGGCTCCGCCTGTTGTACGGCCCAAGGTCCGGGACCCCCACCCCATGGTCACTGGAGGTGGAGCCCAGGAGACAGGCGGGCAACCGAGTGGGGGGGAATGGTGGCTAAGCCCTGTTCTGGGGCAGACGGACGGCGGCCAGGAACAACCAACCAGGCCGAGGGGCCCGTTGTTTGAATGGAGGGAATGTCGTATCACAGACGAGGAGGGTGAGGAGTGGAGCTATTCTACAGCACCTGGTAGCTACACTCTGGACGTCTTGAGGGATAGGTTTGGAGAACCTCGACCATGGACCCCTGCTGAGCCTGAACAATGGCTGGTTTCAAATACTAGGCTAAACCATCAGGCAGTTTTGTTTAGATCTGGCTTAGCCATTGTGTGAACACGACCAGTATAGGTTTGAATTCAAATCCATAGCTTCAACCAGAGTGCAGAGTACATAGCTTCAACCAGAGGGCTGTATCAAAGCTGATCAAAGGCTGCCTGGCAATAAGGAACCAGAGGCTAAAAATGGGCAGAGGCAAAACTTTAAAATGCATAATAATTTACAATTATTGATTGATTGATTGATTGATTGATTTTCCAGAGTGCTGGGGCATTGCATGCTGTAGCCGAAATAGGATAAGCTAAGCCTGGTCATTTGTGTCTTAAGTGAGAACTCTGGGTTGATGTTTTTAATTATCCATCAGTTTGTTTTCTTGGCTGTCCATAGTATTCTCAGGAGCTTTCTCTAACATTGAAGTTCAAAATAATCACTATTCTTCCTACCTGGCTTCTTCACAATCCATCTTTTGCTTCCATAGTGAATACCATGGCTTGCATAATTCTAACCTTTGCAGATATAGATACATCATGGTATTTGAATATCTTTTCCAAGACCTTCATGGCTGTCTACCAGATACTAGTCTGCAGGATATTTATTGGGTGTTTATACCTTTACTGTTGATCCTAAAAGCCAGAAGCCAGGCACCAGGTCAGAAACCTGGAGACAGTGAGTTCTAGGTCAGTGGTGGCGAACCTCTGGCACACATGCCAGAGGTGGCACTCAGAGCCCTCTCTGTGGGCACGCACGCCACCGCCATCAGGCCACCACTGGCGCCCGGAGCAGGAACCCCACCCAGCCTTGTATCTGCACCCCGTGGCACGGTAGCAGCTGTTTTTGTGCCTTGCAGCACGGTGGCCCATTTTTGCACCCCCAGTTTTTGCATGCCAGAGGTGGCACTCTGAAGTGCCTCCCTGCCCCCCCCACCCGAGGGCACCACAATGCTGATGTGGCCCTGGCACTTTGCGATAAATAAGTGGGTTTTGGGTTGCGGTTTGGGCACTTGGTCTCTAAAAGGTTCACCATCACTGTTCTAGGTGGTTGATCTTGGGCCAATCACACTTTTTCAGCCCTCGTAAGCAGGCAATGGCAAACCACGTCTGAAAAATTTTGCCAAGAAAACCCTGCAGGAACTAGTTCGGGCAGTCCCCTGGAGTCAAAAACTGACTCAAAAAAAGTAATAAAATAAAATAAATTACAATTATTGCCTGAAATTAATTGCATTATTTAATAGTTCATTCCCTTCAACCCATACTGATCCCAGTCCCCATACATCGCAGTTAATTTCTAAATTTAAAACAAATTAAAAGCCACTTCTGAAAAACCTTGCCAAGAAAACTTCAGGGATTTGTTCAGGCTTTCTCCAAGAATCAGATACAATTGAATAGAAGAAAAAAGAGGATATGGCTGGCACAATTTAATCAACATTCATCACCATATTCTGAATTCACAGTATGAGATTAAGGGACCACCAATGAAGATTGGAATGGTGGTAAATTGGCACTTCAGCCAATAAAAAACATTGGAGGGAAAACAAAAAGAGACCATCATTCACATGTATTTTACTGTGGTCCTTTGAGCCAGCCTATTAAGAATGACTGCCAGATACTTTTCATGAGAAGTTTTATAGTTGCTTATGAAAGTTTATCAGAGCCAGTTTGATCTAGTGGTTAAGGCACCAGGCTAGAAAACAGGAAGCCGTGAGTTCAAGTCCTGCCTTAGTCATGAAAGCCAGCTGGGTGACTTTGGGCCAGTCATTCTCTCTCTCAGCTCAACCCACCTCACAGGGCTGTTGTTGTGGGGAAAATAGCAGGAAGAAGGTGTGTTGGATAATAAGGGCAGGAAATAAATAAATAAAGTCCAAATCCAAATCCAAATCCAAACATTTAATGGTTGAACATCCCATTTGGTGCAGCAAGTATTTTGAAGCAAGGACCAAATTTTGCTTGTGTTCTTAAGGAGCAACTTCATCCAATCATCAAAGGACAGAAGTGACCTTTTACTGTAATATAATAGCTTGGATAATTTTATAAAGAAACAATTTGAATAGCTTTCTTTGCGAGGGGGGAAAGAAAACCTTTCTCTTGCTGGAAACTAGAAAACAAAATGTTTGATTGAGGTCATCTTGACATCCATTAGTGTGATAAATGAAGTTGAATTCAAGGTTGTTCTATTATCAAGGTTCATTTTCGTGTGTTCAATTCTGGATTCCCCCCTCCCTCCATTTTTTAAACAACATTCCCTCAGACTCAAGGCTGATTATGGTAATTACACTTTCTACTCATAATAATACAAATGATTCAAAGAGTTATTCACAATGTTTCAATGTCAGCACTTAGATAAATGCCCATTCTTTCCTGAGGATTTTCATTTTTTTCCTTTTTTTTAATGCAGGTTAGTTAGTAGCTACAATAACAGTCTAGCTGTCAAAAAACTCTGGATTTACATGGTCAGTAACTCTCTTTGCAATTGTCTGGCAATTTGGATGGCAACTAGAACAACTGGGTTACTAGATAATTTATAACTATACCCTAATATAAGAAGAACAATTATATTGCGTGTTGTATAAAAAGGCCATTATTTAGCTCAATTTTTAAAAAATGTATTCTGAACAAAATGCCCATCCTTTCCAGGCCTTTTTTCTTCTTGGTTTCTAATTAGATGTCCTAGGAATATAGGAGGTATAAATTTTCAAGAGAAAATATACTTATGGAATTTTAATTTGCTTCTTGTATACCTTGCTCATAAAACTTCTTAATCTCTTTCCAAAGGTGTTTAATCAAAAAGAGAATACAGCATAGGAACACAATCACTTGATACCATTGAGGATATATCTAACAACGGTCTGACTGTAATGTCTACGTCTTACTCTCATAGTGGGAAGTGGAAGAAAAGATTCCAGGCAAGGATATTTTAGTGGCGTAAATTAAACTTAGCTCTCTGAACTGGTGTCAGTTCTGCCTCAGAACCTCATGTATAAAGAAAGAATTATAGTGACTGACTTCCTCAAGAATTTTAAAGCAGGTTTAATAAAACCATAGAACTGATATTTCCCCCCTCTTGTTTTTGTTATTCAGTAAATTGCCTTGTGTAAGGGGGGTATTTTGAATGATTTAGCAAAATGTTTGATATGAAGTAGCATGGGGTCCATTCATCCCAAAAGGGAAAGGGAAACAAGAATGGGCAGACTTTTTCAGTGTTGCATGAAGAGTCTAAGACAACTCGCTGCAGCCAACTTGCCAAGGCCAACTTGTAGTGGCCAACTCGCTGCAGCCAACCTGTCACAGCCAACCCGCCTTGGCCACCTCACCATGACACAGTTTGCTGCGGACAAGAGCTATGCTAATATCAAAGAAATGGTGGAATAGAGTCATTAAAGAAAGGATGAAAAAGGAGAAACAAAATGAAATGTGAATGCTAAAAATTAAAATAATTTTTAAAATATTTTAAATAATTAAATTGAATTGTTGAATTATCCCACAGCAAGTTGGCCCCTTCCATTGCATGAATGCTAGGCTAGATGTAGGGAGCTTCTATGTTGGCCTGTCCTCAACAAATCCTCTTTGCAGGCTGATCAGAAGCTCACTGGGGCTTAGATCCTGGCCCATGCCTCAGCTGAGGAGAGCTCTCCTTCTGGTTCTGAAACATTGTCTTATGAGAACCTGGAAGAGTGTAGATTAGTCAGGAGCCAGGAATGAAAGTATCTGTTTGATATAAAAATAGTACAGAGACGCCTAAAGTCATACTCCTCAACTGGAAAGCTGTATTTCCATGAGTTTGCAGATGAGCCTTGGTGGAGCATGGAGGGTTCACGTTCTTCAGTCTCCAGTTCTAGAATCCTGGTTGCTGTAAATAGGAATTTACCAACTATGCCAAGGTAAGGTTTGATTCTCACTTACTGTAAGCCCAACTATTGAACCTTAATGAATAAACCATGGTCAAATTATGGTTTGTATGATGTGTAAATTAAGCTTCTCAGTTAGGTGTTCAGCCAACAACCTAAAGGCTGTCTACTTGCATCAGGAAAAGCCCTCTCAAAGCTCATAAAAGAAACAGATGTGTTTTGTTTTCTTCACCCAGTCTTTGCCTTGAGATTGATGTCAGGACTTGCAATATATAAAGCATGTCCTCAGCCACTGAGTTATGGCACCCATGCCATGCCAGGAGAGCCACCCTGGCATCACTGAAATGATGGCATCTGCCTAACACAGATTGCTTTGTGGTCTTGTAGCCAACGTATTTTCAGTCTGTGGCAGCATGGCATCAATTAACTAGGTCCAAGGAAGTGAGTAAAATGGGAAGAGGGAGAATCAAATTGAGCAAGAGCCTTTCATTTTTATGTTCTCCTCTCTGAAAATGCCAGTTAGTAGGTAGAACCACCATAATTCACACATCCTTTCCTTTGTATGCTTTTACATAGTAGATGGATGGCATCTGAGAGGCTGAGGTATTGTAGCTCCTGATCAACAATGCAAACTTTGGCAGTTGCTATAAATATCCCACCAAATACTTGTAACTGCAAAATCCAAAGCATCCAAAGTAGCCAAAGGCTTGTAAGAAATTGATAGGTTGCTGCATTTTGAGACTGCATGGCTAAGAAATGCAAGATCCTGGGTGCTCTCTGAGCTTGCTTGTTTTCTTGCAGATGTTTCATTACCACATGGGGAAAATCCTTCCCTTCCCTTCCCTTCCCTTCCCTTCCCTTCCCTTCCCTTCCCTTCCCTTCCCTTCCCTTCCCTTCCCTTCCCTTGCCCCACTGTCTACCATCTTTGCCTCCATTTTCCTTGAAGGAACATTAATGAAAGAGACCTTGTCAGAAACAAATTCCGCACAACCCTCCAATTCTTGTTTTTGTACTTCACATCTATCTCTGATACATAACCAGTCTACCTCTCTGATTTTTTTTAAAAAAATATTGAAATTAACAAGCTTGCAGCCATCATCGAGAATTCTGCAGATTATATTAAACTGCCTCAAAGTTAACTGCAGCTTAGCAAAGGTTTGTTCAAAGGCTTGATAAAAGATAGGAAATGTGACATTTCACAGCATTAGTGATGAAGCCATAAATCAGTCCGACCTCCCCCCACCCTTTGTATTTTTGGCAAAGTCAACTGTTTTGCATAATCTATTTATCTCCAATCTATTCTACCTCATTAGGAATTTGTGTTGTACTCATCACCATGGTAGCCAAACATTCACAGTACTGAAAGCTTGCACAAGCATTGCTCTGCAAAGAAGAAGTTAATCCATAAAAGGAATGGCTACTGTTAATTCAGAAGATAAATAATGTGATAAATAAGATACTTTTAGCTGGAAACAACCAATTGGCAAAGTTTCTTCAAAGCAACAGTTTACCGGTATTTGGAATTTTTAGTGACAGGCCCTTTCCTTTGTGTTTCTTTTACATTCATGGAAATGCTTTTTATAACCAAACTATCTGAGAAGTTTGTTCCCTTTTCTTTCTTTCTTCTCTCTTTCAATTTCTTGGGTTGATATTTATCAAGGACAATAATCCACGCAAGTAGCCATGGTGGTGTCTTTGCAGTTTATGATACTGAAATTTGAAGCTGAGGATGTCCTTCCTCAGAGATGGATCTTGACCATTTTCCTTCAGCTAAGATTCCTGGGGAATAAGCCTCGTTTTATGTTAGAAAAGAATGTGGTGTATTATCAAAGTATTCCTAAGAATATAAAGTAACTTTTTAAAAATTAATTTTATTGCTTGTCTCTTGAGGAAGTAGAGAAGGTTCTTGGATCCATCCCTGCCATATTTCCATGTTAGGTCATTCCAAATAAACAAAGAAGCTATCATTGGGCCCAACAGATTTTTGCAAGTGTTGGCCAATGTCCAGCATTCCATTCTTAGCCAAACTTGTGGAAGCTTTTTATCAGCTTCATTTGTTAAACCAGGTGCTTTTCTGCCTGGAGGAGAAAAATCTGCATTTGGTTCATTTGCCAAAATGTTGGGGATGTGTTCTTTGAAGATAGTCTGGAAATTATAGATGGCCAAAGGATCCAGCTGCACAGATGGTACATGAGGCCTCCTTGAGGTTAATCATTCTCATCTTAAAACAACTTCCTTGGTGGATGGCTGCTTTCTACACTCAACTGAATGTGCTCATAATTGTGTGTGAAGGTTTACATGACGTAGGACAAGGCTACTTACTGCTTACTCACATACAGTCTGCCCTCCAGTGTTAGCTCATTTAATGGACTCTTCAGAGATGATTGAAAAAAACTAATCCAGCTTTTTCTGTGGATGGGCCCATAATTTGGAATAAATCATCACTGATATTGATGTAATTCTCCTCTCGTTATAAAGTAGTCTTTATTTTTTACTCTATTTAGGTTTTGTATTGGATACCTGTCTTATTGACTTTTTAAAATTGAGTTTGCCATACAGCAAGTATAAGTTATAAGTTCCTCAGAGCTATGAAGCATGTGACTAGGATATACACTTTATAAATAAATGAATAAAATATACAAGTAGAGAGGAGCCTATTTAGTCAGCCACAAGAAAAACAAGGAAGTGATAAATAGTGTTACAACTCAGAGGGTTTTATACTTTGCAGTTTGTAGTTCCATAGTCATGTGCTGCCATGGATGCTTCCGATCAACACGTTTCTTGGAAGAAGCAGAATATTTTCAGTTGTAACACTGGCTCTGTTGGATGCTCTAGTCCAAAACTTTGACCCTGGTTTGGCAGCCAAGCAGAACCCAATATGAGAGAAAATACGGATTTTTTACTGTCCACTTAGCATGTTGTATGGATCCAATTGCTGTATTTTGTAAAATAGAATTTAAGGCTTATTATGGGGGAATTCAGCCAACTGTAGCTTATTCAGTAAATTAGGGTTAAATAAGCCATGGTGTAAACTATGTATAAACCAAGCAAGAAGGAGAATAGCTACATTAATTAATCTTCTGGGAATTATGAACTCTTCCTGTTAGATAACATCATCAGGAGAGGCCCCTTTGAAGATGTTTTCACTGCCACAGAATCAACTTTTTTTTTCAAATAAAACGCTTTGTAAAACATTTTTAAAATCTGAGAAAGAAATAATTTTTTGAACCAGTGTTTCTTTTTTTCAATTGGAAAGTGAATGATAAAAAAATCCTCTTTGCAAAATAGCACATCTCTGACTAATATTTAACTATAGAATTTTATTCAAGTTTCTGTAATTTCAATATTAACATCATGCTCCTTTCTCTTTTTCAGCAATATAGGAGTATCATTATTCAAACAAGGTCTCTCCTTTTTTACAATCTCTCTCCTCTTTTCACCATTTCAAGCAATAGATTCATTATACTCTGCCTGTAATGTTAGAGTAATTTCCATGGCATCAGATTTTAATGATAGAAACACTGAGTGGATGGGTAAAAGAGGAAATGAGGAACAAAGCCTCCGTTCAAATAGGAATTGTTTGGTAATTAGCATTAACGGAAAAAAGAAATGCAGCACATTACAGTTAGGCAGTAACCAGGAAGCTAGCTTCTTTCTTTCTTTCTTTCTTTCTTTCTTTCTTTCTTTCTTTCTTTCTTTCTTTCTTTCTTTCTTTCTTTCTTTCTTTCTTTCTTTCTTCCTTCCTTCCTTCCTTCCTTCCTTCCTTCCTTCCTTTCTTTCTTTCCTTCTTTCTTTCTTTCTTTCTTTCTTTCTTTCTTTCTTTCTTTCTTTCTTTCTTTCTCTTTCTCTCTTTCTCCCTTCCTTCCTTCCTTCCTTCCTTCCTTCCTTCCTTCCTTCCTTCCTTCCTTCCCTCTTTCTTTCTTTCTTTCTTTCTTTCTTCCTTCCTTCCTTCCTTCCTTCCTTCCTTCCTTCCTTCCTTCCTTCCTTCCTTTCTTTCTTTCTTTCTTTCTTTCTTTCTTTCTTTCTTTCTTTCTTTCTTTCTTTCTTTCTTTCTTTCTCTTTCTCTCTTTCTCCCTTCCTTCCTTCCTTCCTTCCTTCCTTCCTTCCTTCCTTCCTTCCTTCCTTCCTTCCTTCCTTCCTTCCTTCCCTCTTTCTTTCTTTCTTTCTTTCTTTCTTTCTTTCTTTCTTTCTTTCTTTCTTTCTTTCTCTTCCTTCCTTCCTCTTTCTTCCTTCCTTCCTTCCTTCCTTCCTTCCTTCCTTCCTTCCTTCCTTCCTTCCTTCCTTCCTTCCTTCCTTCCCCTCTTTTCTTTTTTTTTCTTTTGACAAGGAAAGGGAATATTTCAGAAAAAAGAGAAAGAAAATACAAACAAATATCAGCCAACAGATTGGTGAACAACAGTCTGTTGGCAAACAAGAATCTACCATAAGTTAAGCTTGGCTACAGGGATTACAGTTATGATGCACATCATTTTGATTCACTTTCTCTCACAAATTGAAGCTGGTCTAATTAGGATAGGTGAGTTGAATTGCAAGGTAAAAGATTGCTAGGTGACATATTTTGAAATAAAAGCAGGGCTTATTGTTGTGTCAAATAAATTTTAATAGTTACTCAGAAAGAATCAATTATATGCAATTTCTGTGCCAATTACTGGGTCATAAACAGGATTAAATTAGCCTTAAAACAAAAAAGTAGGTCTTATGAATTATGTTGCTGGAACCAACAATATTGCTACTTTTACTCAGAGATAGCAACAGGTCAGAATAAAGCCACAGTTACATGATATAACCAGTAATTAGCGTTCTGCCTTTCCTAATTCTCTTGAACAACTGAAGGTGAATTGTCCACCACTTGAAAATCCCCTCCACATGCAACAAAAGGAATCTGTTCACTGATATGAATGAGAAGTATTTTTCAACATGCATTTACAAATTGACATCACTGCAATGACATCACATTGAAATGTTTATCCTATTGAAGTTGGCTGGAATTCACCTTTCCATGCATATGGAGATTCCAAATGGATGCAGCTTCAGCTGGATCAAGGCCGTATGCAATTGATGGACTAATCTTCAACTTAAATTCCTTGCCACACAAGAGATATAGTCCTGACTCACATATAATACATGGCTATGGTTTTTCATCAGAGAAATAATAACATGTACAGTACAAATGTGATTTTGTCTTGGGCTTAATAGTGGGGGACCCAAATTTTCAAGGCCAGTATGAATGTTTGGAACTTCCAAGAAGACAATAGGGTATTGTTTTTGTATAATGTTTGACATTGGGGAGTTTTCCTGTTTGCAGCACAGTGAAAACAGGGGATATGCCAACTTACCAGAATGGTCCTGTTTTCCTAATTACCTTATCTTGCTGCAGAAATTTCCAACCATGCTTACTTTCTGGATAGAAGGTTCCACTTCCAGAAAAATATTCTGCTGCAATCTCTGGTCATTTAGTTCCCAGATGAAAGATTATGTTTGAGGTAGGTGCCTTGCTTTGCAGCATGTCAGCTTCACATATGTTTAATTTAGAAGATTTTATAAAAATGTGTTGAAAGCCAGTGAGCATTGTGGGTCACCAGGGAGGTTTCCATGGATGCAATGGTGCCTGAGGGTGCCATTTTATAGGCCTCATGGACATTAACCAGCCAATGTGGTTTAGTATTATGTGTGAACTAGGCTATTAAGGTTCAAAAAACCATGATTAAAATACTCTGGCTTATCATTGGGTTCAAATAACTTTGTTGAATGGTAGGAGTTCAACACAAACCATTCCTAGATATTCATTTTAATTTAATTTAATTTTATTAGATGTATATACCGCCCTTTCCCGAAGGACTCAGGGCAGTTTACAGGGTATTTTAAAATCACACCAATACAAAATACAAAAGTTAAAAAACAATTAAAAAGATTAAATTATCCCTGAAAATAAAAAAACCCAGTTAAAAATTCTCAGCCTGGGCCGGAGAGCTCATTCATCCTTTCCCCCTTTTGAAGAAAAATGCCTCTCCTCAGCCTGCCCATCATAACAAGACAAATTAGTTTATGGAAAGGCCTTAGTACAATGGGAGTGCTATATACAGTCATGAATCATGCTTTATGTTCTTAGATTGGTGAACTGGTCTTGCTGGACTGTTCCTCTCAACCATCCAGAATGGTCAGTTTCATTTTTAGAAACAGGGAAGCGGTTGCCTCCAATGGCAAATGCTGGAACTTAACAGCAAGGAGTTGAAACAAAACTGCATGGCCTACTCTATCTCCTGCAACCACTAAACTAGTGTTTCTCAACCTTAGTGGCTGTAAGATGTGTGGACTTCAAGTCCCAGAATTCTCCAGCTAGTCTGCTGCCCCATCACAATTATAATGGAGATTCAACTGGTGGTCCCCCAAAAACCTTTCAGTATGGCATGGGAGGGGAATGTTTTTCAAGAAAGCACAATCATCTTCAGCTGGCTGTGCAAATAATATTACCATTATTTTAAAACCGATGCTGAATTAGAAGCATGTTTCCTTTGCCCAGCAGGCTAGAATTATTCTGGTTCAGTTAGGGTTTTGATTACAGTTGTAGATTTCCTCTTGCTCCCCTACCTCCATATGAACACCCAGGTGGAGACCATTTTGCCCTAGACCAAGAGTAGGCAACCTCGGCTCTTTTATGGACTTCAACTCCCAGAATTCCTGAGTCAGCATAGTTGACTCAGGAATTCTGGGAGTTGAAGTCCATGAGTCATAAAAGAGCCGAGGTTGCCTATCCCTGCCCTAGACAGACATCATGTAATAGGCCTCTTTCTTAGCAAGGGCTTACAATGCATTGAACTTGAGTTCCTTGTACCTTAATTTTAGCTTTTCCATACAGTTCCGTAGCATTATAAGCCCTTGCTAAGAAAGAGGCCTATTACATCATCCCAGAAAGCAGTTTAATATCTTCTACAGAGGAACTGAAATACCTGAGTTCAGAGACTTTCTAAAACAAGACTCCAGGAGAGAAGGGAAAGGAATCATAGTAATATTTATATAGCCATTGTTTATCTTTGCAATCCTTCCCTGACTCTTCAGGCTTTCCTGTGTGATTCTGCCAACAGATGTTTTGTACAAGCAAGGAAGTGCTTTGAAGGAGTATGAAATTAGGAATACCGTGTCCTTTCCTCCCTCAAACCAAAGAAATATATCTCCTGTCACTGACTCCTGTTCAAGAACCTGATCATTGTACATTTGTTCATTTTATGTAGGGGTAAGATTTACAGGATAAAGATGGTGGGGAAAGTAGCATGCAGATTAAAGCAACTGGATACTGCCAGATTTATATTCCATTTGGGATGATAATGAGCTGCTTAATATAGAGGTACAAGGCAGTAATAAACCATCGACTTTTGCAGATCTTTCTGTGAATCTGAATCATTATATGGTGACCAGGCTATCAATGATATGCAAGAACCTGTCCAGTTTTTTTTCTCTGCTCACCAGCTCCTAGGTAAAACAAGCTCAGCAATCCTGCCTTTTTCCCCCCACTGTCACAAGAGATTGTATAGGCAATAAAAGCAATAAATCTATTTCTGACTCCCAGGGAATGCATATATTGAATTGTGCTTTATTAATGGTTCATGGATCAGTAATCTCACTCTTCAGAAATATTCTTTTCAAATAGATAACAGTTTCTCTGGCATATAGATTGTGCTAATTTTTATAGAAAAACAGAAACCCTTTCAATCAACTTTAAAAATAATCTCTCTCTGCGTATGTGCGGTTCACGATAGCATTCAACATTTTTAAGGACTAAAGGATCATATCAAATTAGTTAGCCCAGATTGCACAGCTTGAAAGGTACAATTAAAGTTTGAACCCAGTGGTTCCAATAATCTTAAAATTGCTCTGTCAGAAAGATTATTACACAAATACCCTACTAAACAAATCAGTTACATTTGGCAGGTGTGCATACGGGTGCAGCTTTCAGCCATGAAACAAAACAATTCTTGCAGTCAAGTAGTACAAATAGCACTTATCAAAATAAGCTACTCGGACTTGAATAAGCTGCTTAATTTCCTCAATTTAGTCAATTTTAAACTCTAGAATCTATTTCTCACAGATAGGAAAGAAAAGGAGAAATGCTGTGGGTGAGCCCTGAATGTCTATTGTAACAGTGTTGAAGGGAATGTGAAACCCAGGGAAGATCTGGAAAAGGTTTACGAAAAAAGGCAAACAATGATTGTAAGAACTAGTATACCCCAATGAGAGAGAGAAAAGAGGGGGGGGAGGAGGAAAAAGAGACTAACTCTAAGGAAGGCAATTGTTCTAGACCACTGTTTCTCATCTTTAGCAGCTTTATGAAATGTGGAGTCCAAGCCAGCATGGAATTGTGGGAGTTGAAAGCTACACATTTAAAATTACTGAGATTGTGAAATACTTTTCTAGACCAGAGAATACGTTGTAGGCCCTCTTACAAAATGATCAACAAGGTAGTCATAAAACAGGTTATCAGAAAACAAACTTCCAAAGTTCGTTCTGACTTTATTTGTGTCTAGTTCTCCAAGGTTCTTTTTCTCATGATATCTTTGTTTTGTTTCTTTTTTTTCTCCCAAACCAAATTCAAGATTGCTGTTATCTTTCATTTTTACTTTTTTTACGAATGCGTAAGGCATCTTTACAAGACGATATGTTTGATAAAAAAGCTGTTGTTAAAAGATGCTTTACAGAATGCCAGTTTCTTGTTTTGCTTTTTTTAAAAAAAATAAAAATAAACTATGTAAAATTATATCAGGTGACTCAGGAAGCCTGGCAGCCATCAAAGGGTGTTTTTCTTAGCTGGTTCCCCTTAACTCTGGGCTAGTTAGATCTGAATTGCTTTTTGTTCCAAAGGAAAAATGTAGAATGGTTGTGTCAAGTGGTAGAGAAGCTGGTTTTGTCCAAATATTAGAAAGATATCCTAATGTATTTATTTTTTTATTTTATTTTATTATTATATTTCATTTTTATCTGTTGGATTTAACAATCTAACAAATCACATTTCTTCCAGGATCTAAAGAATCTGGATTATTGTCACGGATGCATTAGTGCTGTTATGCCTTGAAGTTCCTACTCACACCCATAAATTGGACACAAAATCTCCAAGATCCCTTCTGGAATGATAATTGTTCTAAAGGATACCCCATATATTTTGAAGCTTTGTTGTATCATAGCTGATAACCTTGGCAAATACTGAAATGGATGCACTAATGCTGTTGAGCATCACTTTGCTACTTCTGCTGTGAATTTCTTTATCCTGTTACTTCTGTATTTTATTTTCCAACTGGCGCTCCAAGCTCTGTATCTTTTTAGTAAACTCAGTTCTCAATACGTTTGTCTTTTTCTTTGGTTTAGTTCTTGTTCCTTAGAAATAATCATGCAGTGGAAGATGGGAATGTAATAATCTTCTTCAAGTACATGAAAGGATATCACACAGAAGAATCATCACAGTAGAGACTATGGAAATACAACTTTAAGCTATAGTGGAATCAAATAGGGTTTCCACTGTATATCTTCAAGAAGATTGAGCACCTGTCTCCCTGGAATATTTAAATCTGAAATGGGCACATTTCTGGCAGAATATTTAAATTTGAAATCCCGCATTGAGCAGCAGCTGGGCACATTTTTTTAAAAAAAATTGTCTTCCAACTCTATACTTCTGAAAGAAACCACACTCACTTAAATGCTACTCATGGACCTTGTAATTTCTTATGAAAATGAAACTCACATAACAGTGGAAAAGTTTTAAAGTCAAGTCCATGTCTATTCCTCCAATTATCCTTGGAATTTAAAGCAGCTAGTGGAGAATGACTCTTGAATATTTGATGATGATGAATTTTTTAAAATTTTTTATTTTAATTCCATTTATATCCCGCTCTTCTCCGAAGACTCAGGGCGGCTTACAAGCTTAGCAGTAGCCTTCATTCTATGTATATGCCTGCTTATTAGGGCTTTCATACACCCCCCAAGCGGCATTATTACAAAGTCAGCTTAATTGCCCCCAACAATCTGGGTCCTCATTTTACCTACCTGGGAAGGATGGAAGGCTGAGTCAACCTTGAGCCTGGTGGGACTCGAACCTGCACTAATTGCAGGCAGCTGGTGTTACTTAAGGAGGCATTAGCCCACTGCTCCACCAAGGCTCTTTTGACTAAATGTTGACTAAACCTGCCTGGAGATCTATAGTTGTTATATGGTTACAAGTATCTTCAAATTATAGCAGAGCTACTTACTAGAGTTTGAGCTGCCTACTTTGGGACCATCCCATGGTGGTAATTCTTTCTGGAAATACTTAAGCATTTCCAAAATCTCAGCTGATGGTTTTTTCCTATAGTCAGCTTTCCAATATGTGCAGGTAGTCCCTCAACTTAGAACAGTTCATTTAGTGACTGTTTGAAGTTACAATGGCACTGAAAACAATGACTTATGACTGTTTTTCACACTTATGATCTTTGCAACATACCCATAGTCACGTGATCAAAATCCGGACACTTGGCAATGACTCATATTTTTGGCCGTTGCAGTGTCCTGGGGTTATGTGATCCCCTTTTGTGACCTTCTGACAAGCAAAATCAATGGGGAAGCCAGATTCACTTAATTCACTAATTCAGCAACTCCAATGATTCACTTAACCACTGTAACCATTTTACAACGTCGTAAAATGAGGCAAAACTCACTTAACAAATGTCTCAGTGACAGAAATTTTGGGTTCAAATGTGGTCATAAGTTGAAGACTACCTCTAACCATGTCCCATTCTCACACCAGTATATCACAGCTTAGACACCTAGTCTCTTTCTGAGGGTAGAATGGCTTTATTCCTAGGCACTGAGGTATATGAGGATTTATATGATGATGGGGGGAAAAGTAAAATATTAGAAGAAACATTTCTGAATGCCGAACAAAAATGAATGTCTGAAGGAATCTATCAATACTTTATGCCGAGGCAAGAGATGCACAGAAGACTTGTTTTTATTGAGAGCTCTCTTTCTTTCCAAGAAAACTGTTTGTGCAGAATCTCCTGAGAAGCTTCATTTTTTATTCATATATCCATATATATGAGTGCTGGTAATCTGAACTCCTCCAAACAATCACCTGTAAATTATCATCTTCTCAGCAGCAATATATACCCACAAATCATCCCAGGGCAGTGAAATTATATGTGAAATGGTGTATTTATATCACCCGAGATGTGGGAAGAAATTTGCACAGTTTTATAAGAAAGAAAAGGTCTTATTAACATGTAGAGCTAATTGGATAATAAAAAGAGAAAAAGTCCTTAGAAAGACCTGGGATGACTGGAGAGTTAATCTATTGAACTTTTGAGCAGAGGAATTTACAGGACCAGTGACACTCCCTTCTCGGCTGTTCACAATGTGGATTTATGAACTGTACAATGCTGCAAAAAGAAAAAAAACCCACCGAAACCTTTCTTATTACCATTTATCTCACTCTCTCACCTTTTCTCTCTGAAAAACCTGAAACATTGCTACATGCTTTAGACCAGCTTACCTGCACTAAAAACCATTCGTTTTGGAGATTTATTCTGAAACCATTAGAAGAGAAGAAACAGGATGTCTTTTGCTTCACATTGTTTTCATTCTTTGCCAAGTTGCCTTGAAACTGAATCCCCCTTCTGACCCCCTGCAAGGGTTTTTGAACACCAGGGAAATAGTTTCTTTATTGCTGATGTCAGTTAATCATCACATGACTGTACTTTGAAGAGCATGAAGTTTCCAACACTTTTCAAAGATAGACACAAGCACATTACATGGTAGCCATCAAGCATAAACGACATCAATCTTTTTCTGGGCTATTTCGCCCTCCCCCCCCTAAAAACAGAGTTTCTGATTTGCTATTCAAAGTGATGGAAGAGACCTTTTGTGAAACCAATGCTGTTTGGAAACAGAGCAGGATTTACAATCAGCTCCGAGTTGCAAATCCAATCTTTCCCCAAACTTTATAGGAGACTGTAACCTTGTTCCTCATCCAGAGGATGAAGAGCACTTCCATATTACCTGGTATTTATTAGTCTTTCTGTCTAGATTATAGCTGGAGTCCAAATAATATGCCATAATGTTCACAGTTACATCTGTTTTACATTAAGAAATTAAAGAAAGTTGACCTTTCTTTCTAAATGACCTTTCGTGGAGAAGATTGCTTTCAACAGATAATTCACAGTATGGAAATCAAAAGAGAATCTTGTATGGCCCATAATGATAACAATTCAAGGTATTATGGAATCATCTTTTCCTTAATAATGGTTTTATTATATAATTTATTTCTAGTATTTTAATAACACTGACTTTAGAACAATTAGTTTGGAGAAAAAAAGGAAGGCAAAGTAATTTTCAGTAACTAATATTTTTAATAGGTTAACTGTTCATGAGGCTGTATCCTCCAGCTGTTACAACTATTTTAACTGTATATGAGGTTATAATGAGTAAAATGACTCCACTGCTACTTAGAACTTGTTGACCTTTTACTCAGGGATATTTTCTCAACACAAGCCTGGGAAAAATTGTATTTGTTCATTCAAATATTTCCTTTTGGATTTTCTAACCAGCTGGAGACCAGCTATCAAATAGTTCTTTTCAGGTATTGAGTAACTTTATGGATATTTTCCTTCAATATAATTTATAAAGACTATTGCAGTCAATTGTAAAGATACACAACTGATAACAATAATAGTCTTTGTTCTAGCCATCCTAAAATCATCTTGACTTGATCATCTTTTCAAAGATCGAAATGAAAATTTTTCACCAAGATTTTGGCTAATTCATTGTGACAGCATAAGGCTTTGTCATATACTTTGTATTATTATAGTGTGATTGTGTCACACCAATCTTATACTTTCTCTGACCACCATTTTTCTGGGGGCTGTTCCAAGTACTGCTATTAACTAGTGAAAGTTCCTCAAAGCTTGAGCAACCATAACTGAATCAATTCTTATATTATTCATTCTTGAGCCTTATAATAAGAGAGATTCCTCTGAGTGCTGAAGAATGGTCTTTTCAGTAATAGGGCCCTCATGATGAAATGTTTTCCCCAGAAAAAGGAACACTTACCACCAATTTCTCCTCCCAACCCCCAAAATTAGTCAAACCCAAGTTTGGTCTCTCAGATTGGTTAACTGTATATTTCTCCTGGATTCTTTAAAAAAAAGTGTTGTGATGCCTCTATTGTTTTTAGTAATATTATGTCATATTATATATTTCTTTAGGGTTGATTTTTACAGACTTGGGAGTTTATTTGTGGTTTTAATTGTATGTTGCTTTGAGAATTAATAATTGCAAACAACTAGTACAGCTTATATAAAATGGGCAACATTATCTTGGGTATCATATTCATTCAAACGGTCTGGAAACACAAAACATGATTAACTTGGGATCCTTTCATAAGACCTGGGATCCTTGACCCTTGTGGCATTCACTTGCATTTTGAAAAGAAGATTCCTTATCTTGCAATAGTCTCAGGGCAAGGTCCTAGAAACAAAGCACTTGACTCTTTCTAGCAGTTGATGGACTAAAGGTTGATAGGCACCTTTAAGAACCTGCTTATGGTCTTCTTGAAAATGGATTTGTAGTCACCTCCAGAAGGATCACTGTCCATTATAAAGTAGGAACTAGACCCCCCCCCCTTTATGCTCTCTGTGTGTGCCTTTGAATAACATTGCATTGTATTTGTATAGGACATTCTCTCATTCTCTCTCTCTGATTGACTTCAGAATAAGGAGTTAACAATCAGTGCAGGAAGTGAGATTTCTTCAGTAAAAGTTATTTGGTCTTCTTGTCTTTCCCTGAATGGTTGGAAAACAGTTATTAGCTTTGGTACTCTATAATCTTTTTTTATTAAAGTAAGAGATGGTTTGAAAGTTGTTATAAGTCTATCCTGCCCTTTAGGGTTTTGTTTTGTTTTGAGATTTTGTGTGTGTGTGTAAATTATTATTGGTGCTGTATTATTAGACAAAACATCAGCTGCTTCGGTTTAATTTCCCTTGACTGTCTGCCCCTTTCCACAAATAAATAAATAAAAACCAAGGATCAGCAGGTCAAGTTTACTGTTGATAACTTTCATTTTTATAAAACCTAGTCAACAAGAACCATAAGGGATCAACGGTTATGTGGCAAATCAAGTCAATGAAATTGGGTGCCTTCTCAAAATGAGAACTGAAGGAATGGCTGTCAGTTAACTGCTTGTAGTGAGAGACAAAATGAGAATCCCTATGGACCTGCTTCCATTTTTTTTTGGCAGCAATCATTTTGTAATTTATTAACCTTCAAGCTCAAGAAAGGCCAAACACTTTTGCACAAAATTTCCCTCACCTGTTTTTATTTATATGCTTTGCTGCCTGAAAAACATGAACCCCAGCATTGTCCTTGGTGTGCCCAAAAGCAAAAAAAGGACATGTGCAATTAAGTCTTTCCAAGTCAGGGGAATCCTGTTGAGTTAAAAGAATGTCGAATGTGAAATAGTAGACTGAATATCTATTATTTAATCTAGCTTCAGCTATTCATTCAGGCACGCTGAAATTTAATTAAGAGAAAGGCTGTGTGTCCTAGTTCCATCGTCGTCATCCTCAGGGGACTGAAAGGTAATAAAACCCCATTAAGTTACCATTTCAGCCTTTCCCTCAAAATGCTGGGTTTAGATATATTTGAGCAAAAGAAGATGGGAGACAGCAGACTTTATAAGGTTATCCCCCCCATCCACCAAAGCTTATATAGAAAAGGCTTTTAAAAAAGATGAAGAATGGGCAAAAATGGGACTCGGCACATTGAAAGTTGTAAACATGATAGATGTCACTTTGATGAAGCTTATCTTATGTGGTTATCCCTGTACAAGTTGTGAGTTCATGATCAAAACGCAATCACATTTATATATATATTTTGCATTTGCAGTGTGCTGTATGTAGGAAAGAATGGACATGATGTAGGATAATTCCTACATCTTTCAATCTGACCAATCATTTTTCTGGTGAGTACCATCTTGGTGAGATGGGAGAAAGATGACAGCATCAAATATAAAACAAGGAATATCAGGAAGTAAAAGAGTGGCCTCACTCAGGCCCTTCTCTCTCTTTGCTTCATGTGTTTTTGCTGCTGGTGAACAACTCATCATCCCTAAGGAAAAAACGAACTTCAGGGGTAAAAGGTTTATCATTTATCAGTTACACAAGCATACATTAGAGATAGTGCAAGTCTTTTATCTAAACCTAATGCTCCACATTCCTGCTTTCTTCTTGTGCACGTGTCTTTTTCCCTCCATAAATTTCTGCTATTGTCACAGTCTGCTTTCCACCATTTTTTCCCCAGACTAAAGCAGATATGCTGGGTGTGCATTGTCTCGGAATGTGTTGGTTTTTAGGAAGTCCTTCAGTCCAAATAAATGTTCCCTCAAATATTGTCATAGATCTTACAGAACTACCAGTATGCCTTAATTTAAACCCCAAAGTCCAGAATTCCCGTGAGATTCCAGATGTGGCAAAACCAAACAGGTGCCATAACTTACTAAAGAGGAGGCAATGAAACACTCACAAATGACAAACAATCAGCATTTTACCTGAAAAGGAAAATGTCCCATAGACACCGGAACCTATCTATAACTCTGCATTGATTGATCCAGAATACTTATTATCCAGCAGACTGCTCTGAGTGTATATGAAGGGAGAAGTCAAAACTGTACTCAAAGTTTCTAATAACTCCTTTACATGCTCAAAATCCCATTTTGTGTCTGCCTTTGAACAGGCATAGATACCTGTTCTTTGTGGTTTTGCCACATGCAGATTCCATTTAATAAACCTACAAAGATTTAGATGTATGCCCTCAAATCCTATTGAGGCTTACAACTTGAACAACCTATAAGGATTGCATTTATAGCCCCAATCTGCCGCTTGATTTGATCATTTTTGTGACATTCAGTGTAGACTTATCCATTTCAATCTGTAAACAGGCATTGGCTGGGTAGGAAAACTTACTCTTTCATCAGGTGGAAGAATGCGAAGGCTAGAAGATGGCTGTTCAGCAGGTGGAAGCCCTTAGAGCTGATTTCTTCCTGCACTGTCTGAAAGCATCAGGCGTGAAAGAGCTGAACGTCAGAAAGAGCCATACTGTTGGTGCCCCTCTCATGAAAATATGGCTCCATTAACTGTAACTCTCTCCCAGTTTGCTTCTGTTCTGTGGGCACACAACCCAAGACATGGAAGCACATTTTTCATGCAAATTCTGCTTCTTCAAAATGTATAATTATGCTTCTGCATGAATATCTTTTGTCCCTTGTTCTTTGATGTCACATTCAGAACAGTCATAATGTAATATATAGAAAGTGCTTTGCATCCACTGACCTTTGTTAAATAATTCCTGTTAATATGCTAAATTAAAAATATCTGCATCTTTTGGAAGAGCTGCACATACAGTCTCTGTTTGGAAATGTGTTTTACGTATAAAGCGGTCTGAATAACTAGCTGCTAAAACCAGCTTTCCCCCTCCTATTTTGTACAGCCAAGGGCTAACAGCCAGCCAACTTTATTGTCCTTGAAATGTCATGATTTTGAGCATGCACAGAATTCTTAACTGCCCAAATTACTGCAAAGCAATCCCTTTTATTATACAGCAACAATGTGATGCCTGGCTCAAAGATTTACCAGTTAAGAAGATTAAGTATTTTTGTTTTCCTGTTTTATTAAAGTGCCAAGCCTTGCATTTTCGGTTGGTGAAGGTTGGTGGGGTATTTTTGGCATCTTCTAAAGAATAAAATGTCTTGTGAAATATTCTCTCAAAGCAAAGAAGTTTTCTTAGAGGAGCTCAGAGATGTGGGATTTTTCAATCATCTCTCCTTTTGTCAGAAGCTGAGACCCTGTTTTCTTTAATAGGTTTCCAAATATTATTTCTTTGTACTGACAGCAGACCCGTATGCACACAATCTTTCATAGATAAAAGTTGTTCTGTTTTTCTGCCATTAATTAATTAATTAATATTCCCCCCTGTTTTTTGTGAGTAGTTATTGGTGAGTCCAAGTTGGACCTTGTACAGGCAAGTGGCAAGAAGCCTTCTCCACAGAATTTTGCCAAGAAGGTTAAATTCTGTTGCTGGGTGTCCATTCTATCCATCAGACCAGGCTGCTTCAGAAGCAAGCAAAATCCCAGTGCCAAATTCATGGCGTATTGTCGTAAAGCGAAGGAGCAGAAAGACTACTAAATGCTAAATACTCACAAAACTTCCCCAAACAGCGACGGTACCATTCTGAATAAATGACAACCTGGGAAAGGAAAAGGGTGTGTTAGGAGTTTGAGGCAATTTTTGCCCCCTTGCACAACAGCTTAGTAATTTTTTCAGGAAAGCACCATTCAAATACACTGTCTGTGGGCTGCTCTAAATAAATAAGCTCATTTTATTTCATTTAAAAAAACTTTATTGTGAAGATGTTGTTAACTGAAGGAGAAGTCTGGATTAGATAGGCTACATCCTATCATGTTTTATTTCTGAGGTAACGTCATTTTTGTCTATTCTGAATCTTTGAGGTTCCATCTTCTGTGAGTGGATGATGAAATTTTCAGGGCTGACTTGAGACACTTTGCTGCCTGAGGAAGTGATTGTACAGTCTAGTTCCAGTCTGTATTGGTGTTTATCAATGTTCCATATTGGTGTCAATTTGTGATTTTAACAAAACTTAACATTTGCATTGTACATTTCTTTGTCATAAAAATGCTTATATGAAAAGATGTTAAGTTGCAGACCTTCCCTATATTTTAATTCACTGTAGCTGCAATAAATTATGACTTAATCCAAGTCCCTCAAATACAAGCACACACTTCGATGCATTATTTTACCAGCAAACTATATCTCAATTTTTGTGGGAGGAATGGAAAACCAAGCTAATTCTATTTTCATCCACACACTGAAAAAAAAACAAGTTGATTTGCTTAAAAATGCAGAACTCGCAAGCCTGAGGTGAAAAGAGGACTTGGAAGCCCTCATCCTCCCAATCAAATATTTTAGAACAATTCTAGTTATTTCAATACTTGAGTGGAAAATTACCCTGCTATAAAAATGATAAATTCAGTACATTGAATCAGTTGCTGACCTTTTATGATGCTCTAAATCAGTCACTTTCTGTAATCCTTTAAAATATTTGTGTTGTTTCAAATAAATGGATTAGAGGCTGAAATCCCAGAATAATCTTGTTTATAGTGGTGGATCATGTAGGACTCACAGGTGTCAAACTCGTCACGTCATGTGACGTGTCGCAATGTACCGCAACTCTTTTTGTATTGCTGGCAATGGGATGGAGGTGGCTTTGGTATGCCCCTGGGCTGACAGTTTGACACCCCTGTCTAAGGTTGTAGCTTAGGTAAGAGCTGAGTGAGCTGCATATAAGTCAAGGAACTTGATGAAAAGATGTTAAGTTGCAGACCTTCCCTATATTTTAATTCACTGTAGCTGCAAGAAATTATGACTTAATCCAAGTCCCTCACATCTCACACTTCTTTCTACTTAGCCTCTGGAGAGATGTTAGACTACGAGTAGGAAGGCTCAGGCTATCTTTTCCCCTTAGATACCGAAGGATTTTTTCGGTAAGTCTCAGACCCAGATCTTCTGTTTAAGCCCAACATACTTACATAACATTCTTGGGAATGCGATGCACTTTAACGTGAATATGATAGTGGAAAACATGGTAGAGAATCTGAAATGAAGGGAAGAACTCAAAGACAGAGCACATTCTTTTCAGTCATATAGGAAAACTCAGATTTAATTCCTGGCATCTCAGATACGTCTGGTAACAGATGATATGACATGAAAGTCTATGTCCAAGTACAAATGGAAATACTTGCTTGATGGGAGCCAGTTTCCTGCATTCTGAAACTGAGGCACGTTTAAGGCAATGAAAAGAATCAAATCTTAGAGTGGAATGGCAATTTGTAGTGTCATTCAGAAGAGGAAATTACTAAATATACTGATTACATATAAACAAAATGAAATTGAATATGGTGCCTTATGCTGACTCTTTTGCTGGCCAGGATAAAAGTGGGTAAATTCTACATAAAAACTATACTTTGAGGAATGTGGTCTTTGCTTGTCCTGAAAAAATATTGTGTACCCCGTGGTTAGACTTGGCACTAACATCCTAGTTTAGTAGTCAATCTGCTTCTTTCCAGAACTTTTGGACAAAAATTATTTAATTTACTATTTAAATAGTAATACCGTTCGCTAAAACTATGATTCTACTGTAGCTGTGCATATAAATGGTTCAAGTTCAACCCCCAAATAAAATGGGTAGATGTCTCTTAATCATAAAATGTTGTTATTTGTTAAATTCTTTCTTAATTTTTGATTGTTTCATATTATTCTTAAACTTTTTTATTATGCTGTAAGTCCCACCCCCAGAATTGCCATAACAGTGAGATGGGTGGTGTATAAGTTTAAAAAAAATAAATAACAGAATAACAGAATTGGAAGGGGCCTTGGTGGTCTTCTAGTTTAACCCCTTGCTCAGGCAGGTGACTCTATACCATTTTGGACAAATGGCTGTCCAATCTCTTCTTGAAAATTTCTTCTTGAAAACATCCAGTGATGAAGCATGTGCTGCCACCATGTGGCTGTTTTGGAGAAATTACAATGTGGGCAGTCAGACCCTCCTACCCTATGATGTATTTCCTCTTCCCTCCCCTTTCTGGGATGGACTTCCTCCTCCTTTTTCCCTGGAGATTCTCATTCTCCATTAACCAGCAAACATGTGATAACAGCAGACATGGGCTCCAGATCCACGTGCAGATGCTGTGAGTTATTACCAACTTCTGACCTTGAAATACTGAACAATATCTCCTAACTCACCTTACTTGATGTATTCTACTCTACATGCAAATAAAGGTATTTCTGGATGATCTAAGTATTTCATGAGTTCAGTTATCTGGAGAGGGTGGTTAATAGTGATGGCATCTGCCTATATAGACCACAGGAGTCTTTAAAGGATTAATTAAAGTACAATGGCTTGGATCCAGAATAGTCAAAAAATTGTAATACTCAAGCTGATTGTATTGTGAATAATCTCCTTGTGGTCTTATCAAGTGATTGTCAACCAGTCTTGTTCTGACTGAGTTCTGTTCCAATATGGTGCAGCGATTTAGATGTTAAAAGGTGACTTGGGAGATTAATCCTCTAGTTCATCTTTCACCACCACAAAACGTCCTTGGATAACATTCTTGGCCAGTTATTCTTTTTAAGCCCAGTTTACCTGACAGGATTGTTCTTGATTTCATACTGAATTTACATAAAAGCATATACCAAATAAAAATACTACTATAAATACTGCTATTAATGGTCCAGTGAAATGACTCAGTATAAAACAATTTTCTTTGTTCCCATCATTTCACAGATATCAGTTGTGCCTAATCTATCACTTATCTAATATAGTAAAAGTAAAGGTAAAGGTTCCCCCACACATGCGTGCTAGTCGTTTCCAACTCTAGGGGCCGGTGCTCATCTCCGTTTCAAAGCCGAAGAGCCAGCGCTTGTCCGAGGACGTCTCCGTGGTCATGTGGCCGGCATGACTAGACGCCAAAGGCGCACGGAACGCTGTTACCTTCCCACCGTAGTGGTCCCTATTTTTCTACTTGCATTTTTACGTGCTTTCGAACTGCTAGGTTGGTAGAAGCTGGGACGAGTAACAGGCGCTCACTCTGTTATGCGGCACTCGGGATTCGACCTGCCAAACTGCCGACCTTCTGATTGACAAGCTCAGCGTCCTAACCCACTGAGCCACTGCGTCCCTGTTCTTATCTAATATAGAGATGCATTATTATTGTATAAGGATTCATCTGTTTCTATATTCTATCTTAAGTGATGAAAAAATGAAAATATTCAGAAATCTTCCAAGACCATGCAAATTAAGAGAGCTGTATTAAACTGCAATACGTAATATTTCCAATGTCTATGTTGAGTATTTATATCCTTGTCAAACTTGACTGCACATTCCTGCATTGGCCAGTGGTCCTTGCAGATAAAATCAATCTTTTCCTCCTTCAAATTAAGTTAGCTTTGAAATAGAATTCAAACATAATTATGATCTTAAGCATATGTTCTTAACTGTCTTCACACAATACTTCAGAGCTTAAATCTGAAATCTAGCATGCTGATTTTTAGGGAGTGGGAGGAGGGGAAGTCTGGTCTAAATATTCTTTGTAAAACCTATTCAATCTAAAGATAGAAACATAAGCATTAAATGGAACATTACCTAGGAAAATCTCATTGTGAAAGTCAAAATGAGAGTATAGAAAGAAGTCACTTGCAGCATCGTGCAATTACTGATTCCTTCTACAATTTCATTGCGTGTATTTGTTAAAATATACGGTATTATGAGGCAAATTACCAAAGACACAGGAGTAACAATTACATTACAATGTGTGCTACAGAGGGAAGCCATTTCAGTAGTAGTAGTAGGGTAAAACCAAACCAATTTGATGACAAATTAAGTTGTAGGATTGTCAAAAATGAGGGAAACAAAAGAAATTAAATACAAAACACCTTCCTCTAACATCAATTAAATTACAGTGCCTCAGGGATTCATGTCAGACTCTGAATGCCAATTTGGAAGGATGTGTTTTGTTAAATAATATACTTGTTGAAAAGGAAGTAAAAAATCTGGTTATAATAGGACATCTATTGCTCTATCAGTATTATATTTATTTATGTATTATAAAACTAATCAAGCTTTAACCTACATCACAGGTAACTGGAGATGATGCCCCAATCATATTGTCATCTTGGTTGATCCAAGAGATGAAACAGCAACTCTCTGTGTCCTAGCAATTGAGTTCTTTCCCCCCTCTGCTGAGATTCAGTAGATAATCATTTATATTCCCATCTCCTATTTGTTTTGATATCTTATATTTACCTTCTTCAGCTGAGGCCAAGAAAAAGAAAAGAAAAGAAAAAGGGAAAAAAAAAGAAAAGAAAAAGGAAAAAAAAGAAAAACGCAACCAAATAGAAGTAATCTAATTTAGGATGTTATGTGGTCCTATTTGTCTTCTCGTTTTAATTCATTTAAATATTTTCCTGACCTAGATGTGCAGGGAGGAAACTAATCTTCCCCTATTGCTTTTGTAAAAAGAAAATTTGTATGCTGTGAATCCATGGAATCATTTATGTAATCATTGTGGGAGTTGGCTGTACATAATGATGACTATCTTGGAATCTGAATGAGCTTCCAGAACAATTTTGTGAAGATACTGAACAGCATGGAGGACGAGAAGGAGTCTTGCACCTTATAAGGGTCTTACTCTTGAAGAAATAAATATTTCTGTTCCATATTCTTCTTTTCAAAAGTAAGTGGTGTTATATAGGAACTATTTAGCAGAACTATTTAGCAAACATGCTAAAAATGTTTGACACTTCACTGTTATATTATTATGTTGTTCTCATATAATCAATCCCCTTAAGAACTCTGATTATGATGCAGTTTGAAAGCACCATAAATTCATACATATTTATTCAGAGTCTACTTACAGCCATAGTAAGAGGAGTTTTTTTTTCTAGGCCTAGTGCTACCTTAGTGTATAGGATTTGATTGGCATAAAGATAACCACAATCTCCTTTCACAAATAAGAATCAAAATTTGGAAATGTGTTTTATTGTACATGCTTTCCGCCTCATAACTGAGTGGGCCAGGAAGAAATGATTTCTAGATCAGAAGAAAGGTTTGCAGTTATGAATCTCATTATACTTAGGTCTAAAAGTAACAAATTTTTATGAGTTTAAAGTGTTTTCTGTTCTTTGGAAGTGAAATGAATATCTGATACCTATCAGAAGAAATTTGATAGAAACGTGGTAATATTGACTCTAAGACAAATTGGCGTAGAAGTAGCTGATGCTTTTCTGTCCTACAGTGCTATAATCTATTGTGCAGCATCAGTGCTGTGATTTTGCATTAAAGCCTGTTTTGCCTGGATTTTTTTTTGCTATGTAAAATAAAAAACTGTTGGAAAAATTCAATTCCAGTATAAAACACTTGGCATTCTGCATGTAGGATCTGTCATGTACTTATTGCATTGGCCAGGTAAGCTGCCAACAGACAGTTTGGAAGGTTTTTTTTATTATTTTGCTTGTGGGTGGGGAGAAGATTAATTGTTTCAGAGAATGTGATTGTCCTTAACTTGCATTATGAAGACAAGATGCAATTGGCCTGGCTGGTTTAGTTCAATTTGGTGCAGAAGGCACAGATGTGTCATTCAGGATCCTGTCCAGACTATATTTCATAAACTGCTGTCCTCAGGATTAAACTGGATGTTTTTGTTTGCTGCGGAGCCATTAAATCTAGTCAATATCATAAAGTGCTTGTGAGAAAATGTTGGGTGGTCAACTGTCCAGGTGTGGAGCAGTTTATTTAAGTCTAGAAATTGATAGGTTTACTGCCCATCTCTTTGTCAAAACTGACTCATACTCTATATCTTTGGAGAGCTGAAAAAAGGCTCAGATTGTATACTTTTTTTGGCCTGGCTTAAAGAAAACACTTTGACTTTTCTGAATTACTGAATTGCTTGTCATTAGGATAGAAATTGTCTTTCTACAGACCCCTCACATTCTGGACATAAACTGTTTCAACGTATCCCTTCAAGACACCACTATAGGGCACTATAGTTTCTTTCATCATGCCATCAGTCTGCTAAATACTTAACTCCTATAGCATTGTCTCCTGCTTAAAGGTATTTACCCATGTAGTGGCTGTATGGCTATTATCCTGTTATCTTCTCATCCTTATTATCTTCTCATCTTTCTTACCTTTCATCTTTCCTACTGCCTTCTCCTATTGGTATGTTATGATTTCAATTGTTGTTGTATCATATGATTTATGATAGTACCTTATGATTTATGATGTATGATTTATCACTTTGTTGTTTGTATGCACACTGAAAGCTTATGCACACAAATTCCTTTTGTGTCCAATCACATTTGGCCAATAAAGAATTCTATTCTATTCTATTCTGTTCTGTTCTGTTCTGTTCTGTTCTGTTCTGTTCTGTTCTGTTCTGTTCCAGTCCAGTCCAGTCCAGTCTAGTCTAGTCTAGTCTAGTCTAACCATATTATCCCAATGATAAGGGACAGTGTCCTAATAATTCTAGATTTTCCTTAATTTGATTTTGGTTTGTGCCTTGCTTGTTTTACAGGAGGAAATAAATAAATCTGCCTGCAGAGGTAGTAAACATAAGTAGGCAAATCTCTAGAAATTAAATAGGAATTGAAAAAATGTTTCTTTTGTGTACATGGGTGTAAATGCCTGAAAAGAATTAACTTTATACTTAATTTGTTGTGAAGCAGGAGAGTCCTTTTACATTGCTGGTTATGTATTACAGGACAATTATGTTTTTATCATGCTTCTTAAAATTAAAAACAAGTTAGCAACCAACCCACTGACACAATTCCCTACCTGCTTTTTGTATTTGCTGCAAGACACTAATTCCGCCACCATTTAGATGCTACTAAAAACATTACTTCACTTTGAGCTATATAGTATTAATGAGGAAAGGACAGCCCCCTGTGCACTTGTGCTGGGTTTTGAACAGGTTGTGTTACTGTTGTATTTTAATTTCAGATCTCACATTGCTACCATGCATGTAGCAGTGGCGTAGCGTGGGGGGTGCAGGGGGGGCCGGCCACACCGGGTGCAACATCTGGGGGGGCGCGCTCGCACTGAGCTGCTCAGGGAGCCCCAAGGGCTGCACAGAGTCGGCTTGGCTCTGCTCTCGAGCTGCTCTTTCTTGCAAAGCGAAACAAGTCCGGCAGGTGAGATGGGCGGCCACATAAACTGAATAAAATAAATAGAAGCGCCCAACTCTCCGCCCAGGCTCAGGCCAACCGCAAGCGCCCCGCAGGCGCCCCGGCAGGCTTGGCCGAGCGAAGACGGACCTGCCGGCCGGCTGGCCTAGCTTCATGCGCATGCGTGGCTTTATTTAGCGGGGCTCACGTGCAAGCTTGAATGCAGCGGCTCTTGCAGGTCAGAGCCCCGCCCAGCCGCCCTCGAGAGGGACCCGGAAGCATCCCGCATGCGCGCGACTCTTCTTGGAAAGTCTACGCCGCTGCGGGGCGCATCTTTTCGGCGGTGCCATGACGTCACCGGGTTAGGGGGCGCAAATTGCCCCGGGTGCTGAAAACCCACGCTACGCCACTGGCATGTAGAAAGATTTTTTTTATTACACATTACTACGCATATAGTTAGCAGATTAGACCTGTTCCAGAATGATTTTAGAGCCAATAAGATATAGTGATGTAGCATAGCTATGGTGGTTTTAAGAGCAGACTAGAAATATTTACTGAAGAGGCAAGGTCTGTCAAAATAATCAGGAACATCTATCCTCAGATACAGAATGCCTCCCACTGCCAAGTGAAGTAACAACAAAATGTCCTTCTTGAGGCCTCACTGCAAGCAAACAAGAAAGATTTTATTCCAGTGTAATCACAGAAGTAAACTGTCTCCAATTGTTTGGTTTTCCAAGCATATTCATATTTGCAACTCAAAAAAGCACTCTCAGTATCTGATCAAACAGACCCACGTTCCAAAATGCTTATACGAATATAAACTAAGAACAAACCCCACTCCTTACTAGCACTAATGATGTTACCTAGTTTAGATAATGAAACATCTTGCAAGAAAAACAACCAGAAAGCACCAAGGACTCCTCATTCAACCCTGAGGTACAAATATTCTCTTTTATGCCATAATAACAAAATTGTCAACAATTGTAGAAGGAAGAATGAATGACCTCAAGAGAAAAAAAAAGATCCATTATTAGGGCAATGGTTACATCAGAGGTCCCCAACCTTTTGGGCAACAGGGACCGGTTCCATGGAGAATAGTTTTTCCGCGGACTGGAGAGTATGTGGGGTTGTGCGCTGCCTGCAAGCCATGGATGGGGCTTTGCTTGTTTGTGCAGACCAGTTGCTGGTATACCATTGCCTTGTACTGGTCCACAGCACAGGGGTTGGGGACCCCTGGGTTACATAAAGGAGGAGTGAGTTCAGGGCAGCAATATAAGTGAATCTTTCAGACAACACCTTGCCTAGTTCTCACAAAGAAAAAGGGAAGGGGAAAGCATATTCAGACTTGCAAGATTCTCTTACTAGAAATTACAGTAAAATACTAATACCACTTTACAATGCTTTGGTAAGGCCACACCTGGAATACTGCATCCAGTTTTGGTCACCACGATGTAAAAAAGATGTCGAGACTCTAGAAAGGGTACAGAGAAGAGCAACAAAGATGATTAGGGGGCTGGAGGCTAAAACATATAAGGAACGGCTGCTGGAATTGGGTATGTGTAGTTTAATGAAGAGAAGGGTGAGGGGGGACATGATAGCAGTGTTCCAATATCTCAGGGGCTGCCACAAAGAAGAGGGAGTCGAGCTATTCTCCAAAGCATCTGAAGGCAGGACAAGAAGCAACGGATGGAAACTAGTCAAGGAGAGAAGCAACCTAGAACTAGGGAGAAACTTCCTGACAGTTAGAACAATTAACCAGTGGAACAACCTGCCTCCAGAGGTGGTGAATGCTCCAACACTGGAAGTTTTTAAGAAGAGACTGGACAGCCATTTGCCTGAAATGGTATAGGGTTTCCTGCCTGAGCAGGGGGTTGGACTAGATGACCTCCAAGGTCCCTTCCAAATTTATTATTATTATTATTATTATTATTATTATTATTATTATTATTATTATTATTAATATTATTTAGTACTGATCTGGATTCTTGGTCTGATCTACCATGAAGGATTGACAACCAAACTTCCAATTCATTGCAAAGGTTGGACTAGAAGATCTCCAAGGTCCCTTCCAACTCTGTTATTCTATTCTATTAATCTCTTCCCTTCCCTTCCCTTCCCTTCCCTTCCCTTCCCTTCCCTTCCCTTCCCTTCCCTTCCCTTCCCTTCCCTTCCCTTCCCTTCCCTTGCCTTATCCTATCCTATCCTATCCTATCCTATCCTATCCTATCCTATCCTATCCTATCCTATCCTATCCTATCCTATCCTATCCTATCCTATCCTATCCTATCCTATCCTATCCTATCCTATCCTATCCTATCCTAGATCTTATGTTGTACTCCTATTCATTGGACCATTTTATTTGCTTTTTGTTCTAATTACTGTTAGTGTTTTAGAACACCATGATTTCTAATTTTCCAACTGAATTTGGAATTTGTCTGAAAGAAGGGTAGTTTAGAAATATTTTAGAAAGTTAGAGGGGGGGGGGAAAGCATTGCTATTAATCCAAGGAAAGCCCCTCTTAAGAGTTAAAACAGCCAACAGATTATAGTTCTAATGTTAATTCAGTTTTGAAGATCTGTCCTGCACATTTCAAACTGCTTTGAACCAATTAGAGGCCTCTAAAAATGGTAATTATTTAATATTTTAAAAGCTCTTTTGTTTCTCTTTTGGAAAGTTTGCTGCTGATGCATTGGGTTCTGTTTTGTTGATTGTACTATAGCCCTCCAATTTTTTTTTGTCTTCTTGAAACAGATGGTAGCTATCTATTTTCTGAGACCCACAAAGCATCCACAGAATACAACAAAGATTGCCCAAGGATGATAATACTCCCACAGTCAGCTGCAGCTCTCAGTTCATGCGAATGGTTTGCTGGAAAGCATCTGGAATGGCAGAAGCAGCCATTCTTAATGTCCTTACTGTGGATGTGCAGATGGTTCATTCACTGTATACAGGATTTCCACCGCCAAATTTCATGCTGTTTTGTTTGCCTTGGACCAGCCACACTCAGTCACTTTAGCACTGCCTCTCTTCTAACATTCTTTTCCCTTTTTCTAGGGGGCAATCTTTAACTGCAGTATTGTTTTAAAATAATCATTGCATACGGAAGCAAAATGTAAAGCAAAGATAGAGGGAAACTATCTAGGCTAAACCTCATGTGAGTTCATGAAGAATAGCCAAGTTTAAAGTGAAGCATTGTTTATGGAGATTCTTCTTCCTTTTTAAAAAAAATTTTACCAACTGAAATTGGGGGAAGGGAAAGCACTTAGAGGAGATTGGATGAAAGGATTAAAGGAAGGAGACAAAGTGCTCAGCTGAGGATAGTGGGATCAGTGGTCAAAGTTTTAAGATGCCGTTGTGATGTCAACTGTTTTTGAAGCAATGCTATTCACAAACAGTGAGGTTAATTCTTGCAGAACAATAAAGCAACTGTTCAAAACTCATTAGTGTGCATTGTTAAATATTCTTTCTTTTTGATGTCATTGCTGGGCTGATAGGGAATACCTTGCTGCAAGATTGAGTGGCACATTTCTGTCCTTACCCTCACAAGCTACAAGTGGATCCATTATATCAGGTCTGACTCTTAATCCTTATCCCTCCCTTACCCCACCTGTGTTTCCAGAAAGAGTGTGTCTTGTATGTTCACAGGATGTGCTCTCTACCACTAAATGATGGATCTTATTCAATAAACAAGATCTTTATACCTGCATCTATGCCTCAATAATCTTGATCACAAACTCAGATGTTTGTAAAACTTTGCCCACTCTGGTACCTCCAGAATGTTGCATTACAAGTTTTATCACCCTCAGTCAGTATAAGTAAGCTAATACAAATTGGGAATAATTAACATGTAGTTTAATATTCTGGAAGCCATAAGGATGAGGAAGGCAGATGCAATGTACAAATCTCCTTTAACAGAGGATATGTGAATTATGTTTAGGGAATGTGTACCTCTCTGTAGCTGGTGTAGAACTTCAATTTGCATACACACAACCCCATTAGCTGGAAGAAGCATGGCCAACGGTGAGAGTTGATGTTAAGATTCTGATAACAGTTCAGAACATTCCCTATTTATTTAATCAACAAGTGAATATATATACATTACTGTATTTATTTTATTTTATGTTTTGGTTTATTTATTATTTTTATTCCACCTGAATCCAAATGAGTCTGGGCAGCTTATAATATACTAAACACTATAAAAACTATGCAATAGTAAACAAGAAACAACAAAACCAAATTGCAACAAAGAAAAAGTAAAGACTGCAAATGTAGCAAACCATCCCACCAACAATGTACATCAGCAGATGGGGTCCCAACCACCCTCACTCAAGACCTGGGAGAACAGCAGGTCTTTATGGCCCTCTGGAGAACCAGCAGGGTACTGTAATAGCTGTAATAACCCGAATCTGTAATAGCTTTGTTCCCTATGCCATCCGTCTGGTAAACTCGCAAGATTCGTTTTTCTCGCTATACACATGTATACATAACCCAAACTAGACTGTTGTTTCTCTGTATAATATAATATATGTGGGTATATGCATAACCGCCCTGAGTCCTTCAGGAAAGGGCAGTATACAAATCCAATTAAATAAATAAATAAGTAAATAAAATAATTTTGTATTTATTTATTTATTTTTGTCATATTTCTATAGTGTATATCAGAGGTGGTGATCCTTTGAGAGCTGTATGCAACAAAATTTCATTTTAATGTATGCCACTTAGTGTACATTCAAAGTGACAATAAAGTTATTATTCTATTCTATTCTATTCTATTCTATTCTATTCTATTCTATTCTATTCTATTCTATTCTATTCTATTCTATTCTATTCTATTCTATTCTATTCTATTCTATTCTATTCTATTCTAGGAGCCATTTGGATCTCATGGAGAACCTCCTTCCAGAGGGGAAGTACTCTTACAGGCAATAGGATAGATGTCATCAACAGCTCCAGGAGGCATTCAGCCCCACAAGCTGTATAGGATTTCAGAGACTGTTTCTAAAGTAATTTTTAACTGATGAAGGAGAAAAGGTTAAATGCATGACTGGAAGATAATTATATTAACAACATTTACTTTTAATTCAATGTGATGAAAAGAAATCACATTCAGATTTTCTTCTCCTCCCATCTCCCACTCCTTGTTGTCCGGCTCCCACCTGACCGATCCTAGACCAAATGTAGTTCTAGACTAGAATGGGCCTCTGACGTAGATGATAAAAGAGCAAATTTTGCATCATGTATATCAAGGACACGAGCTAGTCCCATCAATTGGAAGGCTACAGGAAGGAATATGTACAGCAGTAGTAGAGTTTCAGAAGAGAAGAGGTGAATTTATCAGGTATACATGGCTTCAAAATCAAACATTCCAAAGTATGCAAAATTTTCTAAAAAAAACACCACACACCCTACTTTTAGCAAGATTTTATATTTTGCTCCTCATGCAATCAAGATGTAGTGATAGATCAGTTTGTGCTGAATACTGAACTGTCTAAAGGAAAAAAAATACACACCTTCCGTTTGATTATAAATGTGATATGCGTCAATTTTATCACCTTTTAAATTCATTGCCACTATAACACCTGAAGCCCATCTGACTTCCTAGCACTTAGAATAAGCATTTTAGATGGGCTTTAGATAGAAAACTGCAAAGGAATTGTATTTACAGCCTTTGCTAAGATAGAAGTTGAAAAGTGGTATTCCTATTTACTAGCACAAAAGGGCTTAAAGCCTTTAATTGTGGGTGTATAAGATTTCTTCTCTGGTACGAATACAACAATAATGGTTTTTAATAGTGATTGACAATTGGGAGCCCAGGTCTGATTCTGGCTACTAAGCCCTTCCACATCAGAAATCTAGGAAAGTGCCAGATCACAAGGCCTTCTTTTTTCCTATCTATATTAGGCTTATAACTGATTTCACTATTTACCTCTGATGTGGATAGAAACAGAGAGTTTGTCCACATTGGACAGAATTGTTGCACAATTTGGGGGTTCTTCGGGACTCAAGCTGTGACTAGGGCTTTGCACAGATCTATTTCATGTGCCAGTTGTGGCTGTTCCTGAACCAGGAGGACTTGCTCACAATCACTCATGCCCTGGTCATTTTGGATTACTGCAATGCTTTCTACAAGATCACCTGGAAATTACAGCTGGTGTGGAATGCAGCAGCATGCCCAGTTCTGAGTGCTCAATATTCTGCCCATATGAAAGAAATTTCCAGGTTTTTTTCCAGGTGCAATTCAAGGTATAATTCAAGATTAAAACCCCAAATGGTATGAGACCAGGCGACTTGCAGGACAACCTCTTCTTTTGTATCTGTCCATTCCACCAGGATGGATGCACTCCAGGTCTCCTCCTTTAAATGTTGTCATCCAGCAGAACCTAGGCAGCATGCCTCCTCTGGAGCTGCCTTTTCCAGTGGAATAACTTTCCCCCAGAAATCTGGCAGGCTCTCACCATTCTTGCTTCTGAAAGGCTTGATGAACTGGGACAGGAGTGTATGGAACAGTATTGCCTTGGGATGCTATGAGTTTTTATAGAGTTTTATAGATTTTTAATTTATTGTTTTAGGGTTTCTGTTATGCCTACTTTATGCCTCACCGAGTATTGTTTTTTTTATTGAAAAGTTTTATAAAAAGTTACAATATTATCCCCTTCCCAATCCCCCCCACCCCCCCTCCCCCACTTCCCAAAGCTGATTACAGGGTTACAAATATATAATAATCATAATCTAACTAACATTAATCAACTATATAAAAAACCAAATATATAATACACTTTAACCCGCCTTTAACATAATTACCAATACTCTAAAATACCCAACTTCTAGAAAAAAAATTTAAATTATAACAATAACAATCTAAAATTTACTCATAAGCTAAATGGAACTTTTAATCCCATATTTTTTCTGAATATAATCTATCCATCTTCTCCAAACTGAAATGTATCTCTCTTGTGAATGATCTTTCAAGTAAGCAGAAATCTTAGCCAATTCTGCTAAGTTTGACACGTTAAGCATCCATTCCTCTATAGTAGGCAGACAATCCTTCTTCCAATATTGCCCTACCAGTAACCTCGCAGCTGTTATCAAATTCAGCATCAAATTTCTTTAGTGTCACAGTCTGTAGTAACACCCAATAAAAATAATTGTGGAGTAAACTTTATCTTTCTCTTCAAAATCTTTTGAATGTTCCACCAAATTTTAATCCAAAAAGCTTTTATATTTCTACAAGTCCACCAAATATGAAAATAGGTAGCATCCAAACTACCACATCTCCAACATTTGGGCTGTAAATTAGAATATATACAAGACAGCTTTTTAGGATCCAAATGCCATCTATAAAATATTTTAAAAATTTTTTCTCTTAAGTGTTGAGCTTGAGTAAATTTTACATTTCTAACCCAAATTACCTCCCACACATCCAATGGAATCGGTTCTTGAATATTTTGAACCCACTTTACCATACAATCTTTCACCAATTCCGTTTCCGAGTCCAATTCTATTAAAGCATTATAAATTCTCCTTATATGCGCTTGAGTTTGATCTTTGATCTGTTTTACCAAATTTTCATCCATCAGCGTCAAACCAACCTTCTGGTCTAACTTCCACCTAACTTGCAATTGAGTATACTGAAACCAAGACTGTACAATATTTTCTTGTTTTAGCTCGGCTAGTGACCTTCATCGCCAGTCACTCTCTTCCAATCTAAGTAATTGCTTATAAGAAATCATATCCAAATTCACACCCATAGATACCCCCTCTATTGCGTGTCCAGGAATCCCCCAAATTGGTATTTTATAATTTAACTTATAATAATACTGTTTCCAAACACACAATAAAGCACTTCTTAAAATGTGAGATTTAAAGGCCTTATCAACTTTTTTATCATAAATCAAATATGCATGCCACCCATATAATAAATCCCATCCCTCAATATAAAGTATACTTTTATTGGTCAAATTAAGCCAATCACTAACCAGTGTTAAAACCACTGCATCATAATATAATTTCAAATTAGGCACTTTAAGTCCTCCTCTTTCCCGAGCGTCTTGTAAAATCTTAAGTTTAACTCTCGGTTTTATTCCCCAGATAAATTTATTAATACCCTTCTGCCATTCATCCAAATTAGCATCTTTTTTCAAAATAGGTATCATTTGAAACAAAAAGAGAAACTTTGGTAAAACATTCATTTTAACAGCTGCAATTTTTCCCAACAAAGATAATTGTAATTTTTTCCAATTATTTAAATCCTTTTGTACTTTTGACCATAACATCTCATAATTATTCTTATATAATTTCACATTAGAAGCTGTAATATATACCCCCAAATATTTAACCTTTTTCACAATTTCATAACCTGTCAATTTTACTAACATATCCTTCTCATTCATAGACATATTTTAGATAAAACTTTAGTCTTATTATTATTCACCTTAAAGCCCGAAACTTTCCCATATTGTATTATAATTTCCATCAAATCTACAACCGATTGAATCAGTTGAGATAGTGTAACAACCAAGTCATCTGCAAATGCTCTTAACCTATAATCATTCTGTTTTATTTTTATTCCCTTTATTTTAGTTGATTCCCGAATTTTAATCAATAAAATCTCCAATGTTAAAACAAATAATAATGGTGACAGGGGACACCCTTGTCTTGTACCTTTTTCAATTTTAAATGCATCTGTTAATCCCCCATTAATTATAATTTGCGCCGATTGTTGTTGATATATGGCCTTAATAGATTGCAGAAATTCATCCCCAAAATTCATCTTTTCTACAACTTTCAATAAAAATTGCCAATTCAATTGATCAAAAGCTTTTTCAGCATCCAAAAATATCAATGCTGCAGGGACTTGGTTATTCTTGTCCAAATACTCAAGTTAACTAATTGTCTTACATTATATTTCATATATCTTCCAGTTATAAATCCAGACTGATCTGTATGAACCATCTGTTTCAAAACTAACATTAATCTATTTGCCAATATTTTTGCAAAAATCTTATAATCTGTATTTAAAAGCGATATAGGTCTATAATTCTTTGGCTGAGTAAGATCTTGATCCTCCTTTGGAATCAACGATATAAAAGCCCTTCTCCAAGATGGAGGCACCTCCTCTTCGGCCTGGATATTATACCAAGTATTGTTCTTACAATAAAGGTGGGTACATAAGTCATAAGGAAGGAAGGAAGGAAGGAAGGAAGGGAGGGAGGAAGGAAGGGAGGGAGGAAGGAGGAAAGGAAGGAAGGAAGGAAAGAAGGAAGTAATTTCAAATGATCATGACAGGAAAAGAAAAAAACTCAAAAAAATTGAATGAAAAAATTAAAGTTATTAAATTGCAAAGTGCTTCCATTAGGAAAAAGAAATCGACTTCCGGTTTGCCATGCAGCCCTATGGACGGTTGGGAGACTTGCTCTCTCTCCCCCATCCAGTTTTGCATAGCTGGGGGTCTCTGAAAAGGGCTGAAAGTCACCCCAAAGAGGCGACCAGCAAGGAGGGGCACTCACTGGATTGCGGGAGAGCCACAATTCTCCTGTTAGATCTGGCGATCCCTTCAAACCATCAGACGAAAGGACCAGTCATTATGGCTCGTCCCTAGGCTGTGAACAGCTGAAGTCACATTTTCCACCAGGCAACTCTTAAAGCAGCGTGGAAGAGACTGGGTGAAATCTACCTCTTTTACACTCTAATTACTTTCTGTACCTCCTTAAGCTGCTAAGCATTCTCCCCCC
Source organism: Vipera berus (assembly GCF_964194415.1). Lineage (NCBI taxonomy): Eukaryota > Metazoa > Chordata > Lepidosauria > Squamata > Viperidae > Vipera > Vipera berus. The sequence goes on along the minus strand of NC_138202.1, from coordinate 102,058,566 downwards.
TGTGGTGAGGGAAGGGGAACTTTAGCCCTCCCTCCAGAAAGAGTGGCAACTAAATACCCAGGGGCATTTTAAATGTTGAAAAAGTAATTGAATCCCAATTGGAACTTTATTTCTTAAAACATGTTGACTGAAAGATTTTTTGTTTCTTATTTTTCATTATTTACTTCTGTTGGAAATCTGGGTTTCTACTTATGAAAAAAAAAGAAAAACTGAAAAGATTAAGATAACTTTGGGACTCAAAGGGAAACTTTAAAAGGGACCTGGCTGACTGCCTAGGGAAATAGATAAGATACATAACCTTGAGAACTTTGAAACAACAGCTGTGAAAGGCTCTGTGTTCCCTAACTAGGAAAAAAATCTCTCTCTTGGATTTTCTAAGTGTAAAGCCTTTAGTTTAAAATATCAATATGGAAGAAGGCCAGGAACAAAATTTCTTTATAGATGAAGATCAACAAACTCTCGCTATGTTGAAAACACTAATTCAAACTCTTACCACTACCAATGAAATACTAAGAGGTTATGTGAAGGAAAAAGAGGACAGCCCAGATATGAAAGCCCAAACTTTGACCACAACTAAAGAACCATCTATACAAAATACAATAGAAAAAATGAAACTTTCAAATACTATGAGAGTAGTATCAAACCTCAAATATTGATATTTGAAAATCCAGAAAAGATATCGACAACTTGTAAAAAGGAAAAGGTTTCTTATACAACACAGAAGGAACTAGAGGATCTAGAAAAAGAACAGTTGGATGAGAAGACAAACAATTCAGAACAACCACGTCAATATGGAAGAATAAAGAGACGACCCACTAGACCTACAAGTCCTCTCAAAAAAATGGCGACCGGATGGTTTTCCCAACATCAATTAATAAACATGATATTACAAGGAGATTGGTTTGATGACCCAAAAACAAGGACATGGAAGGTGATTTGGCAAAGGAAAAAAGCCAGAATAAGACTCAAGAAGAATGGAGTTTTGACCATCTTATTGAAATCTGAAACAGAATGTACTTAAATAGATAAGGTGTGCATGTTGAACACAAGACATTGTTATGAACTGAGATAAAGAAAAAAAATTGGTTATTAAAATTTAGCAGTATAAATATTAATAGCTAATTTGAATATTGATTTGTGCATAAAGGTCATGTAATGGTGAATAATGTAGATAAGCTAACAGCTTATTGTTGAAAGTAATAATTAGGTCTCTATGGACCATTAAAAACGAAAATTATCAGTTTAAGCAAGAGATAGCAGATACAAAGAGGAAGAGAGGAAGTATTAAATACTGAAATAAAAAAGAAATTTTGATTGCTACTTAAAAAAACAAAACTGAAAATTAGCAAAAAGGAAGGATATCATATTGTATCCTTAATTAGTTGACATAGAGGGTGAGAAGTTAAGTAAATGGGATGTGTATTTTGAATATTAGATTTTGTGAGGAATGGTGATAGATGAATTGGGAGTATATTAAAAATTTTGGGAATGATAAATATCAAATGTTAAATCTAAATGTTAGTGGAAATTAAAATTGAAAAAATTATTAGGTCATTGATTGTCTAAAAGATTGTATGTTAAAACAACTAGAATATGTGTATACTAAAACTATGGCTATATATAAGGAAGTTATTTTTTATGTGATTTATAGGATAAAACTTGTCTTTAAATTTACAAATAGACAGTACATATGAAGGGAAAAAGAGAGGAAATGTTTATGGTAGCAATCTGAAGTCTGTACTAATGATATTTGTATATAATTGAATTACTACTACCCAGCCACCATGCTGCTTTTCAAATATGTAAATGTGATATTAATAAAATTTGTAAAAAAGGGAAAAAGAAATCAACAGCACAAGTATGGAATGGATGATGCTTTTTCTGTAATAGCACATGTGTAAAAGGTTTTGGAATTGTGACTGATCAGCTGTAACATAGCTGTTATAAAGTCAAATGCAGTTTTAAGCTGCATCAATAGGAAATAATAGATTTAATATACTGAGCATTACATCCAGTTCTAGGAACCACATTTTAAGAGAGATTTAGAAAAACTGGAGGAAGTGGAACAAAAGGCAATGGGGATGATCAGGGAAATGGGAAGCAAACCACAGGAGGAGATTATGTCAGTGGTGTCCATAACAAGACGGAAAATATTGAAAAGACATGTGCTTCGTGATATCATTATGAAAATGAGGCACTGTAGTGCAGATTTATGTTCTATGACTTTTGCTTCATGACACATATGTGACACGTGTCATCATTTGCTCTTCTGTCTCTCCCAGACCTCCATCAACTTGCTGTGTTGACCTTTGTGATGAGATGACTGAGCTTGACAGAAACTTGATGGCATTTTTCAAGTATCAGAAGATGTGTCACACAAGAAACAGTCAAGATTTGTCCTCCGTTTTCCCAGTATGGTCCTACATGACTAGAAGAGGGATTACAATTTAATATTATGAAAAGCTTCCTAATGATAAGAGCAGTTTGATAATGGAACCACTAACTAAAGACATGAGAAACTGCCTTTTGCAGAAGTTACACATCAATTTGTCAATCGTTAATTTGAATTCTTGCATTGAGCTGGGATTTGATTAGATCTCAGAGGGCTTTCCAACTTTATGATTTGATGTTTTATGTTTATGTTAAGATTTATTTCTCATGTTTAGATCTGCTAGTATTGTTGAGTATGCATATGTGAATGACTATTCTAAAGCCAGCAGTCAGTTTTCTATATCTAGGCTTGACTAGGGTTCTCCCCAGTGTTAAGTCCAGTGCCTATCTATCAAACCACACTGGCTGGCTATAATATAGGAGTATTAAAGCTAATATACAATTCTTTTATGTTCCCCTGGATTTTCCTTATGAGCTGCTTTATCTCTTAAGTTCTGAATCCAGAAGCCACTGGAATCTAGTGTAAATATCTTGTTAATCAGATTTGCTTTCCTCAATTCTACAGGGTTAATTCCCCAAATACATCTAACTGTATGTAATGGTGTGGATTGCTCTTGACCAGCTTGCCATATTGAAATGTGCTTAATAATTGAGTGGTGGTGGTAGTGGCAGAAATCTGCCATGATTACTTTAGATGTAGAAAAAGGAACTGATTGTGCAAGAAATGTCTGAAAGTTAATGGCATCATGCTAAGGATAGCTCTTTCATATAAGTGGAATGGAGTTTCTTTCACTATCCCAAATGACCATTAAATATGGAATGATTTCCCAGGATGCAGATTTTGTTGAGTTTCTGCCATCCTTTGCAATTTGCTCAGCTTTGCTGCTACTGCCTGATAAAGTGGGTCACCTGCTCATTAACTTTCATCATTAAATGAAGGTAAAAATAAATCAGTTAATAACTTGTAAAATGTGTTGATAGTTTTCATTTTTAAAATATTTAGTCAACATGACTTCAATTTACTTTTATGAATGGAGGCCCTCAATTTCCTTTGAACAGTAGAATGAGTTTGGCACTGAAGAATCACAACTGATTTGAAAGGGAAAGGTCATTTCCTGCAAAAATGAAATATTAAACCCATCAAACGTCACTGCCACAAATGATGATCTAATTCTCATCAAAATGGTAGACCAATATATAGTTTGTGTTATGGAAAATGGCTTGTATGATTCCTGCTGTTCCATGAGAGAAATTTTCTTCAACAGAGAAAACTATTATGGTTAAGGGGGAAAGGCTAAATTTGAAAACTTGTCATTAGCTTCTACTTTTTTTTAAGGGAAAGGAGTAGGAGGATTTAAAATTTGTTATTGGCATCTAGTTTTCTGATATGCTGTTCCATGAATTTTAAAGTGGTGTAACCTGGGCACCTTTGCCACATCATTGATATCTAGGCCCATAATATGCATAGAAGCATGACTCTGCACTGTTGGTATGACTGATAAAGGTTCTGGCAACCTATGGAACTAGGCTTTGAAATCAGTGTCTAGCTAGTAGTTAGTAGCTAGCTGGCCTTCATTGAATTGGAAAAGGTAAAGTAATTGGGTCTGGTTAGTACTCAGATGGAGGAACCACCTGGAGTAGCAGGGCTGGCAAGTCCAAGAAGAAGACCGTGACCAACTACCTCCATATTTTTGGAAAGGAAACTACAGGAATGTCACTAGAAGTTAACTTTCATTTTTGGATCTATAATTTTTATTGGAGTAATAATTTTTTTCTGGATATACAAATGAATGCAAATGAAGTAGATTCCTAGGCAACATGAATGAATGAATGAATGAATGAATGAATGAATGAATGAATGAATGAAGCAACAAGTTATGGGCTTTCATGGGACAGGGCGCAAGTATGTGGTTCAGTATGAAGATGCTGTGACTTACATTTTCATATCAGATACCAGGATGCAAATCTGTAAGGAGGGGGGATATGCATGATGATACTATTGTAGCCATGCCATTGTTTTAGCATCATTGTGGCTTGTTTGGTGAAGGCCACAAGGTAATCCAAGAAAAAGGATTGATGGTTTTCAAGCAATATCAACCTTAGCAGCTTCTGTAGATTATGCTAGCATATGAGCTGATGCTGGGACTGATTGCTCCTATTCCAATTACCTCATTGGGAAGTCCAATCCAAATTGTACAGGCTGCCTAATACATCTTGAAAGCTGGAAAAGCAACATTTTCCCCCCAAAAGTGTCACATATTGACATCAGTTTCTCTGTCCTTTGACAACAAGGTTGCTTTGGTTCAATGAAAGACTGTTGTTAAAAGGACTAGGAAGGATTTTTCCTCTTTCACCCAAATTGACTTCCAGCAAAGTGAATTGTCATTCCTTGCATCACAGAACTCTCGTGAATATATGAGTTTGGGCTTTGCTTCGGAACTGTCTTGTTGTTTTACCTCAATATCTGTGATCTTCTGTGGCTAAGTTCACAATGCCAGATTCTCATACCTATATTTAATAGAAACAGAAGCTGGAAGCTGACACTGATATGTGGGTTTTGATGAGAGCAGAATTTTATTAGATAGAACTAACTATGGCCAGCAGGATCACTGGGCCAGGATGGCACAGTGGTTAGAATGCAGCACTGCAGGCTAACTCACTGCTCAATCCAGGAGTTCGATCCTGACCAGCTCAAGGTTGACTCAGCCTTCCATCCTTCCGAGGTCAGTAAAATGAGGCCCCAGATTGTTGGGGAAAACATGCTGATGCTGTAAACTTCTTAGAGAGAGCTGTAAAGCACTGTGAAGTGGTATATAACTCTAAATGCTATTGCTATTGCTATGAAGTCAAGCTGTATGGCTATCCAGTGCCTAGCCATTTAAACTCAGTTCAAGTATGGCTCATTGGCATCAGACGACAGCAATCTTTCTACCATATAAATTCAGTGCAAAGATCTGAAAATGGACTGAAATTGCATTTAGGTGAAATATTGAGAGAGAGAGAGAGAGAGAGAGAGAGAGAGAGAGAGAGAGAGAGAGAGAGAGAGAGAGAGAGAGGGTATCTATGCTTAGAAGCTTCAGTTTGGTATAATTTTCAGCAAAGCATGCTTGTATTTCCATTTCAGATATCCATTTAGAAAGTGTAAAGCTCATAACAAACAATTCTCTCTGTGCATGTTGTATAGCTCTGTACAGCTATGCCTCCAAACATCCTTAGCACTGCATGCGAGTAAACAAAATATTAGCATATATTTTTGAGCCAAAAAGATGTTGAGACTTTGAATAAACAAACTGTCTCATACACCAACTGTACTTATCAGTAAAATTGTCCACTCCATAGTTCATCAAGGGAAATTATCTTGAGACTGCTCTGAGGCTGATGATGATGATGAAAGTGAAAAAAATATTGAGAACTACAGTATGAAACACAGAAAAAGAACAAAAATGAACCAGCTGCTCTAAAAAAACTAGCTTTGGATCAGAACTACAATAAAACATTAGATGTTATATTTAGATTATATGTTGGCTCCTAAGTTTGAGTAAGTTGTTTATTATATAATTTTCAGAGTGCTTTGTTGGTGCATATGAATGATGTATTTTAGTATTCCAGTGTTTTGTGATTACAAATATGGCTGTTGATACTGGGAACCAAATGTATTCCTTATGTTTAGTTCACGGATGGCCAACCTTTGCTCATCTGGGCTGCAGGGAGTAATGAAGAATTGTCTTGGGCCATTTATAAAATATATAATAGTGTATGTGTGTTTGTGTGTATCAAACTTCCTTTTTTGGATTGTGTGGCCCCCTTGTGGGGCCACATTATTAGCGCTCCAGAGCCTCGTATGGTCCATGGGCCACAGGTTGAATGCACCTGGTTTAGAAATTACATGCAAAAATTCCAAATGTTACATTGCAAAACATAGATGAACATGGAGTTCCCCTGGATTTTCACTGCCCAGGTATGGTGTGCTTAAGTTGTATCAATGTATATGTCTCAAAAACTATGAACACCAAATTAAGACCAAGAGGACTTGTGAAAGGACATTTGATGAATTTCTTGTTCATTCAAAAACATTTAAATGAAAGGACGAAGGGATTCTTGTTTAAAGTGCTAATATCAGGGCTTTTTTCCTCATAGAATACTCAGAACGGAGTTCCGGCACCTTTTTTAGATGGAACCTTGTAGGGTAGGCAAGGTGGGTTGTATGACATGTGTCTTGAAATTTTAGGATACATGCTGATTGAGAGTAATTTTAAAGTAGTGCCATCTGTGGATTAACTTCATAGTCAGCTCCTGATATCATCCTAAACATATTTAAAACTAATTCTATGCACAAAGAGTGCCAAACCAGCCTCCCAGCATTTTAAAAGACTTTCAAGAGAACTCTTGTGCTTAATATAAGCATTTTAACTCAGCTCTGAGACTGATCTAAACTTCAGCTGACCTCTAAAATTATTCTTAGATTCTTTCTTAATACTATATGTGCTGTATTCATCTTTCTAGTTTTTTTTAAATATAGCCAGAGTTCCTTGATCTAGTCCTTGAATAATCTAAAGCAGGGCTTTTCAACCAGTGGTACGGGTACCACCTGTGGTACATTGGCACCTGGCAGGTGGTACGCGAACATCCTAGAAAATTGGTAGTGGGGGAGGGGAATGAGCTGAAACGATGGCAGCACCGCACAAGCCTGAGCGAGAGACGGTTAGAGATGCAGGGCTGTCAGGGCTCAGAGGAAGCACCAGGATCAGCGCCAGGCTCCAGCTGGAGCTCGGCACTAATCCTGGCACTTCTGAGCCCATAAGAAGCGCCGATCAACTGGAATGTTGCAGCATCTTCAGGGTCTTGTGATTTACATTCAAATGCTTGGCAACTGATTCATGTTTATGATGGTCACAGTGTCCCAGGGTCATGTGAAGTGACCAAAACCTGCTGCAACCACCCAGCAGAGGTGGGGTGGAATAAAAACCAAACACCCCCACCCCTCCCCTGCTGCCAATCTTCAACAGAAATGCTCACAACAATGAAAACCTCGGACAGGAGGAAGAACGCCACTGGGTGGGCAGGCAGGTGTCTTGCTCAGCTGTGGCTTGGGGGGCACTTTTTTCAGTGCCATTGTAACTTCGAACAGTCACTAAGCCAACTGTTGTAAGTTGAGGACTACCTGTACTTCATCACTTTTTTCCTTTTTTTTTTTTTGGTCATCATGTTTTTGACACCTTGCTAGGTGACTGGTGGTACTCGGATGTTGCCATATCCTAAAAGTGGCACAATGGGTGAAAAGGTTGAAAAGCCCTGATCTAAAGAGATGTGTTTCCTTTGTACACAGGGGAAAAAAAATCTCTTTTACTTCCAATTGAATCTACATATAATCCAGTTCCAAAAATGATGACACTAACCCATATACTTCTTCCTTGTAATTTTAGAATTCTGCAGGAAGTCAGTTCTTATGGACCAGTTCCTAATTCTGGTACTTATAGTGATCAAACAAGGAATGAAGCACATTGAAGAAATGGCTGTCTAGGTGCCAACCCTGCCATTTCTTGGACTTGTTCATATAGCCACATTTATTTCTCAGTAATAACTTAGCAGCATGTTAAGCATATTTTTAATGTCCCATTTAAAGAGGATTATGCTAAAACTGGCATTAGATACAAAAGTTCTATCGCTAAGTCTTTGAAAGCTAAATGGCAGATAAAGGTCCCTCACTGCTTTATGATGCATTCATTTACAGATAAGCAGTCTATGTACACTATATTCAGTTCTCAGAAGTCATCTGCATCATATCATGGATGAATGAATATGGAAGTACTTATGTGTTTTCAATATTTAAATTGCAATGCTAACAAAATAAATTAAGTTCTGGTGATGTCAGTTTGACTATCACTGATTAAGTCATTATTCACGTAATATAAAAGGAGCAGCATCTTATTAAGGTCTTTCTTGGTGCCATTTCTATTGATTCTGCTAGTGAGCATTGGACATAATTTGTAGGGCTGTATAAAAGTTAAATCTGGTAAATCTGACTTGAAAACAATTTAATCAAATTAACTTTCTGAATTTGATTGATGAATATAAATCAAATAATTCCACTGAATCATGTTCCTTGAATCATCAAACTGATTTGGAATAGCAATTTGGGTGGGAAAATGGATTTTTGAAAAAAAATCAATTAAATCAATTCCCCTGAATTGATTCAAGTAGTTGGATATAAGGCCAAAACGACAATTCAAATGGAATCACTGACTTGAAACTGATTGGAGTAATCTGCACATTCCTGATGCTTAGTATGGGCTTGCTTTTCAAGTCTTGAATGGAACAAGGATATTCAGTAGTAAATGAGAATACCACATAATATCTGAAATATTGATTTTCTTTTTGATTTAAAAAGAAAAAAGAAAAATAACAAATCCCACCATGAATCTGGTATAGTCAGCAACATAATGACAAATTGGAGATTTATTGTTGTCTTATCTAAACCACAGTCAACATTTTAGATTCCTTGTTGAGCTTTTCCACATGTATGAAACTTCTCCATCCATTCCATGTCTTTCTCTTACCTCCTACAATTTTAAGAACAGAGACTAGGATGAACTGGGGTGGGATATGTGTTTCTGTGTGTGTAACTTTATAAGCTTTTCACATGTTGTCATTGGTATCCCTCTTTGTTTTCCCTTCCCAATCTTACAAGAGTTTACTAGCAAAAAAAATAAAAGGCAGATACTTGTTTTGGCAGTAGATAAATCTCAGCAAACCCTAATGCACATGTTGATGCAGAGCATGGAAGTAGTATACAAATGCATCAGGAATCTGTTTGGGTATTAAGACATGCTTGATGTTGTGCCCATATGTCTGCTTATTTCCATACTAAAGACATTTACTGTATACATTGGCCACCAGGGAGAAGGGCTGCCTACTATTCAGCAGTATTACTGGAAGAGCAGTATTATATTTGTATTTGTTGGAGTCTTCCATTTCCAGTACGTGCACAGATCTTCATTCTGTAGTCTGCATCCCTGAAAGAGTTCCTCAGACTATCTTTCACCACCTGGCCAATTACTGAATCCTCCTCTGCAATACGTAACTTGCTACAGTCGAAGCGAAGGGACTGCAGATCGCTCTCAGCAAAGTGAGTGATCATTAACGGCACCGAGACTGGATAAAGCTTACAAATGAACAGCTCTAAGTGGGGCTGCAAATGCAGCAGCTTTTTGTAATTCAAATGAAGTTAATAGCATGGGAACAAATTGTGGTTCATATTAGATTAACTTCTTTGGAAAGATATAAATTGAGGAGAGTTAAGATTGCCTGGAGCTGGTCTGACCAATGAAGCGAATGCTTTGAAATACAGGATATTCCAGGAGGTGGGACTAAGGGGATAGAAAAGCAGGCAGAACAAATTTTTCATTATTCAGGACGGTCACCCAGCTTTGGTTTCCCGCAATTTCTCTAAATTAAGAAAAGGCCAAACACCATCAATTATAACCATACCATCATTTTCCAAAGTATCTCAGACAGAAAATGACTTTGGTCTGGCCTGGCTCTGCATTTGTTTTTCACAAAAAGGTAAGCAGATTGATGTATTCCCCTCTTTCGTAGGCAACCAGTAATAGGATCCCTGTGGATTCTACCTTTCCAAATAAGAAAGTCTAATTAGGGTCTCTTAGCAGTGACAAAAGAAACAGATCCTGGACAGGTTTTCAACTTACGAAGGGGCTGCAGGATTGACAAAGAATCTGCAAAAATCCCAGTAAGTGGATGAAAGAAACAGTACATACTTTACATCCAGAAGGATTTAATGAAATCTGGGGATTCAGCAGATAGTCCTGAGAAAGAATTCTGCCTGAAACCTGATTAGAGAGATTCCTAACTGATCAGTGAGCATATGATTGAATGGAATAATGTAACTTTTTATATTTCAACAAAAGATACTGGGAATGTGGCTTTTATGGGCCCTCCCAATCAAAACAAATTTCTATTTATTAGGGCAGTTGCAATTTCCAGGTATCTGATTAAAGAAAATCAACTTGGTTCTCTCATTATGGCCCTTCTACTGGTAGGGAGGGAAAGAGATATTTCTTCAGATAGTTACTCAGTATTTAAACAGGGATGTCTATCAAGATGTTTCTGCATTTTATTGGAAAGGATTGGGGTCTTCATAAAATAAAATGCCCACTTTTTTCTCTCAAAGTTAAATGCGGCATTTGAAAGACTCCTAACCTATGTAATTTATCCCAGTAACAAGCCTGTGAAGAAGGTTTGGCTAAGAAAAACTGATTGGCTCAAAGTCATCCAATGGGCTTCTGTGGTTAGCACAGATCCTGTTCCTAATCCAGCTCACTACTATACCACATTGTATTTCCAGCTTTATTTTACTCGTGTTTTCAATGGATTTAATAGAAGTAATACAAATTGCATTATTTTTATAACATTTTGTTGCCTTTCTGGCCATTTTTGGTGAAAAGGCAGAGCACAGAGTAGTACATTCAATATATTAAAACACAATCCAACCTTCACTTTTGCATTAGGGTAATTTTAAGAGTGGTGTTTTGTTTAAATCAGTTGCCAAAGCTGGATATCTTTCAAAGCTTCATAAAGTCTAGAAATCCTCTCTCACTTTCTCTGGAGTGCTCCATCCATCCAGTCCAGTGACCACTTCAATCAGCCCTGAGAAAGTTAGCAAGGTATGGTTTTCCTTTGTTGGTTTTGCTTGCTGCTAGCAGCATCTATAAATTGACTCTAAAGGAAGATTCATTAAAGCTCAAGCAGAAACCCCAGTGGCAGGTTTTGCTTGTTCTGAATGCAGGATCTGATTCAAAAGCTGAAAGACTACATTACATGCTAGTGGTTACTAAACTGATTAAGAGCTGGTTTATCTTTAGCACTAAAAAGAGCTATCTGCTAATACTAAATACCATTTATCCAGCTCTGATTCCCCGAATGAATATTTATGTCGAGTGATGAGCACAGCACTATCAAATAGGTTTTTGCTCTCTGTTCTTCAGAGCTGCAGCGATTATTCAACCACATTATTCTGGGATTCAATTCTTGTTTCTATTAAGCAAATTTGCAGTGTTCACACAAAAATTCATCATGGCATTTTTATTCTGGATTCTTTTTTTCTTTTTGGAAAAAAGAATGTCTTTATTTTGTACCTAAGAATGAACAGAAGCTTTAGTCATTACTTTCCCGTATATTTATGACCATATTTAAAGAAAGTCTGTTCTGATTTTTTTTGTTAATGTAAAATTCTGGGTGTTTTGTTGCAGCTTCTATAAAAACAGATTATAATTCATTATGATCTCTCTCTATCCTGTGAAGTTAAAAAACCTTAAGCATTAAAATTATGTTTTAAAAAACCATTAGCACCAGTACAATAGACTGGATTCAGTTCCAAATTGAAAGAGGCAAAGCACAGTAGAATGGAAATGGCATTTGTATAGGAGCTTGTGTGGTACAGATGTTTACAAATGATTGCCTGGACTGTAAGAGAGCTAGAACATAGCTCCAAACTCCAAATGTTTAACTGCTCATGCATGTACTCCAAATCTTCTCTCTTTATTGCTGATGCTTAGGGTTGGAGTTGGGAGAGGAATCTAATAAAACAGCCAAATAGTCTAGAGACAATATATCAATTGCTTGGTGGCTTAAATCTACGGTGTCTAGATTTTGGATTTCCTACCCCTGGCATGACTTGGAACTAGCACAACTTGAGTAGTTGATTCTGAATCAAGAAGATACAGACTCCCAGCAAAGTGCTAAGATTCCCCATCAGATTTTAACTGGTTCAAGAATTTCTATGGCAAAACAGAAGGCTCTTTTTTTCTGGGTAGCTTCATATAGGACACAAATACTGAATCCATGAATAACTAATTCACACAATTCCTTAAAAAAAGCAATTGGGGACCAGGCAGAAAGACTTTGGATTGACAGTGTCACTATTATGGCCTTGAACATGGTCCTCTGTTGCTATCTCCCTTCTTTACTGCCCCAGGGTTAAAGCAGTTCCAACCCTTTCAGAATTTAGAAGGCTACTATGATCTGTTGTTCTAGAAGTTTTTGTGGACTAAAGTGGATATTGTGTCCCTTCTATAGGTTTTCTTTTCTTTCTTTCATCAATATCAGAGTGTTTCCTTACTACAATAGGATAAATTACTACTAATGTACTGTTTCAAAGCTTATGATGAAGTTTATGTTGCTTAAAGACTAAAGTGGTTTATTTGCCTGAGTAATGAAGAGAAGAAAATATAAACATTTAGAAATAAAGAATTCCAAATCCTCAAAGATATTTTGTCTTCCACATCTGAATGAGGTACACCATCCTTCTACTATGAACGTGGCTTCTAACTGTTCCAAGGTTCTTTTACATCAGCAGTATAATTTAAAAGGTAGTGTGTGTAATCATTGTTGTTCTTGTTAATCAGTTGCAAGTCACCAATTTTTGCAAGTTTACTGAAAATTGCCTGAAGTCTTCCCGTTGTTCTGCCTCTATTGTCTGCCAGCAATTATTCTAGATGGGTAATTAAGGGTGAGCTGTGAATGGTTGTTTTTCTTTCTATATAAAAAAAGAGTTTTAAAATGACCAGGAAACATTCATAATTTTTAATTCACACCTGTAATAAAATTGCATTACATTTTTCATAAAATAAATGTTCCAGTTTATATACAGAAAAACAGACTGTACAGAGCTTTTCCCCAGCTTCCCCCCTCCCAACTCACAAACATACAGGCAAATGCAGTGCTCAGCTAAGCAGGCACAACTGTACATCTAAAATTGGAATTGCTGCGTGTTATTTATGCGTGTGTGTGTGTGTGTGTGTGTGTGTGTGTGTGTGTGTGTGTGTGTGAAGAATACTACAATGTAGATCGTCCTTTGGGGACCAAGGATTAAAAAAATATTGCAGGCAAGCTGAGAGACGCCTTTCACTGCTAGTGTGGCTGAACGTCCATTCCACAGTGTTTCAGCCAAACTGGATTTGCTATTGAACTTGGGGCTCAAAGCTTCCATTAAGTTGCCCCTCCTCATAGTCCATCTGACACAAGATCATGTTGTTCTTCAGGAAAAACTTGTCCCCCACGCAAAATCTACAACAGAATAAACAAACAAACCATTAGAAGCTACTTTTATCAATTCCAGAGCAGGGGAATGAAAACATCCTGGGTTTTGGCACAGTGTTTGTTTCTCTTTCCTATTTGTGAAGAGAGAAAGAGAGAGCGCGAGAAAGAGAGCATTTACATACATCATGTGCAATTCTCCTTTTTTTTTGCTTCATGACAGATTCAGATGATTCTATTTCACCTTCAGTGGTTCAATTATTTTTTTTAATCATTTAAGAAGGCTGTGTAAAACATAACCCACATTTGATTTACCATTTAAGCTGAGTGAGACAGTTTGACTCAGTGGGAAAAAGTGTCAGTTATTTAATTAATTGATAAATATTTATCTCCACAAAAGTGCACGCTTCTTTGCACTGCACCATTTAGCGTTTCTACCTTAGACATCAAAGGGTCCTGCATCTCGAGTAATAATAATCAGAGAGAGAACATTTACCCTGGAATTTTCACATCTCAAAGTCAGCTTTGCTTAATTTATTTTCCTCTAAAATGTCAGTGTTTTGGATATTTTTGACAAAATATCTTGAACTTCCAATTTAATGAAAACTATCTTACAAAATCATCCTAGTTCAGGCTGAAATCTCGTTAAGAGAAGACAGCATTGAGTTCTTCAGAAGAACAGGACCATGGACAGTTCTTTATGGATCGGGAAAGATTCTTACCACAAAAAATTCAGGCCAGAATAAGGAGTCACCTAAAGACACTGAAGGAGGAGTGTGATAACTGCCAAGCTCAATTCCACTAAATTTCTTATTTTCCCAATGATAACTTCATTTCTGTCCTGCATCCACTTTAATTTGGGAGTTCACGTAAAAATTATATATAAAACATCATGTGTATTTTGCATGTGCATTTATTAAAAGGAAGTATTCCTGTATTTCTTTTTTTTCAGTTGTACTGAATTAGTTAATTTCCCTTTAACACTGTGCGTACTATTTATAGATCAATCTGTGCAATGTAGAAGTTGATGTATTCCAATAAGTGAAAAGAGCAGAAAAATGCACACTAAGTACATTCAGATAAGGTAGCAACTAGTCCTGCTGGCAGAGTTGATATACCTGGCTTTGTCTATTCTGAAAAACCTTCTGGTGCTTAAAATGGATGAACACCTCCTAGAAGAGCCATTTTGCAATGCTGTGAGTTCAAAAGTTAGGAAATCAAAACAGGCAGGGCAATTTTCTCAAATTATGCAAAGCAAAAGCTATGCTGACATTTCTTTTCTCATGAGAGTCATTTACAGGGTGGTATCTTCTGAAATGATTTATAAACCTTATTCCTGCCCCTTGCATTGTCTGAGTAGTATTCCGCAATTGCACACTTGGAAAAGGAGATGTAGAGTCCACTGAGTTCAAACTCATGCTCATTGAAGCAATACAAATTAACATTTTATATATTTTCATAACACCCCTCAGATATATTTTATCAAGGCTAAGCAGAGTCTGTTTTTTTTTAAAAAAAATCTTCTAAATCTCATTTTTCTGTCCCACGATCACCCTCATTGTCGTGTGTTGTTTGTTTTAGGTTCGCTGAACCTTTCCTAAAACAAAGTTCCCAAAAATGGGCCCAGGTTTTGAGCTATGGTATGACGAATGCAGACTAAAATACAAAATTTGCTTCATACTATTTGGATGCTATGCTTCTACTTACACCTATTCTATTTCACAGTTGCTCATATTCAGCTCTTTATTCTTTTTGCATATACTACTGTAATGTCATGCCTGGTATTTTCTCATTCTATTCCTGTACATTTGAATTCTTTCTTTTTAAATGAAGAACTTTGGGTTTCTCTCTATTAAAATTCTGTTCTGTTCCAACTCATTAACCTATCAATTCAAAAGAAGAAGAAGAAGAAGAAGAAGAAGAAGAAGAAGAAGAAGAAGAAGGAGGAGGAGGAGGAGGAGGAGGAGGAGGAGGAGGAGGAGGAGGAGGAGGAGGAGGAGGAGGAGGTGGTGAAGGTGGAAGGGACCTTGGAGGCATCTAGTCCAACCCCCTGCTCAGGCAGGAAACCCTATACCATTTCAGAGAAATGGCTGTCTAGTCTCTTCTTAAAAACTTCCAGTGTGCAAATTTAATAATGGTCTGATTAATAGACAATGACGTGCTCTCTCAGTAAATGAAGATCACAAAGACTGACTACAAGCAATGGCATGACAAAGTAGCAACAATGGTGCATTGCAAAATCTGCAAGAAATATCATTTGCCTGCAAGCAAGAACTGATGGGATCATAAAATAGAGAAAGTCACAGAAAATGATAAAGTTAAACTGCTCTGGGACTTCAGAATTCAAACAGACAAGCATTAGTCAATTGCAAAAGGCGGTCTTACTAGGAACTGCTTCCATCCTGTGACGATATCTGTAATACCATCAAACATCCACATCGGCCTATCTCAGTCCTTGGTAAGGACTCGATAGGTAGACAAAAATGCCAAATCCAGTCTGAACATCTGGCTGACTGTGCGATGATCAATAATAACAATGATGATGATGATGAAGTAGCTGGAAGGGACCTTGGAGGCATCTAGTCTAACCCCCTGCTCAGGCAGGAAACCCTATACCATTTCAGAGAAATGGCTGTCCAGTCTCTTCTTAAAAACTTCCAGTGTTGCAGCATTTACAAGCTTCTGGAGGCAGGTTGTTCAACTGATTAACTGTTCTGTTAGGAAATTCCTCCTTAGTTCTAGGTTGCTTTTCTCCTTGACTAGTTTCCATCCGTTGCTTCTTGTCCTGCTTTTGGGTGCTTTGGGGAATAGCTTGACTCCCTCTTCTTTGTGGCAGCCCCTGAGATATTGGAACACTACTATCATGTCACCCTCGTCCTTCTCTTCATTAAATTAGACATACCTAATTCCAGCAACCGTTCCTTATATGTTTTAGCCTCCAGACCTCTAATCATTTTTGTTGCTCTTCTCTGTACTCTTTCTAGAGTCTCAACATCTTTTTTTACATCATGTTGACCCAAACTGGATGCAGTATTCTAAGTGTGAACTTTATTTTTGCTTTTCTATAATATCATCTTGTTTATGCTGTTGTCTGCCATGTGCAAATTTAATAATGGTCTGATTAATAGACAATGACTTGCTCTCTCAGTAAATGAAGAACAACTTG
This sequence comes from Vipera berus, assembly GCF_964194415.1. NCBI lineage: Eukaryota > Metazoa > Chordata > Lepidosauria > Squamata > Viperidae > Vipera > Vipera berus. Next base: position 102,041,957 of record NC_138202.1, on the reverse strand, counting down.
AAAACTTATCTTATGTCATCCTGCTAGTAGTGGAACTATGGTTTAAAACTAAAATATCTTCATAATACCACCATCCAATATGACCTAAAATGCATGATATAGTATTACTGAGGCACTGTGAGAGATTTTGTTCAAAGCTTCTTCTGTCTTAGCTCACTCCTTCTTTAAATTTTAATCTATGTCTACATAAATTCTTATGAATAGAGGCTGTTTCACATTATATATTCATTGAATGCTGCACAAACATAAGCATCCTGTCTTGGTTGCCTTCTCTAATTACTTCCTCTGACATCCAGATGTCCATTTAAATGAATGATGGGTCGGAATTAGAGTCCTCTACACTGGCTTCCTCCGTTCTGGCACTTCTAGATGCATTGAAATGGCAACCTCTAAATCTGGAAGGCACCAGATGAGGGAAGAATGCTGGATATATTGTCTCTCAATACTTTAAATAAAGACACACTGTGTTTGTGTGTGTGTGTGTGTGTGTGTGTGTGTGTGTGTGTGTGTGTAGGTATTAGAAAGACCAGCCTTGCTCACCCCATTCCCAAATTTGGTGCATCTCATTATATATTTGAGGTGGTATCTAGAAAGGGGATGGCTAGGTGTGCATTCCATGGGACCAGTACCGTAACTGTTCACTATTTTAATTTTTTTTCAGCATAAGAAAGGTGATGGTTGAATGAGTGAATGAATGGATGGATGGATGATACCAAATCTGTAGTTATTTAAGGAACTGCTAATGAGACATGCAATGGCATTAAAGTATCCCTTCTAATACTAGGGTAAATTTTAGAAGCCCAAACAATGTGTGCATATATCAAAGTACATAGACAAATTTAGTAACATAGCACTATTTCTACTTTGTATCTCATTATGCATGTTTTGGATACCTAAATTTGTCAATGCAAATGAAACCTCTGCCATCAAGCCACATATTTCATTCAAACTAGATTATTTGTCCTAAACTCAAAAGACAATGGACCAGGACTCCCTTGACATTGATGACTTTTTCTTTAAATTTATATTTCAAATGTTTTTGGATCTAAATGGAATTCAGATAAAATTAGTTGAATAATATGTTCTTCCATTCAGTTTACATTGTACATCCACTTCATTAAAACTAGACTGCTAGAAAATTATTGCCTACCAGATAGACTGATCCTTCCACAACTCTGTGACTCACTGGATTTATGAAGTCCACTTTTGCTACTTTATTTGTAATTCTGAAAGATACATAGACCTTTCTTTGGAAATGTGTCAGCCTTTGACAAAAGTGCAAAATGTTTGATACACGATGTAAACTAAATAGAAGATCATACTATTCAACACATTTTATCTGAATTTCATTTAGATCAGACATGTCAAACACAAGGCCCGGGGGCCAGATCCGGCCCATGAAGTGGTTTCATGTGGCCCGCGAAGCCATCCTGGAAACAGTGAGAGAACGGCCCCCACTGCCTTGGCCCTGGCCCAGAGACCCTCCTTCTGCCAGGGACCCTCAGATCTGTCCCACTCCTGCCCAGGCCCCCATAGGCACCCTTGATGCGAACGATGTAGAGCTGGCCACGCCCACCCAGTAGGCCATACGCACTCTAGCCACGCCCACCCAGTAGGCCACGCCCACCCTGGCCATACTCACCCGGCCCCCTGAGGGCAACTGCAATGCTGATGCGGCCCTCAATGAAATTGAGTTTGACACCCCTGATTTAGATCCAATAACATTTGAAACATAATTTGAAAAAAAAGTCAGCTGTGTCAAAGGAGTCATTGCCCATTGTCTTTTGAATTTATGACAAATAATCTTTTGTGGAGAAAAAAGTGTGTCTCTACAGAGAGGGAGTTGGGGATCCTAATTCTCTTCAAAGTAACTCAAACTGTGCAACAATACATAATGCATGTCAACTGTATGGATTGAATGCATACATTTTTGCAGTTTGATAGATAAGTAATACATTTCTTCTCAGTAAGAGATCAGGAACAACCATATAACCATGAGAAACATGTTTGCTGGCAGCAGGAAGTAACCAAAGATGCTTTGGAAAATGCATTACATTTTGCACACTGAAAGGGATTATATATTATTTCCACCTAAAAAATTGATAAAGATTAAAATGTTTCTATACTACCAAGGATATGGACTATTTATAAAATAACTACAGGAAACATATGTTCTTTTCTCTCTTAATCCCAGTTTATATATGCAGCTGCTAACTGGGAGCTTCAGTTCCCACAATTTTGAGTTGATTGAAGAACCATTATGGTTTCATTTCACCTGAATGTCTAAAAAAGGCTAATGCTGTTATACAGTTTTCCAAATGGAGAAATGGGAAAAAATGCTGATAGTAATAGTTTTGTTTTAAAGCAACAATTACATTTGCCAACGATACATTATTTAGAATGAAGGGGAATAAAGATGCAAATAAAGAGATAGGAAGGGTAGAAAGATTAATTCCAAGGCCATTAAGAGAATGGGTGAATATTTGTTGGCTTGGAAAGGCAAGAAGAAAAAGCACAGAATTTAAACTCTGGAATAGTGACCTAGTATAGAAACTTTGCTTGTGTATTGCAGAAAGAAAACCTTCCTTGTGATGTGGTTTCATTCTTATGCACAATTATTTATTATTAATGTTTTGTGCCCCTGGGACAGATTTTTTCCCCTCCTAAGGGGAGGGGAATGGATACGTCCCTGCAGTTTTCTTGGAAAGGCTTTGTGGAAATATTTTGCCCTTGCCTGCTTTCTAGGGCTGAGAGAGAATGACTGTCCCAAGGTCACCCAGCTGGCTTAGTACCTAAGGCAGGACTAAAACTCATGATCTTTCCATTTCTAGCCTTGTGCCTTAACCACTGCACCAAACCTGCCTTCTTTATGTGCAGTAAAAATATGAATTCAGCCAAGTTGTATCTCTGACTTTCTGCAAGGTAAATCAATATCTGACTAAAAGATGACACGTCGAAAGTACCAAAATGTGATGGAATGTGCAACTGGGAGAGTTTTGGCAATGCAGTTTCCCACGGAGAGGCCCAGATTAAGAGACTTCACACTCCCAAACTGGGGGGGAGGGGGAAGACATTTAAGGCTGGTCACATCCTAGAATCTCTCAGGGTATATTTAGCAGATTAAAAAGCTATATCTTTAGTTGGGCAAGATTCTGTCCATTAGGTGTAAGCAAAGAAAGGATTGGACTTGACTGCACTTTGCTATGTTGTCTCTGGGCTTAGGCCCAATACAAAATGTACAACTGTGCTTGATGAGAAAACTAACAGAAGAATTCCTAAAGCTGAGGCAATCTATCAAGCTGCTCTTTCTCCATTGCTAAGAGCAGCAAGGAAATAACAGTGTGCTCTTTGTCCCTCAGCTAATAGCTCCTAAGCAATAAAAGTGGATGAGTTCCCCAAAACTCCACAGGTTCCAGCTGATCAACAGTACTCTCAGAAACAATTGGAAAGATTAAGAGCATCTTATGCTACTGTTCTGATACACCTGCTGTTCTTTACAACAAATTGGCAGAATATGCCTATTATGTAACCTGTGAAGAATACACAATGCAATGAAAATTATGCAGAAAAAGCATGAACATTGTAGAATAAGCCCCACTAACTTGTAACATGAAGCATTATCAAATTATCATGATTCTGCCATACACTCTCTAGCTAAGCTCTTGATGACTGAATCAGTGTTTTTTTAGGTTTGAATTTACATTGGAGACACCTCCACAATAATGATACAACTCCAGTTTGAATCTGCACCTTGAAATTTGACTTGCAAGGCCTCTCCAAGCATTCTGCTGGAAGAGAAAGGTTTTCCTTGCTGATTGAAAAATAGACAGATGCTGACTCACTACTTTTTGCTTTAAACCAAGAAGGCAACCCCCCCCCAGGAGTAGTAATGTAAAATGAAGATCAAAGTTTTGCTACTGACACAAAGACGGTGTGCATGAGACCTGCCTCCAGACAAATCAGCTGGCTAGAGGCTTTAGAGTAGCAGATTTGTCAAGCTCTGTAGTGCATTATGAAGAAATCTTTTATGTATTAGGAATGACATTTTGGAAACTTTTCACATGGTGTCAAGGCCATTTCACACATGATTGAAAGCAAACCTAGATTTGCCACCAAATGTAAATAGCTCATGCAAGCCCTGATAAGCTTCCTGAACAATATAAAGATTGTAAAACATTCATATACTAGGTTTCTAAGGACAAAGAGCCGTGGTGACGCAGTGGTTGGAATGCAATATTGCAGGCTAATTCTGATGAGTGCCAGCAGTTCAATTCTCACTGGCTCAAGGTTGACTCAACCTTCCTTCCTTCCATGGTGGCACAGTGGTTAGAATGCAGTACTGCAGGCTAACTCACTGCTCACTCTAGGAGTTTGATTCTGAATGGCTCAAGGTTGACTCAGCCTTCCGTCCTTCAGAGGTCAGTCAAATGAGGACCCAGATTGTTGCGGGGCAATATGCTGACTCTGTAAACTGCTTAGAGAGGGCTGGAAAGCACAGTGAAGCGTTATTTAAGTCTAAGTTGCTATTGCTATTTTGATTAAGTCATGAAGAACCAAGCAATTTCCTACCTGAATAAATACATGACTCATGGTCATGTATTCCCTACCTCAGAAAAGGCGGGTTACACTGAGAAGTGTTTTATAATTTTACATGGCAATCCATGGGCTGATTAAGAGTAATAATCTCAAGTTCAACCATGTTTTAAGTATTATCCAGGCATTTTAAAATAGGAACTAAAGAAAACTAAAATCCCATTTGAACTTTTTTACCAAAGAAGAGTCAAATAACTCATTGACTTTCAATGCTGGAAAAGTAACCAAATTCCTACTGTAGTCAAAATTAAAAACTTGTGAGGTGCGTAAAGGTGTTTTCTTGTCCAAATTAAACATAATGAATGAATGACCTCCTTGAAACCAATTATTATAGAATGGCTCTTTGAATTCTGCTCCTTGATTGGAACCTCCAAATATATACTCAATATTATACTTGAAAATGTGTAATAGGCTTCTTTTGATCAAAGCTCATGATGCTACTCGGCTCATTGTTAAAGCATGAGATCTTCATGAGTATGTGAGATGAACAGTAACACAGATTATGCCATACCCAGAAGACCAGATCCACCTCTTTGGTGCATCTTCTCCATACATTCATTCCTCTAATGATATTACACTATGCCCATCTTCATTCTTCGCAAGCATGGCCATGCTCGTAGCAGGGAATCTGGGCAATCACAGTTCATCACATAAGGCTGAGGGAGGTTGCTGAGTAGAAGGAAAGTTAGTCAGCTCTGCAGCATGAATATGAGAAGAGAGACTGGATGGGAGCACAGGAGATGAGTAAAAAGTAGAGCTTCATTTCACCGAATAGTCCATTACTCAGTCTGAGCTTGGTTCATGGAGACAACTCAACTATTGGCATTCAGCAAGTCTGACCTACAGCAGCTGTGGAGGGAGGAATACAGCTGAGAGGTAGAGCACATACAGCATTTTATAAACAGAAAGTCCAGCTAAAGAACTGAATATCGGGGGGAAAGAAAGGTTTCCACAGAAAGCTACCAATTCACAGTGCTGGGTTAGATGAGTAATTAATTTGACCCGATAGCCACTGTAAAGATAAAACATTCATAAACGTAATTGCCATCATCATTATCACCATTATTACCCTCCACCATCCCTGGAATGGCTGTCTCTTGTATTTCATAGCAAGAACTTTCCTTTGCTATCATTTGAGTTGTTTTACATGGTGCTTAACAAGCAAATAATCCAAAATCAGGTAGGTACCTTTAACAATTCCTAAAATGGGATTAAATTACAACGTGCAGACTTCTGTAACTAAACATACATTTTACCCACTAACAGAGAAGGAAGAAGAAAGCTACCCCCAGGGTTTAACCCTCTGGGACAGATGCTTAGGGAGCAGAAGGGGGGGACAGAACTGGCAAAAATCACGTATTTTCCCTTTAACAAACAGCAGCATCTCTGGCTGGAGTTACGCTCACGGACACTTACAGTCTAAGACCATATGTTTCAATGAGTAACATTTCATGTGTATTTTTTTTTAAAAAAACAGCAGGTAAATTGCCTTTAAGATTCTTTTAAATGCTGCCCATAAATCTTGAAATGAGTTGAGCATTTAAAAGAAAGAAAGGGGCGGGGGAGAGAAGAGCCCAAATCCAGTTCTCCTTTAACAAATTGCAAAAGAATTATTGCCAGGAAATATTTTAGAAGTAACAGTTAACGCTGACAGTAACACTAACAGCACACTGCAGCAGATAATGAATGGAAACAAGAGTGCTGAAGTAGTTTTGAATTTGTGCGTGCGCATGTGTTTTTTTTTTTTAAAAAGTAGTGTGCTAACAGCTCAGACAAGTATCTGGAATGGGTTTAATTTCTGACTGCACATCTGGTGTGACATATTAGAGGAAATAAACCATTCAAAAAAGCACCTTTGGACAGAGGTGGGTGAATGGTGAAATTTCAAAGTCTAAAGAATATTGTCTTAAAAGTTTGTAAATTAACTTTAGCTCAGGGTAAAGAGTAACTGAGTTTGGGGGTTTTTTCCACCTTTTTCCTGCCAGGTACAAGAAACATATTTATAATGTGGTCATTAAACACATTTTTAGATAATGCTATATAACACGTATATACTGATACTGTCAGTTCATTGTTTTTCCATTTCTGGAAATCAAATTCTACAGATAAATCTAGCTCTTGTTCATTTAGTATATGGAGTGACTGGAAGATTCCTTGTGTACTTGAAAAGGAGGCTTCTGTTCAAACCTACGTGATGTGCAGGTGAAATGAAATGCTATTATAATCTGAAAAATGGTAAAAAATAAATAAATCTGGCTTTATTTTGTTCCGCTTTGTATCTACTGTATCCAACACACCCAGAGGCATTTTTATCTTTATTGCCAGTTCTTAGAAACTTGACATCTCATAGGCAAAGTGCAAGGACAAGGAGAGAAGGAAAATATTTTCTCCTTTACACCCAACAACTATCATTGAGTCCTTTTCTCCACATGATCCTGGCAAACATAAATATATTTAAAATCAAATTTACTAATTAGATCTTAAAATATTTCTAGAATTTTCCAAGAAAGGTACTTATTGTACCAACTCACTTCCTCACCCAAAAAACCAAAAACTTAAACCCAACACCCTCTATTTGAACCCACTAGATGTCACTATAGCCTCATCAGAATAGCCTATCAAATTGGACAACTTGATTGATTGTACCTGCCACTTTCAAAATGAAAGGCAGCCTATTCTAAACAAATAACGCCAGCTTTGTGCTTGTTCCAGTACCTTCAATAAAGCCACCCCAAATGACAGCATGTTCTCACTCATGCTCTAACTTCTGGTGTAGTCAGGAAGAAATGACTCTGATCACATTAAAAAGCTAAATCATTCCACAAGAGGGGGCCAGAAGAGATGGAAGCAGAAGACCCATGGCTTCTTAATGGCAGATATGCAATTCTAATGCTCCTTCCTGCATAACAGAGCTATCTAAACAACAAGAAAAAAGTTCTTGTTGGCTCCTGTAATTCTAAGCATCCTTCCTGCAAAACAGAGCTATCTAAACAAGAAGAAAAAAGTTCTTGTTGGCTCCAGACTTGATGTACCCCACAGATATCAGGACTGTCCATGTTTGCAGATCCACAACTCAGTTTCCATGTAATACAGGCTCCCAGTTGTGTGCAGGGATTGGTATAAGCAGTGACTTGGATAGAGCGGTTGTCTTTGCCAATATGTGACAGGGAGGCATAGGATCATCAGTATAGACCGATTTCTAGTGATTACACAGAGACCGTTCACTTGTCTAATGTGGAAAATAGTCAAGACATTGAATTATTTAGTCTGCTCACAACTTGTTTTAATTTACTAAATCCTACTTCTCCTGCTGTAAGCAAGCAACAGCGTTCCAAAACAGTGCCCATGTTTGAGATACTGTAAGCATAAACCTGATTATCTGGATTTAAATAACAATTTAAATAAATAAATAATTCCTCAGAATTATGGTATTTCAACAGAAGACTTCGGGAATCCCAAAAGGAGAATGGCAAACTCCTGTTTGCCTTCTCTGGAATGGTAAATGAGAAGCTGACTGCATGTTGGAGGTACAGTTTGTCCTCCATTAATGATGATAACTGGGACTGGGAACTTTGTTGCTAAGCAACACATTTGTAAAGTGTTATGTCACGTGACCATGCCAACTTAATGATGGAAGAACTGGAAGTTCCAGTTTTGGTCATTAGGCAAATCCCGCAGGTTCATTAGGTACCTCATGTGATTGCCATTTGGGATTGGCTTCCCAATTGCCTTTGCTTGTTGGACACTGGCAAATGGTCATAATATGACTGCGGATGGTGCATCCATCAACTGTGAGCTAGTTGCAAAGCACCCGATCATGATCATGTGACTACAGAGACCTTTCAATGGCTGCAGCTTCAAGGACTGGCCACAAGCCTCTTTGTTCAGTGCCATAACTTCAAATAGTAATGATGAAATGATCATTAACTAAGGACTATTTGTAATCCCTTACCTTGATTCTAGGCTGAAAAACACCCAAAATTATAACTTTTACTCTTTGGTGAACTGTTTCAGATTAATTATCACTTCTGGTTTCATCTTCTTTTTTTTGTTATTGTTAATCCTTTCCAAGGCTATAATATTTATTTTTATTTATTTATTAAATTTATGTGCTGCCATCTCACTGACTAGTGACTTTGGGTCTTTTTAAGGTATGGGGATCAGAGCCATATGTTTAATATTCATGTATGATTACACCACAGATTTATGTAATGATATGACATTATTAGAAGTTTCCTCGTCCTTGTTCCATTTCTTGTTCTGCCCATCCCACATATAGAATTTGCCTTTTCCAACTACATATTATAATTATTTAGTGCTCAGTTGTTTCTCTGGGGGATTGAGATGGGGAAGGCTCAAAAAAAGTCAAGAGAGTGGCTGTGACTGCACAATCGAAGCCCTGCCCTTTTGAAAGCGCATGCAATATTCACACCTGTGCAAAAGGACAGAACTTCTATTATGCTTTTGCAATCCCCACCTTGACGTTCTTTGCTCTCCCCTGCAGACATCCCTATAGATGTTCTTTATTTGGAAGGCTCCCACAGCATAAAATGCTACAGGCATTCATTAATATCTACAATGAAGTCTTGTTGGCTTTTATACAAACTGGAATTGTGTTATTTCTGGGTCCGGCCTCCTATGGGAAACATCCATTCTATGAAAGATTTACTGTGGACGGCTCTGGCATTTAAGGCACAGGAGAACCCAACAGCTAATCTTTTAAAATGATATTGGTGAGGGGTGTGTGTGTAACTATCCAAAGGACTCACAAGTTGAAGGTTCCAGATAAGGAATGTACAAAGGAGAAGTGTTGTCATCCTTTAGGATTAACTCTGAGGTCATTTCCCTTCTGCTTTGTTCCAGAAAGACGGAGTATCTCTATATTTTATCAATTTGTTCTAATCTGGATGTAAATTTAACCAGTTTATGATTTTATTTTCCATTCTGTTTCATCCAACAACTTTCCTTACTGTATAAATAAATACTGTAAATACTGTATAAAGAGCCTTGGTGGAGCAGTGGGCTAATGCCTCCTTAAGTAACACCAGCTGCCTGCAATTAGTGCAGGTTCGCATCCCACCAGGCTCAAGGTTGACTCAGCCTTCCATCCTTCCGAGGTAGGTAAAATGAGGACCCAGATGGTTGGGGGCAATTAAGCTGACTTTGTAATAATGCCGCTTGGGGTGTGTGAAAGCCCTAATAAGCAGGCATATACATAGAATGAAGGCTACTGCTAAGTTTGTAAGCCGCCCTGAGTCTTCGGAGAAGGGCGGGATATAAATGGAATTAAAATAAATAAAAAAATAAAATAAATAGTTCCCAACTTTCGATTTCTGTGTCCACACATTCAGAGCCCTGAACTACAACTACCACTACCCAAGAAATAATGTCTGATTTTTAAAAAGCGTCCTCTAAATTGGCTTGAAAATTATAATTAGGGTTATATTCTCTGAAGTGTCAATATCCAAATAATCTTTGGATGAGGACAAAGACCTGCCTTTGAACTCTCCTGTAAGGAAGGACATAGGGAGTGGTATTATAGTAAGCATGAAACAAGAAACACAGGTGTTAGTACTTCTTGTATTTCTTCATTCAATTGCTTGGAAACTCAGCTATATTTTTCTTGGTGAAATGTTGGAAATTAAGAACACCATGCTCCAAGTTAGTATTATTTTCAACTCTAGTTGCCAAAGACACAAAATTTATTTTCAATTTTATGTATGCATAAAGACGAAGAAACATAGAGGGAACTTCTTTTTCTTCCCGCATTGTTTTAAACCTTCCAGAGTAGAAGGAGGGCTGCCATTCTGACAGTAAAATTTTGCATTTCTCTTCAAAGATACTGAATGGGATTTCCTCCTAGATCAGGGGTGTCAAACTACCGGCCGGCGGGCCAGATGCATCATACCGAAACCACACCCACCCCATTGACGGCAATGGAAAAAAAGTCATGATACATCACGACACATCATGTGACGTTATGAGTTTGACACCCTTGTCTTAGATGATTAAATACAAGATTGCAGTGTTTAATCTGGCTCTCAATCCTCAACGCATTTATACATAATTAGGTTTGGTCCTGCTTCCAAACATTCTTTTGGATTGTGGCCCCTGGCATGACCTTCAAAGGTCAACAGTCATGCTTGCCAGGAAGAAAGTTCACAACTCTGATCTACAGAAATCATTTTTTCCTCCTCTTTAGATTGTGAGTGCCAGGAAATTCTACTCAGGCTGAAAAAAAAAAGATGAAACATAATTTCAATCTCAATGGGTAGTCACATTTAAGATCCTTTATTAAGGATTGCCTTGTATCGATAAGCATAGTATTTTTCTCTTCTTATCGCCTTCACAGATAGTTGGCTGGGGGACCATATTTTGGATAATTTAATCCCTTCTGGACAAGGAAGGGCAGGAGAATCTCTGCAGAATTGTTGGTAAGGATGGTAATATTTGAGGAATATGTTGAACAAATTTGCTTGGGTTGTGGCTGGCCCATGATCTTGTTCAGTTTTCTGGGGAAACTTTGATTCTATCAGTTCTGAAGAAGTGAACAGGTCCCTAGGGCTTTGATTATTGCTACCTGTGTTTCAAATGTCTCTCCTGGTTGGTTAGGAACTCCTGGAAAGTAGCTGGAGCCAGATGATATTGAATGCTTCCTTTGAGAGGGAATGACTTTGTTCACTCTTACACTCCAGATAGATAGATAGATAGATAGATAGATAGATAGATAGATAGATAACCTTCATTGTCATTTTTTACTGTGGGCATAATGGTACACATTAAAAATTAAATTTAGTTGCTTGCTCTCAAAGTGTACACATACATAACACACTTTTAAACATACTATATACAACATACGTATAGACCTACACCCTTTCATATAAGTAACATATAAATATCAATCACTGTCCATCTTGAATACATAACGGAAGGAGGAAGCTTTAGAATTCACAAAGTTAATACGATATGGAACAAAACTGGATGTTCTACCGCAAAGCTTCCTCCCTGAAGGTAACAAGGAAAACAGGTCGTGAAGAGGATGTGTTTCAGACAAGATTCTATATGAATTTGTGGTAGGCTTCCAGGTGCAATTCAAGGTGCTTGTTGTCACCTTTAAAGGACTGCATAACACAGGAACCACCTGTCTTCAATAATGTCTGCCCATCCCATCAAATCGGACCAAATGGGCATGCTGTGGGGCTCTTCAGTGAAACAATGTTGCTTAGTAGGATCCAGAAATAAGCCTCTTCTGTCGTAGCACCTGCCTATGGAACAGTCTCCCTGCTGATGGCTGTTTGGCTCTGCTGGCTTTCCAGAAGTCCTTGATGTTCCTGGCTGAAGAGCAGAGTATTAATGGAGCCTGGTATGTGACTTCTGCTCAGTGAAATGGTTTTGTGAAAAGCCTAGGTCATTGATTTATTTATACATTTATATGGCCTTAGGATTTTCATCCACATGCTTGGCCAGCCCAGAGTTACTTGCTTAAGATGCATGGGCATGTAAATTTTCTATATAAATATTAACAGCGATACTTCTGAATTTTTGACTGAAGGCTGAGCAAAGGATTTTGATATGAGTTGGGCTCTGGCAACTGGATGTGAATATACTGCTGCTTGACATGTGAGGTTCTAGGATTCCTGCACTTTATATTTATATGCAGTGTTTTTATAGATGTAAGAGGTCAAAGTATCACTATTTTTCAGTCTACACATTAGGCTTTGAAAGCTTCTACTCCTAGTATCTGTGCAAAACAAAGAAACCAAGCAGATACACGAAAATCTGTGAGGCATCATCATCAATGTTATGGTGATAGAACCTTATCAGAATATTGACTTCATTCTGCCTATGATATCTGCCTTTTAGATGCATATTATGTGGTCTACTTAAAAGTTTTGCGGTGAGCAGACATTACTGGGGGGAATCAACAGGTTGATGGGTGAAGGTTCCCTACTGAGGCTATGTCAGACCTTATTTAGAAAAGGGCATTTCCTTTGCTTTGCCTTGATCTAACATCTGCACCTGCCCAGGTGTGTGACTTAAGAAACTTTGATTTTACAAGTATTTATGCCAATGATCTTTCTATCAAAGGATGCTCAGTAGACCGACCAGAAGGTTGGCTTTGAAGCTGCTCACTCAGTTGCCTCGGCTCTGCTTAATACCACCTGCTAGCCTATTTCACAGCAGCCTCAATTCTGGTGGTGGTGGGAGTCCCTTCAACAATCCAGCCTACCAGCAATTCCACACATGAGTCAGAGACCTGAAGGAAAAAGGCTCCAGCATTTAATTAGCAGGTAAAATCATTTTGCCCAGCAGTAACAATCTGAGAGCCTGGGAGAAGGTGATGGAGATCAAACGGTGAAACAAACTTTACTGTTCCACAGAAGTGAAAATAGCTTGCTTTAAAAAAAAAACAAAAAAACCCCAATCCATGTAACCCCCCCACCCCCATGTTCTCACCTCTGGTTGCAAAGCTGGCAGGCAAAGCAGTCCAAATGGTAAACGTTATCTCGGGCCCTCATCACCATCTCAAAGGCAGGGATCAGCTTACTACAGGCAGCACAATTCCCAGTAGTCCCAAAGAGCCTGCCAAGGAAGCACACAATCATTAGAAGCCAGTTTAATTAAATGGTGGAAGGACTAATTAAGTGTAATTAGTAGTATCAAATACTGTGCTGCACCAATCAAGAGAAGTTGCCATCCCCATTTCTCTGACCAGCCAGCATGTGGGAATGGAGGCTGATCCTGCACAGGGAGAGAACTTCTGAGTCCTTTGAAGTTTTGGAGCTGCCAGCTAATTGACTGTCTAATGAAGAAACCCATTCCACATGCAGACAAAGTGCTATTTTGAGGCTCACAATGCTTCCATCAAAAACAATACCATCTTTTCAACACAAATTAACAGTGTCTTAGCAGTACATTTTAAGAGGATTCTAGCAACCCCTCTGTTTTCTAATTTGCTATTCCTTCATTTTCTACTGATTAGTTAGCTCTCTGGAGAAAATATGCAAGGTTCATTTTGGGGTATACATAGGACTCCTTCAGACCACTTTCCATACATGCTGCTTAGTTATGCTGTAGTTCTTGGATTGATGTACCTCAAGAAATCAAAATAGAAATTACATCAGAATGTTATTTACAAAGAGATCTTAAATCATTTCCAATGGTGGAAAAAGTAAGGTTCTACATTTAGTCAGGAAAAAATAAATGCACAGGTATAGTATAGGTCAGGGGTCGGCAACCTGAAAAAGGAAAAGAGCTACTGGGAACCGGTTCCATCACACATAAAAAAAAGTGGGAGCCGCGTGCGTGCGTCCATGCACGTGCATGCACAAAAAACGTTTTGCAAAACATTTTTTTCTTGTGCATGCGCGGACGCGTGCGGTTGCCATTTTTTTATGTGTGATGGAACCGGTTCCCAGTTGCGCGACGGCGACGGCCCATGCAAACGTGCCACGGCAGCTTTCTCAAAGAGCGGCGCCGCTGCCTGTTCACGCGGAGGTACACGCGCACCTCTCCAAAGGTGTGGGGAGGTGCGTGCACACCTACGATCATTCAGAGAGGTGTGCACGCACCTCTCGGAATGGGCAGCGGCGCTGCTTCTTGGGAAAGCTGCCGCGGCCCGTCTGCAGAGCTGCCGCTTTTGGCAGCCTGCAAACGTGCCGCGGCAGCTTTCTGAAAGAGCGGCGCCGCTGCCCGTTCGCGCAGAGGTGTGCGCGCACCTCCGCCCATTCGGAGAGGTGCGCGTGCACCTCTCCAAACGGGCGGTGCCACTCTCCATTTGGAGAGGTGCGCGCGCACCACTGCCCGTTCGAAGAGGTGCGCGCACACCGGGCGGCTGGGAGCCGCAGGAGACGGCTCAAAGAGCCGCATGCGGCTCCGGAGCCACGGGTTGCCGACCCGTGGTATAGGTGGTACCTTGCTCAACAGTAGTTACTGTAAAAGGGATCTTGGAGTCCTAGTGGACAATCACAATGAGCCAGCAGTATGCTGCAGCTGCCAAAAAAGCCAACACAGTGCTAGGCTGCATTAACAGAGGAATAGAATCAAGATCACGTTAAGTATTAATATACTTTACAATGCCTTGGTAAGGCCACACCTGGAATACTGCATCCAGTTTTGGTCACCATGATGTAAAAAAGATGTTGAGACTCTAGAAAGAGTACAGAGAAGTGCAACAAAGGTGGTTAGGGGACTGGAGGCTAAAACATATAAAGAACGGTTGCTGGAATTGGGTATGTGTAGTTTAATGAAGAGAAGGGTGAGGGGTGACATGATAGCAGTGTTCCAATATCTCAGGGGCTGCCACAAAGAAGAGGGAGTCAAACTATTCTCCAAAGCACCTGAAAGCAGGACAAGAAGCAATGGATGGAAACTAATCACGGAGAAAAGCAACCTAGAACTAAGGAGAAACTTCCTGACAGTTAGAACAATTAACCAGTGGAACAACCTGCCTCCAGAAGTGGTGAATGCTGCAACACTGGAAGTTTTTAAGAAAAGACTGGACAGCCATTGGTCTGAAATGGTATAGGGTTTCCTGCCTGAGCAGGGGGTTGGACTAGATGACCTCCAAGGTCCCTTCCAACATTATATTATTACTATTATTATTATTATTATTATTATTATTATTATTATTATTATTATTATTATTATTATTATTATTATTATTATTATTATTATTTAGATTGTAAGACAATTCTATGTGGAAGAACTATTATGAACCATTATTGGCCATAGTACAAATTGATTCCTGGTTCAGTAACACAATATTAACCTGGAAATGCATTTTTTTCTTTAAAAAATGCTAATAAACCACACTTTCTTTCAGATAACTGGTAAAGACAATCCCTCCCTTGAACTATGTTGATTTACTATCTCTTATTACATGACATTCAAACTTTCAGAACCTCCCAGAAATCCTTGAAGTTCACTGCAACATTTCTAATTCAACAGAAAGCACCACACAAGAAATCACAAGAAATCTAGACAAAGGGGTAAGTATCTACTGATAAGCAGACATGATTGTTTAAACTGTGTTCCACAGACACTAGGGTTCCGTAAGAATTTGATGGGTTCCAGAAGGAACTAAGGGCCAAAGAAAGAATTAAAAAAGTCCATTCAGATGCAGACTATTTTCTCTCATGAGAGCTTTTCCTCTTGATCATTCTAACAATGATTTTCTATCATTGTTTTTTTTTAAAAAAAATTCATTGCAAAGCCTGATGAAGTTTGAAAACCTCTGCTCTACTACATCTTAATGGGGTGTATGCAGACATTCCTTATCTCCAGTTAAAGGAAGCATAAATAATTAGATCCGTTAAAATTTCTGCATCTGTCAATCAATATAGCCAATATTGGCCCAGTAGTAAGATTAATTTTAAGTTTTACATCAACAATACAGTACATTCACATGATACATTGCTTTACTGAAAAGATAAGGGACAGACTGGGACCAAGATAATTATCTGAACTTAGTTTCTAGTGCAGCGAATCAGATTTCATTTAACGTTTTCCTTTCACAGTATAGGATCTAAGTATAACTAACTTAGATCTAATCCAGTATGAAGTGACGTATTATTTTCACAAGTGTGTGAAGGCAATAGTTTGCTGCTGTGGGCCACACACATGTAATCTCTTACCTCTCCAACCTTTTTGAGACCTTGCTGTTACTTTTAAAGCAATGTATGGAATCAGAGTTATTTTAAATTCTGGTATAGGGTTTCCTGCCTGAGCAGGGGGTTGGACTAGATGACCTCCAAGGTTCTTTCCAACTTTAATTAATAATAATAATAATAATAATAATAATAATAATAATAATAATAATAATAATAATAATAATAATAACAACAACAACAACAACAACAACAATAATAATAACAACAACAACAACAATAATAATAATAATAATAACAACAACAACAAGAACAACAACAACAATAATAATAATTTGATGATTCAGTAAAGACTGCAATAATCACCCTGTGATAAGATTATGTAAGCTGTTCTTTCAAAGAACCTAGCAAACAAAGTTAGCTGGAAGCAAGTAGGATTTTCATGCCATGCATCTTTAAAAAAAGAAAAAAAGAATCTACCATATTGTATCAGAAACACTGCCCAGTTTCAATCATGTTTAGAAAAAAAGATTTCTAGAGAAGAGGAACCAGATCTTGAAGCTGCCTTTGAATGGATGCAGTATTCTACATTAAAGAGAGATACGTTGGACTATCTAAATTCTAGTAATTTAAATAACACCACAAATGTAATATAATCTCAGACCTGAAGCCATGATATATAGGATTTTCCTTTCTTCTCTTAGGGAAACCCTCAGATCTGCCATTTCCAGACTCTGGAACAAATTTTAAGACTGGATAGGAAGTTACCAAGTAGGAGGAGATTCCATTCTTTGGTGAGAAGAATTAACTGACAAAAATGTGCAGAAGGCATACAGATCTCCTACCTAACCTTTTAATCATTTTGTTCCATGAAGCATTTCCTATTTTGTACTGCCTTTGCTTTTGAGCTGATGCTTATGTTACCCCTGTTAGGCATATGGTGATAGCCTACATAGTTGGGTTAAAAATATATAAACTATGATGTTGTGTCTTTAAGATGTTAATTGGCTGATGGGTGTGTAAGTGTTCTCATGGCCATAAGAGGGAGCTAGGAATGTAGCTTCTCTCTCTCTGTGAATTCACTGCTCTCTCTACTATTACTGTTTTGCTGTACTGTTGGTTTACTACTGTGATAAACCTGAACAACTGTGTATTGACCTCTGGACCGGTAAGAAGACTTTGTATTTGGAATACTCCTTGGACTGTTGTTATTGTGTATGACCTGGACTGTTTATGTTTGACCATGCATTTTTGTTTTTACACCACCTCAAAGTAAAATACTTTTTGCCTTCACAACTCAGTGTACTCTTGTGGTTACTGTGTGACTCTTACTGCTCTCAGTACTCTTTCTTGTCTGTGCAACCTCTTGCTAGCACAAGGAGACCTCTGCACAATACTTTGCTAACAACCTCTTTTATAAACTAGGATATTTTAAAGAACTTAATTGTTTGCCAGGCACACACTTAACTTGCTATCTTCTGATTGGTAAGTTGTGTCTAAAATATTTGACATTTCTTTCTGCCCTTGTGAAAATGAATGCAACTGATTGTGAAAAACAAACAAACAGATGGATCTTAAGGCTGTGATCTAACCTGCACCAGTTAAATATCCCTGACTTTAGATTGAATCAACAGATATCTAAGTATTCTTGAACTGAAAGAGAATTAGATCTAAAGAGCTATAGGCTCCTTTGAGTTAATTCCTGGTGACATCAAGGATATTTCTACCTTATTTTCTTGTCCACCAAATAGAAATGGTTTCCCTTACTTCTTCCAGGACCTCCAAGTCTAGCCGAGAGCCCTGATATTCTAATTGCTTTCATTCAAGAAATAACTAGGCCTAATCCTACTTATCTTTCAAATCCAGACCAGATTGTCCTGCTGAAACCACCAACAGAGATCTAATTCTGATAGAAATCTATGTTGGTGTATATTGATTGAAACTGTTTTACACACTCTTACAAGCATGATTGTTACTGAGGTGTGTCCCAAACTATATTTCCCTGAGACAGGAAACTATGTGCAAAGCATGCAAGTGCCATTTCATATCATACTTTCTCATCTGTATGGTGTGGCCAAGTCAGCACAGCCAATTTGCCACAGCCAACTTGCTGCAACTATCTCATTGTGGGACAACTTGTCATGGCCAGCTTGCCACAGGACAACTCACCGCAGGACAAGAGTTACACTAATATTGAAGAAATGGTGGAATAGAATCATTAAAGAAAGGATGCAAAAGTAGGGACAAAATAAAATGTGAATGACAAAAATTAAAGTAATTTTTAAATTATTTTAAATATTTAAACTGAATTGTTGAATTGTCCTGCAGTAAGTTGTCCTGCTGTGAGTTCGCTATGGAGAGTTAGCCATATCAAGTTGACTGTCGTGAGTTGACCATGGCGAGTTGTCCTATTGTGAGTTGGCCATGGAGAGTTGGCTATGGTGAGTTGATCATGGAATGTTGTCCTATCATGAGTTGGCCATGGAGAGTTGGCTATGATGAGTTGACTGTGGTGAGTTGGCTATGGAGAGTTGTCCCACTGTGAGTTGGCTATGCCAAGTTGAGTGTGGAGAGTTGGCCAGGAGAGTTGGCCACACCAAGTTGTCCAGTTCCATCTCTGCAACCTGCACAATCACTTCCCTAAAACATTACAAACACCACCACCCCAACTTTGAAGTTGGTTTGTCTTGAAGTTCTTAGTTTTATCAACTCCCAGATTGACTTCTCTCTCTAATCATAATTAAATACAGCCTTGAGCAGTTTTGTCAGGTTCAAAATGGCATATATAAATATCTTTTAGGAATGTGGGTAAAAAATTAATTCTAGAGCTACTAGTATGCAGTTTAATCTTACAAAACAAACCTGCTCTTTTAACTGCCTTTGCTCTTTAACTACATTGAACTACAAGTAGTCCTCAACCACAACTGAGTCCAAAATGTATGTTGCTAAGTGAGACAGTGGTTGAGTAAATTTTGCCCCATTTTACAATCTTTCTTGTCAGAGTTGTTAAGTGAATCAGTGCACTTGATAAATTAGTAACATGGTTGTTAAGTGTATCTGGCTTCCCCATTGACTTTGCTTGTCAAGAGGTCTCAAAAATAAATTATTTATTTATTTATTTATTTATTTATTTATTTATTTATTTATTTATTTATTAGATTTATATACCGCCCTTCTCCCGAAGGACTCAGGGCGGTGTACAGGGCAATTAAAATACAGCATACCAAAGTTAAAATAGATTAAATTAAATTTGGCCCCAAATAAATAAATTAAATTATAAAATTTAAGACCCCAATACCTCAGTCCAGGCCAGCAAGTTCAAATAACCAGGTTTTCAGGTCACGGAGAAAAGAGCGAAGGTTGAGGGCCATCCGGAGCTCCACAGGCAGCAGATTTCAGAGGGCAGGCATGCCCACAGAGAATGCTCTCCCCCTGGGGGCCGCCAGCCAGCACTCCCTGACCGACGGCACCCTGAGGAGACCCTCTCTGTGGGAGCGCACGGGGTGATGGGAAGTAGACACCGGCAGCAGGTGCTCCAGTAAATAATCCGGACCCATGCCATTTAGGGCTTTATAGGTCATCACCAGCACCTTGAATCTCACCCGGAAGACAACTGGAAGCCAATGCAGCATGCGGAGAAGAGGCATTACGTGGGAATATCGGGAGACCCCCATCACAACTCACGCGGCCGCATTCTGCACCAGCTGAAGCCTCCGAGTGGTCCTCAAGGGCAGCCCCATGTAGACAGCGTTGCAGTAGTCTATTCGAGAGGTCACGAGCGCATGAGTGACTGTACGTAGGGCATCTCGGTCCAGATAGGGCCGCAACTGGTGCACCAGGTGAACCTGGGCAAAAGTCTCCCTGGGCACAGCTCCTATGTGATCTTCCAAACTTAGCTGTGAGTCAAGGAGGATGCCCAAGTTGCGGGCCCTATCTACGGGGGGTAACACCTCACCCCCCCATAGTTAAAGATGGAATAGGCTGGATTGCCTGAGATGCCGGTATGTACAACCACTCGGTCTTGTCGGGATTAAGTTGAAGCCTGTTCCTCCCCATCCAGACCTGAACCGCCTCCAGGTAGTGGGACATCACGTCGAGGGCATCACTGGGTTGGTTTGGGGTGGAGATGAAAAGCTGGGTATCATCAGCATACTGATGATACCTCACCCCAAAACCACAGATGATCTCACTCAGCGGCTTCATATAGATATTGAACAGGAGGGGCGAGAGGACCAACCCCTGAGGAACTCCACAAACGAGAGGCCTCGAGGCCGACCTCTGCCCTCCTGCCAATACCGACTATGAACGACCCAGGAGGTAGGAGGAGAACCAATGTAAACAGGGCCACCCACTCCCAACCCCCTGATGTGCCGCAGTAAGATACCATGGTCAATGGTATCCAAAGCCACTGAGAGGTCTAATAGGACTAGGACAGAGGAGCAACCCCTGTCCCGAGCCCGCCAGAGATCATTCACCAGTGCGACCAATGCCATCTCCATGCTGTACCCGGGCCTAAAACCTGATTGGTACAGGTTCAGATAATCAGCTTCCTCCAGGAACAAAGGGAGCTGATGCGTCACCACACTCTCAACAACCTTCACAAGGAAGCGAAGGTTGGAGACCGGACGATAGTTGTTCAAAATAGCTGGGTCCAGGGCAAGCTTTTTGAGGAGGGGCCTCACCACCACCTCCTTCAAGGCGGCAGGGAAGCTACCCTCTCTCAGTGAAGCAGTTATTACTGCCTGGAGCCAGCCTCGTGTCCCCTCCCGAGCTGCATACACCAGCCAGGAGGGGCACGGGTCCAATAAACACGTGTTGGAACTCAGCCTCGCCATGATCCTGTCCACCTCTTCTGGAGTCACAGAGTCGAATTCTTCCCAGATAACATTCCCAAGACCGCTTGTCTCCCCCCTGTCAGACTCTGCCCAGTCGGAGTCCAGACCGGCCTGAATCTGAGCAATTTTGTCTGCCAGATGCTGGCTAAACTTCTTGGCACGACCCTGCAAGGGCTCCTCCCTCACTTCCTGATTAAGGAGGGAGCGAGTCACCCTAAACAGGGCGGCCGGGCGATTATCTGCGGACACGATGAGGGCAGCGAAGTAATTAAACTTTGCTGCCTCCTTCGCCGCGAGATAAGACCTTGTAGAGGTTCTTAGCCGCAATCGGTCAGATTCAGACCGGCTGGACCTCCAACAGCTCTCTAGGCCCCATCTCCGACGCTTCATCTCCTGGAGCTCCGCGGAGAACCATGGAGCCCACCGGGATCTGCGGCAGGTCAGGGGCTGCATGGGCGCAACGCAGTTGAGTGCCTCCATGGCTGTCCTTTCCCAGGCCTCCACCAAGGCATCGACCAGGCTGTGAGCAAAGGTGTCAGGCACAGATCCAAGTGCCACCTGGAACCGTTCAGGGTCCATTAGGTGCCTGGGGTGGAACCACCTGGTCGGTTCCGCAGCCCAGCAACGTGGGGTGGCAAAGCGGAAGACCAGCCACAGGAGATGATGATTGGTTCATGACAGGGGTATAATAGCTGGGAAACCCCCTCCCAGATCATCAAACCACCGACCAGATAAAAAGACAAGGTCGAGTGTGTGACCCCCCCATGAGTCGGGCCCTGAATTACTTGGGTCAGGTCCATGGCCATCATGGAGGCCATGAACCCCCGAGCCAACTCTGATGAGCCTCCCAGGGATGGCAGGTTGAAGTCCCCCAGAACCATAAGTCTGGGGAACTCAACTGCCAATCCTGAGAGGATGTCAAGGAGCTTGGGCAGGGCTGCTGCTACGCGACTGGGCGAAAGGTACGCCAGTAACAAACCCAACTGAGCCCCAGGGCCGCATCTCGGGAGGAGTGACTCACACCCGAATATCTGGACAACAGTGGCCTCCCGCGGACATAAGGTCTCCCTCACAACTACCGCCACACCCCCGCCCCTACCCTGAGCCCGAGGCCGATGAAGCACACGGAAACCTGGTGGGCAAAGTTCGGTCAGAGGGACACCTCCCTCTGGGCCCAACCAGGTCTCCGTAATGCAAGCCAGATCTGCATGCTCCTCCTCAACCAAATTTCGAATGAGAGGGGCCTTGGTAACTACGGACCTGGCATTAAAGTACACCAGTCTGAGCTCAGCTTGCCCCCACTCCCGGAAACATGGGTCAAATCCGGAGGGTCAGAGCATACCACCACTTGAAGACAGCGGGTGCGCGCTCCCCAATGTTGATACGGCCCTCCATACGGCTGCCTGATACCACAACTGTCATAAATATGAAACAGTTCCCAAGCATCCACATTTTGATCATGTGACCAAGGGGATGCTGCAATGCTTGTAAGTGTGGAAAAATAGTCATAAGTCACTTTTTTGCAGTGATGGTGTAACTTTGAGCCATCACTAAATGAACTGTTGTAAGTTGAAGACTACCTGTACTAGGTGAGATGGCTTAGTACTGACTCCAATTTATGACTGGGGAGCTGACGAAAGGTATGAAAGCGTGAAATTTGAATAGAAAAATCTGTGAGATGGATTCTTAGTTTCTTTGGGAGCTCAGCTTGTACTTCAGAAGACCTCAAAAGCCATGTATCATTAACTCCTCTATTCAAGGCTGAAAATCTACATCAGACTCTTCTGCTGACCCATTTCCATTATAAGATTTACCATGAGATTTGGGAAAAAACATTTTTCCTGGCTGTTTTTTTAAAAAAATTTCTAACTAGTTTATAGTCCTGGGATTGTTTTGGTGACTTTCCTTCCAAGTAATAAGCAGTTGCAACCCTGGTTTCAAGGTCAACCAAGTGCTACCACCTGTCAGGTTGTGTGAGGGAAGTCAAACTTGGTTTTACTTATCTCCCCCTCCCCAGGGACAATTTACCTTTGGAGAAAAATGTCACATCTCCAAATATCACTCTAAATCATGAAAAACAAAACCTAGAACATTTTGAGTGAGCTGATCTCACTTTTGTACAAGCAGTTTGACCTCAAAACCTTTTACCTTCCAATTACGGGTCAGTGAAGATCTCCCTCATGGTTTTATTAATACAGTTAGTATAACATTATTATTAAGATAATCTTAATGTTTGGGTCTTGAATAAGCGCATGCTTACAAAAATCTCCTCTTTTCTTCCATCTTTTAAGTGTAGTTCACTCCTTTATCTTAAAATGGAACATTTTTGTATTGTGTAAATTGCATTATTGATATACTACTATGGAAACAAAAGAAGAGAGCACACATGGCATTTATCTTGTCAGCTGCAAAATTTGTAACTTTTTCATGCAGTTGTCTGGCTCTATAAGACACTGTTGAGAGACAAAGCCTCTTAAAAGGCATAAAAAAGTTGGTCAACGTGCCATCACTCTATTTTCTGTCAAACTTGACAAAGTGTTTCATGTTTAAAATCAAAATACTACCCTTTTGATCTTTAGAGCATCCGTGTAAGTTAGATTACCATTAGCAACTGCTGCCCTATATCCAAATGGGAAAATTAGAAGCAAGCTAATCCCAGATTTGTTCAGACTACAGTGCCACTCTGTGTGTGAACATTAAAAAAAATCCATTATTCATTAGCATCACCGTTGTGTGGAGCTCAATCTAGATTAAACAAAATAAAGAGACCCCCAGACAGCACCATCTGCATTGTTAAACAGGCATTTTTCATCACCAAGTGAATTAGCGGCTTTTCTAAATGGAAATGAGAAGTTTGGACAGATGTTCACTTAACTATTTAAACAGTTCATCTTAAGAAACACGAAACTGTATTTGATCCTGGATTCACCTGCCTCCTTCCAGGGGTTTTGGAGGTGGGGGAGAGAGACACAGCATCAAACAGCTTTGAGTGTTTGTGTAAGATTTAAGGCTTCTATTCTGTCCAGATTCAATCATGTTACTTTTTTTCTTGTTTGTAACAAACGGAGCTCCAAGCTAGTCAAGAGTGCTAATCTTGGCCTTCAGTTTGAACACTGTTTTTCCACCTTTTCACATATGAACATTTCACAATTGTTCATGCACTACCAAGTTCAATGCCTCTTTTTAGAGAAAGCCATAAACGGTGCAGTTCCTGGTATTTAAGGAAGCAGCAACAATATGCAAAGAGAACTGGAGCTGTAGAGGACTTTTGACTTCTTTGTACCCCTCTGTCCCCAGAACAATTCTGATCAGCTAAATGCCTATTAACTAAGCTAGATAGAATAATTCCTCTGGAACAAGTGGATGTGTTCTTTGTTAATTATTCTTGATCCCTCCATATTTAGGAATAATAAATTAAGGACCATAAGTGACTTCTCCTCACAGAGCCTGAGTTCACATGATGTATTCAGCCCCATTAAATTTAACCACAGTGGGTGGCTTCACACATTGTGCTAAACCATACATCATGGGTTTTTTTTTAATCCAAACTGGTTGTGCTCAGACAAACCAATCACATTATAGTTTAGCGTGACTTGGATCTTCAGTTATGCTATCTAATGGGAAGAAAATTTTGCCTCCTTTTTTCATTTTCCTGCTAGCATTTGCAATCCGAAGAAAAGTCATTCTGGAAATATGGGAGAATCTCTAGGCTACATTAGGAGGAAAACTCAGGAAGGTATCTTTTGATAGAGTTCAGTAAATAGCTTTCTCTTGAGATCATCCAAGCCATGATGATTTATCCTAGAAGATGAGATAAGGTTAGATTTTGTGTTCCAAATGTCTGTGTTGCAGTTCTTGGATTTTTTTTTTTTAAATCATGCATTTGAGCATACTGGCCAAGATATTTTAGTAACGTGAACATTAGAAATAAAATGGGAGAAGAATGGGTTAAAATAGCCATTTAAAGGCTTGCATAATGAATTTTCATGTTTTAAAAAATCCATGAATGAGTAAAGAGAGCAGAAAAGATTAATGAATTTGGTGTGCGCAATGGACTTAGACTGAAAACAAACTTAGTTCTACCAATGGCTATAATTATTTGACTGGAACTCCATTTAATAGAAATGTTCTTTCCACATAATTCTAATAGACTTTCAGAATATGGCTGTCTGAAGGTGGGGGGGTCAAAAATAATGATGGTGCAACCACAGTGCCACGGTGCAACCAAACCTCTGCTTGTCTATGGAGATTCTCTCAATCATCCAGCTCATGGTTGCCCCAAACGTGGTTTTCAAAAGGCAACTGGCCTTTCTTCTTCTTCTTCTTTTCCCTTGTAAACATTTTGCTTCTCATCCAAGAACTGAAGAAACTTCTTGGATGAGAAGTGAGACATTTTCAAGAAAAAAGTACAGTTACCTTTTAAAATGCCCCTTTGGGGTCAAACCTCTGCTTGATTTTTATGTGCATATATAGAGAGAGTTCCAACTGCACTGACTTTCTTGCTCATACCTTATGGACACCACTATTTCAGAGTATATGCAAAAAGGAATGACCATCACTCATATATTCTATGATTGTCTTTTGGGAATTAATAGATTACAGCTGGAACCAGAGTCTTGTAGTAGCTTCATCTTGGATGAAAAGAGAAACAGATAAGCCCTTGTTAGCTTCCCATCTTTCCTTTGCTTCTGCTTTTTTCATTTCCCTGCTGTGCTTTAAAACTTAGACTATAGAAGTATCTAGAACAGAGACAAAACATTTTAATCTCAGGATTCCTAAGCCCAAATTAGAAGAACTCGTTCTGTGGCAAGCTACAGCTTCTACCACCAAGTACTTGTACTTCTGATTCACAGTCAGCTGAGTCCCTTCCTTGAAAGATTTCTAATGGGATATTGGTAGAGAAAAGCTTGATTTTTTAATATATATATATATATATATATATATATATATATATATATATATATATATATATATATATATATATATATATATATATATATATATATATATATATATATATATTAAAATGCTATTAAATTTATGCCATTCCCAAATCAAACTAAAGGGGGGAAATGGAGGGAAAAAATCCTTAATTCCCATGAGTCATATTTCATAGGACGTTCATCTTGTCATTCCTAAAGCCAAAACATTTTCCTTCAATCTATCATGAAATCCTCAATTCTTAGTGTGATCCCAATAGGAAGGAAATGAGTTGGAGATACGAGTGGCTTTTATTAGCATTTTTAAAAGGGTTTTTTTTTTTTTTGTAAAATAAAAGTTGGCAAGCAGCAATTTTTTAAGTACAGATTTATTTTCTCTTATGTAGCATGAAGGCCTAGCCAGCTTGTAAATAAGCTTAGGCTATGCAGATTTAAAATTTAACACAATTAAACTTTTACCCTGTGGTAGTAATTACGTTTAATGGCTCTTACCCTGAACTTAACCATGTCTATTGTTGTCAGCCAATCTGAAAGCAGGAGTTTAGCCAAGGACAATTTTCTGTAGTTTATAGGCACACTAAAATCCTGCAAGTCCAGAATCTCATTGGCTGCTGATGTCATTGTGTATAGTAGAAATTAAAGCTAATTGGCACAAGGACTGGCAGTGAATACGAATGAATTGATGGGAGAAAATGGAATAAAAGCAAGCACACTTAGTGGCGTGTGACTGTTGAAGGCAGCTTCTCATTTAAAGACTTCTTTGTTGGTAATTATAGCCGCCATCTTCTGTTCAGCACTTCGTCTTTTTCAGGCCAGGGGTACTTTCCAATAGTGGGCCTGCATCTTTGTTCAACATTTTATGCTTTGTCTAAAATGATAGGCCCGTGAGAGCATTTAAAGGAGCTGCTCCTTTATTCCAAGAAAGATGGGCTTCTTACTGAGGTCAAGCAACTTTTCAAACTCCTTTCAACAGGAAAACTGCCTTGCCTTTCTCCTCAGTCTCTTACTTCAATGCAAATTCCCCCTGAGACTATTAATGGGTGAGGGGAAGAAGCACAGGCATGACCAAAGAAAGAAGCTGGCACTGCAGCCACCAAATTTAGTTTCCAACCAGTCTGCCCATGTGTTGCGTGTGGAATATATAGGAATACTGTGCATGATTGCAGCTCACATCTTGATTTTTTTTAATCCCCTCTGTGGACCCCCTCTGTTTCCTATTTTTCTTCAATTGAACACTTTTTAAATTGAAGACATACCTCCCCCCTCGCTCTATATAATCATTTTTTTTCTTTCTCTCTCTATTTCTCCCACCCTCTCTCACATACACAAATGATAAAGTTAAACTGCTCTGGGACTTCAGAATTCAAACAGTCAAGCACCTGCAACATAACATCCTGGACTGAACAATTGTCGATAAGAAATACAAAAAAGTCTGGATAGTGGACGTGGCAGTGCCTGGAGACAGCAGAATAGACGAGAAAGAACTGGAGAAGATAACAAAATACAAAGACCTACAAATAGAAATAGAAAGACTGTGGCAAATGCAAGCAAGGGTAGTACCAATATGAATAGGCATGTTGGGTGCAATCCCCAAACAACTGGAGCACCACTTGAACACCATTGGCATTGACAAATTCGCAAAAGGCGACTTTACTAGGAACTGCTTCCATCCTGTGACGATATCTGTAATACCACAAACATCCACATCTGCCTATCCCAGGTTCTTGGTAAGGACTCGATAGGTAGACAAAAATGTCAAATCCAGTCTGAACATCTGGCTGACTGTGCGATGATTAATAATAATAATAATAATAATAATAATAATAATAATAATAATAATAATAATAATAATAATAATAATAATAATTGGAAGGGACTTTGGAGGCATCTAGTTCAACCCCCTGCTCAGGCAGGAACCCTATACCATTTCAAACAAATGGCTGTCCAATCTCTTTTTAAAAACTTCCAGTGTTGGAGCATTCACCACTTCTGGAGGCAGGTTGTTCCACTGGTTAATTGTTCTAACTGTCAGGAAGTTTCTCCTTAGTTCTAGGTTGCTTTTCTCCTTGACTAGTTTCCATCCGTTGCTTCTTGTCCTGCTTTCAAGTACTTTGGAGAATAGCTTGACTCCTTCTTCTTTGTGGCAGCCCCTGAGATATTGGAACACTGCTATCATGTCACCTCTCTTCATTAAACTAGACATACACAATTCCAGCAATTGTTCCTTGTAAGTTTTAGCCTCCAGTCCCCTAATTGTCTTTGTTGCTCTTCTCTGTACTTCTCTGTACTATTTCTAGAGCCTCAATATCTTTTTTACGTCATGGTGACCAAAACTCGATGCAGTATTCCAAAACTCCCAGTCTTCCAATGAGGCTTGGGAGTTTTTTTACATGAATCATGGGAATTGATGTTGGGATCTATGTGAAGATGATCCTTGTACAAACAAGGCAGAGATAGTGATCACAGGAAACATGGGTACCTCCAAAATGCATTAGAGGGACAAATGACATGTACCTCAATGTGCAGACAAGGCAACCTATTAGATCTAACTCAAGTACCCAGTGGGATACTTTGCATAATGATTTTACTACATACGCTATTTGGACTTCAACAGGGCATTTGTAGGAAACAATTTTTGGAATATCACCTATTTCAGTTCTTCTTAATGTTTCTCCCTGCTCCTTTTAATTTCTATCAAAAATCCAAAGCCGCATCCTAAGAAGAGACCTCATGCTCTGCTTTATTCCTTAGCATCCTTCCTCTTGAAAGTTCTCAGCCAAGCTAAGAATCACAGTACAGAAATCCTGACCCTGGAAAATTGCTGCCAGTCGTACCACTGGATACTTGATTCAATTCAAATATTCATTATCATGGTCACTGAGCAGCCTTACAAAAATTAATAATTATAAACAGAGGCATATTAACACAACAGGCAAGGTAACAGGAGATAAGCGACAAGTCGGTTTGCCTTCTCAAACTTCTAATAACCTGCTGCAGCCAAATATAGAACTGCCAGCAAAACAGCATGTGGGAGAGAGTGAGAAAAGAAATGAAATGGG
Organism: Vipera berus; assembly: GCF_964194415.1. Classification (NCBI taxonomy): domain Eukaryota; kingdom Metazoa; phylum Chordata; class Lepidosauria; order Squamata; family Viperidae; genus Vipera; species Vipera berus. The sequence goes on along the minus strand of NC_138202.1, from coordinate 102,012,921 downwards.
TGTGTGTATGTGGGGTGGGGGATCATTTAACTGTATGCAAGTTGTTGGCAAATTCTGCTTGCTGTCATGGAGAATTTGGCTACACTGACAATCTTAGAGATTCTGTTGCACAAAAGATGCTGTACATAAAATTCATCCAAGCAAAAAAAAAATTTGATAAGAGGAATTATTAAACTGTTGCATAAGCTTCTATATAAAACACTGTATAATAAAACTTTTGACAATCCCCAGAAGGATATAATAATAGTTTTTTAAACACACTTTTGTGATTTGCCGAAAGTAAAATAGTAAAAGTGAAACGCATGCAAGTCCTGTGATGTATAAGTTACCAATCAGTTGGTTCCATAACTGAGCGTTAGGGGAGAATTTTGCAATATTCAGAATGAGATTTCATATCCTCCAATCTTAGTCTGAGCAGTTTGAAAACTACCTTATCCATTTTATACCTGAAGATCAACAGCATAGCCATTTTTCATCAGGTCTCCATATGGAAGAGGTCTGACAGTTTTCCATCATGGTTAGCAGGATTAAACTTTATGGGTGAAAAATTAACTAAAATGGGCTGTATCTTTGTCTCACCCTCGATTTGCATGTTAGAAGAGAATCCCATTTGGTAAACAATGAACCCCCCCACCAAAATTTCTTCAGATATGTACACTAAATAGTCTCTTACATAGTAACATTCATGCAGAGGCTTAATTGTATTCCATTCAGAAGCTGGATTAGCACCTTGACCGCAAATAGGACCCAGATTGTTGGGGGCAATAAGTTGACTTTGTAATAATGCTGCTTGGGCCCCCCCGAAAGCCCTAATAAGCAGGCATATACATAGAATGAAGGCTACTGCTAAGCTTGTAAGCCGCCCTGAGTCTTCAGAGAAGGGCGGGATATAAATGGAATTAAAATAAATAAATAAATAAATAATTTTATGATGAAAAAAATAGAGGTTTTTTTTTACTCTTCTGAAATTAATACCCTTACATATTTGGGAGTTCTGAAAAGTATAAGATATATGGCTGCTGCATTTCCCTATGACAGGTGTAGGCAACCTCGGCTCTTTTATGACTCATAGACCTCAACTCCCAGAATTCCTGAGTCAGCATAGGTTGCCTACCCTTGCCCTATGGCACAAAAGCAGTCCCAAACACTCAAAATGTATTACATGCTGAGTAGTATAACCACCACTTCTCTAAGCCCATTCTTGTTCTTCTCTGGGTGGTCATGATCTACGTCTTGTCACAGTTAATCTGCAGTGAGTACTCTTTGCAGAGGATGATCAATGCTCTTAAGTGCTCTTCTAAACCCTGTTAGTAATCTGGATCCTTCTCCTCTCCTTTGTTGGAGAGCTATTTAAACAGAGGCTGGCTATCTGTTGAGGGTGATGTAGTAGTGGATTTCTGCGCTGGGCAAATATTGAACTTGACGATTTCCAAGATAGCTTTCAATCTTCACATTCAATTACTCTAAGAATTGGAGAGAGGAACCATATCCACCTTCAATAGCATGATTTTTTCCCCATTAAAAAACAGTGGAATACCAGCCTCCCACACACTCTGGAAAATGGCACACAGCTAGAGAAGGCTCAGGATTCAATTGTACTATAACCAGGGTTTGCACCAGTTCGGCAGAACCAGTAGCTATTTTTTTGTTTTCCAGGCCCAGAATGGACTTCCGGAAGCAGCATCCACACAGAGAACCGGTTGTTCACATATTTGAATCCCATTACTGACTATACTGTAACTAGTTTCCAAAAAATTGTAGTCGGTTGCCTGCCATTACTAAGTGCTGTCAAGTAGCTTGAACTATTTTTTTTACTTTTTTTTGCAGAATTTAAAAATCTCTTTTTATAGGTGTGCTCCCTTTTGTTCAAGCATCATCCAGTAAAGAAAATGCACTGAGTCAACATAACAATGGCCTTGTTATGTTGGCACATTTGTGATCAATCCATGATTTTGGTCTATTTATTTGTTCATGTTAATAATTGCTGCATAATCTAAATCAGTCCTTCATATCAGAATATAGAATAACAGAGTTGGAAGGGACTTTGGAGGTCTTCTAGCAGTCCAAACCACCGCTCAAACAGGAACCCTATTTAATTCTGGATAAATTTCTGTCCAATCTCTTCTTAAAAACCTCCAGTGATGGAGTTTTTCAGATAAATCTTTTTGTCTGGTTGCTACCAATATTAGAAGACTGAGAATCGTTCAGAAATGTATTTACTCTCATAGACCACTTTATGTATGACCACATAAACACGACCGACAAAAGGCTCCATAATTTCTAGTAAATCCACCTCAGACTCATTTTAGCTCTCAGTTATGAAACTCACTTGCAAATTTAACACACTATGGGAGTTTTATGTGCAGTCAATATTGCTTACCTTAGCTCCCATCCAATCCCATCTATCAGCCATTAAAAAACAAAAACAAAAACAAAAAACAACTACATTGCTAACTGCTTGCACCACATGAACATGTAAATAATAATAATAATAATAATAATAATAATAATAATAATAATAATAATAATAATAATAATAATAATAATAATAAGTTGGAAGGGACCTTGGAGGTCATCTAGTCCAACCCCCTGCTCAGGCAGGAAACCCTATACCATTTCAGGCAAATGGCTGGCCAGTCTCTTCTTAAAAACTTCCAGTGTTGGAGCATTCACCACTTCTGGAGGCAGGTTGTTCCACTGGTTAATTGTTCTAACTGTCAGGAAGTTTCTCCTTAGTTCTAGGTTGCTTCTCTCCTTGATTAGTTTCCATCCGTTGCTTCTTGTCCTGCTTTCAGGTGCTTTGGAGAATAGCTTGACTCCCTCTTCTTTGTGGCAGCCCCTGAGATACTGGAACACTGCTATCATGTCACCCCTCACCCTTCTCTTCGTTAAACTACACATACCCAATTCCAGCAACTGTTCCTTATATGTTTTAGCCTCCAGTCCCCTAATCATCTTTGTTGCTCTTCTCTGTACTCTTTCTAGAGTCTCGACATCTTTTTTACATCGTGGTGACCAAAACTGGATGCAGTATTCCAGGTGTGGCCTTATCAAAGCATTGTAAAGTGGTATTAGTACTTCACTTGATCTTGATTCTATCCCTCTGTTAATGCAGCCTAGCACTGTGTTGGCTTTTTTGGCAGCTGCAGCACACTGCTGTGTATAGCTTTATTTCATATCATTTGACTGATAGATTATAAAAAAAAACCAAAAAAAACAAACCCCAAATTATCTTGAAGGTATACTTAGCATTTATTATTTGGTCCTTCCCTGGCATTAAAATCTTCATTCAGAATCAGCAAAAGACATAATCTGCCAATGTATAAGCATCTTTAATTTGATACACAAAAATTGAAATTTGAAGATAAACATTACAAGGAGCCTGTTTGGTTAGCCCCTTCCCAAACTTAAAACTGTTGCTAAGCAAGAGAAAATAATAGCCATTTCATCTAGCATCCAAACATTGTTCTAAAATGGATGAACATTGAATTCTATCTTGGTCTCTCAGCTTGCAATGTTCCATGAGATCAAAATGAGAATGCTGTATGAGTCTGAATATCAGTCAAAAGGTAATCACAATTCCTGTATCTCCTTTTGTTGTACACATTTTATTGTCTCTTTACCAGAATCTGTGGATCCTTATAGGATCCTGTTAATTGCCTGCATTAACAGAGGGATAGGAATGTAGATAGAAGATCGTGTGAAGGTGTTAGTACCGCTTTATAAAACCTTAGTAAGAACACACCTGGAATATTGCATCCAGTTTTGGTCACCACAATATAAAAAATATGTTGAGACTCTGGAAAAAGTGCAGAGAAGAGCAACAAGGATGATCAAGGGCCTGGAGGCTAAAACATACAAAGAATGGTTGCAAGAACTGGGCATGGCTAGTCTAGTGAAAAGAAGGACTAGGGATGATGATAGCGGTGTTCCAAAATTTGAGGGGTTGCTGCAAAGAAGAGGGTGGGGGGTCAACCTATTTTCCAAAGCACTAGAAGGCCAGACAAGAAACTAATCAAGGAGAGATTCAACCTAGAGATAAGGAGAAATTTTCTGACTGTGAGAACAATCAACCAATGGAACAGATTGCCTTCAGAAGTTGTGCTCCATCACAGGAGGCTTTGAAAAAGAGATTGGACAACCATTTGTCTGAAATGGTATGGGGTCTACTGCTTGAGCAGGGGGTTGTACTAACTAGAAGATCTCCAAGGGCCTTCCAACACTGTTATTCTGTTATTCTCTTATGTTTTCTCAGGCTTCTAGTCATACCAGTGAATGGCACTATAGGGAATTTATATCCAACTTTCAATTAGTACTCGATCCATTTGGATCTACTGCAGCATATGTTTAGTCTACATTTATTTATTTATCATTTTATTTACATATCAAACTTCTTAACTGCCCATCTCTCTCATAGAGGGGCTCTGGGCAGTGTTCAATTTAATCAATATAATAGCATATTTTAAAAATGAATAATTTAAGATTTAATTTTTTTTAAAAAAATGTAAAACGTTATAAAATTACAAAAAGTGGAGAGTTCTAAGATGAGGAGGCTAGGAGTTGTTAATTGAGGCAGGAAAGTGTTCTCATGGGGCCGGCCAGCTGCATGGCTGTGTGGGCACCTGTGCCTGCTCTGTAAGGCTACATTTCTAGGCTTTGATACCTTTGTGGAAGGCCAAGAGATTGGGGACTTTTCTCAAATCTGAGGGCAAGATGTTCCACAATGCTGCCTTGTGAAACATCTATATGCTAAATGATTTTTGAAAAATATTTGAAATCATCCAGAGTATATATTTGTAATAAAGGCATTACTGTCATCTTCCTGTTATACTTTTAATTCAGTTATGTCAGAAAACAAAAGACACAGTGCTCGTTCTGTAATAATACAACCAGAAATTCTAAACAACTCAATATTTTCATATCCCCCTCCCTTTTTCTTATGTGCCTTGATGTAGGACAGGAGTAGGCAACCTTGGCTCTTTTATGACTTGTGGACTTCAACTCCCAGAATTCCTGAGTCACCTATGCTGACTCAGGAATTCTGGGAGTTGAAGTTCACGAGTCATAAAAGAGCCAAGGTTGCCTACCCCTGATGTAGGTCAAGTCCTGCACTGAGATTCTTCCAGACCTTGGTCTGCTCTATGTAGTAGAACCCAAAGCTCTTGCAATTGGCTGTTTCAGCCCTCCCAGAGAGCAGGAAAGGGAGAGTATGGTAGAGAACCGTAGAAATGACCTTGGAAAAGGAATGAGGCAACAGTTAGCACAATGTGATTTAAGTCCACAACAAAAGGGAACATTAGAAAGAAGCTTTACTTGGCTTTGGCTTAACTCCCTTTAGTATAAGAGGGAAGGAAGAAAAATGCTCGCAGGCTTTCAAGATAGTGTTGCAATTGCCAATATTAAAAAAAAATAGAGTTCCAGTCATTCTTGAAGAATCTGTTTCCTGGATGGCCTACCTTGAATGGCTGACAGGTATCCGTATTTGTTTCCCAAATTGTCTCTTTCCAGTCATGGTTGACTGGGTGGAATTAATTTAATTCCATGCAGGTGTTGAGTCTGTTTATGAGCTGAATCGAAACCCGAGTGATAATTGATGGGTCAAGTGAATCCTTTTTAATGTTCCCAACCATATAACAGCTCCCAACCAATTCCCAGCTAATCTCGAAAAAGCTAAGCAGAGTTGGACTTCATAGATATTTGGATAGAGCCCATTAGAAAATGCCAGAGCTAAAGGCAGGATTGGGAAGTTTAAAAAATAGTATCCCAAAAGAAGGAAATGCATATACCTAGCAGGAGCCAATCTTAACTCAAGGGAGACTTTATCCTTTTAAAAAATAAATATAACACTCTAATGCCTGATCTCCCACCTACCCCCTCCTCCTCTACTGAACCAGTTAAACACATGGTGAGAATATGGCCTAAACACAAAAACAATTGAAACCTGGCACACCTTATTATGAAATAAAGCAAAAGTACAGGATTATACGTGCACTGTCCAGATAATGTAAAGTTGTCTGCTTCAAAATGCAAACAGGAGGAGCGTATTTTTGAAATAGTTTTAAAAGTGCATGTAGAAATTCCTTCAACAAAACAAAACAAAATCAAAACTCTTGAAATGAGAGATTCATCAAGTTTCACTGCAGTGATATTTTAATATATTTAATATAGGAATAATGTTAAAATTCCTCCCTTCTTTGGTGTGTTCCAGGCATGATACTTGGACACAGTAAACAATCCTGGATACATCTATATCCTCTTTTTTAAGGGTAGAATGGGAGATGACCAAAATGCAAAATGAAAGAAATGTATTAATAATTTTAGATAAATGCCTTAATATTTCAAGGACAATAGAGTTTTGGATGAATGGGGATCATATTTAGCATCTAATTATGGAGTATGGAAGAAAACATTATTCTGGGCATGATCTTCCCTCTGCATTCAAGTTTTATTTCTGGTTGGGGTTTTTTTTTGAATAACTGAAGAATATACACATTTCCAAGAGGGATTAAATAAATTTGTATAAAATATGTATGTTTCATTTCAATCCAATAATTTTGCTTTTCTCGCCACAGTATTTTTGGTGCCAGATTCCAGATACCTGGGATGCAACTCCTCCAACTAACATTAAAATACAACTTGAATTTTGCAGATGCTGTGGAAAAGCACACGAACTGAGTGGAGGTCTCTTTGGAGGGTCTCAAAATTATCTGTAGCAAAGCAGCCAATATGAAAATGCCAGAGGCAGGTTAAAACATCAAATGACTGAAAGATTATAATCCACACAAGCTTTTCACTTAAACAGAAGGCTTTAGGAAATAATAAAAAAGTCAGCTAACAGGCCAAGTGCAATCTATTTTTGCCTTCAGATCTTAGAAATTCTCTGAATAGTTAACCTCAGTTAAGGTATCATATTTTAGGAGGATCATTGCTTTGTAGACAATGTACTACAACTTTTCTATCCAAAGTATTATGCAAAAACCAATGTGTCCTAATGGGGTGACTATTGCACTCGGGCACAACAGAATCACCCTTGATTTCTGCTCAGCCTTTTCAAAAAGAGTGAAGATAAAATAGGAAGGAAGGCCTTTGTGTGGACATTAGACAATGCCAGTAGCATTCTGCTTAAGCTCCTATCTTATTGCTGTTATGTCACTGCAATTTTGACCTGGCAAAATGACATTTGATCCAAGCCTTGCTTATATCGTATGATTCTAGTACTATTGATAATGTCACAACCCCTAAAGTAGATGGCTGGGTAGGAGAATATATTTATTTTGTCCGGATTTTAGAAGTAGTTTTAGCTGCAATTTCAGATGAAATTATATGAGATTAAATTATATGGTATTCTAGAAAGTATTCAACAAAACATAAGCCCTCAAGATCTTATCACGTCCTTGAAACTTAACAGAGGAAAGGCAATATGAGTGTAGGAGATGACCAGGCTGAGCTTGAGGGAGGGGTCAAATCTGTCATCAATCTTGAGTCCCTTTGTGCCCACAAGAGATGTAAGTCCAGCCCATCTTGAATTCCATTCACTCTTATCTACTGCCTGTTTGCTTTGACCATTAGTAGTTCAGATTCTTGTACAGAGCATAAGCTTGTAATAAACCTTTACATTCATTTGAACTGTCGGGACTTCCTGATTTTCCCTGCACTTGATAATCCATCTGTCAAAGATTGTTGAAGATGCTTTGTGGAAATATATTTGATCTTGGGGACTGATTCTGGCAACGGACTTTCTGCTTCATTTTCATCTTCCCAAACTCTGGCATTTGGTTCAAATTTGCTTCTTTTGCAGATCTAAGGACTTCAGCTAGTCATACCCCCAGTTTATGTGTGAAATATGAAAATGGTGGTGATATGGGTAGAAGGAACTGGTTTCATGCTTCATTACTGATTTAGGCCTATTCTCTATCAATAAGTAACCCAGAATAGTTTTACTTTCTGTGTGCAGTTAATTACTGATAGTTAAATGTTTGATCCGTGATTCTTGACACACTCATTCTGATCAACTTGTGTCCTAAGTTGATCCAACTTGTGATCAAGCTGTGTCCTAAGTCTGCTTTTTTCTTAAAAATGTTCTCTTAATCTTCACTACAAAAGCAGTGCCATGCATATAAGAAAATGTTATTTCATTTTCTGTGTTATCATCAGTATAAAATAAAAAAATGTGAATTTTGAAATGATTAGGCATAATGGTTATTTTTATTATTACTATGTATTGTGAGAGTTATGGAACCCGAGAAGTATTAATAAATTACACACACACACACACACACACACACACACACACAAGCTCCTGCTTGGTGCTTCTTTCCAGGTGTGTTATTTTACAATACTCATCTTTCTCTGCCATCATGGCCCGCATTATGGATTAAGGCAGCACTTTTCAAATCAGAATGTGTATAGCCTGAGGACAGCTGTGAGCAAGGCAAAAGGAAAGAGATATTTTGCAATCATTTTTGGATGACTGGACCAATAAATATTAATTGACATATAGTAGACTGAAAATTTTACAAGAGTCTGGATAATGGAGAAGGCTTGCCAAGGGGAGAACAATGAAAGGTACTATTATAGCTAAAATGATTCTTAGCCAAGAGACACATGGACGTTGTAGATTTCAAATGTGAACATTAGTCCAAACTTGAAAAATGTTAAACCTATTTACACATTATTCAGTCTTATTATTTGCAAACATGGTTCTAATTCTGACAAGTTTTTGGACTAACCCTGCTTTCTGTCTATTTAATAGATAGTATGTAAGGTGTACAGCTTTTTCAAACACTCACAATATAAGCTTTTTGAGGTAAAAAAACACACCAGGAATGCCCTTTATGGTTGTAGGATAGAATAGCCAAATATTGAAAGCCTGGCAGAGTTTCTCTCTGCCCCATCTTATACTATATAAATCAAGGCAGAGTTTTTTGAGCTTCTTCCTCATGCTCTCCTCTTTCTTAGGACTGAATAAACTTTTCCAAAAGTCCTGTCTTAATGGACTATTCCTTCCTTTCCCATTCTCAGCCTATGAAATCCTGAACAATGACTCAGGTGCGGTGGCCATTATTCAGGAGTATATTGCAGGTAATTCCTGGATGTATTGCAGCACTTTGGCACTTGTAAGCCCCACGCTCCTGATCGCTGCTGAAAGAAACCACTATAGGTCAGGACATTTGTTCAGAAAACATTCCTCTTCATGTGGACATGAGGGATTTGAAGGGAGTGGTAGAAGTAGTAGAATTGTCCCTGCTTAAAGCCACAAATGATCTACACAGGGGATCACAAGGCTAATGGAATAAGAAAAAGTAACAACTCTTTTGCACATTATACAGCAATGCATTTGCCACTGCAAAGTTCTGCAGTCACAAGTTGCCTGGCATGTTCATGTTCTGCATTTCTTTGTGTGTGTTTAAATTTAAGACAAGTGTAGGTGTAGGTGTAACTTAAAACACTGTAAAAATGGTCATATTGGCAGTTTGTTTGGGAAATGTTAAATTCACTGCCATTTCCATGGACATTAATGTGTTTTTATCATACAATTTATTCTTTTTCTCTAGAAGTTCCATGCACTTGACTAGTGCTTTTTTCTGCAGCAGTTACATGAACATTAATTATTTGGTGAATTCCTCCCCTCCCCATCATCTGTCCTAAAGAAATCTCTCAGCTGTACCTGAACCCAGACACTACAGTCACTTGATTAATCACTCTGACAGATTAGCTCAAGTTTTACAAATGTTGGCACCTACTTTTGATGATGTAGAGTCGACATATAGAGCCGTGGTTGATGACCGTTTAATTTCATTCACCAAGCTTCCTTAGAAATGGTAGCTGAAAGAAGAGCTATTACTGAGCGTACTTCCTTTGCAGATTGAAATGATACACTTCAAGAATCAAGGTCTTACTTTGAACAGAAAGCAATCAAAGTGGACGCAGGGGCTACTGTAAATACTTTTCACCCGTAAGGGATGTGAATCTCCCTACAAATTGAAATAGAATGTTGACAGAACTATTAAGGTCAGATGAAGAAAGAAGAAACTAGGCAACTATTGAGGGTAGGCTAGATAGAATAAGGGTTATTTAGCTGAACCATGATGCAGCTTGGGAAATGACATGTTTTCCTCATGGCATCTGGCCAATAACTGCAGTTGCTCTCCCTATGAAACACAGAATCTACGAAAATGAATGCTAATGCATAGCAATTGACTTATCTAGCATTGTCCAAAAGTGACCTTCTGTAAGCTGCTGGATTGTAAGTGCAACAAACCTTGAGAGTATCATGCTACTTCAGAAGGTATAAATCATGCCATTTGGCACCAAAGAGCAATTTTTTTTCTATCAAGAGAGGATTTAGGGAAAGCTATTGGGAAGCTATCTAGTCAGTCACTAGGAATCAAAATAAGTTGACCAGTCAATCAGTTGGGGAGCTATACCTTGATGTGAAGCATGTTGGCCCTGTCAGGTGGAAGGGAAATGACCACATGAAATCACATCTGAATTCAGTATCTTCACTGAATACCTGTGTGGTGTAAAGATATACCTAGGTTTAAGAACAGGAACAGCAAGGTTCCAGCCCATCTGCAGCCCTAGAAGCTCCCTAGATAATTTTGAGCCAGTCACTCACTCTCAACCCAACCTACTTCATAAGACTATTGTGAAGAAGAAAAAAAACATGTCTATTGACTTGAGTTCCTCAGTAAAAGAGGGGATATGAATTTAACACATAATAATCTAAATCCAGTGAATAAACAAACTCATCAGCTTAAAACAGGAAAGGAGAAAAGCAACTGCCCAGGGATGCCAGAAAAAAAAGAGGCCATCCCAAAGGTGCTTTTTCCAAAAAGGCAACTGGACTTCCTTGGAAAGAGAAGCTAGGAGGATCCTACCTGAAACTTCAACTTATCTGTCCCACTTGTAACAAATTGCAGATTTAGAAAGAAATACTGTGGGTAACGACAGATAGAAAATTCCTGAGGGATTCCTAACTCCCACAAAGGACACTGAGGTGGTACATGCATTTAAGAGGGGGATTTCCACAATTTCTGTCTTGGCTACATTGATTACCTTGCACCCTTATCAAATCTTGCTCAACCTCATCATAAATATAGTATACAACAAGTGTTTTCACCAGCACCAACAATTGCCATATCAAATATTTTCTTAGTGCACTGAAAGTTAGCATCCCTGAATACCAATGATACCACCACCATCCGATTCACAAAATTCTGTCTCAAGCTGCTTGGTGTTTTGTAAATGTCAAAGCCACATTTGCAGTCTTCACATCAGTGATAGTTTTATGCTACCGTAACAGATTGTAACTTAAAAACAGTTAGTATATATGCCTGCTTATGTGAATCTTTTACAGTTTGAGAAAACAGACTCGAATTTCATAGGGAAGTCTTCCATTATCATACTGAGTGGGGAACATAAAATGAGGCTCCAGTAAGGTGGCAGTAAAACATTAAAGCATAAGTGCACAGCAACTTTCAGTGCTACAGGAAAAAGCCCATTCCAATAAAATTGGGGGCAGGGGCATCAGTGGTGGGATTCAAATATGTGAACAACCGGTTCTCTGTGTGGATGCCACTTCTGGGCCTGGGCAACAAAAAATTAGCTACCGGTTCACTTTTAATTATTTTAAAACATTGAACAGTTATCATCTATTTAATAATATCATCTTCTGCATTATCAAGGAAATATCTTTTGCCGGCAACTGCTGGAGTTTATAGTGGCCACTTCCTATTGTAAGGGGAGGATTCATAGAGCTCTGAAACAACAAATGTAGATCTCATCAGTCCCCTTCAAAAACCAGAGCATTTCCTCTGTTTTTCTTGACTCCTGGTCATAGCCATCAGCCCTCCAAACAAGGAACATGAAACATAAAATTAAGGTGAAGTGGCCAAAAAATCTGTTCTGTTGTGTGGGAGGCAGGATGAGCGGGTGGGAGAATATATTTTATTTGTTGAAAAAGCATCTTAAGTGCTTGAACAAAACAAACATTGGCGACATTCATGAACCCTGAACCATTTCAAAAGTGTTTATTTGGGGAAAATGCCTGTGCCAATCTGTGCTAATGTAGTAGACTTGAAAGGCTGATTTTTATGGCCCCTATAAGAAATAGCAAAAAAAATTATTCATAACATTCAGAAAGGCACCAGACAGAGTCCAGAAAATGTTTCTTGTGACTAGTGAAATGGGACTAGGTTGTGATTAACGTTTGATGTCGGAGAGTCTCGACTGTGACAAAGTTTGCTGGATTATGCAACCATAGCTAATAATCAACTAACCAGAATTCAATTTAATAGCTAAAACGCTTCGCAAATGATGCACAAATGAAGGGAAAGGAATTGTGAATATTCTGGGTAACAATGGAGTCAGAGCTTACATATCTCACCCAATGGTGTCTTGGGGCATCCTCCTCATAAAGAAAGTATCAAGGAAGGTTTGCTCTTCCTTTCCACTCTTTTGTAATATGCAGAGCTGAGAACCAGCATAATTTAAGACGGCTGTGTGACACTTTGAAGAAATACTTTGCTTTGCACATGGATCTAATGAAAGAGTGTGATCCGTGACATTTCTGTGGAAGAAGTCAGGCCCGGGGTGCATAAAACTGACATCTAAAAGATCAAGCAATAGACAAGGAAGTGGGGATGTATGTCTCTTGAGAAAAAGTGGATAGTGGAAGGATGGGGTTTTTTTTCCTTCCAATGCAAGCAGAGGGATCAGAAGTGGTGGCAATGTGTTTCTCTTCCATGCTGTGATATAGAAGATAAGTCTCGAGGAATTTTTTTGATATTGTGTTTAAAATGAAATGAAACAGTTTTAATATGACAAAGCTGCGCTGCCTTGGAAAATGATGGTTTTATTCTGGAAACAGACAAAACTATCAACAGCCTACATTGACAGTTGAATTGGTAAAGCCAATATTCCAAGGAAAGAATGTCCAGATAATGAAACAAAGGAACAGGCTGTTTCTATAATCTAGAATACTTGCCTTCTCCCAGGACCCCATGCTGAAAAACTGCCAATAAGAGGGTGGCATGCTTGTGCGCCATCCACAAAGATGGTGATTTTGACTTCTGGTGAGGACATGGTAAATTAGAAATCTCTGAAGGAATGGGGATGGCATTGTGACCAAAATTGGCAACCAGAAGACAGATTCTGGCCAGTGAATTATCTCTGGAGCAAGGAGAGATCACGGGATTGCCTACATATACTCTGGACGACTGCAACTCATGTGTAGGCTCCAAGAATCAGAGTTTTTGAAGCTGGCTGGTGAGTGGAATAAGTGGAAATCAAGAGAAAAAAGTGAGAAAAAGGGCAGAGAAGAGCAACTAAAATGATTAAAGGCCTGGAGATTAAAACATATGAAGAACGGTTGCAGGATTTGGGTTTGGCTAGTCTAGAGAAAAGAAGGCCTAGGGGTGACATGGTAGCAGTATTCCAGAATTTGAAGGGCTACTGCAAAGAAGAGGGGGGCCACTTATTTTCCAAAGCACCAGAGAGCAGGACAAGAAACAATGGATGGAAACTAATCAAGGAGAGAAGCAACCTAATCTGTACTTAAACCTTTGATTTTTCCTGCCTAAATGCTTTTCTCACATTAAAACGCATATTGTTGGATAGGGCCCATTGTTCAAGTTTGTCAAGATCTTTTTGGATCCTGAGCTTGTCTTCTGGAGTGTTGGCTATTCCTGCCAGTTTGGTGTCATCTGCAAATTTGATGAGTTCCCCTTCTATTCCCTCAATTAAGTCATTAATAAAGATATTGAAGAGTACTGGGCCTAAGACGGAGCCTTGTGGTACCCCACTGCTTCCTTCTCTCCATGTGGATGTAGTACCATTGAGGTCCACTCACTGACTATGGTTTGTCAACCAGCTACAGATCCATCTGAAGTTGTTGTTGTCAGAACCACCTTTTTCTAGCTTGGTCTACTTTGTCAAATGTCTTACTGAAGTCTAAGTATACTATGTCCACAGCATTTCGCTGATCTACTAATTTGGTCACTTTATCAAAGAATGAAAGTAAGATTGGTTTGGCATGATCTGTTTTTGACAAACCCATGCTGGCTACTGGTTATAACTTTGTTTGCTTCTGGTTGTTCGTGGATATGTTTTTTAATTATCTTTTCCAAGATCTTCCCAGGTATTGATGTTAGACTGATTGGTCTGTAGTTTCCTGGGTCTGTTTCCCCCCCCCCCTTTCTTGAAGATGGGAACCAAATCAGCACTTTTCCAATCATCAGGTACTTCCCCGGTGCTCTAGGATTTTTGAAAGATATGCTACAATGGTTCTGAGATAACATCTGCCAGCTCCTTCAGAACTCTGGGATGTAATCTGTCGGGTCCCTGTGATTTATATTCACCATAGTTGGATATGTGTTCTCTTATCATTTTCTTGCTTATTTTAATTTTTGTTTCTAGTTTGTCTTTTGCAGTAGGTTTTTTTTTGGTATGTTGGGCTATAATTTATTTTTGTGTGAAGACTGATGCAAAGAATGAATTAAGCAGCTCTACTTTCTCTCTACTGCTTGTTACTTCCTTGCCATCTCCTCTCTTTAGTTTCCTTGATTTTTTTCTTGTTATTAATATGTTGAAAGAATCTTTTTTTATTGCCCTTGATTTTGTATTGCAAGTCTTCATTCATTCTGAGGCTTTGCTTTCCTGACTTCATCTTTGCATGTTCTGGCCGTCTGCTGATAATCAGCCTTAGTTATGTGTCCCTCTTTCCATTTTTTGTACTTGTCAGCCAAGCGTAATTTCTTAATCACTTCTGGAATTATCTTTTTGCTAATTTTTCAAATATTAAGAACATTCAGAATGCAAAGTTTGAGGCTTTCATTGGGAAAGTTTTCTTCAACCCTGAACAAAATAAGTTTTCAAGTACAAGTGTAAGGATTTAGCAGTTTTGGGGAATAAACAGCAAAAGGGTGATTAGAATGTTGTTTTTGAGAAGTTATAAATGGATTAAAGGTTTAGATTGGCTTGAAATAGGATTTTGAAATTAATTGAAAGAATCCTTCCTGTGGGAAATAGCTAATGTTTTGAATTGGGGGGGGGGGAGAATGATAGGATGGGATTTTGAAAATTGAACAGTAGAGGGAGCCAGAAGAAAATAAAGATTATAATTAAAGGAAAAGAATATCTATTTGACCTCTTAACACAAAATAGAGCAAAATGTTTTTGGATATATTTAAGAATATTTATGAACAATGGACTCAGAAGTTAATTTTAAGAATGTCTTTCATCATAGTGTGTGCATTATGTCATGGAAGAGAAACAAGTTTACTGCATAAGATGAAAACAGATTTTTAAAAAATGATGCTACAAAAATTATCTGAAAATAAGATGAACTACTGTATATAAAAATAAGAAAAACTGATGTTTTAATAATTAAAAGAGACATGCAAATAACTAACTAGCACAGTGATTTGGATATTTTTTCTATATTGGATTTACAAAGGAGACTTGTTAAAGTTTTGAAAGATTTGGTGAGAAAGAAAGAAAAGAAAAGAAATCAACTGTAAGGACATTATTTGAAGAGATTAAAGACTAAGTTTGTTAAAAGCAAATGAAAGGAATATAAAATTGGTATATCTGATCAAGTTTAAAATATACATTGTCATTTCTGGTAGCTTTTAATACACTTTTGCTGATCAGGACTGAACAAGGTTCTAAAATTTGTCTATATAATATGGGACATAATATTTATTTATTTATTTATTTATTTATTTATTTATTTATTTATTTATTTATTTATTTATTTATTTAAATTTATATGCCGCCCTTCTCCCTAAGGACTCAGGGCGGCTCACAACAATAAAAATTAAAAAAAGAAAAAACATAGAATGAAAATTTAAAAAGAATTAAACTAGTAAATGCAATGATAACATGACAATTTAAAACCCAGTAAAACCTAATTAAAATATGTAGTCAATCCAGACCCACTTGTTGAAACAACCAAGTCTTCAGGTCATGGCGGAAGGACCAAAGGTCAGGGGCCATCCGCAGCTCCGGAGGTAGTTCGTTCCAAAGGGTCGGCGTGCCCACAGAGAAGGCTCTCCCCCTGGGGGCTGCCAGCCAGCATTGCCTGGCAGACGTCACCCTGAGGAGGCCAATTCTGTGGGAGAGAACAAGGCGATGGGAGGTTGACAATGGCAGCAGGTGGTCTCGCAAATACCCTGGGCCTAAGCCATGTAGGGCTTTAAGGGTTATTACCAGCACCTTGAAATGCACTCGGAGAGCAACCGGAAGCCAATGCAGCTCGTGCAGGAGTGGTGTAACATGTGAGTACCGAGATACTCCCATAAGCACCTGCGCGGCCGCATTTTGCACCAGTTGAAGCCTCCGGGTGCCCTCCAAGGGCAGCCCCATGTAAACAGCATTGCAGTAATCTAGACAAGAGGTGACGAGGGCATGAGTAACCGTGCATAGGGCATCTCAGTCCAAGAAGGGGCGCAACTGGCGCACTAGGCGAACCTGTGCGAAGGCCCCCCTGGTCATGGCTGTTAAATGATCTTCCAGGTTGAGCCATGAATCAAGGAGGACACCCAAGTTGTGAGCCCTTTCTGAGGGGGGCAATACCTTCCCCCCATTAAAAGAGATGGAACTTGTTGGACAACACAAGATGCTGGTATCCACAGCCACTCGGTCTTGGAGGGGTTGAGCCTGAGCCTGTTCCTACTCATCCAGACCCGTACCACCTCTAGGCACCAGGACATCACGTCAAGGGCATCACTGGGTTGGCTCTGGGTAGAGATGAACAACTGGGTATCATCTGCATATTGGTGATACCTCACCCCAAAGCCGCAAATGATCTCACCCAGCAGCTTCATATAGATGTTAAACAGGAGGGGGAAGAGAACTGACCCCTGGGGCACCCCACAAGTGAGGGGCCTCGGGGTGGAACTCTGTCCCCCTGCCAATACAAACTGTGAACGGCCCAAGAGGTAGGAGGAGAACCACTGTAAAACAGTGCCTCCCACTCCCAGCCCCCCGAGCCGTCGCAGCAGGATACCATGGTCGATGGTATCAAAAGCTGCTGAGAGGTCAAGTAGGACCAGGAGAGAGGAACAGCCCATGTCCTGGGCCCACCAGAGATCATCCACCAGTGCGACCAATGCCGTTTCCGTGCTGTAGCCGGGCCTGAAACCGGACTGGGTCCATTTGTTGTACCTTAAGAGAAAATGACAAGTTGTTTAAATTTTTAAAAAGTTACTTCTTTCCCCCCCCTTTTCTTTGTTATATTCTTATTTTACTTTTCTTTTCTATGCTTCCATACATACGCACACATACACAGAGATGTACTTTTCTTTTCTGTACTTTTTATTTTTATTTTTTTATAATCTGTGCTAGTTTTTATCTTTGTAATTCCAATCCTTAATGCAATTATTATTATTATTATTATTATTATTATTATTATTATTATTATTATTATTATTATTATTATTATTATTATTTAAAAAACAAAGGCAGGGAGATTCCAAATCCCTACATTTGATATAAAGCTATGCTGCCATTGTGTAACCATATGGGAAACCTAGAGAAATCGGTGATTCTGTGTTAATGAATTACAAATGGGAAGAAGACCTGAACTGAATTTCCAGCGTGCTTCTTTAGTTGCCCTACTCTCAGCTGACCTGTTACTGCAGCAGCCCTTTGCAGCAAGCTGCTAGTTTGAAACACTTTCACAAGATGCTTTTCCTTCTACTAGATTTTATTTAACTCAGTTGCATTTATGCAGCATAATATGGATAATGTTTAATTTTCTATGTTTTTTCCTGTTGTTGTTCTTTTCTCTTTTTATTTATTAGCTTTAGTTTTGTGCCCTGATAATTTTAACCTTCTTGCTGATATGTTTGTTATATGGGTTACCAAAAGGTCCAGGGTATAAATTTAATAAATAAATAATTAAACACTAAGCAAGAAGTTCCTGAAATGGCACCTTTGTGAGCACCTAAACAAGAATGCAATAATTAGCAAGGACCAGCATGGCTTTGTCACTCTCCAGTCATTCCAAGGTAATCATTCTCTCTTTCTCTCTTTCTTCATCTCTCCTCTATTCTCTCTCTCTCTCTCTCTCTCTCTCTCTCTCTCTCTCTCTCTCTCTCTCTCTCTGACAGATTTGTTGTTTAAATTGGGATTTGATTTAGATGTTGGTTAAGGTAATTACTGTGCTAGCTGTGAGTTGTGTTAGTGCAGAATTTTACTTTGGGATACAGCAATTTTAAGTGGCTATGGTGGAGAAGAATACGTGGGTGGAAGTTAGAAGCCTAGGAAAAGTAAAAGAGCATTTTGTGTAACTGTGAAGGATACTAATCAGAGAATGGCTTGAGAAGGTTGAGTGGGGGAGTGAGGTTAGGGAAGCTTTGGGCTGGCAGAACTAGAGAACATCACACAGAAAGGCACTCCAGATTAGCTGGAAAGCTGAGGCAGAAGAACCTCTATCCTTAGAAGGTGATAAACTTGGCAGTAGGCACCATGGATAACTGCAAAGTGATGAAGTATGATGGCTGCCATTAATACCAAAGACCTGACATGGAAGGCAGAGGTTGAGATAGTGTACTGGAATACCAGACACTGCTTCTGGACCACTTGTCATTGCTTTAAATGTTAAGAGGAATAATGCACATTCTGTAAACCACAAACACCAGCTAGGATGGCTGTTAATTTACCATCTGCCGAGCTGATCCTGAACCCCTGGGTCATTTCAATGCTGATACTTGAGTTTCCATAGCTTCTGGTTTTATCTGACTTTCATCTCTATGTTCTGGAGGAGGGTCCACTGTAGTTAATAAATGCATGGCCTCCATGGCAACCAGAGGTTTGTACAAATCAGACAGGCCCAACACAGATAAGCAGGTACATACCTGAACTGGTTTTCCTTTGGCATGGTCAGATTACTTTCTGATCAAACTGAGGATCACAGATCACTCCAGAAGGGCTATAGTCTAATTAAGCTGGTATCCTACTTGAGGAATCAAAAGATATTAAGTGGAAAACTAAAAGTGGACATGACCGAGCATTTGTAACAGAACCTCTTCAAACATACATGAGCAGTGTAGTTTCAATTCCTTGCCATATTTATTATGT
Source organism: Vipera berus (assembly GCF_964194415.1). Classification (NCBI taxonomy): domain Eukaryota; kingdom Metazoa; phylum Chordata; class Lepidosauria; order Squamata; family Viperidae; genus Vipera; species Vipera berus. The sequence goes on along the minus strand of NC_138202.1, from coordinate 101,993,835 downwards.
CTCATTGGTTGTCCCTATTCAGAGTGGTCCAGACCTTTCTAATGAAGGATGGGTGGGATAAAATGTTTAATCCATCTGCCTTGAAAGAGGCAATGGTGTGCTCTCTTTCTGGCTGCAGTTGACAACTTTTGTCCAGTCTCCCACACTTCTCATCTTAGAATATAGATTCTGGTAGGCAAATATCAGCAGGGCAAAGATGTGCTCCTCTTGATCCTAATAAACCTCTTAACAGTATTTGATATCATCATTAAGAGATGGCATGGATTTGTCATTGATGCAGGTCATGCAGATGATACAAAATGTGGCAGGTGAACTTCTGATAGTAGATCAGATCTACTATTGGACAATAACAATAAAATTATAATCATCACACTAGTTATCAGTAAGCTTCAAGGCTCAATTCTAAGTGCTAATTATCACCTGAATCTGGGAATGATAGTGGAAGAAAGTGGGAAGAGCCACATCAGGGCAACAGTCAGGTAGCAGGCAGCTTAGCTTGTAACAGTAAGTTAGGCAAGGCAAATGTCTCAGAAGGGATCTTCCCTAGTTTCTTGCATTGTAAAGTGACAGGGAACAAATGTACTTTCAGACTTGCAAGATTCTGTTAATGTACAATAAAGTCTACTTTCATTCCTTTCTGTCTGGACTACCTTGTAAGGCTGGCACCTATTAAGGGGCTCAGAGGGTGAGGGCATAATTTAGCAGACTGTCATCCTCCAGATTCCATACACAGTCCATCACCTGGGACTGTTCAACTAGCTATCAGTCCGAGCAGGTGAAGGAGGCGTCAGCTTATCAGGGATCTGACCACCCTGGAAGAAGATGGAATCCAAGGACATACTGAAAAACCTGGAGAGCCAAGCAGCCACCAAATGTTCCCCACTTATTGGGAATAACTGCATCAACCTTAGATTCATATTCCTGCATCTTTGCTTTCTGCTTGTGTGCTCAACCTTGGCTCTTCAACCCTGACTGGCTAACCAACTTCTTGGTGACTAGACAACTGTATGCTTCCATCTCTGAACCCAGGTTTTATTGTGGAGTAATGTTTCTATGTATTTAGCTTTCAGACAAGTCCTTGTTTTACAGTGTATGCACATTCCATCATACTAGCTCTCTCCTTGCCTTATGTGTGACTGCTTTGTTATATAGTAGATGAACATGTATGATGTAGCTCTTAAAGAGGCAACACTACTTTGAAATGTATTAGTGGGACACAGAGTTCAGATCACAGCACAAAATAGCCTACTCTAATCTCACTTATTAGGGCCTGTTGGAATGCTAGCTACAACTATGGGTACCATCTACAAAGGATATTGAAAAACTAAAATAAGTTCAGAGGACTGCCACCAAGATGATGAGGAAACTAGAAGTCATGTCCTGTGAGGAATAATTAAAGAAATGGAGCAGGGTTGGTTTGCAGAAAAGAAAACCAAGAAGAGATATGATGAAATCTTCAAATATCTAAAGGATGTCAAAAATAAGAGGGGGTTGTTGTTAGTTGCGAACTTGTGTCCGACCCATCACGACCCCATGGACAACATTCCTCCAGGCCTTCCTGTCCTCTACCATCTTCTGGAGTCCATTTAGGCTCACACCTACTGCTTCAGTGACTCCATCCAGCCACCTCATTCTCTGACGTCCCCTTCTTCTCTTGCCCTCAACCTTTCCCAGCATTAGGCTCTTCTCCAGTGAGTCTTTACTTCTCATAAGGTGGCCAAAGTATTTGAGTTTTAGCTTCAGGATCTGGCCTTCTAAAGAGCAGTCAGGGTTGATCTCCTCTAGGACTGACCGGTTTGATCACCTTGCAGTCCAAGGGACTCGCAGGAGTCTTCTCCAGCACCATAGTTCAAAGGACTCAATCAGCCTTTCTTATGGTCCAACTTTCACAGTCATACATTGCAACTGGGAAGACCATAGCCTTGACTATACGCACTTTTGTTGGCAGGGTGATGTCTCTGCTTTTTAGTGTGCTGTCTAGGTTTGCCATGGCTTTCCTCCCCAGGAGCAAGCGTCTTTTAATTTCTTGGCTGCAGTCCTTGTCTGCGGTGATCTTGGAGCCCAGGAAAATAAAATCTGTCACTACCTCCATTTCTTCCCCATCTATTTGCCAGGAATTGAGAGGGCCAGATGCCATGATCATGGTTTTCTTAATGCTGAGTTTCAACCCAACGTTTGCACTCTCCTTCTTCACTCGCAAAAGAGGGGGTAAACATAAATTTTGATGCCCCAGAAAGTGGACCAGAGCCAATGGATTGGAAATATAGGGAAGTAAATTTGGATTGGATATCAGGAGGAATTTCCAGAGGGCAAAGGCTGTCAAGAGGATGGTTGCCTCATAAAGTGGGTATGTTCCCCTTCACTGGATGTCTTCAGAGTCTGAGTTACCAGCTGTTGAAAATGCTTTGGCAGATTCTGCACTGAGCAAAGATTGTTTTATGAACTCTGAGGTCACTTCCAACGACGTAGTGGTGAAATGGATTTTATGGTGCTATTTTAAAAGGTCATTTTATTATCTGGCAAATCTACTCTGTTCCCCTAATGCTTTCACATTTTAATTTTACGTAATTCTAATCAACAGGGCTGAAAAGAATTCCATTATAAATTCTACTGGTAGCCAGCAGATCCATCTGTCCATCTGCGTTACTGTCAGCAGATCCACGGCAGGAAAATCTGATAGGAAAAAGAGCTTCTACTTTTCAAAGCATATGTGGCCATCAGAAGTGCACAGATATTTTTGAAAAGATAAACAAAAAAGACCTTTATCAACTTTCTAACTTTTTTGAAAATATTACAAATTTCATCAGATGCTGGGTCAAACTAATATATTCTTCTATGAATTAAAATAACAAACACATATAAAATTGTCACCCTAAGCAGGTTGTTAAATTTTTCCTGATCTGTTATCATTCTGCTGAGTTCAATATGACTTATTCCTAAGTAAATATATTTAGGAATCAATCTTGCTTTTGACTATCAAACAATATGAATATTTTATACATGATTTTCCTTACTTATTATTTGCATTATTGTTTGCATTTCTATCCTGTCTGTCCTAACATAGAAGGACATTCAATATTATTTCATGGCTGAGTTATGGCATTTCCACTGAGGTGTACCTTGATGGACTTTTTTTAGTATAACATTTATATGTTTGTTTACTGAATCAGTTGAGTTATTTTTGGTGAAATGGAATAAAAATTCTACTACTAAATCAAAGAAGGGGCAATTGCTATGCTCTAGTGGCACCCCCCCAAAAAAAAATCCCATATAAATAGTCCCAGTAAATGGAGAAATTTTCCAAAGCTCTATTAATAAAGCTATTTTCACCAATTTCACAATATTAATTTAAATAAGAGCTTCAGGAAGCCATTGAAGATAGCATTTCTAGGAAAATTCAAGCTACAGTTTAATTAAGAAAGGGATATATTGATTGCTATATAAAAGAGATATTTCTGCACAGAACATGTACATAATTCAAACTTGTTTTAAGGTGTTGAGTTTTGTATTATACTGAAAATAATTTTGTTAACAAACCAATTATTGCAGGAAGACTGCTTCAAGAGTTAATGCTATTGCTCTTTTGCAGAAAAATCTTTTTGATTACCTCCTATAAAGAAATAACAAAACTTGACTCTCGCCCACATAGGGACAGATTAATTACATATTGGCAAGTCTGCACAACACATACATTAGTTTAAAATGGGGCTAGGTAGATTGTGGTTCAGGGTATTGTAGAAATCCAGCTGTCATCATATTATATTGTTGAACCAGGCCATCATCTTAAGCCATAATAGGGTGGATTTGGAGTGGATGATGGCAAAGAGACAGAGGTACAGCATATTAGGCCAACAGAGTAATTGTGTTTATTAAGCCAGCTTTAGGGTTTAGGAGTTGTGCAAAGGCCTTTTTGTCCATTCATGAGATGAATATCCAAATAATTTCTCTCCATGGCCCTCCCTGTACTTTCCATCCCCATCGCCCCTTGTTACAGGTGTTTTGTGGCTCGCCAAAAGCTAACAAGCTAAATACCTTCAATCATTTATGTACCTTCCAGTTTGGCTTTGAGAAGATCAAGAACCCACACTGGACACAGGCATCATTTTGCTCACCTCCAACCAGAAGCCTTATTCATAGAGCTAAATCTACTTTATACAGCCAGAGCAAGGAAGCTATGAGAGGGATAATCATAGCCCAACCACATGCACATATATACATTTACCTCAGGTAATCTCTGCGGCAGAGAATGAGATTGGCTTTTGTGTAAAGTGTTGATCCAACCTCTCCCAGGCGGCAGTCGCAGCAGGCACACTTTAAGCAATCCTCGTGCCAGTACTTATCCAAGGCCTTCAGAAGGTAGCGGTCCTTGATCTTACGATTGCAGCCAGCGCATCCCTTCTGCTTTCCTTTTGGTTGCACCGATAACATTGGCACACCTAGGAATCAGAAAAAAAGAGGGCATATCAAATGAGGACATTGCTGGGAAATTTTCCAAGCTGAAATTGGTGTCCTAAGCAGTCTTTCTAGGCAGTTTTGTTTAACTTTGGCTTTGTTTGCAAAGTGAGTAGAGAACCTGATGCTGGCAGCATGATTAATTGTAGTTACAAGGACATTCATATTTCCCCATCATAAAACTGGGTTATTACTTCCAGATATTAAGGAATCTGTCTACACTACTAAATAAAGGAATTCTTATAGTACTTCCTGTGAAACATTGCTGTCTTATTTTGTAACTTGGTAATAATTCCAACTGTTCCTACTTATCAAAAACCTTGTTATGGATAACTTTTAGCTATATACACACATACACACACACGTGTGTGTGTGTGTGTGTGTGTGTGTGTGTGTGAGAGAGAGAGAGAGAGAGAGAGAGAGAGAGAGAGAGAGAGAGAGAGAGAGAGAGAGAGAGAGAGAGAGAGAGAGAGAGAGGCTTTCTATATAGATGCTGGTGTATGCTGATTGGACTGATTAGTTTATAGTGTCTGCAAATTATGGCCTGCAATTATTCTTCTTAATTGAAAACAATGGAAATTCAAGTTCATAGTAGTCAAGAAAAAGCTAGCGTATTGGAGTAGCAAATGGCTACATTTCAGCTGAATTTATTAGTTCAAAGAAAGAAATTTCAGCGACAGAAACTGACAGTGAAAGTAGCTTTCCATTAGAAAGACTATAAAACAGTGGAGCAAGGCCAGTGGGTAAGAGTGACAAGTTGAAAAAGCAGGCATAGAATATATTCTGGAGTGTTAAAATTCAGAAACAATTTTCATCTCCTTGTGAAATGCTTCTCTAAGTGGCAGAGAGGAAAAAACTAAAACATGGAAGACAGGACAGTGATTTCCTAAAGGGCAGAGAGAATGAAAATTTGCCCTGTAAGAAAACAAGGAGAGTAATTAACGAGTAATTGTTGTGAAGAATTGAAGCAAATATATGCCGACCATACTCATAGGCCTGTGAAGCATCCTTCCAAGACTTACCAACTCCCTGGAGAATTGTCCTTTTCTGCTAATACATAGGGGGTCAATAATACCACAAAATAAGAGCTACAACTGTTTTTGAAAATTTTAGAAAGATACTGCAGATCCATGGGATCAGGTATTAATTCTCATCCATCCACTATTTGGAAATAATGGAAGAGAACTGGAAAGAGAAAGAATAATGCAAGTCAGCAACGCCCTACAAAAAATGATATTGATGGGATATATTTGGTTTCTGAGACCATGGGTTAAGTTATCTAGATGATGGATTGCACTTCACAAGAACTGGTAGGGATGTGCTGGGTCAAAGCGCAGCAAGCTTGAGTAGGAAGACCTGCAGAGGATGGAAACCAAAACTTAAACCCTGAAATGAGGACTTAAGACAAAAAAAAAACTACTGCACTGTAGAAATTGGGAGCACTGTTGAAATTAGGTCTCTTTAAACCACTCAGTGAAACATGAGAAAGAACCTTGGTTTGCAAAGCTCACAGCCTTCATTTTTTATACACTAATACTCAAGAGTATGGGAAATGAGATTAGATTGACCTCTTAATATAGGAAGGGACATATGATTTAATAGCATAGTGGAGGCTTGATAGGATGACTCCCATTGCTGGAAATGAAGGATACAATTCATTTAAACATGTGTAAAAGCAATAGAAAAGAAGAAGGAATGGTATTATATGCAAATGTTCTTGCTCAGAAAACCAAATGAATGAACTTGGTTATAGGGAGGGTTAAATATGTGAAGGAACAACTAAAATGCTGTTATTGGTGTCATCCAACCAAAAGGATGTGGATGATGCCTTTCAAAAGCAAACTGCAGATCTGTCCAGGAGCCATGAAATCATAATGATGAGAGACTTTAATTATCCTTACATCTGTTGGCAGACAAACTCTACCAAGTATGGGCTTTTAAAAAAAATATTCCTGACAACTTTCTTCTCTAAAAGATGGAGGAACTGCCCTTGATCTGATAGTAATTTATAGGGAGGACTCCAAGCACACCTATAGTGCACCCTTAAGCAGTTCCTCTTCTCTATTCATACTGACCTGACCAGCAGTGGTTTTCAAATATGTGAACAACCGGTTCTCTGTGTGGATACCACTTCCAGAAGTCCATTCTGGGCTGGGGCAACAAACAATTAGCTACTGGTTTTGCCGAAGTGCTGTGAACCAGCTGAATCCATCTCTGGACCTGAGCCTATGACTCTATGGCTATTCTCTCTGTTAGGAAAATTCTGTCTGGACCAAGATGTTCTGGCCATACAGTAGCTTAAAAGGCATTTGGTCTGGATAGGAGGCTATTCTCCCACTGGACAATTCACCTGCTTCAGTGTCTTTTCAACTTTCCATTACAAGAAATTATTGCCAGTCTCTTTCCTTCCTGTGTGTAGATCCTACTGGACATGTTTGTGAGTGTGTATGCAGGTGGATATGAGAATAAAGATGCAGAAATACATTATATGCACATACACAGAAAGCTAAATTGAACTCACATATGCAAAGCCAAAACACACATACCTGCAACCAACTTTAATATAAAACTTCATTCCTGTCCTGCTGTTCTCTAATGTCTCCTAAAGCTACCATTATTAGCAACCTACAATATTGCAATGATTGTAAGCTTTCAAGCTACGTGATATAAGATAGGTGCTGGCTTTATAAATCTAATAAATTAATATATAAAATTTGCCTTGAGACCCAACAATTCTAATTAATATTATTTCTTCACTGACTTACCTACTTTTTCTAATTAAACTTTTTCATGAGAGTTGGAGGTGAAACTATTCTACCTCAAGTGACTGAAAAAAATGACGCAAGAGTCTATCACTGGATTTACTAAGAGATAATTAACAAAGGAGAGTGAACAATGGACCAGGAATGAACTTACATACACATTAAGGCATCCCTCTTGCACACATACAAATGTACTTTATTAATCAAATTTGTATGCCACATGACTCCCAATGACTCTGCTTGCTGTTCTTATAACAAATTTAAGCTTTTAATCAGATTTATTAGGCTCCTTTCTCTGTTACGTGTTCACAGCCAAATCAGCAATGACTTTGGTTTACTTAGAATGTAAATTGAAGCTTGTGCTGCAAAAGCACCTAGGTGATGGCAGGCAAAATGGGAAAGTTATTTCCCAAGGACCAGGCACAGAAATGCAGATAAATTTTCCTTTCTCTGACCTCCATTCACTCAATAGCTTCTTCTTAGAAAATCTATTTCCCAGGATTTTTGTCTGTGTGTTTTTGGGCAAAGAGATAAGAGATATCAATAAAAGCCTAATAAGTCTAAAAGTTTAATAGGTAGGAGAGTTTGAACTAGCTGAGTACCCAGAAGGACAGCTGAGGAGATGAAACCATCCTTTTGGTCTCTTTTAAAGTGAGACACTGGAGCCTTCCAAACTGAATTTTCATTCTGTCTCGAGCAAAATGAAACCACTGGTTCCTTGAGCCAATTTGTGACTGAGGTGAAATGTTAGATCGAAAGTCCACAGAAACTTTCATTGGAGTCCCATCAATGATCCGAATGGAATTTCTTCAGCTGCATTAAAAGGGTTTCAAAACAGTCCTCTCAAATTCAATTGCTGATGATCATTTGCCATTAAGTCCAAGGGTTTGGGGGTAAGTAGCTTCATATTCTTCAAGATTTATTTGAAGACCTTTTCAGCATCATTGCAGCCAGCTCTACAAGATAAATCTACTTGCTACTGGGAATCAAGGAAGGAACTTGATTAGATTTCTCCTCAATTATCACTGGTTTTCCTTCTGTACTTTTAAAAAGGGAAAGAGTAAATGGGCATTTTCTTCGAGAGGCACATCAGTCTATACATGGTCTGAATCTTCCATGAGAATCCCATGGCAATAAATTAATGAGAAAACATATGAGTTAAACTTTCATTTAATGATCACACTACAGATGCTGTTTTAATGCTTTTGGGTGAATATCCAAAGTGGGAACTACTTGTTTTGTATTTGCATGGCTCATGATGGAAGGTATGCTGAATTTGTGCAAATCAGTTTAAAATCCCATAATGATTCTTCCTCCAGTTTCACCTTCCCCCCCCCTTTCCATTCAATCATGTCTGATTCTTGGAGACTGCCTGGAGAAGTCTCTGGATTTTTCTTGACAAGGTTGTTTCAGAGATGGTTTGCCCTTTCCTCTTTTCTAGGTTGGAGAGAAAATGAGTGATCTGAGGCTGCCCAACTGGTTTCATGTTCAAGGCAGAATTAGAACTCTGGAGGAAGTGAATGACCATCTTAGGGGGTCTTAGCCAAAGTATCAGCTGTAAATGGTCCACAACTGACTTTTCAAGTATGTTTGATTGTCAGTTTAAAGGAATTTTAGAGGGAAGTAATGCTAAATATTAACATTTTAGCATCAATCCTACACTTCTTAACTTGAAGATCTCTAAGGAAACATCATGATGTTAATACATTATCTTTTGCAAGAAAACTGGTTAGTCTATGGGTATGAAGCTTATGGACCACAATAGTACTAAACTGAATCTAGAACTTCAAACTTTCCATGGAGGAAGCAATACATGCTATCTAGTTTTGCCTACACATTGCAAACAGATGATCCAGCATAAATTCCCATAATTCCAGATGTATTTTTGTCTGAGAATACCTGTCTCTTGATCTTTCGTATCTTCCATGAGATTGATGTTCCCATGGCTTGAACTTTAAAAAAATGTTACTTTGAAAGGTTGCATATTCATATGTGATTACTGCATTTTGGAAAGATCTTAACAAAACTGTTCAAGGAATTTTGTTTTATGAGACAGACTGGGGATTGAAATGGCAATATCAATCTCCAAGGAAATCAATATACTTAAAGCACACACACACACACACACAGAGAGAGAGAGAGAGAGAGAGAGAGAGAGAGAGAGAGAGAGAGAAGCAGGAAGGATCATCTTGAGTGCTTCAATCTTGCACAGCCATATGTTTTGGTGATTGTGGAAAGGATAGTTGGAAAGTAGATGGTAGGAAGGCACTTTAAAGTTGCTGTTAGCAAAGCCCTAAAGTTAAGTCAAACATGATTTGAAGTCTTGGACTTCAAAAACAAAAAAACAAAACAAAAAGATTTTAATGAATGAATGTTGAGTGTAATCTTTCGGCAGGAGAAGCTACTGGAAGAAAGCATGAGAGTTTCCAAGAAGGAAATATTAAAACAAAAACTGCAAACAATTCCTTTCAGGGAAAAAAAATAAACTATTGTGATTATGCAAAAAAATAGTAAATATCTGAAAACAAAAAAGAAGGTAAATGGGAAACAGAAAAAGAATCAGGTCACAAGGAAAAAGTGTGGAAACGTAGCTTGGCACAGTACAACTGGTGTTAGGCAAAAAAGATCCAGAATGAACAATTCTGAAAATATTTTTTTAAAAGTACGTTTAGAACAAATGGAAAAGGGGAAAATAGTATGCCATCTGCCCAGTGAAGGGAGGAGGGAGGAGGGAGGAGAAGGAGAAGGAGAAGGAGAAGGAGAAGGAGAAGAAAGAAGAAGAAGAAGAAGAAGAAGAAGAAGAAGAAGAAGAAGAAGAAGAAGAAGAAGAAGAAGAAGAAGAAGAAGAAGAAGATCCAGCTAGATGTCAATGGAGATTTTCAGTCATCCAGGTCATAGTTATCCCAGAGATGCTTTATCACAAGACAACTGGACTTTCTTGTTTTTCTTTGAAGATGTTTCAAAGAAAAACAAGAAAGTCCAGTTGCCTTGTGAAAAAGCACCTTTGGGAGGATCCTACAAGACAGTCGATCTAGAGCAGATAATAAAGAGATCAATCTATAAGCCCTTGGAAAATAATGCAGTAATCACTGGAGGTCAGCAAGTATTTATCAAGAACAAATGTTGCTTAGCTAGCCTTATCACATTTTGGGATTGGGTAACTTCCTCAACAGATTTCAAAACCGACTTCTTTCAAGAGTTGCCTTGACATTGTAGTTCTTAGTTACGTTTTCTCTCAGTTGAAACAGACATGCTCCTACATAGTTTATATTTTCATACATTGTATAATATCGCTTGACTTGGTTCATACTTGGCACCAATTAATAAGGAAGATTTAATTAAGGAAGAATAAGAGGCAGAAATGGTTTACTTATTTATTTAAATGATAAAGCACCTCAGTGCTTCCAACATGAAAACCACAACATTTTAATGATATATAGAACCATTGAAAAAAATGATCATAAAATGCTGGAGTTTGGGAGTTAAGGGGAACTAGAAGAAACAGTCAAATATATATTTTAGATTTCATAAAACTCAAAACAATGACCAGTAGAGTACCATGGTAGGAATGGGGAAGAGCTCCTAAAGAATGAGATGCTGAAAGCACCACTGTAAGTATTTCTGATGAGGAGGGGGGAAAGGAGAGTATCAAAACAAGTCAATGTGACTACATAAAAAGCTTAGGAAGGATGTGGGGATGCTGTATAGCAGCATACCTTGCATTTAGAAGAGCATTGGACCAAGTACCCAATTACATGCTAATTAACAAACTAGTAAATTTGCTCTATGGCATGGCAATTACATTGGATGTACAGCTGGTTTGCAAATCATATTCTTTGGATTCATTAAAGGTACCTCATCAAATTGGGAAGAGATATCACACTGGGTGTCATAAGCTTGTAAGCTGCCCTGAGTCTTCGGAGAAGGGCGGGATATAAATGGAATTAAAATAAATAAATAAATAAAATAAGGACCATTGCTGGATCCTTTTACTCCATATTAGTTTTATTAATGATTTTTCATGAAGAGATGAAGAGAACACATATCAGATTCCCAACTAATTCAAAATTGGATGGGATAGCTAACCTCCTGCCATATGTAAATAAAGTTCAAAATTGTCTTGATAGATTAGAGGAATTGGCTTAAAATAACAAATGAATTTTAACAGTGACAAATGAGCCATCTTCAGTCAGAAAGCAAAAATTCGATGGAAAATCCTTTTGCAAGTAAAAACACATTACTTTCGGACTAAAGTAGATATTACACATGTCCCCCCCACACAAAATTATTAACAGATCTTTAACCACAGTGGCTTTACTTAATGTTGCTATAGCAAGTGACATTTTCTGCTTTCCTTAAAAGCAACATCATGACCTGAGGGTAGCAAATGTTCAACACATAAAACCCACCACTCTTACAGTAATAATTGCTTTGTCAGAACTGCAAGAGAACAACAACAGCACTTTAGACACTTCAAGACAAACAGGGAGGTATTGATCTATCCCTTATCAAAATAGTCTTTGTACTACAGAGATAGGTTAAACAACATTATAAAAACCTGGAGGCTTAAACAACACTCCTAACGGAATCTGCCAGAGACACAAGAACTACTTTTAGTGTTAATGACAGCTACTTTGGGATCTCTTGAAGGAAGAAAAAAATGAACAAAAACCAAACTCACACTAGCAACTAAAAATGAAACCCCGTCCTCAAAAGAATGGACACAATCAAGAGTGCCACTCCAGATACGTCAGCAATTCAAAATGTTCAGATACTGGGATGGACATAACAAGTTTCCCTCTTGAAAATTGGTTGTGTTTATGACTATTAACTCTCTATCTAATGAATGATCGGTATAATGTGTATAAACTACAGCAGCATCAATAATAAAACAACTCTCAGTCAACTTTAAAAAAATTTGCTCTCATCTCCAAGATTATTGAAGAGAAATTTTAAGATTTTCTTTAAAAACCCTGAAATAGCATAGTACTCACAGCCTGACTGAAGGAAAATCAAAAGTTGGAGGCAATCTAGATTTCATAAGGAATAAATTGCATTATTGAGGTGCTGGTCTAGAAAAAGGACCTATCTTATGGACCTAACCATCTAATCTCTAAATGACTGACATAGTTTTTGAACTAGAAACTGGACTTTGGAATGTCTTTATTTGTATTCTAACAAATTCATGACTTTGTATACAACAGTTTTGGTGGTGATGAAATGTAACCTGGTGACCAATATTAACATTTATGATTTTTGCAGTTTTGTAAAGCAATGAAAGTTGAAGTACGAGCACAATTTCTCTTAGTGATCACTTCACCTAATAACAGAGTTGCCGAACCCCACTGTGATCACTAAAAGGGGGAAAAAGTCTTTGTCTAATTTCATATTCTCTATTGACACTGACTTTCACTCCTGCACTTTCCACTTTATTGTTGCTCACATGAAAAGATGCTTTGAGATGTAGCAATAGCACTTAGACTTAACAGTATATACTGCTTCACAGTGCTTTACAGCCCTCTCTAAGCGGTTGACAGAGCATATGTCCCCCAACAATCTGGGTCCTCATTTTACCGACCTCAAAAGGATGGAAGTCTGAGTCAACCTTGAGCCAGTGAGATTCAAATTGCCAAACCAGTTCAAGTATACAGAACTACTATTTTGGATTTCCAAGCAAGTAATATAGGAATTTTATAAACAAGAATCATCAGCAACTTGATTTTGGCTCTGAAACAAACTGTAAGCTGGTGGACATAGTTTAGGATAGATATTTTGTGAGACCTAGCTAATGGTTTTTGCATTGTCTCTGATTTCTGAAAGCATTTTGAAGACAAATCCATGTATAGATCATAATAACAATAATGCAAATAAGATAAGAAAGCATGGATCACAGAAGCCAAATCTCTCACAGTGATTCATTTCACTTCTATATTTCTTCTCCTCTCAGATTATCTCTAGTCTGGCATTTTACTCTGTTAAACTGATCAGACTAAATTTGATTTGCTCCAAGACCATCAACTTCGCAATATGGGGACCCAAATCCAACCTTCCCACAACTGAATCCATCATTCTATACTTTCATCCTACTGTCTTTGTCCACTTATGGATGATTTTGTCCTTATATATTTAGGTGTTATCCCAAATAAATTAGTTTTAAAAGTCCCATTGAAATCAATAGGAGTTATTTTCAATTAAAATTACTTGGAAAGGACTCAGGAGTCCATTTGTGTTGCAGCATTTACTGGATTACTGAATTATTTTAGTTGGCCTAATAGAACAAGAGCCTATTTTCTATAGAAGATGGTCTTCAATTACACATCCTGTTGGGTGTCTTCCAACTCTAAAACGTTCACTTGATAACAACTGTGAAGTAGAAAGTGCTGATAGAATGCTGGGGATTAGATTTAAAAAAAAATCCATTGTTGGATAAAAGAGGGGAGTGAGAGAGTTCAAAGTTTGTGTGTTCACACCAGCAATGTCCATATAAAGGGATAAGTACCATCTTCCTCTTCAGAGACGAATCCAAAATAAAAGAAAAAAACTTAGATCAGTGCCATACAGTAATTGCCAGTCCAGTAATTACGCACAGCTGGCCCAGATCTAAATATTCACTAGCTTTATTTCTGGATTAGGGTGAGATTATCCAAAATGGAAGGGCAAGCCTTTCATTGATGCTCCACAGTAATATATAGACCAGCACTGGGCCACGGTATACCAGAAACCGGGCCCTGCAAACAAGTGAAGCTCCATCCACAGGATGCAGGCAGCACATGAAACCACACCCCCTCCAGTCTGCAGAAAAATCTCTTCACAAAACTTCTCTTCCTGGTGTCCAAAAGGTTGGGGGCCACTGATCTAGAACTGCTATAGTAAGAAATCATTGTTTCCTTCAGTGACATCCAAAGCTCTAAAGGGGGAACAAAAAAATATTTAGCATGTCTCTGTTGCATGAGGTTCCTTTTTGAGCTACACTTCTATCCCATCCTTCTTCCAGGCAACTCCATGCAATGTGTAGTGGGATGGTGCATGCTTTGATAATTCAGAAGAAATGCTTCAGGCCTTGTACAAGGGTGGGATCAGAGTCTCCCTGTTTTTCCTTAAAGCATTCTGAACTTTTTAGGCTTCCATGTAAATTTACCCCTTTCCCCCTGTAAAATAAATGCAATTTTTCAAGCCTTTGCAGTTGCACAGAAATATAAGAGCACCCAAGCTGCAAATAAATAGTGGAGAGGTCCTTTACTCACATATTTAAAGCACATCTTCTGAAATATTTTGGAAGTGCACACAGGCCCCCAGGTACATGGGTCGTTCTATACCAACTTTCATCATCTTTCATTAAGGTAGTTAGATGAAGAGAAAATTGGCTGCAGATTGGAACCTTGTTCAACCCACTCCAGTCTAACCATTATAGTGTAGGAGGACTGCAACCCACCCCAGAGAAAGAAATATTTTGGGATATTAAAAAGGCAGAAAAGCAGGCCCAGTTTTTCTTAATAGTCCCAGGCAGAGGTCAGGTCTGTAGAAATACAGATTTGATAATCCCATTCAGAAGGACTCAGGCCCCATTCATGAGCAAATACTACCAGGCAAAAGCCCATTCAAGATAAAATATTTTGAAATCCCCTGCAGCAAAACTGACAGCTAACGATAGCAGAATGATAGAATTAGAACCAGCAACCCCTCACCCAAGAAATCCAACACAGGAAGTAAGCCATCAGCCCCAGCCCCAGAGAAGTAGGACCCGTGGTGGGATTCAGCTGGTTCGCACCAGTTCGGCAGAACCAGTAGCTAATTTTTTGTTGCCCAGGCCCAGAATGGACTTCTGGAAGTGGCATCCACACAGAGAACCAGTTGTTCACATATTTGAATTCTACCACCCATACCAAAAAGGCACACTGAACCTCAGGTCAAAGTTCATGCCACAGGAACTCCAAACATAAAAGCGAAGAAGTTATAAAAACCCACCACTCCCAGCTACATGTGGTCAATGCTCCAGAGCGTCATGTCTTGTGGTTTGGCTCTTCAATAAACTACAACCTTCTTTCTAAAGCAGTCTCCATTTTGATTATTCCTGACTGGAACTGGACTCTGATGAAGACTTTTCTTTCAACAATAGCATTGCCCTGGCAAATATGGCACCTTTCTAAGAAAGCCTCATCACTTCTTCAGCTTTTAGCTAAGATCAAAGATTCATATATATTGCAGTTTAGATTGGATTTTCTGAGTTGATTTGCCACCCATTGCTTTTCTCAAAATATAGCCTCTTTAGAGGAATGCATATTTTGATCAATTTTCTATGAGGGGAAAGAAAATAAAGTTAAAACTTGCATGACAAAGTATTTAATTTTTGTACCACGGAATTACTTTCCTGTAGAAATGATTCCCCTATCCTATCTGAAAATATGTTTATAGGATTTTTTCCCCCTTCCTGTGAAATCAGCATTTTTGTAGTTCATTCCAATCTCAAATGAAATCAAATTTTAAAATGGCCACAAATTTAATATAAAAGGACCCCCCCCACACACACACTTCCCCCCCTCCCCAAAGCAGCTCCTGTATAGAAATGCTTCCTATAATTAGCAAGGTCTGGAAAGGAAAAGAGAAAATAGTTACCATAATGACAGTTCAGCATCCACTTACATATATCCTAATACTGTAGAAGTTAAAAATTCTGTCTTGAGAGGCTGATGGAGTTCTTAAGGCAGAATGATCCCCAATGATCCTTGAAAAGAGAAAAAAAGATTCTCTCTTCCAAAAATAAAATGGCTTTTTTTCTGGCATGGTTATATTAAAGAGAAAAATAGTGAGAGATAGTAACTGATAGGAAGAGGAATCAGAAGGGCCTCACCAGGTCTCAGAAGCAAGAAAGGTCTCCTCCAAGTCCATTTCCTGAGACATAGACGAAATTTTTTGTTTTGGGCACTGGAGGTTCACCTTTTATATGCGTTTGTCTTAAAAACCTACTTAATTGAGACTAGAAGAACACAAGCAATCAAAATCAACACAGCATCATAATTAAATCTGAAGAGGATCATCTGCAAAAATTAGAAGTTGCCATGGAAAATTCTTGGCAAGTTACTTGAACAAGAGAATTCCAATTTTCTGCCGGCTTTCTCTTTAGGAAGCTTGGCTATCAATGACAGCAATCTGCCTCCTGCAAATAATGGAATGCAGAAGTGTCATCACCTCCAGATCTTAGGGACAGTGGCAGGTTATATCAGAAACATATATGAGAACCAGAGCAATTTTCCCGAAACTATGGGTTGAACTATGCCAAAAGCAATGCTACCTGGGGAATTCTTGAACTGAAGCCAGGTATCTGGAAACCACACAGGCATAGGAGTCTAGTGCAAATGGCGATGTTGAAAACTTTGTAACAAAAGTTCCTCCTTCCTCCTCCCCTCCTCCTCTTCCTCCTCCCCGTCCTCCCTCCAACATACATCTGCCTTCACATTAGATCAGGAGTGGGGAATGATGGCCCTTTTATGACTTGCGGCCTTCAACTCCCAGAATTCCCGAGCCAGTCATGCTTCATCTAAAAATCATTGGCTCAGGAATTCTGGGAGTTGAAGTCCACAAGTCATAAAAGGGCCATCGCTCCCCATCCCTGATCTAATGTGAAGGCAAATGTATGTTGGAGGGGAGGATGGGGAGGAGGAGGAGGTTCCCCACCCCTGCATTAGATGGACCATTCCCAACTACAGCCATATTGGCGAAAGATGATGGAGATTTTGGGGGCAAAGGTTATAAAGGCCTACAGTGGACAACAGACAATTTACAATAGCACAGATTTGAGTAAAGGTAGTAATAGATTTTTCCCTTTGGGTGGCATCCTAGTTTAATTGTGACTTTTAGACGAAGTGCAACTGCTTCGAAGTTAAGGCATTACTTTTTGTATTCTTATTTTCCCACTCAAAAGTAATAAAGGCATTAATCTATAAAGAAGACCGTTTTCTTGGATACAAAGCAATTATGAATTTGAACAATTTAAAGAATAGCTTTAAGAATTTGAGAATGGGCTGTAGCCAAGTTTCCTGTCTCAGCTATACTGGGCAGACAAAAACAATTTGGATTCTTTATCATTTATTTTAGAGGCACAATAGACTTCAGAGAAGCTTATGAGACAGGTAAAAGAGGGACGTTTTCCATTTCTTCTAGTTATTCGTAGAAAAGGATCTTTTCGCAGTTATCTTTGCAAGATTAAAAACACACACACTCTCTCACTTTTGGTCAGTTTTCAGCAGGGGGTTTCCTAATGAAAAAACGCTCCTGTTTCAGACATCATATGATGTTCAAAGCTGCTATTCCCACTCAGATAATAACGAGCAGGGTCAACTTGTGGCAGTCAGGTTCAGTTTTTTGAAATTACATTTTGGTCTGGAAGGCTTTCCTCCCTGCCACCCTAACCAATCTGGATATGGAACAAATAGAAGCACAGAAAAGTTGAGGCTGTAATTAGCCAACCAGTAGATATGGGAAGGGAGGTGTGAAGCAAATTTCAGCCCTGCCAGAATTAAATCGATCGCCATGGATTTGTGCTGGAAATAATGAGAGAAGATGGCCGTGGTGGCATTGTAACTCCACAGTCCTAGCATTTTTGTGAGATGACTAAAAACAACCAAAAAACAAAACCCCCAAAATACAGAGTTGGTAAAATCAGTACTTAATTCTTTTCCAGGGCGGTTTTTAGGGCCATAAAATTTTAACAGGGAAAGCACTTTGGTGTTGGAAATGCGAGTGCAAACTGCCAGCCATACGCAACAAAAGGCAGTCATTACTACATCTAAGTATATGTGGGATGTACCAGACTCATTCCTACATGAAATGGCTTTTACATTAAGATGCTTTTAACATTTAAAGTGCCCTGAGCAAGAAGCAGGAGAAAGTATTCTGCATGGAAATACAAAGGTCCTAATCTTATTTCATTTTCAGCAATACCGGGCTTCATTGTTACCCGTATAAAGTAGATAGGTAGGGATGGTCAGACTGGTGGGATCTGCCTTGCTTCCTACTAAAAACCTGCTTCTCAAGCAACTGCAGACACCGACAATTGGAGAATATCCACTGAGAACAAAGGAACAATACGGTACTAACTGGGCAATAATAGCCCTTCCATGCTTCTGTCCTTTGTCTCCCATCATTGCTGGCAATCTAGTGAAACTTTCACAGAAAAAATGTAGAGGAGATTTCTCTATTTTTGGTTCCTGCTTGGTTTCTAAACAGGATACTATTGTATTGGATAAGGCTAGTATCCAAAGAAGACCAACTGGAAGCTTTTAACATCTGGCCCTTCTTTCAGTTATTGGTGAAGAACCACTAGTGCTAATCTAATACAATTGAATGTCTTGAAGCCTTGCAAACATTTTGATGGTTATCAACGATGTAACCTTAAAATGATGGGTAAATTTGCAAATCTTTCCCCTTTCCTTTCAAGAGGTCCAAGGCTTTCAAAAAATGGGGCAAATGCAGGCAGGGCAATCTTTGTAGTGCATCAACGAACCATTAAACTGTGTTGGTTGCAGACTGTATTTGAAAACATGGAAACTTGCCACTTAATTTATTTAATGAAAAGTCCCAAGGTTAATTGGTTCAAAGAGTAACACAGGAATGGTAACTAATAAAATGCAAAGCCAGGTTTCCCTGCCGTTTCCTCTGCTTTTGTAGAAGCAACAACAGAGATGAGCACACAGCTAAAATAGCTGCACTCCCTTTGTTTCCCAGGATATTTATGTAGTTTAGAACAAGGAAGGGGAAAGAAGGTTTCTTCCCATTAAAGCAACAGTTTATTCCATCTGCTTTTTATGTCATGTAAGAAAGGAGTCTATAAAGTTCAGTAAACAGCATTCCTTGTTGTTGTGCATGGGATGGAAAGCAAACTTAATGAAGAAAGTACATCCATGTGGGAAAGAGGAAGATCCCCCCCCCCCACATCTCACAAGGAATCTATCCAAAGCTTCAGTTTGCCAGTTATGACAGCTAATTAGTCAGTCTATTCAAAACTGTTGCTTTAAATAAAAGAACTAATTATACACAAAGGTCAGCCCACCCCTCCTCTTATGAAGCCACACATAATTGGCTTATTTCCCCAACACTCTCTGTGTGTGTTTTACACAATGCTTTTGGGCAGATGGTTTTAACTCTTTCGGCTGAAACTTCCTTTGAAACACTTCCACACAAATTAGAGTCTGAACAGCATTTTTTTTATTCAGATCATTTTCAAGGATATTTCTTCCTCCTCCCTAACATCAGGGAGCAAATAATTATCCACTGAGAGAGATGGAATCATTATTTCTTATACTTTCTAGAGCACTGCTGCTGTGTGTTGCCCCAAAGCTTGTGTCTTCTAAGTAACTCTATAGAACGTCACCTAGAACTAGCCTCTTTAATAGCAAAATTATGCTAAAGATCTCATAGCATGCAGCTAGCAGTACTGTTGAAACGGGAACAGTTGGGTTACATGGATTTCAAAATTCACAATAATTAGGCACTTGAAATTCTAGTGCAGTGGAATTCTTCCTGGTCAAGTACAAATCGAGTTTTCATGTTTGAATTTTTGTATGAAATCTGGAGTCTCAACTTTAAGCACTATGAAGGACAATCAATTCATGCATGAATTTTAAGTCCAAAATTTGGGAATCATGGAGAAAGGCAAATTCTTAAAAGGGAGAAGAGAAGAGAAGAATGGAATGGAGGATAGGATAGGATAGGATAGGATCCATACTTTTCAAGGCTCTCAATTAGAGTTTAAAGCTGGATAATATCTGAGAGAATAGAAATAAACAATTGACTTTCAGGGATAGCATTTCCCCCCCCTCCACCCCCAGTTCCCTTCATAACTAATCTTCAATATACTAAACACTTGATGCAATTCAAAAGAACACTTGCTTTTTATATGCTTATTACAGACAGCCATAGAAATACAGTTTTCAACATGTTTCTTTTGAGCTTACATGCACATAACTTTGCTAAATTGTGACTAATTACAAACAGTGCTAGATAAAGCTAAAATTGGTTATCATGGTTTACAAAGCAGTCTGGGTGTATACAATAATAATTTAGGGGGGAAAGCAAGCAAAATGCCTTATAGCTTAAGGTGTATCTAACATCTTAAGTCACCTCCTTCTCTGGTTTTACCTATCTGCAAAATTCATTGTTGGAACCCAAGAAAGACAGCTGCAAAAGCTTATAATAAGTGATTGTGGGTTTGAGGCTGGAGACAGGATAGAGACAGCATGGCACGGAAAACCCCAAGCTTTAGAAAGTTTTAATTCCAGCATTTATAGCTGTACTACCTCATTCCAGTAAAAGACTGGCATCCAAGACACTGGCAAAATTAAATGAGTGGCCAAGTAATCTCATTAACTTTGGTCAACATAGTAAACAAATCACATTTCAAAGTTGTCTCCAATGGTTGCAAAATGTCAGGCTACCCTTGCTGCCCAAACAGAAGGCAGGCAATTACAGAAAATGCTATTTTTGTCCATCCTTAAGCAACATTCTTTCAATTTTCCTGTGTTTGGGGAATGTTTTAATGAACACTTTTTCTTGTACAGAATTCACCAAACAGTAAATAATCTAAGTTTGTGATTTTTAGGCTATCTGTCAATCTAGCTTTAGAATCACATTGGACTTGAGTAGGCATATGGCTTGACACTAATGTCAAGGAAGATGCATAATTGTGTATGGCATCAATGTTATTGTGAACATCCACTCAGGAGATCAGTTTTACCTTCAAAGTTCAGCTCACTATAAGCATGCTAAAGGCTTAGCTCAAGAACTGTCCCTATTGCTGCCTATTACAAACGCCTCTGGTCACTAAGCAAGGGAAAACTCCAGTTTGTGACTAGCAGTGTGTGATAGTGTAAGGCAGGGGTGTCAAAATGCCGGCCTGCGGGCTGGATGCATCATAGCAAAACCACACCCACCCCATTGCCGGTAATAGCAAAAGTCACGATATGTCACAACTTGTCATGTGACGTTGTGAGTTTGACACACCTGGTATAAGGGGACAGATGGATTGGCTCACATTCAGCAGGAGACCTCTCATATGAAAAAATTATTTCTAACTTCACTGTCCTATCAATTGGTATGATGGGATCATTCACCCCTTCACCAAAAAAGGTCATGCAAACTGTTATTTGGATTAGGCCAAATAAATAAAATCTAATTATCTAAAATCTAAATAAAATCTAATCAACCTAGATAAAATCTACACTTGTAATGCTTAAAGGCAGGTAAGGCCACATTATAGCTAGGCTTACATACTGGTGCAATATGGTTTGTTTGGTTGAGACTAGCTTATTGTGCAAACCCAACTGTGGTTTACTCAATAAACCATGATCAAATAGACTGTTTCTAGCATGAAGTGAGAACCCAATTATTTTGCTAAATCTGATATTGTGTACATTTATATAATGCGATTTTATCTTTATACTATCTCACTATTTGAATAAGTAAATCTATTACATAATGTATAGAAGTAAACGTTTGTCAGTTATGGCACCCTTCTCAATTAGGTCCTTTCGTCAGCCATCCAGAAAGTTTATATGTAGTTCTTTAGAAGTTGTTTTAGTAAGCTAGCTGGTAAAATAGGCATCTCTTGGGAAAAAAAAACAAGAAACTTTTCACAACTGATAATTATTTTGGCTTTAGACAACTAGTGACAGTATTCTTTATAGGAGTTTGAGCATCAGTTGAGACCCCTGGCTGGGACTT
Source organism: Vipera berus (assembly GCF_964194415.1). Lineage (NCBI taxonomy): Eukaryota > Metazoa > Chordata > Lepidosauria > Squamata > Viperidae > Vipera > Vipera berus. Next base: position 101,971,906 of record NC_138202.1, on the reverse strand, counting down.
CTAAACTTCCAGTGATTATTTACAAATATTTTTCATTGTCTTTTTCCTTTATAATGTTTGTACTTTTGGTGCTAGATATTTCAAATCATTTTGGATAATCTTTAGCTGATACTAAGGGGGCTTCCCCCCCTCTTCTTTCTGTCTTACTTTCCAGGTACTGGTTTCCTTTTCATCTTTAACACATGTAACAGTGTTCTGAAGTGAGCCTTGGTGGAGCAGTGGGCTAATGCCTCCTTAAGTAACACCAGCTGCCTGCAAATAGTGCAGGTTCGAGTCCCACCAGGCTCAAGGTTGACTCAGCCTTCCATCCTTCCGAGGTAGGTAAAATGAGGACCCAGATTGTTGGGGGCAATAAGCTGACTTTGTAAAAATGCCGCTGGGGGGGGGGGCGAAAGTAGGCATATACATAGAATAAAGGCTATTGCTAAGCACATTGATTTGTGCTTCTTAGATTGTAAGCTACCCTGAGTCTTCGGAGAAGGGTGGGATATAAATGGGATAAAAAAATAAAAAAAGATCTGTCATTGCAAGATGGTCATGTTTTTTCCCCCTCTTTCCATCCAATGCCATATATCACGGGTCTTCAAACTTGGCCCTTTTATGACTCGTGGACTTCAGCTCCCAGAATTCCTCAGCCAGCGTAGAATAAAAGAATTTCAACATCCCCTGCCAAATGGCCATTTGATGTTCTCTTTTGTATACCTAGATTGACACAGCCGTTCACAGGAGTGCTATTGCAGCATATGACAACTTTCCAATGTAAAGCTTTTACAGGCCTAGAGCCATTTTGTAAGACATTTTGAGCCCAGAATAATTAACACAAGTGAGGCAAGCATTCTTCCCTTAATTCTATGTACGACAATGGAATCTACATTCCATCAACTTCTCCTTATATCACTACCAAAAATTGGCACATCTGAGGAACTGTCTTCACTCAGTGGGATTGGCCTAGCCCACTCGTTATGGCAGGAGAAGCCTACTGTGGATCCCCATCAACCAAGGATTTCTGCCTTGGCCCGTGACCTTTGGAAATTTTGCCACTGGAGATGAGATCTGCCCCATCTCTTCTGACCTTCAAGAAAAGCCTTAAAACTTGGCTCTAGGTTGGAGGTGGGTGGTGCAATAATACCAAAGGCATCACCACCACTCTGCTTCAAACCCACGATTTTCCAGATTGTTCTTAGTCCTCTGTAATTTTAATCTGTTTTTATATTTATAATTGATTTTATATTATCTGTTTTTATTGAATTGTAAGCTGTCCACAGTTGCCTCAAACTGTGATTGAATTGAATTGAATTGAATTTATTAAATTTATATGCTGCCCTTCTCCCTAAGGACTCAGGGCAGCTCACAACAATAAAAAGTTACAAAAACATAAAATACAAAATTTAAAAAAGAATTAAACTACAAATATAATAAATACATAACAATTAACCCAATAAAACCAAATTTAAAACTATAGTCAGTCCAGGCCCGATTGTTGGAACATCCATGACTTCAGGTCACAGCGGAAGGACCGAAGGTCAGGGGCCATCTGCAGCTCCAGAGGCAACTCATTCCAGAGGGTCGGCGCACCCACAGAGAAGGCTCTCCCCCTGGGGGTCGCCAGCCAGCATTGCTTAGCCGACGGAACCCTGAGGAGGCCGACTCTGTGGGAGCGAACCAGGCGATGGGAGGTTGACAATGGCAGCAGGTGGTCTCGCAAGTACCCCGGGCCTACATGGGCAGCATGTAAATTTAATAAATAAATGCTTTCTTCAAACCAATATTTTAAAAATCAGTATGTAGCTTCCAATGTCGTCAGTGAAAAAGATAGGTGTGGGTACAAGCATCGATAATGGAAGAACTGTAAAAATCTCGTGATATTATGAACAGATTTGCACTTACATGATTTTGCACATTATCATCATTCCATTGTTGTGTTTTCAGGGTGGGAGGGAGACTTACAAGGATCAGAAAATGTTTTTAGCCAGCTCTTCAAACCTTTGTCTGTGAGCAGGTTAAATTTTTTCACTGGGAATTTCATTTACACATTCTCTGCATCAGAGAAGGCAAATGACATTTTTAAGACTGTGCTAATAATTCTATTCCCGAAACTAACAATTGCTATTGACTTTCTAGAGGTCACGAAATGTAGACTTCCAGTGATTCAAAATATATAGTTACCCTCCAGACCTAGCCTTTTTGTCTCTTTCCAAATAATAATAAAACTAAAGGATAGTCTATTAAGAGTTGGAAGATATTTTTTTACAGAAGTCTTTTCCTCAACAATAATAATGCCTCCCTCCAAGTTCTTTGCAGGAATAACTGCAGACCATTTACATGCTGAGCTGTCAGACCATGCACTTTCCATTCAAGAGATAACATCCCTTTTCATAAGTCCATTTGCAATCCATTTCAGTGTTATCTAAAAATCAAATCTACACAGTAATCCTTTTAATGTACTCTTGACTTTTAAAAAACAGTTTGATGTTCCTTCAGGAAATGTTTTAAGCCATTACTTGGTAATTACTATTCACCCATGAAAACACTGATCTTTTACAATATATAATCAGTTTGCAGACTAAAATAAAATAAAATAATAAAATAAAATAAAATGGGCTAGAATTTTGACAAAGCAGCAGTGAGGAAAAAAAAATCCCAAAGGTTATGGGAGTGAAATCATTTTCTATCTAGTAGTTTTAAACTGTTATTATTTTTTTTCTTAAATAGCAAAAATGGTATGTTTCGGCACTACGTAAGTAAACAGTGTCTTCTTGCAGAGAAGCAAGGAGAACTTGATGGAGCAAATACAATGGTAGTCATTTTGTTTCTGCAATCAAAATATACTAAGAAAAACAGTAATAAATTCTTCGCTTTAAAGACATGAAGTGAATTATTCCCAAGCACAGTTCTGAAATACATCACTGCCATACTATAAATGCAAGAGTCACTGACAAAGTGTGTGTGGGGGGAAACAGTTGAGAAAACCTCTCTTCTTCAGTACTAGTACCTCTATAATTTCATAGCTCAGCAGACCTAATAGAAATTCTATCTGATTAAAGTTCAGGTATATGTCATTAACAATGTGTAAGTTTTCAAGTTCACAGAACCAGTCGTCAGGCAAGGTAAGAAAAAACAAGGAATGAGAAAGTCCAAAATTTAGGCCAAATGCTTTGGGCGAGAGATCCACACTACAAAACTCATCTACATTTTTATGCTAGTTTGGCTAATCCTCACCAATATATTAAAGGCACTGTGGTATGGCGATTAAGGCATCAGGCTATGAACTGGGATACCCATCTCGCCTTAGGCACTGTGACCCATTCACTTTCTCTCCGCCCTAAGAAAGAGGCAAACTGCTTCTGAAAAACCTTGCCAGGAAAACTGCACTGACCTGCCCAGATAGTCTCCAAGAATCAGACATGATTGAAGGGAAGAAAATGAAAAGAGATTAGTCATTTACGGGTTTGAATTCTTTTTCCCAATAGACCAATTTTTGCTCTCTAAATAAGTTACATGGCCACTGACTTACAAGAAGCTATTCATAAATTCTGTATTATTCTTCCTTCAGTAAACTATTGCTACTGACTATATGGATGCTGTTCCAAGGTCTGAAAAGCAATGGCGAATGCCCATTTCTCCCTCATTTTAATACCTTGGTGCTGGATTGAGAGCACAAATTTAACTAGTATCAGAAGAAGACTTTATATAAACTAGATGTTTAATGTTGATCAAGCTAAAGTGAGCTGACTTTACAATTTAAATAGACAAGCAACCCACCACATATGACCCCAGGCAATTGCCGACGAGAAAGACAAAAAACGCTGGGCAGTGGATATTGCAGTACCATTAGAATAGAAGTGAAAGGACTGAAGACAATCACAAAATACAAAGACCTGCAAATAGAAATTGAACAACTGTGGCAAAAGAAAGCAAAGGTGATATTAATAGCATTAGGTGCCAAGGGTTCAATCCCAGAATAACTGGAGAACCACTTGTGTACTATTGGAATTGACAAAATCACCATCGATCAATTGCAAAAGGCAGCTTTACTTGGAATAGATTAAATGTTACCTTTAACACCATCAATATCTGCATATCCCAGGTCTTGGAAAAGACTCAATAGATAAACTGCCAAATCCAGTCTAAACATGTGGCTGTGTAACAAACCATAATAATGTTGTTGTTTGCGGATAGGAGTGTAAAACAGGAGCACAGAATTAAATCTGAACTGCAAAAATCCAGATAATGGCTGGATTTCTTTGCTGCCACTTGGTGGCTGTCTGCAGCCCAGTTCTGGTAACGTTACCCAAAGATGTTCACTTTATTGGAATTTAAGCTTTTGACCCAGATCCCACAGCCATAACTATCACATACTTTGCTGTATGCTTGTCATAGCCAGTTGGGTCTGGTGCTTAAAGCACCAGAGTAGAAATCAGAGAACGAAGAGTTCTAGTCCTGCCTTAAGCATGAAAACTGCCTGGGTGACCTTGGGCCAGTCACTCTCTCTCAGCCACACTCAGCTGACACTGTTTTGAGGAAATAGGAGAAGGAAGGAGTATTAGGTCAAACATTAGGAGAATGTTTGTTTGTTTATTTATTTATTTTATTACATTTATATACCGCCCTTTCCCGGAGGACTCAGGGCGGTTTACAGGGTAATTAAAAACCAAAATACAAAAGTTAAAAAACCAAGTTTAAAAAAAAATAGTTAAAAATTCTCAGCCTGGGCCAGAGAGCTCGAAGAGCCAGGTCTTCAGGTCCCGGCGGAATGAACAGAGGTCGGGGGCAGTCCTCAGCTCCACTGGCAGCTGGTTCCAAAGGGCAGGCGCCCCCACTGAGAAGGCCCTATCCCTGGGTGTCGTCCACCGGCAATCTCTTACCGGTGGCACCCTGAGAAGACCCTCCCTGTGGGAGCGCACTGGACGAAGGGAACTTGATGCCGGCAGCAGGTGTTCCCTCAGATATCCCGGACCCAAGCCATGTAGGGCTTTATAGGTCATCACCAGCACCTTGAATTGTTGCCTTGCGTTATTTATAAAGATATAAAAAAAACCAAAATATTAACTATGACTTGCTCTAAAAAGGAGTGGGATTTCTATTGGACATAACACCGAAAACCAAAAAGATGTAAGGATACCAACTATCCTCTCTCAGCTCTCCTCAAGTCAGTGTCTCCCAGACGTCTTGGACTACAATTCCCAATCTGACACATCTATATGGCACCAGGTAGAGGGAGATGGAAAAAGAAACAGAATTAGCCAATGAATTATTGATCTACGATTGCATGCCCGCTTCGTCCGAATCTCTGAAGCAGTTCCATAGTAAATGCTTCAAATGCAGCTTGTCCCCAAATCTTCCATCAGAAAGCAACTCGGCTGCTCCCCTCCGCTGCCAAGAAAAGGAAAAGAAATGGCTATCAAAGTGTACGCTTAAGTGCTGGCCCTGAGGGCTCTCCCCCCATTAAACACAGTCCTCAGACAAAATGCTTTAAGCAACTTATTCAGCCTATCCTGAAGTCAAAGATGAAAACAGAGCAACACATCATCATTAAAGCAGGTTTTGGCACATTTGGTTCTGAAAAGCCCATTAACTTAGAGACCTTTGAAACTTCTAGTTACTTAATGTGTGCCTCAAAGGAATGAGAAAAGTCTTTGTTTGCAAGAGCAGCCTTAAGCACAGGAAGGAACCCATAGCTTGGGGGACGGTTCATTATAACTTAATAATGAGAGCCTTCCCTGAGTTAGCTGTCCAAGCATCACTACAACATTTCACCTCCAAAGAAGAATTTCCTTAATGCTTCCATTGAAGTAACCCATCTCTCTGCAGTCTGTGGTCAGTCTGGGTGGGGATTCTGGGGGATGCAACTCTTCCACCGATTTCCTCATTTCTCCAAAGATATTTGCGTCCCACTACTATGCCAGTTGGTAAATTTTCTGCTCCTCTTCTGGCTGAGATGGATCGAAGGGTCTTTTTGTCTTTTATGGACAAATTATCTGATTTAAATAACTGCACTTTTTTACATTTTTAAATGTAAACTTCAGCAGTTGGGATCAGTGCAGGCCTGGAATGGGATTTTACACTTTTAGTTTTAATCATGATTTTAATTCTTCTTTGTAGGTAGGTTTAAATAAGGACTTATGCCTGGCCCCTGAGTTTGTGGACTCCCATAGAGATAGATGATGTGTTTCAATTTCTACGTGAAATGTTAGTAGAGATGATCCAGAAATAGATTGCAATGGATGCACTTGTTTCTTGAGAGAGACTGCTAAGTTGCTTGAAGATGAACAAACGGTAATGGAAACTGGACAAAATGGAATTGTTACTAGCTTAAGAGCCTTAATGGTTCAGCAATAATGATCATCCCTATTCTGGATGGAATTGTACTTTTCTTAAATGATCTGATTTATACCTTTGAAGTTTTTCTTATTAGATGCTTATATCTAATACCCTTTTTAAAAAATAAAATAAAATACTTATGTAAAAGTTATAGCCTGGAATATTTTTTTCAGTTTTTACTCATGTACCAGCTGATTCTATTTTTGTATATACTCACAACTTCACTATGATCCTACATACATTAATTACTGCCTGTTTTCAAAATGGCTGCCAGGGTGGGTCATTCACAAATCTCCCATTTCACCCAAAGGCAAAATAGCCAGTTAGGAGCTTGCTATCTAAGATGAGGTAAGAGATCATGTATTATGGCTAGCATACCTGGATTTCAAAAATTCAGATGAACCCACCTGGATTTTTGCAGCTGAAATATTATAATCCTACATCGTATGACTTTAGATTGTCCCTGTTGATTTACAGATCACTACTTATACTACCTTGGTGCCACCTGCGCTCCATAAGAATTGATGTGTGAAGAATTAAGCATACCATTCAGCATGTAATGTTAAAGTAGATGAGTGAATAGCATGTTGTTATGCATGACTATTTTTGCAAGTGCCTTCAAGTCTTGTCTCCTGCCAACTACCTGGAAAAGCCCCTGCGATTTTCTTGGCAAGGTTTTTCCAGAAGTGGTTTGCCACTGCCTTCCCCCTAGGGCTGAAAGGGAGGGACTGGCCCAAGGTCACCCAGCTGGCTTCATGCTTAAGGCAGCATTAGAAACCCTAAAGCACTACACCAAACTGACTCTCACTATGTATGACTATTCAGTAATAAATCCCACTGAGTTCAATGAAGCTTACTCTACTGCCAATGAGTATCTGAAGGAAGGGTAAATCTGTCAGTGGCTATTAGCTAAACCAGACCTCATTAATCCTCCTTGATTAGAGAAAATCTATTGCTAAATAGAGGGTTAATCCAAAGGGAACGACACACCCTGCCAGCAAGCTTTCCATGGTATGTGGCTGTATATAGTTGGAGGTAGAATACTCTATTGGAAGGAGCCTAGTCTTGCCAGGCATATAACTCTATATATCCATTTCTCCTTTATCTTGCCTCATGCCTTTTAAGTAATTACTGATTCTTTAAAAGGCCTATCCCCTTATTCCATGGCTGGTAACTTTCCTTAGCATTTCTTGTATTCTTGACTGCTAAAAGAACCTGGATTTACTGAACTAATAAAATAAGGCATTCGTAGCACCTTGCAATCTTTTTAAAACAGTCCGATTCTCTTGGCAAGCCTCAATTTTATTGCCTCGGGTAACTGTGTGCCAAGGCACTGAACCAGAAAGCTGGAGTTAAGCAGGACTTAGAGACACTTTGCTAACATCAGGGTTATTTTAAATTAGGATACTTCAAAATCAATTTCAGATTCAAACTTTTAAATGCAGTCACTCTCCAGAACACTGAAAACGAACTTGAAGTAAGTGGATATTTTCAAGACTAATTTGCTGCAGGTTTTTTTTGTAAGGCTGAAAACTTTTCAAAAGAAAAGAGGCATCTTGGATTTCCTGGTGTTCGAGGAAGGGCCTTGTCCAAAAAAGGAGAAATTAAACCGCAATTTCTGCAGTAAATTTCTGGCTTCCTCACACAATGTCAGAATTGCAATTCAGGTACGTTGGGAAATACATCGTTTGAATGTTCATTCTAGGTTACCTTTGGAGCCACCATGTTATTTTACCCTTTATTCAGTAATCGGTCCCAATTTTGCTACTGGAAAGACATTAAGGATTATGATGGCTCAACTTGGAGGATGGTCCCAAGACTTAAAGTAACTGCATGGCAGCAATCAGAAATATATGCATAGTGGTAGTTTTTAAATGAGGCAGTAGTTACACACATCAGTACAAAACAAGTTACCATCACTTCTGGGCTGCAACTAAAGAACAAATAATATAAAACCCTGATTAGTTTCAGGGAGCAGGTGCCCTGTATCAGGTTCACGGTTCTTTGCCCTATCTGTATTCTTACCCTAGATGTACCTCCTGGCAACTGTTATTTAATGAACAAAACCCCAACATAAGAGCAGCCTGTCCTGAGTTTCAGGTCAGAATTAACTACGCCTTGAGAAAGTGAGAGGGCATATTTATACACTTGAGCTTACTGCCAAGGTGATATTAGTTGGGTGATTCAGAAGATATTGTGAGAGAGTTGTAGGGTGGGTGCAAGTGATTGATATCATAGCTCCCGTTGACCTGCTAAAACTCATGCCTAGGCCAACCACAATCAGATTTGCCTTAATCTTTTCCGGGTCAGTCAGCTTATAAGTCAAGTCTGCCTATTTTTTATCAATGAATTCTTCACAATCCTCTGTAGTTCCCTTCAGGTATGCATCTGAATGCATCCATGGAAGGCTTCACAAGGTCAGTTATGGAAATAATTCCTGCTGTTCATGCATTCACCCAGATGGTCTAAAAGAGATTTAATGTCAGGTGCAATGAATCAGGATCACACCTAAGTTCAATTCAGAAGATTTATTGCTGAAGCCTATACACAAGAATCTGATCAACTAACGGTTGGTACTAGATAAGAGTTAATGGAATTCAACAGGGATTCGACTTGGAGAGTTTGTGGGCATGTAACAATACTAGGCTGAGTCGTCCCTTGACTCCACTCCCAAGCTCTGCCTGCTCTTCTATATGTATTCATTCCAAGTTTAATGGAACTACAGCTTCTCCCAGTCCAGGAGAACAGTTCAAGTAAGAGCAAAGGCAGCTTTTATTCAGAACCACAGCTGAATGTGTGAAAATCAAGGAAAGGCCAGGAAACACACTATATTCCTTATCCTTTTGAGGAGGGCCTTGGAATGTAGAGGTATAAATTGCTGGCCCTTGTATAGGTACACTATGTGTACATATGAAGAACAATGAAATATTTCTCCCTAGAACACTACGCAAGTTGTGAACAAGTTGAAGCCTTCTTCAAGGATATCAAACCATCAGAAGAAGCAGTGTTTCATCACTTGTCTTATTTTCTCTCATTCCAGAAAATCCCAGTCTATTAGATTTGCTCCCAAAATTCCAGGAACTATGGAATATAAGAATAAGTAAGGATGTAGCATGTTCTAGAAATGCAGAAAGGAGAAGAAATCTTGGTCATCCAAATTGCTGGCTGAAATATTTCTACCCAACTGATTTATAATTCTATTAATTTCCTGATCTTTTTTCTCTCTTTGGTTTTTGTCTGACTTATTGTAATGAGTTTCACATTTGGTTTTTTTTTACTGTAAATATATTTTAGCTAAATAATTAAAACTGTCCAATTAATACCGAAGACAAATGGAGAGGTGATCTTTAGAGTGCTTGAGAGGTGATTACATAGTGCAATGCATTTCAGATACTGTATCTGAAGGGCACGGAAATGTATCCATATTTCCTGTTAATGTACACTTTGTTTATCTGTAGTTCTAATTTATGAATTGTGTGCAGACAGAAATAAAGGAGTTTTCTGTGCTTTTGATAAAGGGTATTGGATCCAAAATGCAAAATCACCTGGTCATCACAAGTAATTTGAAGATTACCTCCCATTTGTCTACCTATCTGTGTCTGCAGGATCCAATCTGGGTTGGTCACTGTGACCACAGATTTTGTCTTCTGAGCTTTCGGACTCATGCTGTGGCCCAAAGGGGAACTCATCAAATTCGCAGATGACACCAAACTAGACTAGAAGACCTCCAAGGTCCCTTCCAGCTCTATTCTATTCTATTCTATTCTATTCTATTCTATTCTATTCTATTCTATTCTATTCTATTCTATTCTATTCTATTCTATTCTATTCTATTCTATTCTATTCTATTCTATTCTATTCTATTCTGTATAGTATTTATATGCCTGTTCTGTGTGGCTTTTTAGATGTAGATTAGGTAGGGTGTTGATGGCTGGCTATTAAGTCCTTGGCTGTTGTTTGTTGTGCTGCCCATCCCTCACCTCCTAAGTACTTGATAAGCTAGCGGTAAATCAGCACTCCTGTTGATTGACAAGGGGCCCATTTCCCAGGCTTCAATCAATTCCCTGGCTGTTTTTGTGCCTGCTCGCTCAACAATCTTAGTAGCTGCAAAACTGAATGTATATCCTTGTTCATTGCAGTGTGAGGCTACCATTGAGTTTGGGTCTCCTCGTCTAACTATTCACTTGTATTCTGGCAATCTGGAGGTTAACTTTTTCCCCATCTGTCCTACATAGTCACAGGGACAGTCCATACAGAGGATCTGGTAGATTACATTGGAACATTGGAAGTTATCTCCCACCTCCAAGCAATCTTTACAGTGCATAATCTGTCCGAGTATGGTAGCCTTCGAGGAGTTGGGGTGGTGACACAGGTATCTCTGTGTACCTGTTAGCTCTAAGTTAGAGCTTAGCCAGGGTGGACCTCTGTTGCCCAGCTCCTCTTCTAATCTTTGATCCACACATATTATCTAAGTAGTTTTGATTCATATAACAAAACTTGCAAAATTGGAATATGTTTAAAAAAAGGGACTGGGTTAAAAAAAAGTAAAAAAATAAAAATAAAGCTAAACAGAACTTTTTGTACAGAACAAAACCCAAATTTTATTTGTATAACTCTAAAACTGAAACAAAACCTTCCTTCTAATAAGACTTCCCTCCAAAGAAAATCGTAAAATACTTAGATAACTTTACATGAACGTATATGAATAGACAGTTGTATATTGTGCATATTTTCATATATGATTATATGTACAGAGACTTTTTTTAAATGAGGAAAGGAAATTTGCAAGGCATATATGTGAGTGAACTGGGTCAAAGTTCAGCCCAAAAGCAATTAAGATGGCTAATGCTCTGCAACTTGACACAGGTTTGCTTTGTATTCCAAACTAGCAAGAAGCATCTCAAGAGATTGTAATTAAAACCTGTCAAGCTCAAATTAAGTTGTTTAGAAAGACTCAAGAAAGCTTTTAAAGCACTAAGCGCCTCTGTTAATATGGAAAAAGTCAGGCGATAGGCAGAGATTAGATGGTTTAAAGTTCTGTGGGCACACATTTTAAGAAGGCAAAATGTGGCAATTAGGAGGACATCAATCAAGAGACTTTAGCTTATAAAGAAATAAAATGAATGGACCTGAAGATCCCAACAGTCTAGAGGTGGTTATTTCCTGTCTGAATTTCATTTTTCAAAAACAAACCTATTTAGTATTTATGAATTGACTCAGTATCAGTTACAACCACAAACGAGATGCACTTCTTGTCGTCAGAACAAGCTAAAACAAATGAGAACACTGAAAGATTCTGGCCAGATCCAATGCCTGGTCCTCAATTGCTCCAATAGCAATCAATTAAGATATAGCAGCCCCTCCAGCTTGCTGTCCTTCAGTTACATCTTCCAGCATTCATATTGGTTTAGGATTCTGGGAACTATAGTCCCAACACATCTGATGGTCACCAGTTTAGGAATCTAAGCTCTAGAACAAGGGTGTCAAACTGTCGGCCTGTGGGCCGGATGCGTCACACAGAAGCTGCACCCACCCCAGCTGCGGCAAGGGGAAAAAAGTCACGATACGTTGTGACACGTCACGTGACATGGCGAGTTTGACATCCCTGCTGTAGAATTTCCCACCCCCTGAGACCTTCTGAAACTTTCAGTTTCAATAGCAGATCCTTTGAGAATTTTCAGTAAAAAGAATAACCCAACATCGATTTTTTTTAAAAAATAGATTTAACATTAACTGAATTTTACTTACACAAATGAGAAAAATAGTGCTATAAAGGACTGGTTCTGAACCTGCTTATACATCCTGCACAAAAAAAAAAGAGTTCCTGTTGAGAGCCACAACACACTAGAAGACATTATTGCTTGGTTTGGACCAGGAGACTGCAAGAGAGAAATCCTGGGACACCCAGATTAGCTTCCATGTTTTCCTTTTTTAACACAAACATTTGCAAAGAACTAATGAACCTGGAAGAAATGACCTTGCTCTTTACCTAACAAAAAAGGGAATTATGCACAAAATGTCAAATGGCATCATGAACTAATCAGGCAATATATTAACCCACACAGAAAAAAGATCAGCTACAGTTGTTTTGAGAGATTTTGAGAAAAGTTCATGGATTATAAGTATCTGGAAGCCAGATTTGAAAGAACAAAATGATCTCAAGGGAAGAGAAGGTTGCATAGTCCGCGTTATTACTTTTGAATTAGGTTGAATTATTTTTGAATTATTTTTTTTACTCCACCCTCCCCTCCCAGCACTTTATTAAAATGAACTTAGGCTGAGTGAATAGGTTTTAATGGATTCCAAAGAAGGAAAGCAGAAATAGACTTAACCAAATCCAACCTTGGTATTTTTTCATAGGGGGAGGGAGAAGGTCAATTCAAGTTCAAATGGAGAAGATCACATACAGTACAAACTATTGTACAAATGCAACACCAAGCCATAGAAACCTGGTTACACATGCATTGCCAAAGAAAATAAACCACATTGTGGTTTAGGGTTACATGTCAGCATCTGAGTAAGGGGGCAGCATTTACCACAGCTTGAATATTAAGCAGCATTAGGCTTAGTACTTGGATCAGAGACTTGAAAGAAATATCAGGATATGGAGTAGTTTAAAAACATCATGGAGGAAGGCAACCACAACTATTACACCATGAAAATAGCGCAGTTCCACCATTTGGACACACATCACACTATTTGGATGCATGTCATGATACACATGCAGAATAACAGAATAAAAGAGTTGGAAGGGGCCTTGAGGTCTTCTAGTCCAACCCCCTGCTCAGACAGGAAACCCTATACCATTTCAGACAAACAGTTGTCCAGTCTCTTCTTAAAAACTTCCAGTTCTTCTTAAAAACTTACAAAATGGGTATAGCTTGTGCTGTGAGAAAAACAGTGGATCCTGAAGATGTTTCTGGTCTCCTGGTTTCCAAGATAAATCCCCCCAAATAGGGGAATTGTTTGGGGAATTGTTTTCCAAGGAAAATCCAAACAAAACCACATTTCTTACATTTTACCAGTTTACCAATTAATCAAAAAGAAGGAGAAGGTGGGCACTGAAAACAAACAAACCAACAAAAGATGGGAAAATATTTCGAGTGCCAAAATGGAAAACTCTTGTTTACAAGATCCATGAGGTTTACTAGTCAAAAAATTATGAATAAGGTAAAGCTTCAGTAAAATACTGGTGCATATTTCCCATTTTAAAACCAGTTAATCCAAATATTTTTTATTAGAAAAGTATCTGAATTTGTTAAGAACCATTTAGTGGTTAAGCTAAGGTGTCCAGAATTGTATTCAGAAATTATTCTAACACAACTAATCACTCTTCTTTACTCTATGATGACTTTGGTAATACAACAGGAAAAGGACATGAGGAAGTAGACCAATATGACAAGCTTCTCTGGCAATACCATCACTGCCTACTCATCCAAAAGTTACTTTAGATGATGTCCATGATAATCCTCTCCACAGAAACTCCCCAGCAGGCAACAATGCTGGAAAGACCACAATGACACCATGAAATCCAGTGTGTGTGAATGAGGTATGGAAAGGTCCAAATGAACTGTTTAGGGCACTTTTGTGTGTACCTGAAAGGAACAAAAGGAAAGATAAAAACACAAGTCTTTGGGGAATTGATACAATATTTCCAATTTGGGGGTAAAGGATATTTGTAATAACTGACAGAAGCTTCTTCTTTTTCTTTCTTCAAAATGCTATTTGCTACTCCTAGTGAAGCTTTTGAACCTTTTGCCCCTTAATGTTTCTCTCTTCCCTCTCCCCTCAATATCTTTTTTTTGTTTTCTTTATATTAGAAATAAAGTAACTACAGTAATTGGTCCATGAGGGTTTTTTTTTACACTTGTATAAAAAGTGTAAAAAAAAGACTAATTCAAATATTGTAAGGTATTCATAGTAGTAGTAATCCACTGTTAAAATTCACCTTTAATTTTATCTTTCTGATACGATATAATTCTTCTGACTATCTTTCTTCTATAGTCAGAAGAATTATATTTTATCAGAAAGATCAATTAGGCATAGTCAGCCTAATTGGTAAATGCTTTGATAAATTCCCAGAATTGAATATCTCTAAATAAAATATATGCATTTTGACAATGATTCATTTTAATAAAAAATAACAGTTAATATGGTGTGCCCAAATGTATTAATATTTCACTTTTCAAACTGCATCTGCAATAGCATGACGAGCATAAGCAAGAGTTACTGGACACTGTCAGAGAGGAAGGCAAATATACGCGTCCCAGGATAATGTTGCAGGATCCAATGGTGCAAAACATATACACTCTTCCTGGAAAAACCGCGAGTGCTGCTTCCAGCATAGCTAAAGTAAACTTTATGCTTATAGTCCAATCGGTTATAGAGTAAGCAGACAAAAGGGTTCAAAACCTCTGGCACCCCAACATAAATAGGAATAGAGCATATGTTTTAACAGGGAAAATCACCAGCACCAAGCAGTTTCACAATTACTGTAAGTGGTTAGGACCAGTGTCAGCAACCTTCTCATGCAGCCAGGATAAATCTGCAGATTTGGGGATGTTGTAAACAGGGGCAGAAAAAAAAATTAAAAATGGAATGGTCCCAATCTCATGAGATCTTGAGAAATTTGGCCATTTCACAAGAGACATAGAAGTTAAGTTCTTACTCTCTATCTCGTTTTTCCAGCCACTGATAAAATAAGTTCCATGTTTGAAAATATTCCCTAACCCTTTCACAATGTCTACTGATGTGCAAAGCAGGTCTCGAGAGAGGACAGATGTTCCTGTGGCCATGTTGTTCTTGGTGATGTTCAGAAATTTTGAGGGCTAGCACTGTTTATCACATGCCTCCAAAACTCAGCACAAGACAACAGGCAAAACTCACAGGATGAACAGTTATTATTTTCCAATCACATTTTCTTGAAGGCAAGCTTGGCTATCTCCTAATATACACAGAATTGATTCCCATTCTGTAAGGTGGGCACCCGGCATCTAAATGTTAAGCCCTATCTTGGAAAGTCTTGTTAAAAAACAGTCATTTCAAATAAAAAAGATGAGACAGTAGGATGAGAAGGCAGTCTTCCTACCCAATAAAAGTAACATTGCAGCCACACAGAAAATTAGTCTCTTGAGGCTCAGTTCATGAGTATTTTTTCTTTTCTTCCTGTCCATCATCATGCACAAGCAATATAGCTCTGAACCAAAGGAGCCCAATGCAAGTCTGAAGACCACCGGGGTAAAAATGTCACTTGGAAAGGTCTAAAGATTAATCCAATATATGAACAAAAAAATACTGAAGAATTTCATATCCCAAGATAACAATGGACGAGAGATGAACACATTTATAAAAATATATAGATTTAATTCTGGCTTAAAAAATAATTGAAAGAAACCAAGCTGTTGCAGATAATGGTACAAAGCCTATAAATGCATAAAGGGAAGGGCCAGTCCCATATAATTCCTGAATCACAAAATGAAGGATGAAAACTAACACAGAAAGATCACCTTTTTCATTATGAATCTCTTCACTTGCCGAGGTCCTCTTGCAGGTCCTAAACTTAACAATGACTGAGATAGAGACTCTTAAGAGGGTCGTTTTAGTGATTGTACTTAAGCTGCAGCTCTCTTCAAAGGAGACCCATCTTACTTTCCCTTTAATAACATTCCAAAAGTTGTCAAAAACTTTTCTTTTTCAGGTAGGCATACCTTAATCCTATCTTCCTGCTTTAATCAGACCCTTTTTAAAACATTGACTTTTTTTGCATTACATTATATTGTCAATAGGACAGATGTTTTCAATTGCTAAATTATTGACCATCTTGCAAGCTGCCTAGAACTCCTTGGAGATAGGGCAGGGTATACATGTTTTCAAATAAATAAACAAACATGAAATAAAATGGTTGTAACAACTAATCAATAAGCAAAAACCTCAAGAGGAGAATAAAACATTGTTAAGTAAAGATCCTCTTGATTAAATTTACCTGCGCCACTCAATCAAAAAGCCCAATGGTGGGGAGAATAATATCATGATATCAAAAAATGAGGCTGAAAAACCTATGCAAAATCTCCAAAGGTGAAAAAACAAATATTCAATAAATGATCAAGACTTTTTTTTGGCAAAATGTAAAACAAGCCAAATAAACCAGGATTGAAATAAACAGAACCTGCCAGGTTTTTTTTATTCATCCAACACTTTGTTACCAAGCTGCCTAGATCTAGAGACTCACCTACTCTCCTTATCTTGGTTCTGAATCAGCCTGCTTACTGTTTATGGAGTGCACATCCTCACAATGGAACCTCCATCCCAGGGCAGCCTGATATAAATCTGGCAAGAAACTGGTGTGTTCCACTGGAAAAATGGAGAAGCTTTCCTCTAGGCAAAATTCTACCTGCAGGGTTCCAATTGGTTCATTGCCTCCATCTCTTTTTGGCCTCAATGGCTGTTTCTCCTACAACCGCTGAAGAGACCAGAGCTTCCTTAGCAGCTGGATTTCTTCTAAGATCAGAGGAGTACTGACTTCAGGAAAAATCTTCCACAAGCTGAGTATTCTTAGTGGCATTTCCCCTTGTGCAATCTGCCACAGCCTCCTGTAGCAATCTTCCCATTGGTAATCTCAAAGGGGATTTTTCAAGAGGCAACTGGACTTTGTTTTTCTTTGAAGATGTTTCGCTTCTCATCCGAGAAGCTTCTCCAGCTCTGACTGAATGGTGGGGACTGGAAGGATTTATATTCCTTGCAGACAACTGGTCATTTGCATTCTTTTAGAGTGTCCTTGAGGTTTATCTGTGTCCTCAAGGTCACCTGAGTGGTGCAAATAGGTATGGAGCCTTCTTGGAACTGCTAAAAGGACTGTGTTGTAGACTGGAGATAGATTATGTCCTCCCCCCGCCCCCCATCGATAGAGGGCTGTTCAGTTTTGACATAGATGGCCTCTTTGACCCCTCTTTCAAATCAGTGGTCCTCTCTGTCCAAACTGTGGAGTTTGCTGTCTTCAAAAGAGTCTTTTAGAAGCAGATTTTTTATTTTTAATTCCATTTATATCCCGCCCTTCTCCGAAGACTCAGGGCGGCTTACAAGCTTAGCAGTAGCCTTCATTCTATGTATATGCCTGCTTATTAGGGCTTTCACACACACCCCAAGCGGCATTATTACAAAGTCAGCTTAATTGCCCCCAACAATCTGGGTCCTCATTTTACCTACCTCGGAAGGATGGAAGGCTGAGTCAACCTTGAGACTGGTGGGATGCGAACCTGCACTAATTGCAGGCTGCTGGTGTTACTTAAGGAGGCATTAGCCCACTGCTCCACCAAGGCTCAGATGGACTGCTGAATCTTGTCCTGATGGGTTTGTTCTCCTCTGTTGTGCCATATGTTTATGAGGTGGTTGTTTGTTTCCCCAGTGTACAGATCTGCACATATCTCTCTGTATTGTACTGCATATGCCACGTTGCTTAGTTTGTGTCTGGATGTTTTATCCTTGTGGTGCACAAGCTTCTACCTTAGTGTATCCTTGAGTTTAAAGTGTGCACGTATGTTGTGTTGGCTGAAGATCCTCCTGAGCTTTTCAGATATTCCTGCAACATATGGAATGATAACATTGCTTCATTTATTGTTTTCTTCTGTTATGGAGTAGCTCCTGCTGGGTCTTCTTTGGGATCTGATTAAGGCCCAGTTGGGATAGCCACACATTCTGAGGGCTTCTTTGATGTGATTTCTCTTTCTTTCTTTGCTGATAGGCAGGCCTTCAGCTCAGTTGGTGTAGGGTTCTGATAACTCCCATTTTGTGCTCCAGTGGGTGGTGAGATTCAAAATGAAAATACTGATCCATGTGTGTGTGTGTGGGGGGGTGTGTTTCTGTAAACTTCATTGTTAAGGCTTCTGTCTTCCTTAATGTGAATTATACAGTCCATGAAGGTTAGACTATTTTCCTTAACATCTTCCCATGAAAATTTGATGTATCTGTCCACAGAGTTGATATGTTTGGTGAATGCTTCCAATTCCTGTGTTTTATCTTGACCCAAGTATGGTCCACATATCTATACCAGTGAGTGGGTGGAATTCCTGTGAAGGAGTTTAGGGCTTTGGTTTCTACTTTTCCATGTAGAGATTGGCTACAATGGGGGACAGAGGTGAACCCATGGCACAGGCCATGTTTTTGTCTGTAGAAACCT
Organism: Vipera berus; assembly: GCF_964194415.1. NCBI lineage: Eukaryota > Metazoa > Chordata > Lepidosauria > Squamata > Viperidae > Vipera > Vipera berus. Next base: position 101,953,413 of record NC_138202.1, on the reverse strand, counting down.
TCATTGTATTTAAAACAGGTAGTGGTCAGGCAGAGGTCCAGCATGGCACATATGTGGTCTGGGCTTAGGTTGGTTCTGTCACCTAAGGTGCTGTCTTGTAGTAGTTGTTTCTTCACTACAATCACAGCTTCAGTTGTTGAAATGCAAGTGAAGAGGGAATTCACATCATAAGAAACCATGGTCTCATCCGGGTCGTTTGAATTTCCAAACATTGCTGGCAAAGTCCTGTGAATTGTTGATGTGATGGATGGTGTTGCTAATTAGAGGAGCTAATAAGGTGGTTAGATGTTTTGCAATGTTGTAGGTGACAAAGTTGATGCTACTGACAATTGGTCTGAGTGGAGTTCCCTCTTTGTGGATTTTCATTACCCAGCATCCAGTCAAAGCTGAAGAAGATTCTTGGATGAGAAGTGAAACGTCTTCATAGAAAAACAAGGAAGTCCAGTTGCCTCTTGAAAAGCACCTTTGAGACAACCATGACATGGATGACTGAGAATTTCCATAGACATTTCCCATTGGTAACTCTTCCCATATGTGCTGGAGACCACTGCTGATGTTTCAGGAATGGAGTGGAGCAGTGACAGGCAACAAAGAAAGAAAGGAATCCCTTTCTTCTTCCTTGTCCCCTCAGCAGGAGCAACTACAAATTGTTATTCTTTTGCTGGCCTTGGTTTGGAGGTGTCTTAAGAGAAATATTTGGGGACAATGGTTTATCAAGTCATATAGCTTTCTCTCATATCAGGCACAGGAGGAAAGCACTTTGCCAGGATGATGAATAAGAGCCTGAAGTGTCCTCTATTTATGATAGCAACTATGGTGATTTTACAACACTATATATCACTGTGTAGGTCAGTATGCTTGCCTGTGTGGCAGTGGTGGTGTATTATATATGTAAACAATCCTTCAGGTGGGATTCAGCCGGTTTGCACCACTTCGAGAATGGACTTCTGGAAGCAGCATTCACACAGAGAACCGGTTGTTCACATATCTGAATCCCACCACTGCTGTGTGGGTATTATATTGGCTGAAGTAAATTTCTGTTGCTCTGACAGAAGGCAACAGACAAGGAAAATATAGTCTCAGATTTTTAGATGATAAATTATACGGTAAAAGAATCCATCCTTTTCTTGAAAGTCCTTTTTGTGTAGTCAACTGAAGCAAGTTACAAGTTGTGGAGAAGACATCTACAACCATTATAAGACAATGACACACTTCAAGGAGTTATTGAGCATCACTGACATGGAATTCATTCTGAGAACATCACAATGAATGAGGGTAGAGACTTGAGATAACTTTTCAGAATCTTTCTGCCTGAGACAAATGCACGGCAAAGGGAAAAACCAGAAAAACCATCATAGCATCTCTGTGGACTGCAGGGCACTTATAGACAACAAGATAAAATTCACTTCCCAATAATTGAGAAACTCTCTCCCACCCCCCACCCCCACCCCTTTTGATGGCTCCATTTCACTGCCTATGTTTCTGTCCTGCAAGGAAAAAATATAACTCATCAATGCTCAGCCCAAGGTGTCCATCTGCATAGATAAACTGCTAACTCCTAGTAACTGCTGCTAAACTGCTAACTCCAGGGGGAGGGCGTTCTCTGTGGGCGCGCCAGACCTGTGGAACCGCTTGCCGGTTGAGCTCCGGATGGCCCCCGACCTTCGCTCCTTCCGGCGCGATTTAAAAACTTATTTATTTGAACAATCTGGCCTGGTCTGATGGGTTTGGGGTTGGATTTAGTTTTAACACACTTTTATTATTGTATTATATTGGGCATAATTATTTAATTCTTTTTAACTCTTTTTTAACTTTTGTATTTACATTTTGATATTTATTGCCCTGTACACCGCCCTGAGTCCTTCGGGAGAAGGGCGGTATAAAAATTTAATAAATAAATAAATAAATAAATAAATAAATAAATAAATAAATAAATAAAAATATTCTACTGATTGACGTTACAAGGCATGAGGAGAATTTACCTGGACTTGGGATACCTGCACAATTGCAGCCTTTTAAGTAACCAGGGGTTTAGTAAGCCTTACATAGTGCATGGGCAAAGGAGTTATACTAATCAGATAGTTATGACTGTCCTGCATATCCACTGGTTTTTCCTGTATAGAGCAGATTGGAGAGATGAGTAGAGGCAGTTCACGTGCTTTGTTCAGCTGTGTGGTGTGTGCCATATTCAGACTGAAAAATACCAAGATTGACAGTGGCTTGCATATGGAGGCTTTGTTGCTGTAGATCTGTACTGTACCAAGACAATAGTAATTTTTTATTATTTGTCCTTTTTCTCCTTATCTCCCAAGTCCCAGCTATATGAATGAAGTGATCTGTTTGTGGAAAACTCTCCCAAGTAAACCCCCCACTTTTGTGGAGGGATGCAACTCAGTCATTGTTAAACATTCAGAGAGGTGTAAGACAACTCACATAATATCTGGCCTCCCTTCTCCTCACCTCACTTGCACATATAACTGCATTTAATAACTTGTTTACTTATTTACCAAATAATTTTGTAGCTCTTCCACCTCAACGTCCTTATGCAATATTTTAAAAAGGAGAAAAATATACTGCTACTTCATAACATATGTTTTGGCTATGTTAACCAAAGGATAACAAAAATCATACCTAGTTTACTGGAATAAAACCCATAACAGGAATGTTTATGTGCAACAAAAAAATAACGAATTTTTGACTCAGAGATATTCTTCCTAAGGTATTTTACTGTGATTTTCCACTCCACTGTACTAATATCAATGAGACCAAACAGAGTGTATTTGATGATGTATAATGCATAATACCGTATTAGAACTGTCACTGGAAAAGAACTGAGTCTAAATATTAAACACAGCTTCTTTTTTGAAAAATCTAAAAGAACTGCTATAATGCATTGGTATTATATGTAGATCCATCCTATCCTGTTTAAAAAGATAGCATCTTTCTTTTTGGCTAAAGCTGAGGTTCCTTTTTTTTTGTCAGAAGCTGATGCAGTGCAAATATGTTTGACTTCATAGGGTTATTTGGCTAAAATGCCTTCACAGAATGATGTAGAATAGTGCTGGCCAAATTCTCAGTGAGAGTAGCAAGAGGCAACACCTAGGAAGAAATGCACCATCTGCTTTAAAAGCATTGGCTGCAGAGTCACTTTGGTGTAAGTAAGGGTTAAGGCATTAGGTTAGAAACCGGGAGATCAGGATCCCTATTCTTGCCTCAGGCTGGTTGACTTTGGGCCACTTAACTCACTGTCAGCCCTAGGAAGGAAGCAATGGCAAACTACTTCTGAAAAAAACAACTTGCTAAGTAAACTGTAGGAATTCATCCAGGTAGCCACCAGGAGTCAAAAACTGACTCAAATGCACATGTGTGCATGCACACAGTCTAAAAAGAAATGCTGTACTTTGTATCTCACCACATTAGGAAAGTGAGGGCCAAATGGGACTAAAATGCAGACTGTCAGTGTAGGAACTCTTCATGGACACCTTCAAAGCTCTGTTCTTCCTCCTCGTTGCTCTTTATTTTAAAATTTAACATGGACCAGAAGCAAACGGAGAGCCTTTCAAACTGAACCAGCCACTGGAAAACATGAAAATTGTCATGTAGAGGAGAAAAGGCTTTAGAACTATGGAAAGTTCTGATACGTCTACCATTCACACATCTCCCTCCTTCACCTTCTCAAACACAGTGAAAGCTCTTCATACTAAAGATGCCACTTTTGTGCAAAGCTGCACATCCTTGCCAAGCATTCTGAAAAGCTATTTGGGAAGCAGTGTGTTTCACTCTAAGATCTCTCTCTCTGCTAGGACCTGAAATGACACAGCTCAGAATTCACCCAAACAAACTGGCGCGCCAAGTCTTCATTTCATTTCTGTTAAAAAAGAAAAAAGGAAGGAAGGAAGGAAGAAATGAAAAGCCTTGGGCAATTAGGTTATGCGTGGATGCTCCAGTGGGGGAAATGTGTAAATGTTCATTTTAAGCATTGAGGAAAACTGTTGAGTTTTTTGTTCCAGTGAGGCTGAAGGGGAAAAATGATAGAAAGGCAAAACCCTTAGCAATTACTACTTCAAAGTGCTGTCGTGTTCAGATACAGTGACTCTTTGTAAGATGATGGAAGAGTCAAAGTGTGAGTTATGGGGCACAGCCTTGTAGTTATGAGGCACAGCCTTGTAGGAGGCTCTGTGAGCCCAGTGAAAAAGCCTGGTGAAACTGGACTGGCTATGATCAAGAGGTTGTATATCCCTACTGTAAATCTCTCATGTCATTAGATTTTGGAACACCTCAAGCTTTTATGCTCTTCAGTGGATCAAACTCATTAGAAGTACAATTTGTATTTCCACAAATTACCATGAATTAACTGTTGACTTGTATGTGTAGATATCTAATTTTATAATAGAGATTGCCAAGAACAGTACTATTACCATCATCGCAATCACTGTAGCCTTATACTATTCACATGTAACAACAGTTCAGTCAAACAGCATCATTTGCGCTTGGCTAAGACAACAACCAAGTGGGCAACCTTATCACCTCTAAACAAAATTCCATGTGACCACTTTATGTGTGCTTACATTCAAGCTAGAACATCTGTTGTCAAATGTTTCTTGTTAGTTCTCACTTGCAAGGGTTTGTGAGGTTTTGGGGTAAAGTTTTTTGGTAAGATTTATTCTCGGCTGCTATGCATTTTAATTTTTTTGCATTGTTGTAAATGTTTAAATTTTCTTTCAAATTTTGTTCGCTGCCCAGAGTCATTTTTTGAAATGGGGAGCCATTCAAATTGAATTAATAATATTAAGAGAACGGTTTGGACTTCCATTTGTTATATCACCTACCCCCCCCCCCACTTTTTTTGGGTGGTCATTACTTGAAAAACTATAAGCTGGAGTTTCTGAGTTACCCTTTATTTACAATTATTAATGGATGCCACTCTTAACAATCAGATTTTGACATGATGCTTTGTAAGATATGCTTGTTATGGATAGACATCGCTTATAGAACCAAAATAGCAAAGTCCGCCCTCTGTGGCTGTCCCCCAGAACCTTTTGCAGTGACTTTCCTAGCATGGCCAACTTCCTGTCCACCCTCTGCAGCCATCCCCCTCTTCCTTTTGCAGCACACCGAATACCAAAGAAACTATGAGAACTACGACAACATTTTCACGTCAAAACATATCAAGTACTAAATTGACTGAGTTTTGAAGCAGTCAAATAGTGAGGTACCACTGTACTATACTAAGATATCCACTGTATTCTTACTGTTTCTGCATGTTAAGCAAAAGAAAAATAGACAAAACAAACAACAAAAAGTTTTTTAAAGATTATTTGGTTTCTAACTTCCCCTTTTTTGTGCCTCCACTAATTTGTGATGCCCCCTTAGACACCCAACTGTCTTTATATTTGTTACCCAGCATCAGTGCTTTTTTTGTAAAAGAAAAAGGTGACGGAACTCACACGTCATACAACCCGCCTTGCATTCCCCACAAGGTTCCATCCAAAAAAAGGTGCCGGAACTCCGTTCTGAGCTTTCTATGACAAAAAAAGCCCTGCCCAGCATAACATATTATATGTACGACAACCATTCCTGTTTAAATTTGGTTAAACCTCTGTTGTGAATATATATTGTTAATTTTGCCCTATCCTCCAAATTTAAGTTCTCAGCGAGATGCCAGAATTCTATTCTTCTTCCAGTGCTAGGAAAAATTTATTCCCACTGCTGTGAGCATGTATTTTAGTAAATTATGATAGTTCTTGTTAGTATTTTCTGGGATTGTACCTAGTAAGAAAAATTGTGATTTAATTTCAAATTTAATTTCCAACAAATTCTGTATTGTATTATGTATATTTAGCCAATAATTTTGAAGGTTTTTACATGTTTACCACATATGGTAAAATATACCTTCTGTTTCATGGCATTTTAAACATTTATTACTCTATGATTTATCTATCTTGAAGAATATTAAAGGAATTGTGGTGCCTGTTCCATGGGTTACAAAAATGTTCATGCAATTATATGCAGTTGAATCTTTGGTTCTGTATCAACTAATTATATTCTAGATATGTTCTTCAGATGAACAGTCTTCAAAAGATGGAACTACTCTTTTTTGATTATTTTTAAATGGTGTTATCTAAATGCAGCTTAAAGTATCTCAACCACTGCAGAACTTTGATAAACTTTACTGATGATCACAGTCTACATATCAGGAAGCAGTAATACATCTTTATAATATTCTCCTATGGATTATTAAGAACACCTAATGTAGTGGAACACAGTGCAATACTGTAGCTATTTTGGGAAAAAGAAGAAGCTTGCTCATACCATTCTTTGAACATTCCCATCAAATCTAACAGGACACAATTTTAACTGGACCACTCACCACCCACCCCACTAAAAAGGCTAATTAAAGAGGTTAAAAAGGGTTACAAGCACCACAGATTTGCAAAGCAGAAACCCACTAATCGAAAAGGAGCTTCTCCCCTAGACATTACCAGGAAAAAAAAATGTAGAAAATGAGATGTTTTCAAAACAGAGTGAGAAAAAAGTAGACTGCGCTAAAAGAAAGAATCTGAAAGATATGAAGTTTTATTAATTTTTTTAATAGTGAAGGAGGACTAGAGACAAGTTTAAAAATGGAAATACAGCTACTCCTTGTTAATTAGGGTTATAATATGAACACTATTTTAGGAAGCTTTGTTGGTTTGGCTAGATTCTTGGAAGCTAATGAGCTCTTCTCTTCGCTTAATAAAAACCAAGAGAGATGTGCATGTAGCTTTGATTCAGAATATGGGTAGTCCTCCACGTACAACCACAATTGAGCCCAAAATTTCTGTTGTTAAGTGAGACATTTATCAAGTGAATTTTGCCCCATTTCACAACCTTCCTTGCCACCGTTGTTAAGTGAATCATTGCAGTTGATAAAATTAGTAACGTGGTTGTTAAGTGAAATTAGTTTCCCCACTGACCTTGTCAGAAGGTCACAAAAGGTGATCACATGACCCTGGGACATGGCAACCATCATATATTTGAGTCAGCTGCCAAGCGTCTGAATTTGATCACATGATTATGGGGATACTGCAAAGGTCACAGCTGTGAAAAACAGTCATAAGCCACATTTTTCGGTGCCATTGTAAACTTTGAACAGTCTCTAAATGAACTGTTTTAAGTCCGAGGACCACATTTAAATATGTGCTCTAGCTGTTACAAAATTGTGAAATCCTCCAGGATCTTCAAACTAAAACATGAGTGATCCTGATCCACAGTGAATCTGTGGACAGAAGGTATAAGTTGTTTTGGTGAGGTAGTTGGTCATACAGGGGCAAGTTTCTCTGCCTTGACCCATAAAAGCACTTGATGGGGGTGAATCACTTGCCCCCCCTCCCTCTCCATAAAAGTTTGGTCACTCTGGAGCCTCACCCTGAAGGGGAACTGCTTAGATCTCTGATGTAATAAATGTTCCCTCTTACACACACATTGCCATTTCCACACACCTTCACACACCCTTCTTTTAGTTGCTGCAGTATAACGAAGGAACTGATTTGGTCAATATTAATTTACCTTAGAAGTTACATCATTTTCTGATCTGGGGATAAAATGTTCTGTTCCACCACTCACTCCCACCCAAAATACAACTTCTTCACTTTTAGGTGATGGAAACTCAATTTGCATCATAATTACAACCAAGACTGCATAGTGTTACATTTAGTTAAAGCAGTAAACTACTATAATAAAAATGCACCTGGGGAATATTTAGAGAAAGCACTAATGATTTCTTCCCTTGTGGTTAATAAATTCACTTCCAGATCAATTTGTTCATGATAGAAACTTGAGAACATAAACAGTTACACAGACACATTAGAGTGTGTCTTTTCCAGTATAAATGATTTATTACAATGATTAGCAGCACATAAACAATTTTATAAAACAACTCTAATTAATTTTTTGGAAGAAAAGGAGAGGGGAAAAAAAACACCCTTCCTAACTCTCTCTTTGCATTATGTTTTACTTTTCTAAGTGTGTACTTTTTAATTAAATCCAAATGTCACAATAAATTTAAAGTGTTTTATTACCACTCTGCCTAACTAAGCTATCCATGCAAAAACCCTTTCTATTAAGCCAGACGTAGGGCTGAAAGTGGCTGGGGAGGAAAAAGGGGGAAAGGCAAAGAAATGATCCATTTCAGTATTTGACAAGAGACTTGAAACAGGGTTTAAATACCACAAGATTTTTGGCAAGCATTTTCAGTTTTACCAGGGAAGCTGGTCAGCTAATTGATGCTTAATATCACTTCCAAGTTTGAAAGCATCAGACTCCATTAAATTGTCCCTTTTGGGGTTGAAGATGTCAAAGAAAAAAAAAAGTAAAGACCCTGGAAGAATTGCATTTTTCCCTTGCCTGGAGTTTTGTCTTAAATGTTTTAGAATTCTTGATTGCAAAAAGCTAGTTTATAGCACACATTAAATCCGATGTTTTGGATAAAAGGTCTCCTGTTTCAGTAGTGGTTGGATATTGATGTTTATAGAAGCGTCAAAAAAGTAACTTGCATACTCTTCTTTTACATGTCCACTATTATATTCAAACAAACAATTCATATGTTTTATCTAGCCAGAGATCCGAAGAGCTGGAAACCCCATCATTAAAGAAACATCAGGGCATTGCTTCCAATATAACCATGAACATGACTGGGTGAAAGCAGAAAGTTCTAGGGCAGATGGAGCAGGTTTTAGGCCACATTTGACCCGAAGGCTAGAAGCTTAGGCTAGAAAATAATCCCCAATTTATTTCACCCCAGCTGATTGGTAAACTGAAAGAGTGGTTACCCTAAACAAGCAAATCAATTTTTAATAGATGATATCTTCAATTAAACAAAACCATAACTTCCTGTTTGTATGAAGAGGGAAAAAAACTGGTTAGGAAGTTTTAGTAATCGTTTTTCATTTACCTTCAGGACAACGTGAGAGGTCTTCTCCATCACTTTCTAACATGGTTGATCTGTGTTAGGAACCACTTAGGAACTGTCCACCAAAGTGAGACAGTTGGTTCCTCACAACTTTATTCCTTCCTCTACTTCAATTTAATTCTAGGTTTCTTAAAATAGTTTTTCATGATGTTAGGAATGGGATACTTGATTTTCAAGCAATACTTATAAGGCATAACATTATCAAGCATCAGTCTGAGCTCATGATCCAAGCTTCAGATATTTATTTATTTATTTATTTATTTATTTATTTATTTATTTATTTATTTATTTATTTGATTTTATATACCGCCCTATTCCCGAAGGACTCAGGGCGGTTTACAGGGCGAATTAAAACAATACAAATAAATACAATTAAAATAGAATTAAATTAAGACTAGCCCACAATTAAAACAAATTAAAATTTAAAATTTAAAGTTAAATTAAAAACCCCTCAGTCCAGGCCAGAAAGATCAAATAACCAAGTTTTCAGGTCCCAGCGAAACGAGCGAAGGTCCGGGGCAGTCCAAAGTTCCACCAGCAGTTCATTCCATAGGGCAGGCACGCCCACAGAGAATGCTCTCCCCCTTGGAATCACCCGCTGGCATTCCCTAACCGGCAGAACCCTAAGGAGGCCCTCCCTGTGGGAGCGCACAGGACGATGGGAGGCTGATGCTAGCAGCAGGTGCTCCCTGAGATAATCTGGACCCATGCCATTTAGGGCTTTATAGGTCATCACCAGCACCTTGAATCTCACCCGGAGGGGAACTGGAAGCCAATGCAGCTCGTGGAGAAGAGGTGTTACATGAGAGTATTGGGAAACTCCCATTACTACTCGCGCGGCTGCATTCTGCACCAGCTGAAGCCTCCAAAGTGGTCCTCAAGGGCAGCCCCATGTAGAGCGCGTTGCAGTAGTCTAACCGGGAGGTCACGAGCGCATGAGTGACTGTGCGTAGGGCATCTCAGTCCAAATAGGGTCGCAACTGGCACACCAGGCGAACCTGGGCAAAAGCCCCCCTGGTCACAGCTCCTATATGATCTTCCAAACTGAGCTGTGAATCCAGGAGGACGTCCAAGTTACGAGCCCTATCAGCGGGGGGTAACACCTCACCCCCCAAGAAATTGTAATTAAATAAACCAGAGAGTCTTCAGTTAAGGTGCATTTGAGAGAGGCAGAGGAGGAGTAGGATTTTGATTAGTACATCATTTAATTCTGCTAAAGAAATTACTTTTTTTTGGAAAAGAAAAAGATGTTGACACCCATATGCAAGCTATTTGGCTTTTAAAATTGCATATTGTTTTTATAACACAATCTTTTCAGCAGTTTTAGGCTTCTGGGTTTCTCACACTGCATTTAATTTCAAGGGTAAGATATCTGTTAAGAAGTCCTTCCCTCTGGTAGGGGTGGAGGGAAGGTTTTGTTCTAGGTGCTTTGTCTGTGTGCATGTGTGTCTGTCTCTCTGTGTGTGTGTGTGTGTGTGTGTATATGTTTGAGCTGACTCTTTATCAATCAAAAGGAAAGCCTAATATTACTCTGCATGGCCAGGGGTTAATGCAGCATTTTAAAATGAGCTGTTTGCTATATGATTAATATGTTTTTCCCCTTTATTATTTATTGCACTAGTATTTAAAATAAAGGCGAGATATTATACTGTCTATACAGTATATAGCCAATATTAACTTTAAAAGAAAAAAAACCAAGTATTTCTAAATTAAAAATGTTTAATTTGATCATTGAAGCTTGGTAGAGGAAACTCTCATACTGGCCCATAATTGCCTCTACATGTTAATATAATTGAAATACAAAAATCAGGAAGAAAAGGAAAATCAAATGATAATTCAAGCTGGAACTAAATTTCAGATAGAATTAGATAAAGTGGATTTTTTGCTCTGTGTACAAAAATATTGGTAATAGCTGTATTTTTTTTCTAAAAGCATATTTTTGGACCAAACATACCTTGAGATGCTTTGCATTCTTGGTCTTTTGGATCTGCCAGGAATATGAATACGTGAACCACAAGTAGACTTCCAGATGTGGAAAAGAGGAGCTCGATCCGCTAAATATCTAGAGAATATTTTTTGTCACCCTACTTCTTTTCTCTAAGCAAATCTTTTCAGTCTTCCTTTTCTGAAGGCAAGAGGGTTTTTTTCCCCCCAGAGCACAACATTAAAATAAAAGAGGGAAAAGGCCAACTTCGGAACATACGTGTATTGAGCAGAGGTCATTTGCCAAAAAATACCACCTGCTAGCATCTATACTGTTCGACTAAAAAAGCCTATTGAAAATTGCAAAGGATATAGTCTAAAGCATTTCTAACCGATATTATTTAATGATGGAGGGAGGCAGAAACACTCTCTATGCAAGCAACTTCTTTCAGATGGAATTCTCCTCTGTGGGATTTTGGGGAGGGGGGGTCCCCTTCCTCCATCTTCCAAAAAGTGAACAATTAAAACTTTATTCCTTCTTTGGGTTTATTTTTTTTTAAAAAAAACTACTTTTATGGACTTTCATAGAATACCTCTGATAAAGTACAGTGGATAGAACTAGCTCCTCTTCTGAAAGATGAGTAAAAGATGGATGGTTCCTCTATTTGCCATTTGGAAATATCAGGTCTTCCACTTACTGATATAAATCAAATGTTGAAATGCTCAGCCCATTTCAATGAACTCCGAACTAGGTCAGAAGCTACTTTACTTGAATGGCTTTTTCTGCTCCACACTCACATGTAGACTATTCCCCTCCAGTACTTTGTTGGTGGACCTGATGAAAAAAAAATGGGTACATTCCCTCCTTGGAATCACAAACAAGAGAATTTGAAAGTAGAACTGCTAATATAATAATGCCTTGATACAAAGTTATGGTGAGACTTCACCTTTATCAACCTACCTTTAAAAGGATATTCTAATTCTAGAAAAGGGGCAAAAATCTCAACCCAAACAGGTATATAAAGGTGCATAAAATCACGCGTGGCATAGATGATATGGACAGAAAACTACATATTTTCTCACACTGAAGATAATTAAGCTTGAAATTTGTTGCTAGCAACCATGATAATGACAGCCAATTTGCATAATTTTAAAGGAAGGTTGGATGGGTTTAATGCATTCAATTGTCCCTTTGTGACTAAAATCTTGAATTCCGAGGGCCTATGCCTGAGTGAGGGACGCGGTGGCTCAGTGGGTTAGGACGCTGAGCTTGTCGATCAGAAGGTTGGCAGTCTGGCAGGTCGAATCCCGAGTGCCGCGTAACAGAGTGAGCGCCTGTTACTCGTCCCAGCTTCTGCCAACCTAGCAGTTCAAAAGCACGTAAAAATGCAAGTAGAAAAATAGGGACCACTACGGTGGGAAGGTAACAGCGTTCCGTGCGCCTTTGGTGTCTAGTCATGTCGGCCACATGACCACGGAGACTGCTTAATTTCAAGTAAGAATGAATAAAATAAATATATAATCACTCTGAAACCCCTATAAAATCTTCTAAGTACTCTTAATGGTATAAAAAGGTAAAGGTTCCCCTGCACATGCGTGCTAGTCGTTTCCGACTCTAGGGGCCGGTGCTCATCTCCGTTTCAAAGCCGAAGAGCCAGCGCTTGTCCGAGGACATCTCCGTGGTCATGTGGCCGGGAGATATGTGTTAAATGTTTTTTAAGCATTCAGAATACACTTGCTTAGTCCCAGACACGGGACAAATCTTATTTCCTGTTTCAGCCTAGCCCAAGGCCATCTACAGGCAGTAGCCACAGCAGTGGCAGCTCATATTTGTGTAAATTTTTTGGCTTGCTAACAAAGAATAAAGGGAGACCGATATGATCATTTCACTTATTTGTTCTCATCAGTCAGCCATACCCTTCTGAGATTCGAACCTCTCTCAGCTAACAGAGAGAGAGAGAGAGAGCCTGTGGCCTAGGGGTTAAAACAACTGCTTAAGACGCAGTTGGCCCAGGTTCAAATATGTGTGTGTGTGTGTGTGTGTGTGTATATGTATATGTATATATATATATATATATATATATATATATATATATATATATATATATATATATTTGTTTTCGTAGATTCTCGTGGGTGTCTGTATGTGTAGGTCTAGAGTCTCGGGTTTCTTCCCGCGGTCCTTTCATCTTCAGAAAGTTGTGGCGACGTTTCGACAAAATCCCATCCGTCATCATCAGGCCGGAGGGATTTCGTCGAAACGTCGCCACAACTTTCTGAAGATGAAAGGAACGCGGGAAGAAACCCGAGACTCTAGACCTACATATATATATATATATATATATATATATATATATATATATATATATATATATATATACAGTATATATATATATACAGTGCAATCAGCCCAGGTTCGAATCTCAGAAGGGTATAGCTGACTGATGAAGACTAAAGAGTTAGAAATGCATTTCAGTTTCCCTTTAATTCTTTGTTAATTACACAAATATATATATATATATATATATATATATATATATATATATATATATATATATATATATGACAAATGCTTGTTAACTATTTTTTTTTTAGATTACCTTGCTAGGCCCCAAACATGGGACAAATCTTTATTTCCTGTGTCAGCCTATCCTGAAGGCCATCGACAGGCAGTAGTCACACCGGTGACAGCTCATATTTGTGTATTTTTTTTTTAAATTGCTAACAAAGAATTAAGGGAGACTGATATGCATTTCAAACTTATTAGTTTTCATCAGTCAGCCATACCCTTCCGAGATTCGAACCTGGGCTGATTACACATTAGGCAGTTGTTTTCACCTCTAAGCCACAGGATCTCTCTCGCTTTGTTAGCAGGGAAGCAAGGGGAGATATATGACAAATGCTTGTTAACTATTTTTTTAGATTACCTTGCTAGGCCCCAAACATATATATATATGTTGTTGTTGTTGTTATACAGTATACAGCCTTGCCGGACTCCTTTCCCAATTTTGAACCATATATATATGTAAATGGTGTGAAATGTTTAATTGTGCCATAAATTATGATGCAAGTATAGCAAATAATATTTTGTTTCCACAGCATGAAGAGGCATTGCATTCAATGGTCCTTGCATAAATATCTATAAGAAAACAATTGGTACCATGCTTGAATAGCAAGTAAGATCCAAAAGAAATCGAGGACTTCCGGGTTTTGTGCCCACAGCACATGGCCATGTGAGAGCGGACCTCCGCTCCCCACAGCTAGTTTCTTCCTGCTTAGGGGACCCTAGATGGGTCCGAAGTTGCCCTGGAGAGGTGACTATGAAGGAGGGGCACCCCGTTTATTACGAAGCGATGGCAATTGCTTTATTTGATCCAAGGAAAGCCCTCCAAACCTGACAGGAGAAAGGATAGCGTGAGATCAGTGTCTAGTCCAAGCTGCTTGCAGCCGAAGTCCCAGAGCACAAACCTAAACATCGGAAAACAGCGTGCTTGGTATTGGTGATAATACTGATCTTCTTCTATCTACTATCTAAATCCTTGAAAACATCCACAAAGCAAGAAAACCTCCAGAAGTGAAGGGAGGGGACTACATCCCCATTTCCTTACAGATGGAAGCTGCAAATTAATATAAAAGGTGGAAAGAGATATACTAAAATTTGATTTAAAAAATTTCAGTCTGGACAAATCTAGGAACTAAAAAAACTGTCAAGATTATACCCTAAAAAACTTCTGATGGAATTATACAAATATATACCAAAAATAACTTTTTGATTGAAAGAAAAAAGGAAAAAAGAAATAACTGCTGACATCTAGTGGAGAATAAGAGAATAGAACACTAACAATAAGGACTCAGAAATTGGCAGAATGCCCAGAAACAAAAAAAAGTTGTTCCTTTGAATTGCAAATAACCTTGAAGACTGCTGGGAACAAAGGAAGAGCCAGCTATAAGATTAAAAAATGCTTGAAAGAAAAAAAACAACCCACCTGGACTGTTGCTTAAACCTAAGAACTGTTTACGGAAAAGAAAAACTTTGGCTTTTTGGCTAATCTTTTAGAGGAGAATCTTCAGGAAGGATTTAAAGTGGCTTAATATACTGAATCTGTAATTTTGACTGGCTGATAAATTGACTTTTGAATTAAAACATTGATGAAAGATAATTTGAAGGGGGGGAGACAACATGGATATCACATACGTATTAAAAAATGACAGGATGCCACATTCAATATTTTCTCCTGAAGGACTTAGCCTGGAAAATCAAGGGCCTCCAGAAACAATACTTCAAGGCAAGATAAATACTTTCCCAGAGGAAATATATGTAATGTTAGGACAAATACATATGACAATAGACTCAAACCACGATGAAATTCAAAACAACTTTGAGGATTTAAATAAGCATATTTCCAGTCTAAATCTAGAATTAAAGAAATACCCAGGAAATAACAACAAAAGAACAAACAAATCAGACAGATTACAAACTAGAAGAGTATGATCAAATTGATGAAATAACAAAGGAAAAGAATTACAATTTGACACAAACAGGAAAAAATCTACATGGTTCTGATACAATAAGAAAAATGGAATTATTAGGAGAACAATTAAAGTTTGGGGGACAGAAAGAATTTATCTTGCTTACTTCATCTTTTGTATTCCCAACAACATTTGTAAAAATACAGAAACTGTTGGGTAAGCGGATTACATCAATTTGGAAAATTATTTGGCAAAAGAAGATCAGAGACAGATACAAGAGATTTGACTCACCCTACCAGATGGACTATTACGTGAATAAACATTTGTTTGAATATGGCTAAAAGAACATAAAATTTTGAACACAAAGGGGCCTTACAACAAGAAGGATAATGACATTTAAGTAATATATAGGTTTTATAATATATTAAATGTTAAAATACAGTAGTAGGTTGATGTAACCTTTATTAATATATAAGTAAATATAAACTGATTAAAAAGGATGTTATATCTAGATAATATAAGACAGATAAAAATATAGTATTTTTATAATGCATGACATAAAATATTGGGATGATGTAGCTAAATGGGAAAATTTAGACAGTTAGATGACTAATATGAAGAAATTATGACAGATAAGAATTGGATTGAATATAAGGGAATCTAAGCGAACAAAAATTATAAAAATAGGATGTATGCTAAACTAATGAGATGATGGTTATGAGAACTATGTAAGCTGAAAAAAATGTTATATATATAGATTATTATTTGTATACATATAAAAAATGCATTTACCTACATTTATATATTGAAAATATTAAGAATTATATTTTGGCTAAGGCTGAAGAAGGAAAATACAAATGGGAGAAGGGAAGATCAAAGAAATGTATCATTAATTATATTAATTATGGAATTATCAAATTTAATCATTATTGACTGTTAATTAATTATTACTGTCCTTTGGTTTTTCCCCCCTTGTTAAAATATAAACCAAGACAACACGCTGTACACCAGGCACTGGAGATTGTTATAGTTAAAAACCAATAAAATATCTATTAAAAAAAAGATCCAAAAGAAATCAGTCTTTTTTATCCCATTCACAATACCAAATTAATAGTACTTTGCCAGTCTACGCAAGAGAGGATGACACGTCAATTTTATTACAAGTCAGAAAAATCAAAATTTTAAGAACACTAATGAAGAAAAAGGAATCACAGGTTTTCCATGCAACAACTGAGTAAAGTAAAGATGCCAAAAAAGCAGGCAGGAGGGGAAAACTTGAAAGCTAAAAAAAGATAAACAAAGAAGAAATGGTGTGGAACATAAGTCAGAAGGAAGGTTAGAAAGTAAGGGCCCATGTCAAAGAAGAAGCAAGATATAGCAATAGTTGTGTTCTCTTGTCACTTATAAACCATTCACACTGTTGAGTTGAAAGAAAAGCCAATGGGTATCACATTGCTGAGAAAAAAGAGTCTATATGAGGAACAAAGAATATTATCTGAATCAAGCCTAAGTTAGCACATAGACTCTTGTCAGTCTATTATCCTTCCAAACCCAACTGGGAGCTCCTAGTCCTCACAGAAGATCTGCATACAGATCTTAAGATTCTCAATGAGTTCCGAAGAGTTACTACATGTCCTGTCTGCAAATTGCTCT
This sequence comes from Vipera berus, assembly GCF_964194415.1. Lineage (NCBI taxonomy): Eukaryota > Metazoa > Chordata > Lepidosauria > Squamata > Viperidae > Vipera > Vipera berus. The sequence goes on along the minus strand of NC_138202.1, from coordinate 101,936,417 downwards.
CTTGTGAAAGCTAGGATGTACTTCTTAGCTCAAACTATCCAACAGATGTGCCTCTTAATTGTAATTAATTATGGCTGAGGAATTCTGGGAGTTGAAGTCCACAAGTCTTAAAGTTGCCAAGTCTGAAGACCTGTCGTAGACAAATTGAAGAGATATTCTAAAATAGAGTGTGAAAGCTTCAGCAAAAGAACTGACCAAGTAACATAATTTTATAGAAGGTCACACTTTAGAAAAAATGTTCTTCTAAACAAGAACCATAAGAAAGTGTGCTGCAAACTCTTCCCTAATTTTGCTGTATCTTGGATTCAACTAAAATTGTAATCAATAATTTATTATCTCCAAGTAATTCTTAATCAAATAATAAATATAGATGATTTTAGACAAACAAAAAAGCTCCTCCTCCTCAATTTAAATATTTTCATGGAACAATCCTAAATAGGGTAGGGATAGAAAGTGAAGTGGAAATTTCCTGATGTTTATGAACCACAGCATCAGCTGGGATATATCTATTTTTTCTTTAATTACCTTCCCTGTTTAATTACATACCTGTTTCAATCAGTGCAAATAGTTGATGCCATCTGCCTAATTCTAACTCACAGAGGTTATCTAAAAAGTTCAAGAATGCTCTAAAGCAACATATTATGATTGGTTGAACAGTCAGCCAGATATTTATATTGGATTTGGCATTTTTATTCACGTATCAAGTCTTTCCCATGGACCTGAGATAGGCAGTTGTTGTGGTGTAATAATATTAAAGGTACCATTGCAGGCTGTAAGCTGTTCCAAGTAAAGCTGCCTTTTGCAATTGACTGATAGTGATTTTTGTCAATGCTGATAGCATAGCAATAGCATTTAGGCTTATACATTGCTCCATAGTGCTTTATAGCACCTATGGGGGGTTTACAATGTAACAATCTGGCTCCTCATTTTACCAACCTTGGAAGTAAGGCTGAGTCAGCCTTGAGAACTGAACTCCAGGCAGTGGGAAGAGTTTGCTTGAAATACTGCACTTTAACCCCTGTGCCACCAGGGCTCCTAAGGTATTCAAGTAATGCACCAGATGTTTTGATAATAATAATATTTCATCTTTTTCAATATATTTTGGTCAAGGGAGCAAGCATACTTAATAATCTTGCCTCCTATTTTCCCTACAGCAACCCTGTGAGCAGATGGGTTGGGCTAAGAGAGATTGACTTGCCCAAAGTCATCCACCTGGTTTTCACACCTAAGAGCAGGGCTTTTTTTCTCATAGAATGCTCAGAACGGAGTTCTGGCACCTTTTTTGGATGGAACCTTGTAAGGTGGGTTGTATGACATGTGTGAGTTCCGGCACCTTTTTCTTTTACAAAAAAAGCACTGCCTAAGAGAGATCTAGAATTTACAGACTCCTGGTTTCTAGTCTAGCACCTTAACCACTACATAAAATTGTCTTCTGTATATCATATCTTAAACAATTTTTAAATTATATGACTACTAGTTTTTAAACAACAAATTTATTTAATAACCAAAGTGAAAGTGGTATATTTCACCCTTTCTTAAAAGGGTACCAGATCATGTAAATAAACAGGTGATGTAAATTAAAAGTAGTAGTTTTTCCTGAAGGAAGAAGTGTTATAATGATGCTGTTACAATTGAAAAAGTTCTTACAATTGTGGACTTCCCGGGAGGTCCAATGTTCAGTGGATGAATCATGCTTAATTTGTCTTCTGCATCTTTGCCCACCAAATCATTTTCTTGAAATATGTTATAAAATAAATATAATTATGATCTTACTAAGAAGACTTGCAAAAAAATGTATTGCACAAAAAATGTAAAATATGCAGAGTTAGGGTTAAGCTAATCCATTCCTTAATCACCACCAATCTGCAACAGGCTCCATGTGGAACAGCCTTTAGAGATGACTGGAAGCTATAACTAGTTCAGACTGAAATGGTGAGATTATTGGCAACTTAGTCCCACCATAGTCGTCTCCTGAAATCACTGTCCTGGTTGCTAATAGGCTTCTGGAACCAATTCAAAGAGCTGCCAAAGACCTAAAAATGTTTACAGGGTAGCACTGGGCTTTTAATTTGTTGTAAACCACCTGGGGCTTTGTTCATGCTATAAAAATGAAATTTCTTAATATTAACAAATACAGAGAGAGAGTAAATGAAACAGCTGTCTCTGATGGCGAAGTATTGTATTTGAGGTGGTCAAAAATATTATTTTTAACTTTGATAGATTCAGCATTGTAAACATTAAGCAATAAATATAAATAAATCAATTTACATTTAAGCAACCAGGTTGCCACAAAATTACTTCCCCAAATCTGTTTCACACTGTTTGACTTAAGACAGAGAAGGTGAAGGTAGTCAGTATACTTAATACATGGAAGAATACAATTAAATATCACAGTAGAAAATAGATGTTGTAAAACCATATAATGCTGCCACTGTATCAATTAATAATGTGTAATTCAAACTGTAATTCAAACTGATAGTGATCGGGCAAACCTTTTTTAGTTCACAGCATCTATTCTGTATACTGTAGTACAGATTATGAGGCTCTGTCCTATTTCACAATGTCTGTTATTCAAGAATTATTCCCTTCAACTCATCACTTTTAAGAAAAACACCCAAACTTTAGAAATGAGCCAACTTTTCAAATGAGAATGATTCTAATATGCAATTACTGTAAACTTTTGCAACAATTAAAAAACAAGAGACAGACCGATCCTTGCCTTAAACTCAGGGCAGGTAGACTAGGATCTGAGAAAGATAGCAGTTGGTTGAAACAAACACTCCAGTTATTTTCCAATCATCTCACTTAAGGAAGTTGGTAATTAAGAGCAAATGAAGTCTCTTCTTGACCCAGGTTAAGCTTTCAGTAGTCCAGCATGCTGTCTCGATTTATGCCTGGCCTTCTGTTCTGGTACTTCATAACAGCAGTTGTAGAAGTACATTAGCCCAATGGTCAAATACATATGTGTTGAATGTAGTGGAGCTTGGTCCAATTCTTATCCAATCCAGATGTAATAAACTGACTTGATTTAGAGAAACTGATTTTTAGCTTCTCACCTTACTCCTTTTATTGGAAGGGGGAATGACCCCAAACCAAATAGTTTCCATATAATTCCATGATTTAAGTAGTTTTCTATGTTTTTGTATGCAATATTTGAATAATTATTGATAGATTTATTCCCCATGGAACTTAGGACTCTGAACAGTATTGAAAAAAATAATTTAAAATTATGAAGAGATACGTTAAATATTACTACATAGAGCATTGATTCCTACAACTTAAAACCCAGTGATCAATTTCTAAAATGTTGCAAGGGTTTATGAACTCTGAAAGAAAAACTCAACTTCCCAAACTTCATTCAGAAAAAATAACAAAATAACAACAAAACAAAACAACAACAAAACAACAACAACAAGAAGAGCCTTGGTGGAGCAGTGGGCTGATGCCTCCTTAAGTAACACCAGCTGCCTGCAATTAGTGCAGGTTCGCATCCCACCAGGCTCAAGGTTGACTCAGCCTTCCATCCTTCCCAGGTAGGTCAAATGAGGACCCAGATTGTTGGGGGCAATAAGCTGACTTTGTAATAATGCCGCTTGGGTGTGTGTGTGTGTGAAAGCCCTAATAAGCAGGCATATACACAGAATGAAGGCTACTGCTAAGCTTGTAAGCAGCCCTGAGTCTTTGGAGAAGGGCGGGATATAAATGGAATTAAAATAAAATAAAATAAATAAAACAACAACAACAACAACAACAACAACAACAACAACAACAATAATAATAATAATAATAATAATAATAATAATAATAATAATAATAATAATAATAAAGTTGGAAGACACCTTTAAGGTCATCTAGTCCAATATTTATATAGTTTATAGCATACTCTACAAGAAAGTCCAATTCCCTTGTGAAAAAACATGTTTGGGATAACTATGACCTGGATGACTGAGAATCTCCGTAGACAATGTACTTCACAAGTACTTTGGAGGAAAAAAATAAACACTGAGGAATTTATGAAGTTCAGCATGTTGCAAATAGTCACGTTCCATCAATTAGTGGAGACAGCATGCTAAACTAGATAAACCATGTGACTGTTTCATCTAGTTTAAACCTCAGTTGCATAGCCACTAGAATAGCTATTAAATATAGTTTATTGTGAACACTGTTGACTTCAATCTCGATGTTCAGCTTATCACCCTACTCCTTTTATTAGAAGGGGGAGTGCCCCGAAACCAAATAGTTTCCATATATCTTCATTCCAGATCCAAATAAATATAATAAGCCTCTGAACAAGACATACTTGACATTTTCAGAACACAATTGGTTAAGTACTGATTCCATAATTTAAGAGAACAGCATAATGACTGTGGTACTTCTACCAACTAACAACAGTCAAAAGACCATATTAAGCTTGAAAAGTAGAACATCAGTAGATATACTTCAACAATCAATGACTCTCTAAACAAGATCTAAGGAAGCTTTATAATTTCCCATCATTATCTATATTGGTTAAAGTGCTTGGAGTTGTGTTTTATAATAGTTAAATGGTTACACTTTAAACTGATGTCATCTTCCTAATGGTCAGTTTGAGAGAGAGAGACCTTAGGTTGACTTGCTATGAATGACATGAAAAACAGCAGTCCAGCAACATTATGTATGAGGATTATTCAAATGAGAACCATAGGTAGATAGATAGATAGATAGATAGATAGATAGATAGATAGATAGATAGATAGATAGATAGATAGATAGATAGAATTTCTTTCTGCCTTGCATTATTTGCTGTGAAAGGTGACAAAGTGCAAACTTCCAGAACTCTATTAGGTTCCAAAATAATATTTCTTTGGGCATTCAAGATCTGCTGTTCCTTCAGTTTTTGTAAATTACGGTATGTCTTCAAAAATCAAGCAAAGCAAGAAATATAGAGTGAAATGATTTCAGGATTAAAATATCTTCAGGCTGTAAGGCAATGTATTGTGTTTTTCACACTAAGTGGATTTTTGCGTTTTAAAATAGGAGGGGACTAAATAATATAGCTAGAATAATAGCTTTCAGATTGAAGCTTAGGGCTATGAGACAGAGACTTCTTAACCACACACACACACTGGCCTTTAAACTGTGACCATTTGACATCAAATAGAGGATCCTCAAATGATCTGTAAAATATGTTTAATGTTTCTTATTCTTGGATTTTCACATTAAACATCTGGACAGTAGGTGCATTTTTAAAAAATACAAAGCAAAAACTCTGGCCTTCCTATTGAAGTCATGTATCAAATGAAAAACTAGACTTTTCAGATTCTGGCAGAGCAACCCCACATATAACCACATTGAATTTAAATGTTATTTTTGTCCAATAATTTTTGGACTGTTCTCTCTGTAAAGATGCAAAAGAATTAACAATATGCATTTGTATAAATATTTATAAATGAAGACATTTCCATCTTGTCAATATTCTCATGTTCAACTAGTGTTTTAAAAACTCGAAACTTCAGACAAAATAAAATGTAATAAGTTATTATGCAACACAGAGATAGTTTTATATCTTCATTATTAAAACTTGTCCTTGCGTACCACTTAACAAGGCTGAGACCTCATTAGTCAGTATTAAAATGTTAGAGTTCTATGTTCTCTGTTAATTTAATCATATGTTACTCAACAACCACTGATGACAGCCATAAAGCTCTCCTTAAATTATTAAGCATAAAGCACTAGATTGTAATATTTTGCTAAACCAAAGTACAGACACAGACAAAGATGTCATTTTAATATTTGAAACCGGCAAGTTTAATTTTAAAAAAGAGCAAACCAATAAGCTCAGAAAATAGCACTCTGTAAGAGTGCTGGAGAAAAAAAGAAGAAGGAAGACTTAAGAAATTTATAAAAGTAATCTCCAAGTGGAAATTAGAAATCAACCCCTAGAAACAGAGTAACACAAAAGAAATATTACTGTCCACTTTCTAAATCAATATAACACTGCTACACGACAGAATTACCATGGTAACTCAAGTAAAAAGAATAAAGCAATTCTTATTATTTCAAAATAAAATCACAGCCTGAAGCCCAGCTTTTATTATAGCTGCTGATAGATCGCTGGCTTGTATTTATCTGAAATATTGCTTTTCAATCAGCTATTTTATGAATGTACATATTTCGCTGAGCAGCCCACTTAAAGAGCGCACTTTGGGGCAAAATGTCTCCAAAAGGCTAACCAAAGAGTCACGTGTATACCTGCATCTATCTTTGAATCTCATATAGATATTTTAATAAGAATATGAAGGGGGCAGGGAATCTGTGAAGTTCAGAAACTTACAAAAGGAGCAAGCCAGGCCTACCTTTCTTATGTGGAAAGTCACAGAGCTGCATTCTTAGTCCAGGATGACAATCAGATGTACTTAGAAGTCATTTGCATCTTTGCATCCTGTCTCAACACCCCTCCAAAAATTCTGCTCAGCTGTTTAATGTCACACACGCGCGCACGCACACACACACACACAAAATGCATGGGGAATTCTGTTAAAACTGTAGCCTTTATATTTTTATTTCTCTATAAAATTTATCTATTTTTCATTATTTACCACAATGAAGAAATTTAACACATTTACATGAGATGAAATTTAACTTTAATGAAGAGAAGGTCGAAGGGTGACATGATAGCAGTGTTCCAGTATCTCAGGGGCTGCCACAAAGAAGAGGGAGTCAAGCTATTCTCCAAAGCACCTGAAGGCAGGACAAGAAGCAACGCATGAAAACTAATCAAGGAGAGAAGCAACCTAGAACTAAGGAGAAACTTCCTGACAGTAAGAACAATTAACCAGTGGAACAACCTGCCTCCAGAAGCTGTGAATGCTCCAACACTGGAAGTTTTTAAGAAGAGACTGGACAGCCATTTGTCTGAAATGATATAGGGTTTCCTGCCTGAGCAGGGGGGTTGGACTAGATGACCTCCAAGGTCCCTTCCAAAATCATCATCATCATCATCATCATCATCATTATATTATATTATTATTATTATTATTATTATTATTATTATTATTATTATTATTATTATTATTATTATTATTATTATTATTATTATCTCATTATTTGTTTTCAGCATGCCTCAGAAAAACTACAGTATTTCACCCGAAAAAGGAAGCAATCTTGGTATAAATCATACTGATTAAACATTAATCTCTAGATTCACATCCGATCAATTAAATGTTTTTATTTGTTAGAGCAATTAATCATGTGCTGAAAGTTTTAAAATATATGGTTAGTGAGCTTGAGTTCTCCCAGGCATTTCAAAAGCCACCAAATGATTACTGTAGGCCTTTACTCTTCTACTACATGCCTTCTGAACATTTGTGCAGTAACTGTGCATAAAAGATGGAAGACTAGCCAAGATCTTCCTTCATACTGGTTCATAGTATTCCAGCTTTGTTCTCACACTTAACAATTCTGAGGACACTGAAATATCTCATGACATGGCTGCTTTGTGACAATCATTTGGCCTTGGAGGAATGACCACATAAAGCAATTTGTCACATCAAAGTGGAAAACGTAAAAGGTCTGTTCTGTGGCTTTCATGTTTTGGTCATGATGGATCAGCCAGCAGGTGTAGCATTTCTCATTCTCATCGTAAGTGGAAAAGAAATTATTTTCTCAGTCTGTACATCCAAGACACCTTATGGTATAAAACTTTTATTCTGCAATGTAGATTCAAGTTGGTCCTTAACAATAAAACACCTTTGTTTCTCCATCATTCTTAAATTTGATTATGCTTAATACTGCAAATTGACTATTACAAGATTATTCAAATTTGTCCTACTTTTGGAATGAACCATCATATAGGAAAGGTGTAGTTAAATACTTTGTTCTAATTTAGTGCTTGACTTATATTTTATTTATATGTTACTTATATGTAAGGATGTAGGTCTATACATATGTTGTATATACAGTAGTATATTTAAATGTGTGTTATGCAGGTGTACACTTGGAGAACAAGCAACTGAATTTCATTTTTAATGTGTGCCATTGTGCCCACAGTAAAAATGTCAATAAAGGTTATCTATCTATCTATCTATCTATCTATCTATCTATCTATCTATCTCTTTGTATCCTGCCTTTATTATTTTTATAAATAACTAAAGGTGGTGAACATAGTTTTGGTCACCATGATGTAAAAAAGATGTCGAGACTCTAGAAAGAGTACAGAGAAGAGCAACAAAGATGATTGGGGGACTGGAGGCTAAAACATATAGGGAACGGTTGCTGGAATTGGGTATGTCTAGTTTAACGAAGAGAAGGACAAGGGGGGACATGATAGCAGTGTTCCAATATCTCAGGGGCTGACACAAGGAAGAGGGAGGCAAGCTATTCTCCAAAGCGCCCGAAGGCAGGACAAGAAGCAACGGATGGAAACTAATCAAGGAGAGAAGCAACCTAGAACTAAGGAGAAACTTCTTGACAGTTAGAACAATTAACCAGTGGAACAACCTGCCTCCAGAAGTGGTGAATGCTCCAACACTGGAAGTTTTTAAGAAGAGACTGGATAGCGATTTGTCCGAAATGGTATAGGGTTTCCTGCCTGAGCAGGGGGTTGGACTAGAGGGAAGGTCCCTTCCAATTTTTAATAATAATAATAATAATAATAATAATAATAATAATAATAATAATAATAATAATAATAATAATAATAATAATAATAATTTTTTATAATATCCAACTGATCTTCCTCCTCCTACTTTCCTCAGAACAACAACCCTATGAGGTGTCTTGGACTGAGTGTGTGTAACTGGCCCTAAATCACCTAGAATTTACAGTCTCCTGATTTCTAGCCTGCTGCCTTAACCACTACACCAAATCAGCTCTTATACTGTATGAATGTCCACATAAACCAGGAGGTGGTACTGAAACTTTTTTAACAAGAGGTTAGAATAAGAATTTGTATGTATGTATGTTTGTATGTATGTATATGTGTATATGTATATACATATAGTACATGTGCGTGTGTGTGTGTGTGTGTGTGTTCCTTGAAAAGGCCCACCCTGGAGAAAATGAATAATCCTTGGACTGTACCTGATCTTTCTGATTCTTTCTTTTTGATTCTTGTGTGTGAGAGTTTGTGTGTAGATGTACGCTGAGATAAAGAAGAAAGGCACAATCATTCATGCACCCTTTCTTCCAGGACAAAATAGCACAGTTAAGACAGGTTAAACCACTATAGTAAGGACTCTAATCATAGTTTCTATTTAAATCATCTTCTCTATACTTGGATTTCAGTCAAGCAAGTTAATTCTAGAGGAAAGGTAAAAAAACAAAACCAAAAAAACCCCCAGAAGGGTAGAAGAAAGAGCCTATTCCATCTAACTCAACTGAGATAAAGTCTGGGCAAAAAAAAATTGATAGACTCCAAATTTAAATGGAAAAAGAAATAGAACAAGAGAAGTATTACACACAAGGGTGGCTATAGTCTTTATTCAAGCCTTTTCCCCCCAGGAGACTCTGCAAATCTTGAAATTTGGAGATTTGCATTTACACGTATTAGAAGCATTAATGTGACATTTCTTTTTAGGGAAGAGGGGGGGGGGAAGAGAAAAGCCTAGCTCCCTCTCCCCACATCCCCTTTGTTGCCGTACATGACAAAATAGCAACTGAATGTTTGCTTTGATCCCAGCGCATAAAGGGTGAAGCTTTTAGCCAAGGAGCGGCAGGTGATCTCAGCTCTTCTACAAGTCCTAATGCTCCTAAAAGCCACTCTTCCAGTTTCTGTAATTGGGCATCAGTAGTTAATGTAGTATTGACTGCATTACATGCTCCTGTGCATCCTCTCTCTCACTAATGCCAATTGCATCACCTTCTACATTTACCATATTGCTTAGCCAATAGCTGTTAAAAGCAACTCAAATCATGAATCATATAGGAAACTTTCAGCAAGACACGACATCCAAAGGAGACAATTTACAGTTGAGTTAATCTGGGTACATTAGCGAGACATGGATTCAGGAAGACAGACCAATTTATGTTACTTTAGTTTTACCCTTTATTGCTTTGTATAGTGAAATGAATGGAAGGGCACAGCGTAAAAAAGAAGAAAAAAAAAGGGAGAGAAAAGGCAGAAAGGACTCTTTTTCAAAAAGGGTCTCTATTCTGCACAAACAAGCCAAAAGGTGTAAAGTTGATGCCATGGTCTCTTACAGGACTCGTTTCTGTAGAGGTGTATTTATACAAAGCTTTTTCTTTTACCATAAAGGTTGATTTTAAAAAAAAACTTAAAAGTTGGATTCTTCTTAAGAATGGTCAACTATAAATATATTATGTAATTAAATCAGAGGCTAGTGATCAAGCAAGATCTTTTCATCTCTGGGTTCTTGAATGAGTTTTGGCAACCATATCTCTGCTCGTTCAGAGCCTTTCAACCCATATATGCATCAAAATGCATAATTCAGATGATCAGTTCCCCTACAAAATTAAGGAAGCAAAGCAAAATACCTGTTGCGGTCCTTAAAAATAGGCAACCTGGCTGAACTTTCTGCTTATTTTGAAGACCAGAAAGCTACAGCCTAGAATGGGGTAGGCAAACTCAGCTCTTTTATGACTCATGGACTTCAACTCCCAGAATTCCTGAGTCAGCATATGCTGACAGGAATTCTGGGAGTTGAAGTCCATGAGTCATAAAAGAGCCAAGGTTGCCTACCCCTGGATGACTGAGAAGCATTGAGAAGGACCCAGTTTTTACATCAGCAATAACTCATGATGTGATTAACTAATAGCAACTGGAGCAACCATTAGAACCCAAATGTTCTGGAAGACCCACTGGCAAATGTGATTTCACTTCCTCATCTGTCCACTATTTCCTGCCTAAAGGCTTAACTGGACAATGTGGGTGGATCTGAAAAAAATACTTGCTTCTTTAAGTGTCTCCACGGTGCTCCAAAGCTGGTTAGTTCACTATGGGACACTCCTATCATCAGTAACTTTGCCAGATCAGAAAAGCAATGGTTTTAGAAAAGACCACCCAATTCCCCTTGGCTAAGATATCTTTGCATCTTAAGGCCTAATTCTGAGACTAGATTGGCCCTGTTCCCATTGATTTTTCCCAAAGCCTTTGTGTTCAAGCCTGGGGCCCTAGGGATAGAGCTCATTTCCTGGTTGAATAGGTAATAGATTAGATCATGCCCAGCTGCAGTATGCTTTTATTTTTGTTTTCTATTATGTATTTTGCACTTTTAAACCACTTGGGGTCATTTAAAAATAGAATGCGTAGCTGCATAAATCAAGCAAATAAGTAAACTCTGCCCATTGGCATTTAACAATAATAATATGAATTTAATAGAGCCACCTTGATATAGTGATTAAGATGCCAGGCTAGAAGCCAGACATTGGGCAAGTGATACTGTTAGCCCTAAGAAGGAAGCAACAAAAACCACTTGTAAGAAAAAAAAACTTGCCAAGAAAAATGCAAGGACTTGTCCAGACAGTTGCCATGTGTCAACACTGAACTGAAGACACCAAAAATTTATGAATTTGTGATCAGATATTCAGTAAGATAATATAAATAAATTGAAACAATATAGAAATATAGAATTAACTAATCGCTAAGTTTCATATGTCATTCCAAGGAACAGTGCATCTATACAATGAAAACAAGAATTTTGTCCAGCATTTTTTCCAATAAGATGACAGCTTGTCACTAGACTCCTGCCCTGAGTTCATGACATAGTGGAAGCATATTTCTTGGTTTATTCAATTCCATTATTTAGATTGAATACTATTAGTTAAAAATTAGCAAGTAAAACACTTGGGCTGCAGCCTGGAATCCACTCACAGACAATCCCAATAGCTTTAATTGTTAAGTGATTCAAAGCTTGTGGTTTTATTGGACATGCAAGGCTTGGAGGAGTTATCCAGAATGTGCTTCTATCACAATCATGACAACAGAAACCAAATGGGCCCTTAAAAATAATCCACAATGCTGGAGCTTCAAAAGGCCCATTTAATAAGATCCCAATTTGTCTTTAAAAATATCTTGGAGCTCCCTGGAAATGACTGAATGCCGGACTATGGCCTAAACAAAATTGATCAATTTAAACAGCTGTGGTAAAGCTGCAGCCATTGGCACCATCATTAACAATTTAAAGCATGGCTGCCTTTATCTTCCTTCCCAGTTACACACTCATTATACTTGCTTTTATTTATTAGAAATCAAGTCTGCTACAATATGTTTCCTTTTTTTTCATCCAAATTGAACCTAGCTTTTCAAGATCACTGTCCTTGATTCTTTCGTGAAAAAGGACACAGCGGTTGCTTCCATATTTGTGATTCAGTTCTCTTCTCTAAGAATATAGTAATCATTTTTATCAATAAAATACAACATTAAGCATGAGTCCATTGAGTGACTTCCTTTTTTAGGATTTGAGTCACATCTTTTAATACTGTGCAGAGGTTTGGGTTTTTTTTTAAAATGTACCTTAAAATAATTGACTAGATCTTTATTTGACACTGTATTAAGCCACTCGCAGAAAAGGTATTTGCAAGCCATAATGAGAGGGAGACAGCATGCAAAGAAGAATATTAACATTAACCACTAAAAGTCTTGAGAGACATTTGCAAATTGGAACACCAAATGGTAAGCAAGGCTTATGAATATATTCACATTTCAGCAAGCTGTTCTCAAGATAACTGGCCAAAATACATTTATATGCTGGACATATTGAGCTATTTTTATTAGCGATTGTGCTAATTAACCCCCAATTTTAAATGTAAATGTTAGTTGGAACTAAGAGCAGTTTCTTTCATTTATACCCTTTGTTCATTTTATATACCATCTGATCAAGTATCCCACTCCAAGCAGCCTTCAAAAATCTATTATCAGCTGAATACATTAGCTTCAATAGATACAAATCTTGCTTGTCTACAAATATTTTAAACTGTTTATTTAAGAATATAATATAATATTAAGTTTAGATCTGGAGTGGAGGCCCAACTTCAGAATCCTGCTCTGGAAGAAAAGTTTACAAGTAGAATTGAAAAAGTTGTTTCTTAAGCAAACTTGCTTTACAGGGTTGTTGGGAGGCCAAAAAACTTCCTGACTTCTTCAAGGGAAAACAGGACAACAAAATTATGAAGAAACGAGTATCCCAAGCCTAGCCTTGTTTATGCGGCAAAGTATCAACTAGATGTTATAAAAAAATTGTACAGTAGCGATCACATTTACAAAGCATAGCTACCTCTGAACCTGAAAAGTGAAGAACTAAAATGCTTCCCAAATGAAATCAATTAATCCTCCAACCGTGATAAATTCCTTAACCATTTGAGAGACAGATATTTCAGACTCTCTGACCCTTTATCACCAGACCTAATGGACTACTTTATTAATAATGTACTGCTCTTAAAAGGAACATTTTTTGAAGATTGTGTCGTTCCAGTGTTTTGCAAGAGCTGCTACAGTGCAGAGATTGATATTTTATCATCTCTCATGAGTACAGCATGAAAATTGAATACCAGACTGTAGAAAGATAAAATCTGTATTCCTACGTATTGGGGATTCTTCCCTATTGCAGTTGTAAGTAATGCAATCTTCATATACATATGGTAGTTCCATCAGGTTTCACTAACCCTTTTCCCAACAAATACATGTCCAAACTGGGTTCTTTTCATACAGCCATCACTGAAAACAGCAAAATATTGAGAAGGAATACAGGTGTATTTCCCAGAAAAGATGTAGGCATTGATTGTATTTGCAAACATTGTCATATATTCTGCCAATCTGAAACAGCAATTTCTCTCAAATTCCTGCTAATTTCAATTAAATCTAACCTCAATTACAGCCTCAAAGTTACCATCTTAAAGGGATGCTGTCTTGCTGGTATCTTTTTAATAAGCAGTTTTTTTGTATGTGTCAAGTAAATTACAAGTTTTGTGTATCCTAGACTATCATAGAAGTACCATATTTAAAGAAGGTGGAAAATAAAGAAGGTGGAAAACTAACTTGCTTAAGTATACAGATAGTAAATATGGATTTTGTGATCCAAATACCTGGAGAATAAATAATGAACTAATCAATGGAAAGCAGAGAATCCTTGCAGTTACAAGCTGTCCCATCATATTTGTGAGGATGCCTTATTTGTTTTTTTAAGATGGATGGATTGGCAAAACTAGCAATTTAATTTGATATCAATCATATCCTTTAGATATGAATTTGTGTATCACGTTTTCTTACTTACAAACTTTCTGTTCACCAAGAAACAATTTCCAGATTTTTAGTCTACTGTAATAGCTTTTTGTGGGAACCATTAAGACAGATGTGTTATTAATTATAAAAGACCAATTACATGTTCAGATAATGAATCTCCATCATATTTATTCTTTTAGCTTGCAAAGTTTTTAACCAAGAATGTGATAGTTAATATTATCAATTTGATATAGTCTGTTTTTCTAAATGTCACAATGCTCGTCTAAGCGCTACCTATGCCAATCAGTATAGTGAAGAATTTTATTGATTTTTCATAATGTTTTGCCAGATCTTCCAACTATCCATTCCTATTTACCTTTACCATATTTTCAATTGCTATCACCAATAATAAATCCAGTTAATAAACTTTCAAATAAAGTACCTTTATTCTTCCTCCTGTACTGTATAGTTTTCTGGAACAGCTGCATTATACCGTCCCTTGGCAGCAATCGCTTGCTCATTTAATTTATATTTTGCCACATGTAATTAAGGATTAGTTTTCACCTGTTATCTCATGGATGCATGTCCATTTCAAAGCAAGAGGGCTTATCATGGGAAGACTGAAAGCACTCTGCAATATATATAATTATTTGTTCAATCATTTCATTGCATGCATGCTATGCTACACGTGCATTTTTAAGATGAAGAGTACTTAAAATGACATTTTAGAACAATTCCCTTGTTCATCTTCATGCATTCACCATTAAGATGATAGGTATCTACCTCTTTGTCCTACTTCGACTCTTGTCTATTAAGTGCTTTCTTAAATAAGCTAATGGTGTCTCCCATCAAGTGGATTATACCTTCTTGATCAATTTACCAACAAAATTTTGACTTGTGATATTATTACAGAAATCTATGCAACACTAAGTGCCTAATGCTCTTTAAAAGATTCCGATTGTCCCCACCACTGTAATGGAATTATCTTTCTTCTCTTCGGATCTGTAGTATAAACAAACTTTGATAATTAATTTTTTACACATATTCAAAATCTTTTTCCAAAAGCTTTAATTTCTATAACCATCTTTCTTTTTTACATAATTTCCTCTTTTCCTGTATTTCTTTTTCAGTGCTCCCATTGTATAGCACTCCTCTCAAAATAATGTTGAAATAAATGCGAGAAAGAATCCAATTTCCTCCTAAACCACTTCCATTTCCTTGCAAAATTGTATATACCATTTATGCATGATAGTTGTACTCATTTTTATGTGAATACATCCAACTGGGTTGAATAAATAAATGTTTGAATTGAGATTACAACAACTCAATTTTAATTAAGACGTAAAATACTTTTACTGGGATGCCCATATAACACCATTATTTTTTTGTAAATTTTCAAAATCAAATAAATCAGAAGCATCACCATGATAATATACAGATTGAGAATTCAAATGAATAAATTTTAAAATGAAATATGAGATTTGTGTACTCAGTATGTACCGATATTTTGTATAAGGTTTTTATTTAGTTATATTTCAGCAGCAGATATTCTCCAGAACTTTCAAAATTGAGTCTGTTTTTTTAAAAAAAGTTTTGGTATACTGTATACTCATTTGTTCAGTATTACTTATCAGGATAATCATTTTTACTTCATATTCATTTTGATCTACTACATTGATCTACTAGCTTCATTTGTGATCTACTAGCCCATTTCCTCCTTTCTATGTTTCCATTTTAGCCTGAATCAGCCAAATTTAAGATTTCATTCCAAGAATTTTAATATCTACTTTTCCCCTTCATTATTCAGCACTAAGTACAATAGAGATTATCCACTTACTGTACAACTTGCAAATGCAGGTAATTTACTAGAAATGGTTTTCCCAATTTATGCAGAATGCCCATGTTTGTTATTCTAATCTCTCTCTCTCTCTCTCTCTCTCTCTCTCTCTCTCTCTCTCTCTCTCTCTCTCTCTCTCTCTCTCTCTCTCACACACACACACACACACACACACACACACACACACACACGGACAAACACAAAGCCCTGATCTGCTTAAAAGATGAAAGTTTTTCAATTGTTAATATGCTGGGGATGGGGATGCAGGAGGGAAAAAAAGATTTCTTTATTCAGACTTTTCTTGTTTGCTGAAAATAGTTAGTATGAATTCATTTTCCCTAAATTTCTCCATGCAGTCCATTTTGTTTTGCTTTATGTAATAAATCTAGCAGACAGTTCCTATTGATTTCACTGACTTTCACATGAGCATAACAACTCTCTCTTTGATCTTTCCATGAAGCATCTTCTTACTTTAGCACCAAGCTCTGCCTCAAATGTGCAACACTTTCAACTAAGTGTGAACTAAAAAGGACAAGTAACCACTAGCATCAAACGTTTATTTTCCTTTCAGTTCTGAAAGGGGTTAGTGTGTGCCAACAAAATAAGCAGTTCTTATCCATACTGTATGCACATTAACTTATGATCGTCAACAAGCTTCCTTGTAAAGTCCTCAAGAAAACTTTCTTCCCAGTTTAGGATAGCCAAGAGCACAATACCGCACAGCATCAGTAACCATCAGTTCAAGACTCATCTAAGGCACAGCTTTACAATTACTTTATGCAGTGATTTTTAAAATTTGTTTGCCACCCTTTCTAAATAGCCTTTGTGTCACAAACTATTGGATTCAGCAACCTTAAAATTCCTCTGAGTATTATGACAGCTATATGTTATTATCCATTAGAGCCATTCTTCTAGTGTAACCTCCAGGCAAAAGGATGTGCAGGGCTTTGGTAGCACAACACCTTTTTGACAAAACATAATTTTTAAAAAATGTATACCATTTTATTCTTCAGCATGTTTAGTGTGAGACACACTTGCAACGCCCTTAGAAACAGCTTTTTACCTCCAACCTGAACTGTGCCAAGGACTTTTTATTGTCCCCAAACAATTATTTGCCACTTTTATATATAGTCTAATCATCTATTGATGACTCAGAAGAGGCTTCTAAAACAATTGATTCTGGACAACTTATTTTTTAATCTCTGGTAGAGGATTGGAAAGTTTAAAAAAAACAGAACATTTGGATATTGTTTAGAACCAGAGTTAATTTGGAACTCTACATTGTAACTTTCACTCACCTGTCAGATTATTTGTCCAAATTAAGATAATAACATTACTGAAGTCCTCACATATTTTAAAATATAGTCAGAGTGGTAAATTAATATAGATTCAATATGAAGTATGCTATAAGGCCACAAAACTTAATGGAACATTCTGTTTTAGTTTGTTGCAGGCAAACTGGGTTGTTATAATGTTCAGTAAATTAAATTATGGAAGTTTATATTTTTAACATACAATAACAGATTTTTATAGATTATATATTGACACCTTCATATAAAATGCAAATATTTTGTAAATATATGCAAAATATCTGCCACCTTTAACAGACATGGAGAAATCCATTTTAGGCTTCATATCTGGATATTATTCTAGCTAAGCTGCACCCTGTTAAACATTTTGGAAAAGGATATTAAATAAACAGCTGATCATGTTGTAAGCAATATATTCTTTTAGTTATACACTGCTTAAACAATACAGAAGGCATCTGATAGCACCTTTCCTGACTAACAATTATTATTAAAAGGGGTTTTCATGAGCTGCAGCTTACCTAAACAGATGTATTATGCCTTTTAACAAAATTTATTGGTCAGAAAAGATGCTATCTGACTCCTCCTGATTTTGGCTATTATAAGCTAACCGTGTTCTGCTCCTACAATATCTCAA
This sequence comes from Vipera berus, assembly GCF_964194415.1. NCBI lineage: Eukaryota > Metazoa > Chordata > Lepidosauria > Squamata > Viperidae > Vipera > Vipera berus. The sequence goes on along the minus strand of NC_138202.1, from coordinate 101,918,481 downwards.
ATAATATAGTAACTCCCATGGAAAGTTCTGCTGAACTCAAACTTTCTCGAGCAGCAGCATTTTTTAAGCAATACCTTAAGTAAGCTAGAAGGGGGTGGGGGTGGGGGTGGGAAATAATGCTGATCTTCACCCTGAAAACCTCAGAAATTCCTGTACAGAAGTTTCACTGACTTCTTTGTATACATTTTTGTACATGTTTTACATTTTAGCCTGAAACTTGACAATTCTTCTACTCTCTCTAAATCTTCCGTTTTCCTCTTGCTGAAGAAGAAACAGTACGCAAAACTTGGCTACCCCACTCACCGTCTTTTTCCTAGACACCCCCCCACACACACCCGCGTTCCTTAAGTTGCCTATGGGGGGGGGCTGTCAATCTAACCTCAGCAGCAAAACTCGACTTGGAATCTTCCCTCTATGAAGTCTTTACGCTCATTCTTTATACCCAGTCTGAATTTATTCTCTACAAATAAATGTGAACACAGTTTTAGATTTCTGTTTCTTTTCAAATAGCAAAAACTTCCCAAACTTATATAAGTCACCAAGGGAAAAACAAAATCAAAACACCAAGAGTCCTTCCACCCTTCCAGCGATCCGACCAGCACTTGTTTTCAAGAAGCATTAACAAGTAACGCCGTTCGTTTTCGTTGTCTATTATTAATTATTATTAATTATTTATTATTATTATTATTATTATTATTATTATTATTATTATTATTATTATTATTATTATTATTATTATTATTATTATTATTATTATTATTATTCTACAAATAAAGAAAGAAGACGACGAGTCTGGCAGAATGCCTGGAAATTCTATTCTCTGCCCTGGCAATTGGGAAAGGACGATTTATTTTAACACTACCTTAGCGGCAGGAACGGCGGCAGCAGCAGCAGCAAGGGAAAGGATCCTGTCTATAAGGAATAAGGATCCTGTCTATAAGGACCCCCCCCCCTCTACCCGCTTTTAGAATTAAGCCGTTCTTAACTTACGGGCTCCCCACCACTAGAATCTAAAGTAAAAGAGCTGGGCTGGCTTGGTTTGCCTCCCTCCTGCCTCCCCCCCCCCCCAAAAAGCAGACGAGGAAGCCTGCTGTTACATCCAACGGAGAAACAAAATGAATGGAAGGAAAGCACACGCTGCACCCTTCAGGTCCTGGCACAAACGGCACAGAAGTGGAGGCGCCCGAGCAGCGCTCCCGGAATCTCAGCTCACCTACCGTCCTCCTTGTCCAGCACCATCATCTCAGGGTTCCCAGGAAGCCCGGGTGCAGATGCGCCGTCTCCAATAGCCTCCGCCGAGAGGAGGAAAGCTTGGGACCTCGTCCGCCTGAGCGCCTAGAGCAGACACTGGGGCTCAGCTGATTGTCCTTTAGCAGCGAGAGCGCTCTAATTATCCGGTTGTCCAGCTTTTAACCTAGATTGCACTCGCTTAGAATTACCTTCAGAAATGAAGCACTTTGCAGATACAAAAGCAGTCTCACCTACTTTTGTACCTCGGAATTGCAAGGAACTAAAACTGCAATTTAGGAGAGAGAGAGAGGGGGGGGGGAGCCAGGAAGGGAGATCAGAGCGGTTTCTTTGGTTCTCACCTTCTAAATGGCTCAATTTGCACAGTATAATCTGTTTTAATGTAATTGCATTTGATAGCCCATAACCTCGGCTGTTGCGGCTATACAGCTTTCAGCCTGACAAAAGTGTTTTCCCCCTGAATTTAAGCTGAATCTCAATCTAAAATTACACTCAAAGCGAGGGAGGAGGGGAAAGAAATGTCGAGAGCGTAGCTGCTACGACTGCCTCTGCCTCTCCATTTGTGTGAGCGTTGCACCTTTGCTGCTGAATAAATGCCCTCCTCTCCCAGGGAACCCCCGCTTATTCTCTTCTGCCAGGTTTTAATGGAGAATTGAGAGCTTTTCCAGCTCAGCAGCGCCATCTGCAGCTCCGGTTTTGCTATGACTAGAAGCCCCCCCCTCAATCAAATAGGGAAATTCTGATTAACTTTTATCTTTTTAGGTTGCCTCTACTTTCATTACATTGGACTTACCAGCAGTTTTATTGACTGATTCTTGAACATCGCAGTTCACTGTTAGGAGAAGAGAAACACACGGCCACAAAGACAGACACAACAGAATACTTGCACATTTCAATCTGCATTATGCATATTGTTTTATAGATATTTTTCCTCCATCTCTGACTTTTAAACAGCTGCCAACTTCCACCAAATCATTGCTGACATCAACTTTTCTACACCGCAAAGATCCATGTGTGTTTTGCGTCTCATCCTTTTTTTTTTTTGCTAAAGTTGTCCAGGCTCAGATTTGTTTAGGATACAAAATAATTTTCTGAACTTTTTTGTTTATATAAAACAGGTATAGGTTACAGAAATTAATTTCACCAAAACAAAACCCCAGTAACAGCAGCAATGAGAAAATCAGAAGGAAAAGATTTTATTGACTTAGCTATAAAAGTGAATCTTTTACTGTGTGTTTACTGTATAGTCAAACCCTGACTCATTTCTATTTCTTTCACCTTTCTAAAATATACTTCAATTCTGATATTTTGACACTGCCGTATATATGAAAAGCATTTTCACACATGCTTGCTTTAATCAAATGCTTGACCTTTTGGATGAAGAGATAATAAGGCAGACTGAGATTTAGGATACTTTCTACTCAGAACTTTTGTTGCAATATCCCTTGATATTAAGAGGCTAGGGGTATCTCTTCTGTAAATTGAATTGCTCCACCATTCCAAGCTAGGTCAGCTAGTCCTGGAGAGGACATCAATGTCTAAAGTGAACTACTTGCTTGCCCCCCAAAATTTATAGAGAGATAGAGATATTTGGATTTCTATTTCCAAAATTAAGGATTGCCCTTACAGAATGAGATAATTAAATACTCAGAACAAGCTTTCTGCTGCTTGCTTAATCCAGGAAAACACCTCATCCCAGTTTTCAGGATACTTTTTTCTCTATTTTATTACAAGGGATACAAGGATAGTCTTTCAAAAGCATGATAGCAAGCTCAAGTCAGATACGCTTAATACCTGTTTTAATTAGATTCCTTATCCTTAACTCAAATGGCTTTGCCTTCCTCTTTCATTTTTGAACGCTTAATCCTAACAGTCCTTGAACATATTTGATGTCAAATATATCACTTTGCATAGAGAAAGGTTTCATTTAATACTTAAAAAACAGGCATTCTCATTTGATCACTACTATTTGCAAAAGGAGAATTATGATATGCAGCGAGGAGGATTTAAATACTGTGATCCCTAAATGATCTTATTTTGGAAGATAGGGTTGAATCATTTTCATCAAAGCTGCTATCATTAATTGTAAACTGGGGCCTTGGACCGCCATATTTTAGACTATCACATCCTCCAAACAAACATTTACGGCAACTGCTTTAACTGGCTTCAGCCTCCTAGGTTCATTTCAAGAAATCATGAATGCAAACACAATACATCTCTAATACAAGGTTAAACTTAAATTGATATCAAATTATAAGAATTGGCTGAAAATATGATCCCACACACTTCTTTTAGCTGGATAATTTAAAAGATATTTTAGTTTTTAATATTTCATTGAAGCAAAGCTTAATGTTTTCTAAGTTTCTCCCACTAATTGAAAGAGCAGTATATCCATACTATCCATATATTATTTGTATTTACATTTGGGGATATATGAAACTATCTTCCCCATTAATGCACGATTACATCAGAAGAGGTTATTCCTGACGTAACATAGAACTGCACAAAACTGCACTTCCAAAAGTTCCATTTATTTTAAAAATGCATACTTAACTATCTTTATGCATGTAATCAGTGGCACTCAAAAATGTGCTATTTTGATAGAGTAGCAACTCAAATTATTAACCAAAGTGCTTGAGTTAAACCAAGCTTTAACGTGGATTACTACTATGCTGTTCAGAAGTGAAAGGTGGAACAAGGAGTCAGTCCATTTTTACAAATATAGTCAACGCTCCAACATGAATGAGGTGTTAGGATCCCAACTTTGGATTTGGCTTGAAGTTGGTTTGTCCTTCATGCTAATCAAGAGGAATAACAATTCAAAATCTACACTGAGTCTCTCTACACTTTCAACTCTTAGGAGTTGAACTTTCAACTCTTAGGAGTTGAACTTTCAACTCTTATCTATATGTATCATTGGAATTCTAATATTTGTCCTTGCCAAAGTCACCTGTTTTTTGTCAGTTTCCCTTACACTGGATGAATTTGGGCGGAGAAAAAGCAATGCTCCCTCACTGATGTAGCTCAACACTGTTGTTGAACATGTCAAATTAGAGATGTTACATTTCTCTGTTTCACTTTTCATATAGTTACAACAATTCTCTTGGCCTATCCTGTACCCTTTGGCTTTAATCTGGATACTAATACATAAGCCTTTACTTGAACTAGAAGAAACATTTGCCAAGACTAAATGGTAAAGTATCCCATGGGTATCACATTTGCCAGTCACGGTGACCAGATTTTTATTTATTCATTAGATTTATATTCTGCTTTTCTGTAGGTACTCAAGTGAACTTATGTGGGCATTCCCTTCTCCTATTTTTCCCTGCCCTGTGAGTTTAGGCTAAAAGAGAGCTTCTGTGGACTAGAACGTGGGTCTTCCCAATACCAGTCTAACACTTTAACCTCTATGCCACACTGAATCTATCTTTCTACAAAGTCAGAAATATAACTGGGCTATGAAAACAAACTTTTCTAGGAAACTAAGATTCTACAAGGATTATTTGTTTGTCTGTCTGCTTGCTTGCTTGTTAATCTTTCACATTTGTAAGACTACCCAACTCCACTGGTGATTGCATTATCTCACTGTAGAAAAATATTCAAGATTTCCTAGGACAGATTGTCCAAGAGTACTGTAGTCTAATGACCATTTGTGAGGAATGGCATTCGTACCAATATCAGCAGAAACAACTTTTATTTCAGAATCATTTGAACCCTTTTCCAGTACCCAAATGCATGGGGCATAACTAGATACAGGTAGTCCTCAATCTACAACCATTGGTTCAGTGACTGTTCAAGGTTATGGTGGTGCTGAATGACGGGTCTTCAGAGGTCCAGCACTCCTGCGGTCACAGTTGCAATCTGGGCACTTGGCAACCCATTCATACTTATGACTGGCTGCAGTGCCTCACAATCACATGATTGCCATTTACAGTCTTCTCTGCCAGCTTCCCCAAATGTCAATGGGGGAAAAGTTTCCTCCACCCACCTACCTACCGGCTTTCTCTGCCTATGCTGCAAAAGTCACTCATTTTCTCCTGCAGACTCTCCCTGTCCCTGGCACTCTCGTCTATCCTTCCCAATACATGCCTCATGCACCCCCTCACACTCTCATGTACCCAACCCATGCTAAGCCTTTTGTGCATCCTCTCACCCCCCCCATGCACCCCTCACTCCCTCCCTCACCCAGCAACAGCCACTTACCTGCCTGCCAGCCTTGGATTTACGTCTTCCTGGTGGCTTCCCCACTGACTTTGGTTGTGGGAATCCAGCAGGAAGTTGCCTCTCCTAACGACCGTGGGATTCAGTTAATGACAGTGACTGGGACTGCAGGGATTGCCATTGCTAAGCAATGCAGTCATGTTTTACAACTGTATCACTTAGCCCTGGAAATTCTGGTCCCAACTGTCATCATAAATTTAGGACTACCTGTAATCAGTGTTATCAGGAGGTAGAAGGAAACTCCTAAAAGAACTTTGAGAGGCCAAATATGTTCAATGGCCACAGAATATTGGCTGCGGAAAGGAAACTTAAGTGGGAAAGAGAAGGGAAGATTGTATTAAAGGAAAGCACAAGTAACTGACCGAACTTTAACCGGAGAGACCCAGGATCAAGTCCCTGTTTTGCTATGAAGCTCAGTGGATGATTTTGGGCTGGTTGCCAGCCTATCAGATGGAATTCCTGTTAAGGAGACATGATATCAATGCTGCCTTGAGCTACTAAAGAAAAGGTAGGTATCCTTGCAATAAATAGCTGGTGATAATTTGATATTTTGCAACACAGTAATTTTTTAAAGTATTGTTTACCAAAATCTCTCCACTGCCCTTTAGACATGTATTTCAACAACCAATAAAATGTTTATATTTCTTATTCTGGAAATACATAGCCACACCTTTATTTCCAATGTCCCTAATTTAGTAACACCCAGGGTTGGATCAGGCAGAAAAAGTTGAGAGTGAAGAGGAACCAGCATAAAGATAAAAAAATGGAAAAGCATTATTCTTTCTACCTCTGCCCTTCATTTAAAAAAGCACAAATTATGTCTACTGGAATAACTTCTTTACAAACAATTCTAAAAAAATAATAATAATCCTACGTACCACTTCAGTTTGTTATGGTGATCTCCATATCCTTCTAATCAGGGGTTTATCCCTTAACATTTTTTTTCTTTGTAAAGTGCATCCCATTCTAATTTCCTCTTTTCCTTCACTACTATCACCAATATTTCCTTTTATACAGCCATTCATGAGAACTCCTGGAATGAGGGCTGTTGAGAACTGTCTGGATAATCAATGTTTCTAGTTTCCCTTCCTTACACCACCATTTTCTAGCCCCTGAGCTCCTTATGTTTAATGAGTATGTCTGCTGTACTTGAAAGAACCCAAATACCCCTATTAGGAAACTCTTTAGATCTCAGCCTTTCCTCCTTGCTCACCTGCTTCCCTTACTACTTCTATGGAGGCAATATCCTGCTGTTTGACCTGTCAATCAGATTTAAACAGATATAAGCTAATAGAAACCTTTGGCAAAAAAGAAAGAAAAGTAAAACTTAAGACTTGAGGACAGAACGTTACCTAGTTTATTATTTAATAGTGTAAGGGGGGGGGGACTTTTTTTTCCCCATCTAGTCAAATAAATCTTGAGTACTACCACATTAATTTGGTGCAGTTCCCACATCGAAATCAAAGCAGATGGAAAGGCAAGTCAAATCCCAGAGGAACAAAGCAGTAATGAATTAACCTTACTTAATTATACTGACATTATTTAACCTCTTACATCTTTGTCTTTGGGGGAACATACAAAGGGGAGACTTTTTAAAAATTCATACTGGAGTTACTCTGGGGAT